>NC_052161.1:40250213-40874385 GCF_902713615.1 Scyliorhinus canicula
TCTCTCTCTCTCTCTCTCTCTCTCTCTCTCTCTCTCTCTCTCTCTCTCTCTCTCTCTCTCTCTCTCTCTCTCTCTCTCTCACCCCCACAACCTTGGACATGGCCTCGAAGAAGGCTCTCCAGAACTCCACAAGTCTGGGCCAAGCCCGAACATGTGGACATGGTTGGCTAAGCCACACTGGTACCATTCACATTTAACCTCCACCTCAGGGAAGAATCTGTTCATTCGGTTTCTGTTAGGTGCACTCTGTGCACCACTTTAAACTGCATTAGGCTTAGCCTTGTGGAGGAGGAGGTGGAGTTGGGATTTAAACAGGAAGAGGAACCACGGCAATATGTTCATCTTGATACTCCACTTGTGGATGTGTGTCCAGTCATGGGCTATCTGGATCCCCAGGAATTTGTTTTGGGCTAATTTGAATGGTAGTCCCTCCAGCTCTGTCCCACCCCGTTCGGGTTCATGGGGAATGACTCACTCATGCCCAAATTGAGTTTGTAGCTCAAGAAGGCCCCAAACTCTTCCAGGAGCTGCATGATTGCTCTCAGGATGTTCTGTGGGTCGGAGACGTAGAGGAGTAGGTCATCCGGGGTTTCCCTTTGTCCAGGGGGCACTCAACATGGCCACCAACTATGTGTACGCCATGTGGGTGTGCTCCTGTACTCCGGGGTCTCCCTTTGCCCAGGGGCACTCCAAAGTGGCTGCTTGTAGTGCCACCTTGGTTCCTGCGCCTTTTCCCTCACTACCGAAGCCATACGAGAAGCAACTCTTTTTTTTCCCCATCCTGTTCCCTACGTGTTCCTCCCCCCTGCCCCCCACTGCCTCCTGTCCCTGCGTCCCCCTTCGTCTGGACAGGTGCTCCCTCCCTGCCGGGGGGATGAGCCGTGGCCCCATGTGCTATCTGTCGTCCCGTACTAGCTATCACTGCAAGTGTGGTGGCAGTCTCCCGGGGCTGGTCCAGCCCCAGCTTATTTCCGCTGACTGTCCGCTTTCCCTGCCTGCACTCTCACCTGTATTTCCCTGTCCTTGTTCTCTCCTGTGACCCTGTCTTTTTGATCAGAAACTGGCAGTACAGTGCTACGCAAACATGATAACTGCCCAATGAGTCTTTATTTCTTTAGTGATCCTCCTCCGATCAGCCTTCATCGCTGACTCTTGTCCAGGCTGTTGGTCTGCACAAATTTGTTTACCTCAGCTGGGTGTTGAAGTACTGCTCTTTGTACTGGTAAATGACCCAGAGTCTGGCTGGGAACAGCATACCCCGTTTTTGTACAGGGCCGACTTTGCCTGGTTAAACTCAGCCCTGCGTTTTGCCAAATCTGCCCATAAGTCTTGGTAAACTTGGATTTTATGCCCTTCCCATGTGCTCGCTCTAGTCTGTCTTGCCCACCGCAGGATCCTCTCCTGACCCGAGTTCGGTGCAGCTTCGTGACGATCGCTCTCGGGTGCTACCCCGTTTGGCTTTCGGCCTCAGCGACCTGTGTGCCCTGTCAAGCTCTGGGGGGCTTGGTGATCTCCCAAATAGGTTGCCCAGCATTTGGGTGACATAGCCTGTCGGGTCTCTACTCGCGATGCTTTCTGGCATGCCCATAATCCAAATATTTTGTCGTCGGGAGCTGTTCCCCATGTCCTCAACGTTCTCTTTTAAGCTCCCTTGTGCTGCTACCAACCTTTTAACTTCTGTTGCTCTGGTCCGTTGACTCTCTCTCCAGATTGTGGATCGTTCTCTCCTGCATCTCCACTTTCTTCCCCAACCCGTCGATTATCTTTTGCATCGCCATCGCCTCTGTCACCGCCACCTTGACTGCCACCTGGATTTTGTTCCTGATCGCCTCTTTCATGTCGGTCAGCTCCTTCATGGGAAAGGTCTTCCATCTGTCTCCAGGTTGTGGTTGGGGGGGTGGGAGGGGAGGATGTTGGAGGCCGATGCTCGGGTCATTGGTCTCCCTCTCTTCTCTGGTAGCAGAGGCCTCTTCAACTCGTGGGTCCGCCGGCTCGTCCGCCTGCTGCTCGTGGCCCTTTCCGCCATCCCTTTGATCCTTCGAGCTCCCATTTGCTGACTTTTTTTTGTGGTTATTTTCTTTTCTCCATTGAGGTTAATTTTCCTTTGAATATTCGGGCAAAATTCACTTCAAAGTGCCTATTTGGTTCTGGTTACGAGGAGCTGATGAAGTTGGCTGTAGACAAGCCAAAATCTGAAGCATTTGTAAGGTTTTGTGTCCTAATTTCTAGTGTTTGAGGCAATAATATTTTGTTGGGGACTGAGTACCTGAGCTTGTGTAGAGTTTTGGATTCATGTTTCAAGATAAAGGAATTCAGAAAGGACAGGCGGAAAACATGCTGCTGGATTCCTGATCAAAACAGTGGTGGATGCTTTTTTGAAAGGATCGTTGGAAACCCTGGAGTGGATTCTTATGAAAGCAGCTGATGGAAAGCATTCTTTGAAAGAAGGTTTTGCAGCGTGACTTTGAGAGTGAAGTTTAGAAACAGTCAATGTGACAATCATCTGGGGGGAATTTGAGGAGAAATTCACAGAAGATTGGTTGTGTGGTATTGGCTATGTGGTTTCAGAGTATACATAGGGGGTGTAAATGAATACTGTATTAAAATCAAGTATTTCATGTTTAATTTTTTTTGTTGTTGTTAAAAGCTAACTGGCAGCCCTGTAACTATTCCTCCACATTTCCTTTTTAAAAAAAAAGTAAAAGTTATGGCCTTTTGAGCCAGTATTCCATTCTGGAATCTTCCCATCCAGTAGTAACACTTACTGCAATTATAATAACATCAAAAGACAAGAGCAGCAGATGCATGGAAACACCACACCTGCAAGTTCCCCTCCAAACCGCACACCTTGGAACTCTTGGAACTCTCTTGCTAACTGCACTGTTGTGTACCTTTACCAGACGGACTGTAGGTGTTGAAGAAGGCTGCTCACCTTCTCTCGGGCAATTACGGATAGCAAATAAATGTTGGCCTTCCGAGTGACGCCCAGATCGCATGAAATGTATATTTTAAAAAAGCGGTGTAGGAAAAATTTGATCTGAGTTTAACTGTACCGTAATGCTGTTTGCATGATTTAGTGGTACCACTTCTTCTACTCCCTTTTCAATATCGCATTGATATTGTTTATTATTTTTTGATTTTTTTGTCTCCCTGCTGCACTCAAGGAATGAAATCAAAGTATCTCTTCCCAGACCCAATGAATGTGCATTGCATAAGTGGCATCAAAATTCCGTAGAAAGCCTGCAATACTATGACTTTTGGAGTCTTTCTACAGGGAATGTCCAACCACACTGGGAAGAAGCATATTGAGAGTCAAGCATTCAGTAGAAGTCATTCTATCCTGCTTCTGTATAAAAAGTATCCTAGTATTTCCCAGAAACTAGAACCTGTCAGATTCATTGCAATTATCATTTATGGCCCTGTACATTTCTAATGTAACCTGGAAGGCTACAGACTTGGTACTGGAAGGTGCAATTAGAATGAGCAAATAGTGCTATTCTGTTATTCAGCCAGAGCAGATGCGATGGGCTGAATGGCCTCTTTCTGTGCCTTTTTTATGGTTCCATGTAGGTGGGTAATGTTAATATCATAGGACTCTTCTATATTAAAAGTATTTGGAACTATTTTAGTGCATGAGTCATATTTTACTTGCCATGCTTGGATGTAAATCCTGCAAAATGGTCAGCACAGAAGGAGATCTAATGAACCAGCGCCGAGTCTTTTGAAAAGAAATCTAGTTAGTCCCACTCATCTGTTCTGTCTCTTTATCCTTGCAGATTTTACTAATCAATTTTGTTTGAATCGATTACTATTCCCTTACCACTAATTCTGTTTGCCCCACCTAAGTACTTGTGTAAAAAGTTTTTTCATCATTTTTTTATTTTTTTCAAATAAATTTAGAGTACCCGATTATGTTTTTTTCCGATTAAGAGGCAATTTAGCGTGGCCTATCTACCTAACCTACACATCTTTGGGTTGTGTGGGTGAAACCCACGCAGACACTGGGAGAATGTGCAAACTTCACATAGTTAGTGACCCGGTGCCAGGACCGAACTCGGTTCATCAGCGCCGTAGGTAGCATTGCTAACCACTGTACTGCCAGGATTTTCACCTTGTCGCCTATAATTCTTTTGCCAATTGTCCTCTGGTTATTTATCCTTCAGCCATCGGAAGCAGTTTTTTTTCTTCTTTTTTATCCTAATGCTTCATGATTTTAAACACCTATCAGATTTCCTCTTTGGCTTTTCTCAAGACGAACAACTCCAGCGACTTGTAACTGTCATTCCTAATCCCTGGAACAATGGTCTTGTCTTCTATAAAACAATTTTTTTCCTATACTCCCACTAATGCCTTACTGCTTACTACTTCAGCTGAGGCTGTACTAGTGCTTCATACAGTTTTAGCATATCTTCCTGGCTTTTGTAATCCATGCCTCTATGCTTTATCAACTACTACCCACCGTCTAAGATTTGTACACTAACCACTTCAGATCCCAATGCCTTGCACACAGTTTACAATTTTATCATTAAGTACGTTCTTCAATCCTCCTCGCATCTGTCAGGATAACCGAGGTAGTTGTAATTGATCTATATTTGTATTGTTAAATGTTAGAAATAAGTTTAGTTTTAAGTGGGTTTACTTTGGTGTTCCTGTGTAAGGAAGAGTAAACCTATAGTTAGATTCTTGCCAAGGTTCTTGCATCTCATTTTCTTTTTTCTTAATATAAATTTAGAGTATTCTATTCATTTTAAATTTTTTTTCAATCATGGGGCAATTTATCGTGGTCAATCCACCTAACCTGCATATCTTTGTGTAGTGGGGGTGAAACCCACGCAAGCGCGGGGAGAATGTACAAACTCCACACGGATAGTGACCCAGAGCCGGGATCGAACCTGGGACCTCGGCGCCATGAGGCAGCAATGCTAACTACTGCGCCACCGTGCTGCCTTGCAACTCATTTGCAAATAAAACTGTGCTTCTATTGTGCTTAAAGACGGTTACAGTATGAAAAGTAAACAAGTTAGGGAGAAATATAAGGTAGTTGTTTAGTAACCAGGGGCACCTTTAGGGTAGGTATGATTTTTGAGTTTAGTTTTAGTTGGACTTATAGCCGTTGATTTTAGAATGCTCGAAAGGGAACATTTCTCTCGGCTTTGCTAGAAGAAAAGCCATGCCATAGAGTGAAGATTAAGAATATAATAGTCGGAAGCTTAAAGAATAGCTATTTAAGGAAACTAGAGAAATGAAGAGAGGTTTCTAAGAATTGGGAAGTTAAAGGAACAAAAGGGAACTAATTTTTGGAGCAGGATTCTGGAAGTCAAACTCGGACCTGGAATGAAAAGGGCTGATTAGGTTGGTTGCTGAATCCGTGGTAAACAGGACCCATAGATGATAGGTAGAATTAATGAACAAGGTTTATTATGATACAAATCCAAACTCCTCCACTTCCCTAAGAGTCTCCTTTCCTGACCTGTACTCAGGCTGCGGTTTTTATGCTAATTGGGGCTCCTCTGTTGAGCAGAAGCCCCGCCCCTTAAAGGGGCAATTCGTATTCCAAGAGGTCACGTGAAACCATATGGTTCTGATCCCGGGACCTCCCTGGCGTTATAGCATTGATGTTCTGTATTCATGGTATTTCTAGTTGTTTCTTTACTAGTAACCTTGCCATGGAACAGGGGCACTTAACGAGACCGATCACATGATGTCCTTAGACAGCCTTTTCCATGGGAAAACGTGCAGTGTAACAGCGCAAACTGTAGTGTTAACATCTCTTGAATAAAGCTTTTTGTTGTTTGATCCTCCTGAGGCCTGCATACTTGATTTAAAAACCACTGCAGTTGGCTACAGACAACCCACATATCTGAAGCAATCGTAAGGTTTGATGTCACTATTTCCAGTGTTTGAAACAGTAGTGTTCTGCTCCCTAAGTTTGTGTAAAAGCATTTAAGGCAAAGGCAAGACCTGAAAGGAAAGGTGGGAACCGTGGTGTTAGATTCCTTGTTTAAAAAGTGGAGTGTAAGCTTTGTTTGGAAGGGTAGTTGGAAAATGTGGACTGGGCATTTAAAAAAAAAATAAACATCTTAAATAGTTTTTTCAAAATTTTTAAAAACATAACTTACATTACACATATTTAACTAACATTTAACAGTCCTGGAGTTGATGTCTTAATGGAAACAGCTGATCGAAAGCATCAGAATAAAAGCAAATTACTCCAGATACTTTGACAAAGAATTATCCCGACTCAATGTTACTTCTGTTCTCTCTCCACAGATGTTGTCATACCTGCTGAGGTTTTCTGTTTTTTGTGTGATGAAAAGCATAGTTTGAAAAAATTTTAAAGCATGCTTTTAGGGAATGGAGTTTAGAAACAGTCACGTGACATTCATTTGGGGGAATTTGAGAAGCAATCTACGGAAGATCGGTTGAGTGGCAATGGCCATTTGGTTTCAGAATGGGGTTACCTTTGAAAACATTTGAGACTAAGGGAGTAAAGGAGTATTGTATTATAATCAAACTTTTTTGTTTAATAAATACTTTTTGCTTGTTTAAAAACTAATTGGTAGTCCTGTCACTCTGCGCCTCCGAGTTTTCTTTTTAAAAAAAGGCACAAGTTATTCTTTTGACCCAGGGTTCCATTCTGGGATCTTCCTATCCAGTTAAAACATCAATTGGGATTGTAACATACTCTTGTGAATTAGATTTCATCTGCTATGTGTTTTCTCATTCCATGAGTTTGTCAATGGCCCAAATCTTCTGGTCAGCAATGTTGCTGCGCGCATTGCCACTGCCATTGAAGATTTCTGCAGCCCAGCATTTGTTGCGGTTTATTTCAGCCAGGACTTCCGATCCTGGCTGAAGCATCATGGGTCATCCCAGTGGAAGACTGGAATGTGTAAGTCATTAGCTGCCTTATTCAGGTAATTTTTAACGGCCTCTAGTCTTTCGGTGGGTGTAGGGTGAATTGATGAATGAGTGGGTAGTCTTGGAGGCAGGTAGTTAGTTTGCATTAATGATGGGGGATGATGGGGTTGTCAGTTACGCCACTCAGTTATGCTACACCAGCTAATCATTGAATTAAACCAGGTATTAATCAGATTTGGACCTATATATTCTTCTTGTCTATTACTGCCTTTCTGCTTTCTCTGTATACCCCTAAATCCAAATCACAACATAAAATAAAAGTAGCAGTGATCCTATTATTGCATCTTTGAAAGTAACACTATCTCCTCCTCCTCCCCCCCCTCCCGCATCTCGAATGAACCTTTCACCATAACTGTATGGTTTCTATCCTTCACCAATTTTCTTGTTGCTGACCCTTTTATCCCATGAATTTCAACTTTGACAAGCATAGAACATAGAACATAGAACGATACAGCGCAGTACAGGCCCTTCGGCCCTCGATGTTGCACCGACATGGAAAAAAAACTAAAGGTCATCTAACCTACACTATGCCCTTATCATCCATATGCTTATCCAATAAACTTTTAAATGCCCTCAATGTTGGCGAGTTCACTACTGTTGCAGGTAGGGCATTCCACGGCCTCACCACTCTTTGCGTAAAAAACCCACCTCTGACCTCTGTCCTATATCTATTACCCCTCAATTTAAGGCTATGTCCCCTCGTGCTAGCCACCTCCATCCGCGGGAGAAGGCTCTCGCTGTCCACCCTATCTAACCCTCTGATCATTTTGTATGCCTCTATTAAGTCACCTCTTAACCTTCTTCTCTCTAACGAAAACAACCTCAAGTCCATCAGCCTTTCCTCATAAGATTTTCCCTCCATACCAGGCAACATCCTGGTAAATCTCCTCTGCACCCGTTCCAAAGCTTCCACGTCCTTCCTATAATGAGGCGACCAGAACTGTACGCAATACTCCAAATGCGGCCGTACTAGAGTTTTGTACAACTGCAACATGACCTCATGGCTCCCGAACTCAATCCCTCTACCAATAAAGGCCAACACACCATAGGCCTTCTTCACAACCCTATCAACCTGGGTGGCAACTTTCAGGGATCTATGTACATGGACACCGAGATCCCTCTGCTCATCCACACTACCAAGAATTTTACCATTAGCCAAATATTCTGCATTCCTGTTATTCTTTCCAAAGTGAATCACCTCACACTTCTCCACATTAAACTCCATTTGCCACCTCTCAGCCCAGCTCTGCAGCTTATCTATGTCCCTCTGTAACCTGCAACATCCTTCCGCACTGTCTACAACTCCACCGACTTTAGTGTCGTCTGCAAATTTACTCACCCATCCTTCTGCGCCCTCCTCTAGGTCATTTATAAAAATGACAAACAGCAACGGCCCCAGAACAGATCCTTGTGGTACGCCACTCGTAACTGAACTCCATTCTGAACATTTGCCATCAACTACCACTCTCTGTCTTCTTTCAACTAGCCAATTTCTGATCCAGATCTCTAAATCACCCTCAATCCCCAGCCTCCGTTTTTTCTGCAATAGCCGACCGTGGGGAACCTTATCAAACGCTTTACTGAAATCCATATACACCACATCAACTGCTCTACCCTCGTCTACCTGTTCAGTCACCTTCTCAAAGAACTCGATAAGGTTTGTGAGGCATGACCTACCCTTCACAAAACCATGCTCATATTATTCCTATCTAGATGATTATAAATCGTATCTTTTATAATCCTCTCCAAGACTTTACCCACCACAGACGTTAGGCTCACCGGCCTATAGTTACCGGGGTTATCTCTACTCCCCTTCTTGAACAAAGGGACCACGTTTGCTATCCTCCAGTCCTCTGGCACTATTCCTGTAGCCAATGATGACCTAAAAATCAAAGCCAAAGGCTCAGCAATCTCTTCCCTGGCTTCCCAGAGAATCCTAGGATAAATCCCATCAGGCCCCGGGGACTTATCTATTTTCACCTTGTCCAGAATTGCCAACACTTCTTCCCTACGCACCTCAATGCCATCTATTCTTATAGCCTGAGTCTCAGCATTCTCCTCCACAATATTATCATTTTCTTGAGTGAATACTGACGAAAAGTATTCATTTAGTATCTCGCTTAACTCCTCAGCCTCCACACACAACTTCCCACCACTGTCCTTGACTGGCCCTACTCTTACCCTAGTCATTATTTTATTCCTGACATACCTATAGAAAGCTTTTGGGTTTTCCTTGATCCTACCTGCCAAAGACTTCTCATGTCCCCTCCTTGCTCGTCTCAGCTCTCTCTTTAGATCCTTCCTCGCTTCGTTGTAACTATCAAGCACCCCAACTGAAACTTCACGCCTCATCTTCACATAGGCCTCCTTCTTCCTCTTAACAAGAGATACCACTTCTTTGGTAAACCACGGTTCCCTCGCTCTACCCCTTCCTCCCTGCCTGACTGGTACGTACTTATCAAGAACATGCAATAGCTGTTCCTTGAACAAGCTCCACATATCCAGTGTGCCCAACCCTTGCAGCCTACTTCTCCAACCTACACGTCCTAAGTCATGTCTAATGGCATCATAATTGCCCTTCCCCCAGCTATAACTCTTGCCCTGCGGGGTATACTTATCCCTTTCCATCACTAACGTAAAGGTCACCGAATTGTGGTCACTGTTTCCAAAGTGCTCACCTACCTCCAGATCTAACACCTGGCCTGGTTCATTACCCAAAACCAAATCCAATGTGGCCTTGCCTCTTGTTGGCCTGTCAACATATTGTGTCAGGAAACCCTCCTGCACACATTGTACAAAGAACGACCCATCTAATGTACTCGAACTATATCTTTTCCAGTCAATATTTGGAAAGTTAAAGTCTCCCATAACAACTACCCTGTTACTTTCGCTCTTTTCCAGAATCATCTTCGCCATCCTTTCCTCTACATCCCTAGAACTATTAGGTGGCCTATAGAAAACTCCCAACAGGGTGACCTCTCCTTTCCTGTTTCTAACCTCAGCCCATACTACCTCGGAAGAAGAGTCCCGATCTAGCATCCTTTCCGCCACCGTAATACTGTCCTTGACTAGCAGCGCCACATCTCCCCCTCTTTTGCCCCCTTCTCTGAGCTTACTAAAACACCTAAACCCCGGAACCTGCAACAACCATTCCTGTCCCTGCTCTATCCATGTCTCTGAAATGGCCACAACATCGAAGTCCCAGGTACCAACCCATGCTGCCAGTTCCCCTACCTTATTTCGTATACTCCTGGCATTGAAGTAGACACACTTCAAACCACCTACCTGAACACTGGCACCTCCTGCGAAGTCAAATCTGTGCTCCTGACCTCTATACTCTCAATCCCCCTTACCCCAAAACTACAATCCAGGTTCCCATGCCCCTGCTGAATTAGTTTAAACCCCCCCAAAGAGCACTAACAAATCTCCCCCCCCCAGGATATTGGTGCCCCTCAGGTTCAGATGTAGACCATCCTGTCTATAGAGGTCCCACCTTCCCTAGAAAGAGCCCCAGTTATCCAGAAATCTGAATTCCTCCCGCCTGCACCATCCCTGTAGCCACGTGTTTAATTGTTCTCTCTCCCTATCCCTCATCTCACTATCACGTGGCACGGGCAACAACCCAGAGATAACAACTCTGTTTGTTCTCGCTCTGAGCTTCCATCCTAGCTCCCTAAAGGCCTGCCTGACATCCTTGTCCCCTTTCCTACCTATGTCATTAGTGCCAATGTGGACTACGACTTGGGGCTGCTCCCCCTCCCCCTTAAGGACCCGGAAAAGCCTATATTTTTATTAACCACCTTTTTGAAGACTAGATGCACATCAATTCCACTGTCCTCAACCACCCTCTATTACCTCATCAAACAATTTGGTGAAGTTAATCAAGCTTTATTTGCCCCTTTAACAAATTTACATTGCCTCTCCTATATTAGTCCATGCTTCTCCAAGTGACTGTTAATTTTCTGCTGAATTAATGTTTCTTAAAACCCCTTTACCACTGACATTAAACAGGCTAGGCTTTATTTGTTTCCCAATTTCTGATCCAGGGTATAATATTTGCAATCCTCCAGCCCTTTGGCACCACTCCTGTATGTAAGGAAGCTTGGAACCTTGTGGCTTGTACATTTACAATTTTGGCATTTGTTTCTCCCAATAAACAGGAATGCATGCTTTCTGGAGCAAGTAGTTTATCCACTTCAAGTACAGTAAGCTTTTATAGTATCTCCTCTTAATATATATGTTTTATCTTAGTGTCCTGACAACCTCTTGATTTACCATGACTTTGCTGGTGTCATTCTCCTTGGTAAATACTGGTGCAAAATACTCAGTGCCCTAGTGATTCCCTCTACTTCCATCAATGGGTCATCTGTTTTGTTTCCTAATTAGCCTCACCACTGTTCTGACAATCCTTTTACTGTTAATATGCCTATACAAGATTTTTGGATGCTCTATATGTTAGGCAGCAATCTGTTCTTGTACTGTTTCTTTACTCTTAATTTCTTTTTCAATTTTTGTGTTTAACCTGATTTTCTCTCGTATTATTGTCAACTGCTTCGTCATCCGATGAACCATGGCTTTGATTTCCCTTCATTTTTCCCGTGTGGGAATGTACTTGGACTGTCCCAGGTTTAAAGGTTATCCATTGCTCCATTAGATTTCTGCCTCTCAGTCTTTGTCTCCAGTTTACTCGGGCAGATCCCTTCTCAATTCACTGAAATTAAGCTACCACCCGTTAAGTATTTTCGATTTTTCCTTTTCCTTTTCCACAAATCTAAACCGTAGGATGCTATGATCACTATTTCCACTATTTAGGGCAGCACGGTAGCATTGTGGATAGCAGAATGGCTTCACAGCTCCAGGGTCTCAGGTTCGATTCCGGCTTGGGTCACTGTCTGTGCAGAGTCTGCACATCCTCCCCGTGTGTGCGTGGGTTTCCTCCGGGTGCTCCGGTTTCCTCCCACAGTCCAAAGATGTGCAGTTTAGGTGGATTGGCCATGATAAATTGCCCTTAGTGTCAAAAATTTCCCTTAGTGTTGGGTGGGGTTACTTGTTATTGGGATTGGGGGAGGTGTTGAACTTGGGTAAGGTGCTCTTTCCAAGAGCCAGTGCAGACTCGATGGGCCGAATGGCCTCCTTCTGCACTGTAAATTCTATGATTAAGACGTTCCCCATTATGAAAGTCACTAATTGGCCTGCTTCATTCCCTAGCACTAGATGAAGTATTGCATCCTTCCTGGTTGGGCAGGAAACATACTGATTAAGCAGGTTCTGAGCATTGTTCAGAAATTCCTCCCCTCTCTGGCCTTAACAAGTGATTGCTACATTCTGTATTGAGGAGATGGTCTCCCATTTTACTACACTGTAGTTCAGACACGCATCAGTAATTTCCCTGCAAATTTATTCCCGTATCTCCTTGTCATCAGTTATGGCCTGTGAAATACATCAAGTAGTATATCTATTGTTCTTTAATTCTAACCAAATAGATTCTGTTTCCCAGCCCCAAGGTTTTTCTCTCTCTAGTACTTAAATAATCAAAATATTTAAATACTCTAATCCTTATAAATGAAGAATTTCCTTAATCAAAGTTTCTGGGCGGGAATGTCTGATTGTTGACGCCGATATCGTGTTTGGCGATTGGTCGGAGAATCCACTTTTGCGCTGGAATCAGGGGCAGCGCCTTTTTTGCACTGCTCCGCCCCCTCAAAAACGCTGTACTGTATGCCGTATGGACAGCCTCAGGACATCACCGGAGGCCCTCCTCCGATTTTCCGCTGGCAGGGCGGGGGCTGGTGGGACTGGTGGGGGGTGGCTGTTTTTGACAGGCCGGGTTTGCGCGCAGCCTGTGCCATGTTGCATGGCACGGCCGTTGGCATGCGCTTGCGCAGCCACAGACCTCTCCATTCTGTGGCCGTATCCACAGGTAAAGCCACCACTTTCCGGTGTGCAGCTGTTAGTACCCTACCAGGCGGAGAATCGGTGCGGAGCCGGTGCCCACTTTCTTGTCGTAAGACCAGGCGGATCCTGCAGTCATAGCCACAGATTCAGCGAATCCAGCCCCCTATTTTTCCTTCTGATCTTTCTGAATACCTTACAGTAGGTTTACAAGGAAAGTGGAAAAATAAATAAAAGCAGCAATGGTAGAGTATAAGAAGAGATTGGTAGCCATCATAAAAGAAATCTAAAAGTTTTCAAGAGGTATATAAATTGTAAAATAGGTGTGGGCTGATTATGGACCTAAAGAGGGTTTATGCACGGCAGCCGATGGTCTGGCTGAGGTGCTAAATGAGTACTTTGCCAGGGAAGAAAATGCTGAGAAAGTCGGAGGGAAAGAGGAGGTAGCTGAGACACTGGATAGACTAGAAATGAGTTTAGAAAGACAGACTTCACTAAAAGTTACCAAGACCGTGTGGGGTGTGTTTGAGGATAGTCTGAAAAGTAAGGGTATAAATTGCAGAGGCACTGACCATTAGCTTCCAATCCTCTTTAGGTACAGCTATGGTGTCAGAAGACTGGTGAACTGCAAATGTTATACCTCTGTTTCAAAAAAGGTTGTGAGGATAAACCCAGCAATTATAGGTCAGTTAGTTTAAAGCTTTGTGGGAAAGCTTTTGGAACTGATAATTTGGGTCAAAACGAACAATCACTTCGACAATTGTGGATTAATTAAGAAAAACTGGCACCGATTTGTTAAGGCCAAATTGTGTTTAAATAATTTGAAATGCACATTTTAATGAGGTAATAGAGAGGGGAAGAGGGTTGATGAGGGTAATGCAGTTTATGTCATGTTCGTGGACTTCCAAAATGGGCTTGGTAAATGCCAGATAATGGGTTTGTTAAAGGGACAGTGGCAGCATGGATATAAAGTTGGTTGAGTGACAAGAAACCGACTGGCTGTTTTTCTGACTGGAGAAATGCATGTGGTGGGGTTCCCCAGGGCTTGGAATCAGAACCACTGCTTGCCTTGATCAATGCTAATGATTTAGGCTTGGGGTGCAGGGGCAGATTTGTAGATGACGTACATATTGAAAATAGGGAGCTATGAGGAGTATAGTGATTATTTCAAGGCCCTTCTCAAACTTGCCCCTCGCCTGAGGTGATCCTCAGGTTAAATCACCACAAGTCAGCTCTCCCCTTCTTCAAAGCAGCCTATGGGACTATGGCAACTTTACTTTACCTTGTGGTTATTGTCATGAGGACAGGTATAGATTAGTGGAATGGGTGGATTGTGAAATTTAATTCAGAGAAGTGTAAAGTGATACATTTTGCTAGGAAGAATGAGGAAAGACATTGGGTGGGATTCTCAGATTGTTGACGCTGAAATCGAGGATTGGCTGAAGAATTCCTTTATACACCAAAATCGGTAGTACTGCCGTTTTTCCAATGCTCCGCCCCCGATGGGCCAACTTTCCGATGGCGTGGGACACGTGTCAACTTTCGCAAACCTGGCGTGGTGGCTGCAGACTGAATGCAGCGCCGCCACAGTCCTGGGGGGGAGCCGTTCCACTGGCAGAGGGAGCTTCGGCAGAGGCTGGGGGACTGGTGGAGGGTGGCCCAGCGGTGACGAATTCGATTACAGGGGGGCAGTTTTTGGCCGGGTCCATGCGTGGCCGGCGCCATGTCGTATGACGCGGCCGCCGCGCACATGCGTAGCCATGGACCCGGCCATTCTGTGTCCATATCAGCAGGTAAAGCTGGGGGTTTTACGTGGAGCGGCTGCTGGCCCCCACCAGGCAGAGGATTGATGCGGGGTGCTGCTGACATTTTGGTTGTAAGACCAAACGCATCCTCTGGACATAACCGCAGAATCAGAGAATCCAGCCCAATATATAATAAAGGGTACAATTCTAAAGAACGTCTGGAGCTGAGGTACCTTGGGTTATAGATGCGTAATTTTTTGAGTTTGATGGCAGGTTGAGAAAACAGTTAATAAGACAGTTGGGATTCTGTGTTTTGTAAGTAGAGACCTAGAGCAGAGAGGAAGTTATGTCAAACCTTTTTGCTTGCTAGCGAATTTGATTATGCACCTGAGGAGAGAATTTTTTTTAAGGCTTTGGGGAAAAGGCAGGGGAGTGGGTCCACTGAGTATCTCCTGAGCACACAATGGGTCATACAGTCGCCTTCTGTGCTTTAACCATTCTATGAATATTTTGCCTTTTTTTTGAGCCATGTCATCATTTCACTTTAGCCAAGTTTATAACCACACTTTATGCATTTACACAAATGCACTCCAAACCTAACTTTAAATAACGTTGTATTTTCTATGTTTGCACTTAACTTTTATTATTTCTAATTGTCTTTCCTAGTCCTCTGCATCCTATTTCTGCTTTGTTTAATACTATACTCAGGCACTGCCGAATTAGCTTAAAGTGTCCTTTGCAGCACTTAACCTACTGCTGTGATATCATCCCCATCCCCCTGCAGAATATTCTACACCCTTTCTGTGATGTCCTTTGCCGTGGCACCTATGATTTCTCAATATAGAAATTTCTGTGCTGCACGAACACGTGCAGTTTGTACAACAGGTTTTATAGTTAGCAATTCAAAACAATGTTCTTCATTGATAAGATTAACTTGTTGAACAATGTTAAACAATGGTGGCAATGATTTTGTGAAGCACTACTTGTTTTCTATTCAGTATATTTAATTTTCTACTCTAATTTCTTTAAACTTCAGAATGACAGCAGAGAGATGTTTAACCGTGTTAGGCGCATGATGTACGATCTTATTGAATGGCGATCTCAGATACTTTCTGGAACTCTCCCACAAGATGAACTGAAGGAACTGAAACAGAAAGTTACTGCCAAAATAGATTATGGCAACAGGTATAATTTAACACCTCTAAATAAACTAACATTGCTTATTGTTCTCACATTTGACTATTTTAGCCTGTGAAGTATGGTTATTGTTGTAGCAGTAATTATGCAATTTAAACATTAGTAGCTTGCCTATCTATTTTAAATGGAATACTTATTCTGTTGACCATTTTTTATGTGGAACAGTTGATGTGCATTTATGTGTATCTGTTGCTTGATTTAATTTCAATCGTTTTATGGTAGTTTAAGAAGTGCCAGGATTACTATTATGTTGGTCATCTTGATTGACCAAAGATTTAAGGATGCTAGGTTACGAGATTAATTCCATCATTTAAAAGAATAAATATTTTAATTAAGGCATTTATAATATAACTTAAAAGAGTTTAACAAGATAACAAAATGAACACACACCCAACAAAACCCAATCAATATGGCTCACATCAACAATTCCCCAATGCCTTCCCTTTGTTAACACACACACACACACACACACACACACACACACTGCTGACAGCTTAATTCTTCCCAAGGTAGTCGATAAACGGCTGCTACCACCGGATTAATTCCATAATTAAGAGTCAACTGTCAAAAGAGATTTTGAGGGATGGAAATTAATTCATTTTCCCTAAAATGGGTGCTTTTCTACTTAGCTCTATCCTCTGAGACCCCTTCTGTATTAACAAAACCATCTTCAGCATTTGTTTTTGTTTAGTTTCACCTAAAAAGTAGTAATTCCTCTTGTTCAAGCTATCATTCTCTTGGTTTAACTTTGGCAATGAGTGCTAATGTCGACATTCAAATTACTCGTTATCTGTCATTGAAAATTCAATCTAATCATTGATCACCATTTGGTTTTATAGTTTTGGGAAGTAAACTATAAAATTCTGAATGAAGATATTACTAATAATTACTGGTGTCACATTTTATTAATACCATGATTAAGTGAGAGGTAATGTGCGAATTTCAGCTTCAAAGTATATGTAAATTTGTAACTATGTTGCATTCATTGCAAAACCATAAACTGTATTGAAACTAAGTTTTTGATATCCATGCCGTAACGGAAAACTGTTATCTTCATATCCTCAGTCAGCTTAAATGATCTTTTCTTCTAAAATGCATATGCAAATTTCTATTCATTTTTAGAACTATTTTTAAAATGCTCATGTCCCAATAGTATGATGACCTTCAGAAATATGGAAAGAGCAGAGATGAATAATTTCATGACAATAGCTGCGTTCGTTGTGAAACTGCATAATAGGCTGCTTTGTGGCATAAATTTACATTTGAAGATTTGTGACTGTGCACACACAAATGATCTGAAATTGTTGCCAATGCTCTTATAATGGGCAACAGGTGGAGAACCAGGGAATTATTGATTAAGCCCCAGAAATGAAGAAGATCTACACACTGCTTAAATTATGATGAACTTAATGAGTTCCTGATATTGCCTTTATCAAAGTGAGGAGAATAATATTTACGTTGTTTGCTGTAGCAAGGTCAATTAAATCACAAGAATGATAAAATTACCAATGAACTGCAGCGTTTGCCTAAAGTATTGGAGAGAGTGAATTTCTTCCCATGTTATTTATGGAACTAATCATTATTTGCAGACTCACCAAATGAACATAAAGATACTGACTGCTGCATTCATTTATCCCCAATAGAAAGTATTCATCATTGACAACACTGTTTATAAATACTCATTTAAAAAAATATATTTGCACCAATTGATGGACATGGTGACCCACAAAGGCTTGCTGTCAAATTAGTATCTTTCATAATAATCTTTATTAGTGTCACAAGTAGGCTTACATTAACACTGCAATGAAGTTACTGTGTAAATTCCCTAGTCGCCACACTCCAGTGCCTGTTCGGGTACACGGGGGAGAATTCAGAATGTCCAATTAACCAAACAAGCAGGTCTTTCAGGTCTTCTGGGAGGAAACCCATGCAGACATGGGGAGACTCCACACAGACAGTGACCCAAGCCGGGAATCGAACCCGGATCCCTGGCGCTGTGAAGCAACAGTGCTAACCACCACTATGCTACCATCTTTATTGCAACAGTACTTATTTTAAATCCTGTGGCATGCCATTCCTCTTGTGCAATACCTGTGATGTCCCTTTCATCTTCCTTTGATCATTCCACCCCCCTCACTACTTTTATTCAATCTTTCTTGATTCCCACCTGAACAGAGACTTTCCTTTTGTCCTTGTCCCACCTATCTCTTGCCCCAAACCTATTCTTTCTCTAACTTTCCCATTCCTGATGAAAAATGACGGACCTGAATGTGTGGACCACGAAGAGTCCAACATGAGTTTTAGAGTCAAACGAAACTTAACTTTATTCATACTAATATATTTGCACAGCAGCAGTAATTCACTACTGGTCTTTCTAGCCCAGGGGTGGGCAAACTACGGCCCGCGGGCCGCATGCGGCCCGCCAAAGGTATTTCTGCGGCCCACCAAGTCATTAAAAAAAAAAAAAAAAAAAAATTTTTTTTTAAAATTTTTTTTTTTTTTTTTTTTAAATTTTTTTTTAAGGTTAATGGGGGGGGGGGGCTGTTGGGTTACTTACTGGTATAGGGTGGATACGTTGACTTGAGTAGGGTGATCATTGCTCGGCACAAAGTCGAGGGCCGAAGGGCCTGTTCTGTGCTGTACTGTTCTATGTTCTATATGAGGCGCCCAGAATCATAACCGGGTGAAGTAATTATTTTACTTAATATACTATGCGGCCCTTTGTGAATTGTGAATTTCTGAATGTGGCCCTTGCACGGAAAAGTTTGCCCACCCCTGTTCTAGCCAGTCCCTAACTGGCCGGCTCAATTTATAAAAGAGAAAAGATTAATGTTTGCCCTGCCTCTTATCGAGATCCATAGGATAACCAGTTGTCCTTACCCAATAGGATCGTTGCCGGTTACAGCATTAACTTTGTCTGCACAGATGCTGCCATAATGTGCTGTGTATTACCATCAGTTTCTGATTTTATTTCAGATTCCAGCATCTACAGTCTTCTGTTAATTAGGTGCAGTAAACCACTTATCTCCGCTGTTCATCTCCTCCAACAACCCTCCCACCCTAGTGCCACCCACCATTGGCAGTCACATGAGCAATATGCACTCCAGTCCTCTGTGTGCCCTCTGTGTCTTTGCATGCTCCAAGACCAATCAGAAGTGTGGACAGAAACTGTGCATTATATTAGATAAAGTTTCTCATGCACACACTTACCATCTGCTATTTCTGCTGCCATCACTACCAGCCATTCACAGCCACATGTTTGTCACATGCTCCAGTCCTCTGCGTGCTCCACATGCACCATAGCGTAGATTAGAAAAACTTATGTGATTAAAGTATCTTTATTTCCACAGCACTTTTAAAAATACAGGATCTCTAATTATTCTTTCACGAAAAACTTCAATAGAATCAAAACTTGTGACTCTGGAAAAAGCCAAAGAGGTATTAAATTTAATAATAAAATTGCAGTGAGCAACCACCTCCATGAAGTATGTATGCACACACACACACACACACACACACACACACACACACACACCACACGCACACACCTCAAAATATTAATTGAATGCAATAAGTGGGATAAAACATTTTTTAAACTTAGTGTTGCTGAATACAAAATGTGCCTCCACATGGACAATACTCATTCATCTCGGTTTAATTCAATGCAGTAGTCTGAATTGAGCTTAAAAAAATTGCAGTCTGGTGCTCTGCGTTACCCATATGTCTTTGTATGCACCAAAGTAGAGATAAGCAGTCAAAGTATGATCTTTATTGTAACAGCGCTTCTTTAAATACTGGATTTCTGGTTATTCTTTTAGCAAAGACTTCAACAAAATCAAAACTTTTGATTCTGGAAAAACAGTAAGAAGTATTGGATATGTAAAAACATTGGGTTTAAAATGGTGCTATAAAGTGAACAAATCCCATGTGGGAAATGCTCAGTACCCAAATGTTGCAATAAAGTTTTAAAATATCTAATTAACCTATTGCTATCAAATTGGTGCAAAACAAATCAATGAGCAACCAATCCGAAAAGTGTGGGTTAATCTCAGTAAAGGTGGATGGGGAGGTTCATTTTACTGCCATGCTTGTTAAATCTTCAAAATGTAGTGCAGATATATGTAGCAAAATAATATGTTAGTGTCACAATTGGTGACAAGTCATTGTGAGCACATGTTGGTCAAAGTTGCGCACACCAGTAACTTTTATAGACTCGTAGAGGGGCATATTGTTGTCTAACATAGAAATGTCATATTAGATCACCATGTGCTTTGCTTTACCTGGAGTTATCAGAGAATGTTTAGAGATGAGTCATATAATTGGTTTATTGCAGTTCTAATCTGATTAATTTCCAGAATCCTTGACCTTGATTTGGTGGTAAGAGATGAAGATGGCAACATTTTAGATCCTGACCAAACAAGCACCATCAGTCTGTTTAGAGCTCATGAGATGGCATTGAAACGGATAGAAGAAAGAATCGAGGAAGAAAAGGTGATTAAATTAAATAGTCAATTGCAGTTAAACCGCTGTAAATCATTCACTTCTGAAGTTATTTCTGGTTTTAATGTTTATACATTGTCTACTAAATATGATTCTGTGCTGAAAACCTTGAAATGTTTTGTCAGATTTGCAGTCACTGTTTTGTTTATGATACTTAATTAAATATTGGATGATCTTGCAATGTGGATCTTGCAATGTGTTTAGAAAAAGAATATGAAGATGATGTCCTCTCTACCTTCCACATTCTCTCTATAAAGTAAGATCAAGTAAGGGAAATATTGCAAGATTGCATTACTTGAAGTACAAATTGAAGTTTTTTGATTAATTCATTTAATTTGTCTGAATTACTTGTATAAAGTAGCATCCAGGGTGTTGTGATCAATTTGGCAAACAGTGCAGTTAATCATTATATCAGAATGAGCATTGTAAAATTACACATGACCGACAGTATTTCTGTTTCCATGACCTCCACTTTGGTTCAGAAATTTGTGTCTTCATAAAACCACGACAAAGGATTCTATTTATGAAACATTCATAATTTTTAATTCATTATTATTAAACAAAAAGTTTAAATAAATTTTAGGAGAATAATTTAATAATAAGTAAGCTCCAACTGTTATTCATTGTTTCTCATAAGACTCAATGGCATTGACTTGAGCTAGTTTAAAGTACTTAACTAAAATCTGACTTTTTTAGACAGTGTATTTATTCATTGTCTGAAACATTTCCTCTGAAGTGGCAAAATTGAATTTGACTCAATTGCCATGAGCCACAATGCAAACCTGGATAGGGTAACTGTTTTGCACCACCATTGAATTTTCATTGCAATCCTAGTTCGAATTTTGTAGCTAGTTTAATAATTGGAGTCGGGATTATTAATGTGTTTTCCGGTGTGCAAATTCAATGGGCAGTCATAGAAATTATTTTATACAAATAATTTATAATAATACTTTACAAATAGTAGAAAAATTGTTCAAATTGTTCATGGTGGGTGCTCATTTTCTTCACCTAATTCCGGAGTTAAACCATGATCATTTAAAGAAATAATCCAGTTTGAGAGCTGTGTATTCTGTGGTGCCAGTATATCCCCCTTCTAGGCAGAGACTGGCTGAGATAAGTCCAGTTGACGTTTCAGTGCTAATATTCATTAATGGCAAAACCATGTGGGTTAATAACAGAAGCAATTCCTGATAGCTACTGCCGTTGCTATGTGAACAGTTAATTCCGTGAATAAAGGTTTGTAGCCGAATAGTAAATTGATTTATGTCAATCATTTTTAGTTGAAATTTGCTGCTACTCTGAACTTTCTCTGACTCCAATTTTGTATACACAGCAGCTTTTTGTTTCTGCAAAATTTATATTCAATTTCCTTTATTTCCAATTGAGCTTCAAAGGCAATGGAAAGTATATTTTAAAAGAGGTCTGTGCAGTTCTGAGATCATCAAAAGAATAGTAGGTGGCTCTTTGACGTCTTGAACACAAATCTCGCGTAATGTTATTGTTAAAAGATGCTATTTTAATCTGGTAATATTAAAGCTGTTGGCACAGGGCTGTGTTTTCTTATTATTTTCTTTGTCCTGTTAATCTGTATTCTATATTGTGCTATCTGCTATTTTTAATAAACCTATTCCATAGTTTATAATCTAAACCATGGTCTGATGGTGTTTATTCTGCCACTTTCTGAAGCCTGGAAAATCACAGGACTCATGATGTATCTGATTATTAAAACCTGTGACCACTGTAATTGTGCACATTTGGTGTACAAAAATGTACTCTGGTGTGTAAACCGTGAAAGCATGTACTTGGAATTAGATGCTAAAGAAAGTTAAGTAAAATGCAGAAATGTGACTCTCAAATTGCTGACCAAAGGGATGCTATTCAAATTTGTGTAAATAGCAGTTGGAAAGATCATACGTTCTTGGTATCTTGGATAGAAGTGGAAATTAGGCTGACTTTACTAAAAGCAGCAGGAGTAAGTAGAGTATGCATGCAAGATCAGAGAAGTTAGGATAAGGATGTGCTTCCCAATTAGTAATACTTAAACTGGAGGCTGTGAAGGAATAATCTGAGCTCAAGGAGAAGGGATACCAGTGAAAATTTAAGGCAGATTAAGAGGAGTTTTACTGCAAATTTAAAGAGGAAAATTGAGACTGCAAGTTCTTGAGAATCAGAGGAAAGGGAAAACCTCAAAAATGGCTGGGAAATATGCAACGTGGTCCAGATGAATGAAGGTACAGCTGCGTTTTGTTCAAGGAACAGGAAATCGATCCATCAAAGCTGATAACTTCTGCGTCAGACAACTGCCAACTAAAGGAGGAAGAGAAATGTGAATGCAAATTTAGGTTATACACTTGCAAAAGATAGAAAAAGAGAAAGATTATGCTTACATGAATTGCTGGACAATTCCATAATGAGAGATAGCAAGACTTTAGTTCCTTTCACTACTTCAGGGTGTTCCAAAACACATCACATCTAAGAATACTTTAAAAATGCAGTTTTGGTATGTTGAAATTGTCAGTTTCTGGTTAAGTTCAGAAAGCTTCAAGTAAAGGTGTATAGATTATAAACAAATTGTAAAGCATTAAATAATCCAACAAAAAGAATAGACAAAAATACTATTCTAAACAACATTTATGGAGGCCTTCCAAAATTGCTGAATGCAAACATGCCGTCTACTATTGTTAGGATCCTGACTTCAGTCCTGGGCAATGATGTGCAAGTTATTTTGTTATATTTGCAAGTGTTGTCAAGGTATTGACTAATCCTAGATGAGAGTAGAACTGCAGTTGGTAAACTGGTACGAACTATTATTTTGTTTCTCGGTTTTTACTTTAATGTGGGATTTGAATTTGGACTTGACCTAGTATGGTATACTTTGAGACGAAAGGAGTCACTATCCCAAGAACCACCACCCAGTTGGGCTTGCACCTCGCTAACTGCACACAAGGCAACACATCAACCCCCACTGGCATCAGAAGAATCACATCAGTGACCCCAACACTGAAGCGAAGAAGAATTGCAAGACATCCAGAGTCGTCCCTCCCCCCCCACAACCGCCGCTGCCGAATGATAAGGGAAACCCACCCCGTAACCCATTGGACCAAAATAGGCCCTATAACAGCACATTGCTCACTGCGGTTAAGAGAAAATGAAAATTGAAATGAAATGAAAATAGCTTATTGTCACAAGTAGGCTTCAAATGAAGTTACTGTGAAAAGCCCCTAGTCGCCATATTCCGGCGCCTGTTCGGGGAGGCTGGCACGGGAATTGAACCGTGCTGCTGGCTTGCCTCGGTCTGCTTTCAAAGCCAGCGATTTAGCCCTGTGCTAAATGAGCCCCTGAATGAGAAGAAACACTGAATGCATTTTTAATATTCCTGGCTACCAAGCATTCGGAAATGATCAAGGAAAAAGTGAAGGGGCCATTGCTGTGTTGAATTAAGGTTATGTAGTTTGAGATAGATTATTCAAGGACTGAATGGATTGGGCTTCAAGTAAGGAACAGAAGGAGAGTTGTGACATTGGTGGGATCTTTTTAGTGAGAAAGAAATGGATGAGCAAATTTGTTGGCAAATTTCAAATGGGTAAGAAAAATAAGTAGCAATTAAAAAAAAAAAAAATTCTAATTAAGAGGCAATTTAGCGTGCCCAATCCACCTACACTGCACATGTTTGGGTTGTGAGGGTGAGACCCAAGCAGATACGGGGAGAATGTGCAAACTCTGATGGACAGTGACCCAGGGCCTGGATAAAACCTGGGTCCTCCATGAGGGAGCAGTGCTAACCACTGTGCCATTGTGTTGCCCTATAGAGAAGGAATATTAGTACACTTTAAGTACCCTAATATAGACTGGATAAATATTGTGCTAAGAGGAGATGTAGAGGAATTTCCGCTGTGCCAGCGAACCTTCTGATTAATATGTATCCAGTCCAACTAAGAGGGGAGCAGTAATGGCTCTATTTTTCAGAAATGAAGTAAACTATGGAATGTGTTCCAGTAGAAAACCATATGAATGTATGAACGTGCAAATTCGGAGCAGCGGACCATTTGGCCCTTCCATCCTGCTCTGCCATTCAGTATGATCATTGTAATCTGATTGTAATCTCAAATCCGCATTCCCATATCCTTTCACCCCTTTGCTTATCAAGAATCTATTCAGCTCTGCCTTAAAAATATTGAAAGACTCATCTTCCACTGCCTTTTGTGGACGAGTGTTCCAAAGACTCATTACCCTCTGAGAGAAAAACATTCTTCTCATCTCTGTCTTAAATGGGCAATCCCTTATTTTTAAACAGTGACCTCTTGTTCTAGATTTTCCCACAAATGGAAACATCTTCTCCACATCCATCTTGTCAAGACCCCTCAGGATCTTGTACGTATCAATCAAGTCACCTCTTCTTCTTCTAAACTCCAGTGGATACAAGACGAGCCAGTTCAACCTTTCTTCCAAAGGTAACCTTCCCATTCTAGACATTGGTCGAGTACACTTTCTCTGAACTGCTTCCAATGCATTTACATTGTTTCTTAAATAAAGAGACCAGTCAGTACTATACAATCGTCTCCCCTGTACAGCTGAAGCATTACCTCTCTACTTTTGTATTCAATTCCCCTCGCAATCAACAATAATATTGTATTAACTTTCCTAATTGTGTAATGTACCTGCACTCTAGCCGTTTGTGATTCATCCTATCGGGCACTCGGGTCCCTCTGCATCTCATTATGCAATCTCTCACCATTTAGGTCATATGCTGCTTTACCTTTCGTGACAAAATGAACAATTTTACATTTTACCACATTAAACTACATTTGCCGAGACTTTTCCCACTCACTTTTACACTAGCCTCCTTCTGTCCTGTTCACAACTTATGTTCTTAGCTATCTTTATGTCATAGCAAATTTTGCAATCGCACAAATCATTTATAGAAATTGTAAAACTCAAGACCCAAGCACTCTTATCTGTGGCACACCCCTTGTTACATCTTGTCAACAAACACTGTTTCCTGTTAGTTAGCCAGTCTCTCTCTATGCCAATATGTTACCTCATTGACCATGAGCTTTTATTTTAATCTTTGATGTGGCACCTTATCAAATGATTTATGGAAATCTAAGTACATATATCAATTGGTTCCGCTTTATCCACAACAGATGTGACTCCTTCAAAGAACTCCAATAAATTAGTTAAGCATTATTTCCTCTCAAAACCATGTTATCTCTGCCTGATTACCGTGAATTTTTCCAAGTGTTCTGCTATAACATCTTTAATTAGGGGCGTCTAACATTCTCCCTGCTCAGACCTTGAACTAACTGGCCTGTGGTTTCCTCCTTGCTGTCTCCCTTTTTGAATTAAGGAGCTCCATTCTGTATTTACCAATCTAATGGAACCTATCCCGAATGTAGGAAATTTTGCGAAATTGAAACCAATGCGTCAGCTATCTCATGAACCATTTCCTTTAAGACCACAGGATGAAGTTAATTAGGGCTCCGGGACTTGTCCGCCCACAGCTCCAACAATTTGTTCAAACCACTTCACTGGTGATTGTAATTTTCTTGAGCTCCTACTTCCCTTCCATTTTCTGATGTACAGTTATTTCTGTAATATTACTTGCATCCTCTACAGTGAAAATCATCTAGCTAACAGTGACCACGTATTTCAGTTTGGAATGATTATCGAAAGTGACCAGAAAATGTCAACGCAAAAATACTTACATGTGGGAAGCTAATTGTCAAGTTTGAGCAGGGAACTGGGACAAGTAGATTGAAAAAAGTGATTGCTCCATAAATCAATAAGTGAGTAATGGAGGGCATTCTGGGTGGAAATAGTTCATTATAAACTAGCCATGTTCCTTTTTAAGGAAAAAGGCAAATAATTCAAAGCTTAAGCACTCTGGATAAGAAAGAATATTAAAGTTAAAAATAAAACAGGAAAAGGAGGCTTATGAGAGTTTTTCTGGGAGGCAATGATGGATTAAAGGAAAAGATGAAAAGCTGAGGGCATGAGAAATGTATTATACATGACTTTCTTTTTGCTTTCAATAGCAAGCCAGTGAAGATTGTTAAAAGAAGAGAGGGAAGTTCTGGACAGGACTGTAATAGAGAAGATGCATTAAAAACATCACTGAAAGTTGTTCAGTCACCTAGTCTGGATGGAATACATCCTCGATTGTTGAAAGAAATATAGGATGCATTGCATCTTCCTTGGATACAGAAGTAGTCCTGGAGGACCAAAGGTCGCTTGGAAACTACGAGATCAATCAACCTTACATTTGTGATGGTGAAGTTATTGAAAACCATTATCCCGGGATAAAATAAACTTGGAAAGACATGGATTTGTTAAAGATAAATCATACCTAACTAAGTTGATTGAATCAACTTTTGAGGTAACAGAAAAGGTTAGTTGAAGTAATCTTGTATGTATATGAATGTTCATAGGGGCTGGTTTAGCACAGTGGGCTAAACAGCTGGCTTGTAATGCAGAACAAGACCAGCAGCGTGGGTTCAATTCCCGTACCGGCCTCTTCGAACAGGTGCCGAAATGTGGCGAGTCGGGCCTTTTCACAGTAGCTTCATTGAAACCTACTTGTGCCAATAAGTTATTATTATTAGAAGGCCTTAGCAAAGTACTACCTGAGCGGTTTGTTAGAAGATTGAAGATGGAATTATGAGGAAAGTGGGTATGAATACAAAATTGCTTCAATGACAGGAGGTAAAGATGGTGCTGGATGAATGATTTTCAGACTGGGAGGCTTAATTTGGAATTCATTCATGACGTGGACAGGGTGGTGAAATAGGTAGGAGAATGGAAGGTGTTCTCTGTGGAAAAGCTTGGAATGATGCACTTTGGGAGGACTAATATGGAAAGACATTACACCATAAATAACACAACATTGACAAATGTAGATGAGTAGAGGGACCTTAGTGTCCATATACGCACAACTTTAAAGATGATTGGGGACTTCCGGTGGCGGCGATGTCCGAGTGAGCCGCACATTTGGCGGGCTCTCACTCCGGCGGGCGTTTAGGGGCTGATTCCCCGTGATAGCGGGACCACGGAGCTGAAGGAAGGCGGCAGCGAAAGTGCTGAGGAGCGGGCTGCGGCACATGGAACAGCAGGAGTCCAGGAGGCAGAAGAAAAGAGAGAAAAGGGAACAGAGACAAGGACCTGAAGAAACTTACCTGGAACCCAAGATGGCGGACACACGGGCCCCGGACTCAGCAATCCAGCAGGCGCTGGATAACATGCTCCAGGTAATGAAGTCCAGTTTTGAAGTGCTGAAGCGGGATAGCTTGGACCCAATCCAGAAAGCGGTGGATCAGCTGAACCAGAGGCTGGATGCGCAAGATGTTAAAGTTAAGGAGCTGGGAGAGGCGGTGGAGGAGCAGGCGGATGCGCAGATGGTTGCGGCGCTAGAAGTTGACGGGCTGAAGGAGCGGCAGAGAAGACTGCTGGACAGAGTGGAGGAGCTGGAGAATAGAGCCCGCAGGAACAACCTGAGGATGGTCGGCCTCCCGGAGGGGGCTGAGGGAGCTGATGCCACAGCGTTTGTAGCAGACCTATTGATGCCGCTGATGGGGGTCCGAAGCCTTTCCGCGACCGCCGGAGCTGGAGGGGGCATACAGAATGCAGGCGAGGCAGGGGCGGCTGGGCGGACCCCCCCGCCTGATGGTGATTAGGTTCCACAGGTTCGTGGACAAGGAGCGGGTGCTGCGGTGGGCAAAGAGCGCCAGGAGCAGCACGTGGAACAACAGTGTCCTCCGCATTTACCAGGACCTAAGCCAGGAGGTGGCTCGGCGGCGAGCAGCCTTTAAGAATGTCAAGGAGGCGCTGTTCAAGAAGCACGTGAAGTTTGGTCTGCTGTTCCCAGCTCGGCTATGGGTCACGTACCAGGGTTAACACCATTACTTCTCCGAGCCTGCCTGAAGAAGCGATGGACTTTGCGAGGGATCGGGGCTGGTCTCGAAAAGAGGCCCCACGGATGCGAATTAGGGCCCGAGAACTACCGTGGGAAGGAACGTTGAATGGGCCTGGACTGCTGTTCAAAGGTTTGGTGGGTCAAAGGTGCCAAGCGGAACATTTGGGAGTTTTTCCTTTGTTCATGGACATTAGTTTGGGTTTTTTTTTTCTTATTGTTTGTTTTTTCTCTTACGTTTTTGTTTTTTCCTCTTTTTTGGGTTTTCTCCTTTTTGAAAATGAAATGAAATGAAAAATGAAAATGAAAAATGAAAAACGCTTATTGTCACGAGTAGGCTTCAATTAAGTTACTGTGAAAAGCCCCTAGTCGCCATTCCGGCGCCTGTCTGGGGAGGCGGATTTGTACTTTTTGTGCAGCTCGCGGAGGACACTGGAGCCGGCAGGGTAACGAAGGGGGGCAGGTCAACAAGGGGGGCAAAGGACGTGGGTTGGGGGCTTTTTCTTGGGGTTTTTTTTTGTTTTGTTGATGTCCATGCCTTCCTGTGCCAGTGAGTTTGCTCCAGTGGGTTGGAGAGGGGGATGGGGTGATGGGGAGTGGGGAGGAGGACGGGGAAACAATGGGAATGAGACAGGAAGGCGCCGGAGTGTTGAGTCACCGGGCTAGCAGATTGGCTAGTCAAGGGAATCAGGTGGGGGGGGGAGATCACAGCCAGTGGATGGCAGGGGTGGGGGTATCGGGGGATGTTGTTGGGGGGGGGGGGTTGTTCTGCTGACGTGGGAGGGACTTGAAATAGGCACTGGAAAGGAGGTTGAAGGTGGAGGCAGCCAACAGGCGGGCCAGGAATGGCGCGATGCGGGGGCCGGCCCGGGAAAGGCTATGGCTGACCAGCGTGGTGGTGGGGGGGGGGGGTTGTGCCCCCCGACCAGGCTGATCACCTTGAACGTCAGGGGACTGAATGGGCCGGTTAAGAGGGCGCGGGTGTTCGCGCACTTGCGGGCTCTGAGGGCGGACGTAATTATGTTGCAGGAGACACATCTGAAAGTGTCTGACCAGACCAGGCTAAGGAAGGGCTGGATTAGCCAGGTCTTCCACTCGGACTTGGACTCGAAGTCCAGGGGGGTGGCAATCATGATCAACAAGCGGGTGCAATTTGAGGCGGAGGGCATAGCCGCAGACGGGGGGACAGATACCTGATGGTACGGGGCAGACTGGAGGGGAGAAGAGTGTTGCTGGTGAATATATATGCCCCGAACTGGGATACCGTGGACTTCATTAAAAGAGTGCTGGGGAAGATCCCGGACCTGGACTCTTGCAGGCTAATAATGGGGGGGGACTTTAACATGGTCCTTGACCCGGCTTTGGATCGGTCGTGTCCCAGAATGGGTAGACTCCCAGCAATGGCGAGGGAGCTGAAAGAGTTTATGGAGCAAATGGGGGCAGTGGACCCCTGGAGAGCCAGACAGCCGACAGGAAGGGGCTACTCGTTTTACTCGCACATCCATAAAGTATATTCCAGGATAGATTTCTTCGTACTAAGCAGGGATTGTATAGGGGAGGTAAAGAACACGGAATATGTGGCAATTACTATCTCAGACCATGCCCCGCACTGGGTAGACCTGCAGATCGGGGGGGGGGGGGGGGGGGGGGGGGGGGGGGGGGGCGAGCTACCAACACCCGCAATGGAGGCTAGACGTGGGACTGCTGTCGGAGGAGGGGATCTGTGACAGGCTTCGGAGGTGTATGCAAAATTACCTGCAGGTGAATGACATGGGGGAGGTCTCAGCGGCGACCCTGTGGGAGGCGCTAAAGGCAGTAGTGCGGGGGGAGCTGATTTAAATTGGCACCCACAGAGCCACGGCAGACAGGGCAGAGATGGCTAGATTGGTCAGGGAAATGGGTCGGATAGATGAAGAGCACACGGAGTCCCCGGGGGAGGTTTTACTCAGGGAGAGGCAGAGACTACATGCAGAACTGGGGGCACTATCCACGAGTAGGGCCGTGGAACAGCTTCGGAAGGCGAGGGGCGTGGTGTACGAGCATGGGGAAAAGGCTAGCAGACTGTTAGCGCAGCAACCCAGGAGGAGGGAGGTGGCCAGGTAGAGTGATAGATGGGGAGGGGCGCAAAGTGGAGGACCCGGCAGGATTGAATAAGGTATTCCGGGACTTCTATCGCAAGCTGTATACTTCGGAGCCGCCGGAAGAACCGGAGGAGATAAAAAGGTTTCTGGACGGGTTAACATTCCCAACAGTAGGTGGGGGGCGAGTGGATGAGCTGGGGGCCCCGATTAGAGTGGAGGAGGTACTGGGGGGCCTAAAGGCCATGCAGTCGGGGAATGCCCCGTGGCCGGTGGATACCCAGTAGAGTTCTATAGGAAGTTTTCTGAGCTGGTGGGCCCGGTCTTGGCGAGGGTTTTCAATGAGGCAAGAGACAGAGGGACCCTACTGCCGACAATGTCGCAAGCCACTATATCACTGATATTGAAGCGGGGTAAAGACCCGGAGGCGTGCGGGTCCTACAGGCCAATCTCCCTGATTAATGTTGACGCCAAGCTCCTGGCAAAGGTACTGGCGGTTAGAATGGAGGACTGCGTACCAGAGGTGATTGGGGAGGACCAAACTGGGTTCGTGAAAGGTAGGCAGCTGGCGGCCAACCTGAGAAGATTACTTAATGTGATAATGATGCCCCCGGCGGGCAGGGAGATGGAGGTAGTGGTGGCGATGGACGCGGAGAAGGCCGGACTATCTATGGGAGGTGCTCGGATGGTTTGGGTTTGGGGGGGGGGACTGGTGGATTGGATCAAATTATTATATCAGGCCCCGAGGGCCAGCATCAGGACGAACAGAGAAGTGTCGGAGTACTTTAGGCTGTACCGAGGGACGAGACAGGGCTCACCGCTCTCCCCGCTGTTGTTTGCGCTGGCCATAGAGCCGCTGGCGATTGCGCTGAGAGCCGCAGAGGAATGGAAGGGGATGGTGACGGGCGGGGTAGAACATAGGGTCTCTCTTTACGCAGACGACCTGCTCCTGTACGTGTCGGACCCAGTGGCCGGGATGGGAAGTATACTGGGAATGTTGAGGAAGTTCGGCCAGTTTTCAGGATACAAATTAAATACGGCCAAGAGTGAAATGTTTGTGGTACAGGCAAGGGGCCAGGAGAACAGATTGAGAGGGCTACCGTTTAGGCTGGTTGAGGAAAAGTTCCGGTATTTGGGAATCCAGGTGGCACGAGACTGGGGCAGGCTGCACAAGTTAAACTTGGCCAGGGTGGTGGAGCAAATGAAAGGAGAGTTTCGGAGATGGGATGCACTCCCGCTGTCGCTGGCAGGGAGGGTGCAGACTGTAAAGATGACAATCCTCCCTAGATTTCTGTTTGTTTTTCAGTGCCTCCCGATCTTTGTCCCACAGTCCTTCTTCATGAGCTTTGTCTGGGCGGGAAAATCCCCGCGGGGGAAGAAGGCGATGCTGGAGAGGAACTTAATTATTACTGGGCGGCCAACATCGCTATGATAAGGAAGTGGATGGTGGGTACGGGGTCTATCTGGGAGCGGGTGGAGGCGGCTTCGTGCAGGGGCTCCAGCTTGGCAGCCCTGGTCACGGCTCCTCTACCGCTGCCGCCGGCCAGGTACTCCACCAGCCCGGTAGTGGTGGCGACCCTGTGGATATGGGGCCAGTGGAGGAGGCATGTAGGGGAGACGGGGGCGTCGGTTTGGGCGCCAATCTGCGACAACCATCCGTTTGCCCCCGGGAGTATGGATGGGGGGTTTCGAGTATGGCGGCGGGCGGGGGTGGGAAGGGTGGGCGATATGTTCCTGGAAGGGAGCTTTGCGAGTTTGAGGAGCTTGAAGGAGAAATTTGGTCTGGTAAGGGGAAATGATTTTAGGTACCTACAGTTGCGGGACTTTGTTCGTAGACAGGTCCCATTTTTCCCACGCCTCCCGCAATGGGGATCCAAGACAGAATAGTCTCTAGGGGGGAAGAAGGGGAGGGTAGAGTCTCTGATATTTATAAAGTGCTCATGAGGGACGGAGGAACTGAAACTTAAATGGGAGGAGGAGCTAGGCGGGGAAATGGAGGACGGGCTGTGGGCAGAGGCCCTGAGTAGGGTAAATTCGACCGCGACATGTGCCAGGCTCGGGCTGATTCAATTTAAGGTCGTTCACCGGGCCCACATGACGGTGGCTCAGATGAGCAAATTCTTTGGGGTAGAGGACAAATGCGCTAGGTGCGCGGGAGGACCAGTGAACCACGTTCACATGTTTTGGGCATGCCCTAAGCTTAGGGGGTACTGGAGGGATTTGCGGACGTCATGTCCCGGGTGCTAAAAACAAGGGTGGCGATGAGTCCAGGGGTGGCAATTTTTGGGGTTTCGGAAGACCCGGGAGTCCAGGGAGAGAAAGAGGCCGATGTTTTGGCCTTTGCTTCCCTGATAGCCCGGCGACGAATACTATTGGCGTGGAGGGACTCAAAGCCCCCGAAGACTGAGTTATGGCTTGCGGACATGTCGAGTTTCCTGGGTATGGAAAAAAATTAAGTTTGCCTTGAGGGGATCTGTACAGGGTTCGCCCGGAGGTGGCAGCCATTTATTGACTTCTTTGCGGGAGAGGTGAGCGTCGGGGGGGGGGGGGGGGGGGGGGGGGGGGTAAGAGTAGAGTAGGAGGGATAAAATGGCGGGTAGTACCGGTGGGAGAGGAGCGGGCTTGTGCAGTATGTTACGATTGAAGTATTGAAAGTACGTGGATGTTTGCACATTTTTGCCTTTTTTGCTTTCTTTCTGTTGATGTCTGTAACTGTTTACAAAGCCAAAAACTACCTCAATAAAATTGTTTATTAAAAAAAACCTTTAAAGATGATTTGAAGTTGCTAAGCTGATTGAAAAATCATTGATTACATGGGTTTATAAATATGGGTATAAAACATTAAAGAGATCATCTGAGAAATGTATAAATGAAGTTAGGCCTCAGCTGGAGTAAGTTAGGCCTCAGCTGGAGTAATGTGGATAATTCTGGACACCATACTTCAGAAAAATGTATAAGTTTTGGAAGATTACAGAAGCAATTTACCAGGATGTGATCAGGGATGAAAGACTTAAGTTATGAGGAGAAGTTGGAAAAGTTAGGACTGCTATTTTAAGAACAAAAAAGGTTAAGTGATCATCTAATAAAGGTTTTCAAGATAGAGAGATTTTGATAAAGTACTTGGAGGAAAATCTCTTCTGTCTGTTGAGAGGCGATTAGGAGAAATCTTTTCACTCCAGAGTTGTTGCAACCAACTGAAAAGGTAATAAAAGGTGATTCCTTCAATAATTTTTAAAGGGGATTAGTAGGTACCTTAAGAAGAGAAACTTTCAGGGTTTATGCCCTATAAACTACCATCCCATTTCAGCCTCCCTTTCTGCTCCAATGTCCCTTGAAGTGTTGCTTTCCAAATCTGTTCCCATCGTTCCTGGAACTCGTGTTTCAATTCTTCCAATCAGGTTTCTGCTTCTGCTATAGAACCCAAATAGCTCTTATCAAAGTCACAAATGACACCCTACATGACTGTGAGAAACGTAAACTATCCCTCCTTTTTCTTCTTGACCTGCTTCCTACTTTTTAATATGCTTGACCAAGTCATCCTCCTCCAACACTTGTCCACTATTGTCCATGTGGCTTGGGCTTGGCCTTAACCTATCTAATTGTAGCCAGAGGATCAATTGCAATGGCTTCTCTTCATGCTCTTACACTTACCTCTGGTGTCCTTCAAGAATCTATCAGTGGCTCCTTCCCATTTCTTATCTACAGCCTGACACTCGCTGACATTAATCGGAAGCACAGCATGAGTTTTCACATGTACTCTGATGACACCCAACTCTGCCTCATGGCCCCCCTCTGGATTTCTCCACTTGCTAAATTATCAGACTGCTTTTTCAACATGCTGTACTGCATGAATAGTTAAGCATTGGGAAGACTTGAGCCATTATTTTCAGTCTCCGCTCCAAACTCTGTTCCTTAGCTACCAACTCCATACCTCAACCTTGAGCAGCCTGAGATTAAGCCAGTCTCTTCATAACCTTGGTCTCACATTTGACCTCACATGAGCTTCCAACCTCATTTGCCCCTTCATTAATACCGCCCATTTCCAACTTCAAAACATAGCTTGATTTTGCCCATCTCAGCACAGCAGCTGCTAAAACCCATAGTAATTCTTTGCTACTTCCAGACCTGGCTATTCCGATGCACTTCTGGCTGGTCTCCCACATCCACCCAATGTAAACTTGAGGTCATCTAAAGATCTGCTTCATGTGTCTTAACTCACAGCAAATCCTGTTCCCTGAGCACCCCTGTGCTCGCTGACCTAAATTGTCTACTGGTCAAGCTGTGTCTTGATTATAAAATTCGTATCCTGGTTTTCAAATGGCCATGCTCCTCCCAATCTCTGTAATTTTCCTCCATGCCACACAATCCTCTGAGATATATGAACTCTTTTGGCCCTTTGAGCATCCCTGATTTTAATTACTTTACCATTATTGGCCACACTTTCAGTTACCTATGCACGAAACCTTGAAATGCCCACCCTGTACCTCTCGAGTTCTTTCCTTTCTTCCTTTAAGATACATCAAACTACACCTCTTTGATCAAGCTTTTAGCTGACCGACTGCCTATTTTGTTATATGGCTCAGTGACAAATTTTCATTTTTAATGCTCCTGTGAAGCAGCCTCTCCATAATGCAATATTAACAATATATAGAACAGCAGGATTATGCTTTACTTGTTACAAAAATGAAAAGGGGTTTTTAAAACTTGTCAGTGCACAATGTGCAATGTGCTTCAGCAGACATATGTGCTTCTATCAGGCTAATGTGCTACTCATTTTCAAGAAGAGTTGATAAAACTGCATTAGTCCATTACACACCCCATTAGTCTTCAATACAATACAAAATGAAAGTTGATTATCAGGAGTAAACTCATTAGCATAATAGACTAGGCAATAATCAACTTGGATTCAGAAGACAAAAAGGCTTCCTAACCAACTTCATTGATCTTTTTGAGGATATGATATCACAAGTAGAGGTGATTAGACATCTTGTATGTTCTATCAAGGTCTCCAAAAAGCAATTGAAAATATTATGCATGAAAGGCTATTAATTAGACTTAAAGCTTTGGTGATTTAGGATAAACCTCGAGACATATTAAGGTGTGGAGGGAATGAAGGCAGGTGATGATGGTGTACCCAGTGATTAGTTTTGAGATCGCCATCATTTCTAATTTACATAATGATGTGGAGATGCTGGCGTTGGACTGGGGTGAGCACAGTAAGAAGTCTTACAACACCAGGTTTAAGTCCAACAGGTTTGTTACAAACACTAGCTTTTGGAGCACTGCTCCTTCCTCAGGTCTTCCTCAGGAAACTTGAAGCCAGCTGCTTGGTTTTGCAGATATAATCAGAGCAGGAAGAACAGGTGACTGTGCAGAAAAATACAGAACTAGTTAAAACTATTTTGAATTTCTCCTCCAAAACTCTACCTGGAAGCCCATTCTATGTATTTAGCATGTGTCGGAGAAAGATTTCCTGATATTAGCTCTAAATTTGCCTTGAATTGGGATTTCCGGTGGCAGCCATGGAGTGAGCTGTCGCATATTTGGTGGCTCGCGCTCAATGTGGTATTTTCTGGTCCTTTCCCCATCCAAAGGACAAATTGTTTGGATGGAAAGAGGTGTAGGAGTACCTGGACTACCTCCTCTAGTGTAGCTGATGGATGGATCCACGAACTTGGGAGTGGGGTAAGAAGAAAACCGCTGGAACAGGAGAGTCTTTGTGGTACATCGCGGGATAAGATGGCGGAGGTCAAAGGGGCTGTTCTGCTCACCCAGTAGCCAACGAAGCAGCTAGCGGAGTTTCTGAACACAAAGTTCAGCCATCAGGGGAAGGAGGCCTTGGAGGACCTGGTAAAGTGGTGGAGCCGATCAAAGCAGGGATTGGGAGAGTGGAGCAGAGGCTGGAGTCCCAGGACTGGGTGATCCAAAAAGTGGAGGAAGCAGTGGGGGAAGCGTGAGCAGCCGTTAGCCTCGTTGGTGGCTGAGGTTGGGGTGATGTGGGAGACCCAGAAGAGGCTGAAGAAGGTAGAGGATCTGCCCCAGAGATAAAATTTGAGGATTGAGGGGATGCTAAAAGGTGCGGAGGCTGGCACGTATGTGGCCAAAATGTTGAAGCAGGTGATGGGATGGGAACCTTTGATCTGCCCCTGGAGGTTGACTGAGCGCACAAGGCGCTTATGAGGCTGCAATTGAGCGAACTGTCAAGGGCGATGGTGGTGCAGTTTCACCGCTTTCTGAATAAAGAGAAGATTCTTTGATGGGCATGGCAGACGAGGAAGTGCACCTGTGCTGCGGGTGTACGAAGACTTGGGTGCAGGACTGGCGAAGCGAAGGGCCGGGATTAATTGGGTCAAGGCTGCCCTCTTTAAGAAGGGGGTGAGTGAGGTTTGAGTATCTGGCCCACCTCTGGGTGACTTTCCAGAAGCGTGCATATTATTTTGGCACGCCAGAGGAGGCGATGGAGTTTGAGGGTCAATGGAGGCAGCAGAAGGAGGACATTGATCTTTGGAGGAGTTTGTGCAAACGTTTCTTTGTGCACGGGAAATTTTTCCCCTCAATGTTCCTTTTGTTTTGATGGCGGAGTGTTTCGAGTGCTGGCCGTCTGCGGGGGGGACATATAGGGTGACATATAGGGGAACATATCCCAGAAAGGATATGGGTGATCGGCAGAGAAGGAGGGGCTGGAAGCCCCCAACCAGGCTGGTCACGTGGAATATGAGGAGGCTGAATGGGCCGGTCAAACGGTCATGTGTGTTCACGCACCTGCGTAGTCTGAAGACTGACGTGGCCTTTTTGTAGGAGACGTACTTGAAGCTTGGCGACCAGACAAGGTCGAGGAAAGGATGGGTGGGGCAGGTGTTCCACTCAGGAATGGATATGAAGACGAGGGGGCTGGCAGTGCAGGTGGCGTTTGAGGTGGGGAGTATTGTGACAGATTCGGGGGAGAGGGGGGAATGTTTGTGTTGGTGAGTGGGAAGCTGGAGGGAAGGCTGGTGGTTCTGGTAACAGCGGCCCAGTGGAGACTGGATGTGGGCTTATTGGCGGATGCGGTGGTGTGGGAGCGAGTGAGAGCTGCAACTTGGGCTTATGTGGAGCTCAATGACACGGGGGAGGGCTACAGCCACCACGCTCTGGGAGGCACTCTAGGCAGTGGTTCTGGCACACAGGGAGGAAGTAGAGTGGGTGGAGACGGCAAGGCTGGTAGATCAGATTCTGAGGGTGGGCAGAAGGTATCCGAAGGCTCTGGAGGCAGGGGTGTAGAAGGAGAGGCAGAGGCTCCAGGTGGAGTGAGGATTAGTGGCCATGGGGAAGGCGCTGGGCAGCGACAGAGGGGCAGTTTATGAATATGGTGAGAAGGCGAGCGGGATGCTGGCCCACCAGCTGAGGAAGTAAGAGGTGGTGAGGGAGATGGGAAGGGTGGTGGTGGATGCGGTAGGGGTCAATGGGGCGTTTGAGGATTTTTGCAGGAAATTATGGAAGTGGGAGTCCCCAGCTGTGGGGGGTTGGGGGGGGGGGGGGGGGGGGGGGGTTGGTGGTACTGGAAGGGCTGGAGTTTCCCAGGTTGGACGAGGAATTGGTGCTGGGATTGAGGGCGGTGATGGAGAATATGATGCCAGTGCAGGCAGGGAAGGCCCCGGGCCTGAATTTGAGCAGGGGGGACCTGGGGCCACTGTTGGTGAGAGCATACAATTAGGCTAGGGGAGGTGGGGGCATCACAGGCATCCATCTCTTTGATATTGAAAAAGGAGCAGTGTGGGTCGTACTGCCCAATAACGTTATTGAATGTAGGCGGCAAGTTGCTGCAGAAGGTGTTGGCTTCTTCTCATAGGTGATGGGTGAGGACCAAATGGGGTTTGTGAGAGGGAAACAGCTGTCGGCGAATGTGAGGAGGCTGCTCAATGTAATTAAGATGCCTTCGGTGGGGGGGGTGGGCAGGAGGTGGAGGTCGTAGTGACGATGGACGTGGACAAGGCTTTTGATTGAGTTGCGTGGGGATATCTGTGGGTGGTGCTGGAGCGGTTCGGGTGCGGGCAGGGGTTTGTGGACTGGGTTCGGTTGCTGTGCAAGGCACCGGTCGCAAGTGTGCGGACGAATATGGTTATTTTGGGCTGCATCGGGGGATGAGGCCGGGGGGAGCCCGCTGTCCCAGTTGCTCTTTGCCTTGGCGGTACGGTAGCACTGGTTAGCTCTTGCTTCACAGCGCCAGTGCCTAGGTTTGATTCCAGGTTTGAATCACTGTCTGTGTGGAGTCTGCACGTTCTCTCTCTGCGTGGGTTTCCTCCGGGTGCTCCGGTTTCCTCTCACAAGTCCTGAAAGACTGTTGTTAGGGCGTTTGGACATTCTGAATTCTCCCTCAGTGTACCCGAACAGGCGCCTGAATGTGGCAACTGGGGTTTTTCACAGTAACTTCTTTGCAGTGTTAATTTAAGCCTACTTGTGACAGTAAAGTTGATGATTATTATTATTAGAGCCACTGGCAATGGCGCACAGAGCGTCGAGGGTTTGGAAAGGGTTTGTGCAAGGTGGTGGCGTCGAGCACAGGGTTTCGCTATGTGCGGACGACCTGTTGTTACATATTTTGGACCCATTGGGTGGCATTTGGGAATTATGGGGATTTTGGAGGACTTTGGCCGGTTCTCTGGGTATAAGTTGAACATTGGAAAGTGTTCCCAATTGAGACCAGAGGGCAGGAGAGGAAGTTAGGAGAACTGCTGTTTAAGATAGTGGGGCTAGTTTTAGATACCTGGGCCTTCAGGTGACGCAGGGTTGGGCGAAGCTGCACAAGTTGAATTTGACGGCTGGCGGAGCAGATAAAGGGGGACTTCCATGAGATGGGATGTACTACCATTGTCATTGGCGGGATGGGTGCAGACAGTAAAAATGATGGTGCTGCCAAGGTTCCTGGTTGTATTTCAGAACCTCCTGATTTTTGTCCCGAAGTCGTTCTTTAAAAAGGTTAATGCGCTGAGCTCTGGGTTTGTTTGGGCGGGGAAGATTTTTGGAGCAGTGGCGAAGAGGGAGGGGCTGGTATTCCCGAATATAATAAACTGGTACCGCTTGGCGAATATTGCCATGGTTAGGAAATGGGTAGAGAAGGAGGCATGGTGGCGGATGGAGGCGGCTTCTTTTAGGGTAATGAGGCATTGTTAAGGCGCCTCTGCCATTCTCCCTGACCAGGCACTATGTGAGTCCAGTGGTGGTGTCAGCCTTGAGCGTGTACGGGGGCAGTGGAAACAGTATTTGGGACTGGAGGGTTCTTCGGTGTGGTCACCGATTTATGACAACCATAGGTTCGCTGGATTGGGGAGGTGGGAGCGGCAGGAGGTTTCGGGGGTTGCGGCAGGAAGGGATTTGAGCGATTCAGTGACCTGTTTGTAGGGGGCAGTTTCGTGAAATTGAAAGACCTGGAGAAAGAGTATGAGCTGCCCAGGGGAAACAGTTGCAGGTACCTGCAGGTTCAGAATTTTGTGAAGAGACGGTCGCTGTCTTTTCCTGGGTTACCACCCTTGGGGTTGCAAGAAAAGCTGCTATCGAAGGAGGAGAGGGGAGGGAAAGGTGTTTGAGGTCTACAAGGAACTGATGGATTGGGAGGGGGCCCTGGTGGACGATATAAACCATAAATGGGAGGAGGAGGTGGAGGTCAGGACGTTGCCCTGCGGAGGGTGAATGCGTTCTTGTCATGTGCGAGGCTAAGCTTCATTCAGTTTAAAGCAATTCATAGGCACATATGATGCTAGCGCAGATGAGTAGGTTTTTGAGGGGGTACGAGAATAGGTGTGGGCGGAGCACAGGGATGTTCACGAATCACGTCCCAGGCATGTCCGAAGCTAAAGATGTTCTGGTAGGGGTTTGCGGACATAACTTCCGAGGTGCTGGAGTTGAAAGTGACCCTGAGGTAGCAATATTCGGGGTGTTTGAAGATCTGGGCGTCCAGGGGGCGAGAGAGAGGCCGATGTTTTGGCATTTGCCTTCCTGATAGCCCAGAGACAGGTCTTACTTGGATGGAGGAACTCAGAGCTGCCGAAAGCGGGGGTGTGGGTGAGCGACCTGGCAGAATTCCTGAGGCTGGAGAAGGTCAAGTTCGTCCTGAGGGGTTGGTTGATGGGTTTGCCTGGAGGTGGAAGCCATTCATTTACTTCCTTAAGGAGGATTGAGGAGTCAGCAAAAGAAAAAGAAAATTTGCTTTGCATTGGCATGGAAAGTTGAGTCTAGAAGCCAATATGCTGCCACCAAAGAACAGAGCACATAGACAAAAGAATTAACTGCCCTACACTGAGGCAGTTTAGAGAAACTTTCCATGAATTTCGAAATGGCCAATATGAATCGAATGAAATGTTTAATTTTAAATTCAAGGTCTGAAAGAAAAATCAATATAACCTTCCAAAGGTTAGAAGGAAGTCATCAGCTGATTGTGCTTGCTGCAAATGGCACAATAACTATGAAGCTTATTGACTGTTTCACAGCCTTAAAAGATGTTGACACTTTTAGACCAACGATATTCAAAATAGTGTCACTTTAAACCTAGCTTCACTGAAGTGTGAAATTTGTGCCAGAGCTTCTTAATTTTTAATTCTATATGACAATAAAATCAACTTCTCGTAATCAATAATTGTCTACAATGTAGAGATTAGTAAAATGCATTGTGCAGATTATAACACAGAATTCTGTGCCTTAATTAAGGGAATTGGGATAATTAGGAAAGTAGAGTTGAAATAGGTCATCCATGATCTTATTGAATTGTGGAGCAGATTCCAGGGGTGTGTGCCATTCTCCTGTTCCTATTTCTTATGTTCTTATAAGCAGTTGTAAACAAATCATCTGCTTCAAGAAGACGATCATCATCCCTGTACCAAAAAAGCTAAGCAGCGTGCTTTAATGACTATTGTCCAGTGGCTCTGACATCCATCATCATGAAGTGCTTCGAAAGGTTATTCATGGCACAAATCAACTCCCAGCGTCCCGGATTGCCTTGATCCACTACAGTTCGCCTACCGGTGCAACAGGTCCACAGTAGATGCCATCTCCATGGCCCTGCACTCTACCCTCGAACACCTAGATAACAAAGACACCTATGTCAGACTCCTATTTATCGACTACAACTCGGCCTTCAACACCATCATTCCTACGAAACTCACCTCCAAACTCCGTGGCCTTGGCCTCGGCTCCTCCCTCTGCGACTGGATCCTGAACTTTCTAACCCACAGGCCACAATCGGTAAAGGTAGTTAACAACACCTCCTCCACGATCATCCTCAACACCAGTGCCCCACCTTTACACCCATGACTGTGTGGCAAAATTCCCCTCCAACTCGATTTTCAAATTTGCACCACCATGGTGGGTTGGATTTCAAACAATGACGAGACAGAGTACAGGAATGAGATAGAGAATCTAGTGAACTGGTGTGACAACAATAATCTCCCCCTCAATGTCAACAAAATGAAGGAGATCGTCATTGACTTCAGGAAATGTAGTGGAGAACATGCCCCTGTCTACATCAATAGGAACAAAGTAGAAAGGGTCGAGAGCTTCAAGGTTTTAGGTGTACAGATCACCAACAGCCTGTCCTGGTCCCCCCAAGCCGACACTATAGTTAAAGCCCATCAACGACGACTTTCTCAGAAGACTAAGGAAATTTGGCATGTCAGCTACGACCCACTAACTTCTACAGATACACCATAGAAAGCATCCTTTCTGGTAGTATCACAGCTTGGTATGGAGCCTGCTCTGCCCAAGACCACAGGAAACTACAAAAGGTTGTGAATGTAGCCCAGTCCATCACGCAAACCAGCCTCCCATCCATTGACTCTATCTATAATTCCTGCTGCCTCAGAAAGGCAGCCAGCATAATTAAGGACCCCACGCACCCCGGATATACTTCCCTGCTGCCATCAGACTTTTGAATGGACCTACCTCGTACTGTATTAAGTTGATCTTTTCTCTACACCTTGCTATAACTGTAACATTATATTCTGCAGTCTCTCCTTCCTTCCCTATGTACGGACTGCAAGAAACAATACCTTTCACTGTATACTAATACATGTGACGATAATAAATCAAATCAAATGATGACCAAAATTGTTTATTGCTCTAAGTTAACCTTCAGTATGATTGTGGAGATGCCGATGTTGGACTGGGGTGGGCACAGTCTTACAACACTAGGTTAAAGTTCAACAGATTTGTCCATATGTGTTTGTGGAACCCACCTCTTTACTCAGCTGATGAAGGAGCTGCACTCCGAAAGCTAGTGATTCCAAACAAACCCGTTGGACTTTAACCTGGTGTTGTAAGACTTCTTACTGTTCATTCTAATTATACAGGCAGATAATAGAGCATCATTTAAAGTGGAAGACCTTCAGCCCTCCTGTGTTGACTGTATTTCAGTCAAAAAAAGTTAATATTTGGAACTTGTATGCCAAATATACGATTGTATGATGCTAATGACTAAGTAGAACTTCATTTTGAGAAGAACATTTTTAGTTTTGAGGCATTAGTCCCATAGTGATAGTAGACGCAGATGTTTTGCAATCTTTTTGCCCAGTTTAGATCTATTACAGATGCTTTTGAAATGTAACTTATCAATCCCAGCCAATATATTACATTCTGTTGTTAAAACTAAAAAAAATATTTATTCAGAATTGTTGAGATTTTATGAAATCTTAAAGTTTCATTTAATTCATTTATTTGCAAGTCTTGCCAAGCACAATTCATTGAAATCTGCAATGAGGTTTTATATAGTTTATATTCAAGCAAAATAAGTTTGAAATATTTGTGAAAAGCATTCAGGTTCCCTTCAAAGAAAACAGACCGTTTGAATATTTCTTCTCAAGTGCTATTTACTGAGACCTGGTCAGTTTGGTAACTAGTGGAAACTAAATTATAGCCAAATTATACAAACAATTATACAAAACTTTAAAATATTGCTAAAAGGTAACAAACATTAGAAACCTTGCCCTGTTTGCCTTTATGTCATAACATTATTACCCAAGCTTAATTGCAAGTTTTTATTTGTAGAGTTGTAAAATCTGATTGTAATAGCAGTAATCAAAATTTCTGAGGAAATAAATTCATTGTAAATTAATTTTAATTGTTGTAACTGCCTTTGAACTTGGCTTCAGGATTGTGTGAATGGATTCATTTAGAAATTCAATATTTTATTGATTTCTGAAATGGTTTAGTCTTTGCAGCTTACCTGACAGTAAATTGCTAGAATCTCTTGTTAAATATTCTGTTGGTGTATTGACAAGCTCGGAAGTAACACCCATTCATTCAGTTTAAATTTTCAACTAATGATTGTCCAGTTAATAAACTACAAGCTCAAGGTTTTGGTTGTTTTGGTTATTGTTCCCATAACAGTCTGCTGCAGATGATTATTTGTTTGACGAGTGTTCTTATTTATGATGATCCTTACTCAATCAGTCCCTATCTTTTGACTATGATCAATTTGACAGATCCAGTAAACGTGAACCTAATTAATGTATAATTTTGGCCATCTATAAAGTAACTGGCTTACCCAGCTTTTCTTTAAAATTGGTCAGGTTTGTAAACATTATTTTGCTTCCCACACCCCAAGTTACATGTATTCCAAGGTTAGTGTATGCAGACTACGCAGTATACATGAATTAATTAATTCCAAACGGCCCAAAATAATTTCAGATTCATGTTACTGGAATTACGATTGCAGTTTGAGAATGTTATACATGACATACATGTCTCAGTGGCCATTCACAGAATTCCTTTTGGGGTATGATGTTTGATGCGAGAAGGCTGTAACAAAAACAGCAAGGGGGTTATATGTTTATATGTTTAAAGATTACAGTTTTTAAAAAAAACTCAAGTTAGAGCTTCATACATTAGATTAATCACATGGAGAGAAGTCTAATTTTGTTTATTATGTATCAAGAAATTATAACCTGTTTTTATTAAGAGATTCATGATTTCATTATGTAGAGTGTATTGAGGAAACCTTCCAAGATGAGTTATCGATATTAGATCCCCTATCATGAAAGATTGCATAGAACTCCTACCCATGAATTTAAGATTCTCCTTGGAGCAGGACTGCAGTTTGCTGTGGCAATGGAAGATGTGCAGATTTTACTGATAGAAACAATCTGTCACCTGTGAGATTGCCCAAACTTTACAACTTCATTGCAGTTATTACTCTTATTCACAACTTTACTTACAACCGTACCTTATTCACCCCCAAAAAATCATAGTTTGTTGACCTGAATGTTAAATTTTTTTTCTTTAAATATTTTTTTATTCTCCTTTTTCACATTTTCTTCCAAATTTACACCCAAAAATAAACAATTATCAGTAACGAATCCCCATATCAATAACAACGATCCTATCATCCCACCAAACCCCAGGCATTGGCCCACATGTTAACATAAACAAATTGCAAAAGGAATTAGGAATCACCCATAGTCACCATTAACACATACAGTCCCCCTGCCCCCAACCCTCCCAGCCCCCCTAATGTTCGATGTGATCCAATTCTTGAAAGTGCATAATGAATAATGCCCATGAATTGTAGAACCCCTCCATCCTACCGCTCAGTTCAAATTTGACCTTTTCAAGCTTTAAGAATTCCAGCAGGTCCCCCCGCCACGCCAGGGCACAGGGTGGAGAGGTTAATCTCCACCCTAACAGGATCCACCTTCGGACGATAAACGAGCTGAAGGCTACAACATCTGCCTCCGCGCCCGTTTCCAACCCCAGCTGGTCCGACACCCCGAATTGCCCCCCCGAGGGCCCGGGTCCAGTTTCACGTGCACCACTTTAGAGATTATCCTAAACATCTCCTTCCAGTAACCCTTCAGCTTTGGACAGGACCAAAACATATGAACGTGGTTTGCGGGGCCTCCCCCGCAACGTTCACACACATCTTCTACCCCTTAAAACTGCTGGATCATCCTCGCCTTTGTAAAGTGCGCTCTATACACCACCTTCAGCTGCATCATCTCCAACCTCGCATACAAGGTTGAGGCGTTCACCCGCCGGAGCACCTCACACAAAAAACCCTCCTCTATACCCTCTCCCAACTCTTCCTCCCACTTTGCCTTGATCCCTACTAAGATCCCTCTCCTCTTCCACAATAACCTCGTAAACCACCAATGCTACCCACTTCAGTCCCCCTGTCGTCAGCACCTCCTCTAGAAATGTGGAAGCCGGCTCTATTGGGAAGTTCTGTATCTCCTTTCTGGCAAAGTCGAGCCTGCATGTATCTAAATATTTCCCCCTGCTCCAGCCCATATTTGCTCCCCGTTCCTTCAATCCCGAAAATGACCCCCAAGAAATAAATCTTTTAGTGTCCTAATTCCTTTCTCCTCCCATCTCCGAAAATTTACATCCCACTTCCCTGGCTCAAGTCTATGGTTCCCCCGAATCGGCATTTCCCTTGACCCTGCCCCCAATCCAAAGTGCTGTCGAAACTGCCTCCAAATTCTCAACAAAGCTTTTACTACCGGACTCCCTGAGTATCTCTCTGGGGTCGTCGGGAGTGGCGCTGTTGCTGGCACCTTCAATCCCAACCCCCTACCCAAACTCTCCTCCATTCTGACCCATTGGGAGTCAACCCCTCTGACCCAGCTCCGTACCTTCTCCACATTCGCCACCCAGTAATAATACATCAGGTTCGGAAGACCCAAACCCCCTGCCTGCCTTCCTCTCTATAGTAGCACCTTTTTAATTCTGGCCACCTTCCCTTCCCATATGGACCTGAATGTTAAATTAAGTTTCCATGTAAAAATCCCTACATGATTTAGCTGCATGGTTTTTAAATTTAATTTAAAATTAAAGCTATAATCAACATTTATTTTTAAGTTTTGGTTTTCTACAATTGAATGTGTATTCAATTTGATTTCTAAATATAGCATTGTAAACACTCTAGCAGATTGAACCAGGGTTCTTATACCTTGGAGAAGATATATTTTAACAGAGATCAATGCCCACATTTCATGAAAGAATTTTTAAAAAGTCCTGTTGGAATCGGAATACTTAAGACTTGCAAGTTGTTTTAAGTTGTAATGATTTGGGACTTTGCAACATTAAGTAATTCTCCAGAGACTGAAGTTTTAAGTGGTATTTGTATGCATGGGAAAGCTAGTTTTTGGCAGTGTGTATGCTTCTGCTGCTTATTAAGTGGAATGTATAGATGAAATATTGAATTTGCAGTAGATGATAACTTTCTCAGTGTCAAAAATAACTACTTCCTATCTGTCTTACAGTCTCAGAAGCAGAACATTGACATAAACAGACAAGCAAAGTTTGCTGCTACACCTTCTTTCAGTCTGTTTGTAACACTAAAGAATGTTGTCTGCAAAATAGGAGAAGATGCTGAAGTCTTGATGTCTTTATATGACCCTATTATGTCCAAGTTTATCAGGTTGGTCAGTCTAATTTTTGTTTAGGTAACTTTATGGCATCTTTGATAACATCTTTGGATAACTTTTTCAGTGACGAGTATCTGTATAATTAATGCATTCCACAGCAAGACCATCAGGATAAAAGTCTGATATTTACATGAGACCAGTATACTTTTATCTATTTAAATGTAGTGTAGTCTTATTTACAATGGTCATATTTACAGCCCACAAAAATATGCTGAAGGTTCCAATATGTTTACCTTTTTAAGAAAATAATCAGCTTGAATCACGTATAGTATCTTTCTATTATCTCTTTTCAAAACCGATGTCATTGTAATATTGTGTTCATTATTCTTACTGCTCTGAATGTGATTGCAGCCAGAAAGCTGTTGTGTAATCTGTTTTATTATGATACAGAAATCACCTGGATTTTATACTTCCCTATCACACCTTATTCAGCTGTAGCATTTTTATCCTGAAATGTTAGTTGAAATCCATTCTGCCTTTTCTGTTTGATACAGCTTCATTTTGGCTAAAGAAATTGAACTTTCTTTAAGATACAGGACAAGAATAGACTATTCGGTTTATTTTATCATGGCCATGGATGACAGCGATTCAAGAAGACGGCTCATTACCTTCTTCTCAAGGGCAGTTAGGAGTGGCCAACAAATGCTGGGCTTACCAGAAGTACTCATGTCCTATGAATAAATAAATTCAAGTCAAACTCATTTCCATCTTTTTATCTTTGAACCATTTCTGTTGAGTCACTTACCTGACCAAGATGCATCAATCTCAGTCTTGAAACTTTCAGTTGGCCCAGCATCAATAGCTTTTGGGGAGAGTGCCAGGTTTCAATTACACTTTGTTTGAAATACTGTTTCCTGATTTCTCTTCTGAATGACTTTGCTATAATGTTCCCTCTTGTTATGGATTCCTCCAACAGAGGAAATTGTTCCTCTGTGTTTGCCTGATTGAATGTCATTATCTTTTAAACAATTAATTAGACCATCCTTACCCATCCAAACTCAAGCAAATAGTAAGCCAAAGTTTTACAACTCGGTACTTCTAATTTAATCCTAATTCTATGCAATAACCACATTCAGGCCAATTTTGTTGCCTAGTACTGCAGAGAAGTAAGTCATTCAGCCAATCAAATCTGTGCTAGCTTGTTTGAAGGACGATATTAAGTTAATAAGAACAGGCACAAGAGTAGGCCACTTGGCATATCGAGCCACTTACCTATTTCTTGCTTAACCCCCATAATCCTTGACTCCTTTGTCGATCAGAAATTTGCCTTAATTCAACCTTGAATATATTCAATGACCCAGCCTCTGCTGTTTTCTGTGGAACAGAATTTTAAAGACTCATGGTCCACTGAAAGAAACAATTCTTCTCATCTGCTAATTAGATGGAAGACACCCCTTATTTTTAAACTGTGGACAATAGTTATGGATTCACCCATGAGGGGAAACATCTCTCAGGAAGACACTGGCAGAATGAGCGTGACATTGGCAACTTTACTTCAATATTGATAAGTGTGAGGTGATGCATTTTGTTCGGAATGATGGTGAGCGTTACTCATCTTGGTAAATAAATATCTAAATGAGAAACAGTGTAAGCTGGGGGTGCAGCTTCACAAATCATAAGAAGTAGTGGCACAGGTTAATAAGGTTATAAAAAACCAAGTGTGATAAAATTGAATAGCAGAAATGTTAAACTTGTATAGAACTTGGACTAGGTCACACTTGGAGTACTGTGAACAGCTTTGGTTGCTGCAATACAAGGAAAAAAGGCACTGAAGAAGTTGCAAAAATGACTTATTAGAATGATACCAGAACTGATCGGTTACAAATTCCAGGACAATTTGAACAGACTGTGGAGCTTGAAAGGAGACCACCTATAGATTCCGAAAGGGTTTAAGAGGATAGGTATAGAGATGATGTTTCCCATTGCATGCAAAACCAAAGTTAAGGGCCATAAATATAAGACCAATACGGAATTCAGGAGAGACTTCTCCATTCAGACTGTGGTTGGAATGTGGAACTCACTATCACAAAGGATAGTTTGGGTAAGTAGCAGAAATGCCTTTAGGGAAAGTTAGAGTTAAGGATGAGGAAAAAAGGAATAGATAGAAAGGTGTTAAGATCCCGGACCAGACCCCAACATCTGTTAGGATACCGGACAAGAAGCCCAAATACGTTTTTAAAATTTGTAAGACTGTAAGGAAAGGATACTTCACTCCAGGAGTGATTTCACTGACCAATGGGTATTTTTAAAAATATTAAAACAGACGTTATTCTTAACACAAGATTAAATAAATTAACATCACAGATAATAACTTACACTTAAGATTCAAACAATTCTTACAATAAAACTTCTAACTGATACCTTCTCTATCTTCAATTAAGCAAAGGTTAAGACAGGTCAAAAGCCACGTATGAATAAAGTTATCAAATACAAGGACACTTGCTGCCCTATCGATAGCAATTTCTTGGAAAGACCACTTAGAGAGAGAAAGAAAAACCCATTCAGACACCAGCCTGCAAGTAATTCTGTCTTTTGGAGTCTGCTGTTTAACCTGACAGCCTTTGGCAAAAGCCCCTGCTCAGCCTAAAGCCCTTAGCAGACTAAAAGCTAAACTGCCGGCTACAGACCTGGCTCCTCCCATTATCCGATTATTATTATTATTATTAGTATTATTATTATCAGCGTAGAACTGTTGGACTGAATGGCCTGTTAATTGGTCTTGCATTATTATGTCATATGCAATTCAAAAAAACTTAATCCCTAACTTTTTTACCACATGAATTCATGATCCTCCTCATACATGGTATTTGTCACTATTTTGCTTCATATCATTGGTTTCTAAAGTGGAATGCATTCTGGGTTTAACAATGAAAAGCATATTTAGACTGTGACCTACTATCTAACAGCCTCATAAACTTGAGAGATACTTTGCATTTGGCTTAGCATTCCACAGTTCATTTTAGCAGAATGTTGGCCTGATGTTATAATGATTTATATTGCTATAATCTACATGAAAAGAGTCGTGAGGGTGGTTATGAGTGCGGAGTTTAAAAAATAATTTTGTTTTTGCAGTGAGAACTACTTAGTTCGATGGGCGAGCTCAGGCCTTCCAAAAGACATAGACCGGCTAAACAACCTGAAAGCCGTATTTACTGTAAGCTATATTCATCTTTTAATTTTTTTTAGTGATTGAACTTTAGTGTATTAGACTGGTATTTTGTTCTATTAGTTCGCTTTTACTTCAAATTGCTTTTGCAATGTAGAGATCAATGATGTAGCTAATTCCTCACTTGGTTAAAAATGGATATGAGATTAAAGTTGAACAGGCTTTCCTTGTGCTTTAAGTTGGTTAGATTGAGGTTAGAAGTTTTAAAATACCACAATCTGACATTTTCTTTTAGAAAATTGCATTGGTACATGTATTGAAATCTAATTGAGCGAGTATAAGAAAAAACATCATAATATGCTCTTTCCAAGGGCCAGTGCAGACTCGATGGGCTGAATGGCCTCCTCTGCATTGTAAATTCTATGATTACCAGAATAATGAATGATTAAAGTATAGGCAGAAAGTCTGAACAAAAAATAATTATTTAAAAATGTTCAGACTTTGTAATTTATTGAAATTATGCATGTAGTCTGCCATTCGGGTTACATACAATACATTCATTTATAAACTCCTCGAGTTATCATGGTACAGGAAGGACACTTCACGTGAGGAGAATGGGGAATGGTGGCAGAGTGATAATGTTGGACTGATGCTCCTGAGGCAGGGCAGCCGGGGGACCTTAAATTCAATGAACTCATAAATTGGGAATAAAAGGTTAACATCAGTAATGATGATCATGAACCTAGATTGTTGTAAACACCCAAGTGGTTCACTGATGTCCCTCACAGAAGGAAATCTTATCAACCATATCTGGTCTGGCCTATATCTGACTCCAGACCCAGGGCAGTTTTAGGGACTCTTATGTGCTGTCTTGGAAGTCACTGTTGTATGAAGTAGCTCCAAAAAAATCAAAGAAGAATAAAACCAGATGGACCACCCAGCATTGACCTAGACACTGGAAATAACAAAGTCGCAGTAGGCCCTGTAAAATTCTCCATGTGAACCTCTGGGGGCCAAGATTGGGTCAGCTGTTCCACAGTATAATTAAGCAAAGCCTGACATAGTCGTACACACTGATTGAAACCATGCGGCCAATGTCCCACATTACTCTATTATTTTCTTTGGATAGGCCCTGTCCCAATGGCATGACAGAATCATCCAAAAGCGGCAGCAAAGGGATATACAGTCAGGAGGGATTTGCCCTAGGTATCCTCTTGATTGACTCTGGACCTTAAGGGGACTCAGGGAATTGGGTCAAACATGAGCAAGGAAAGCTCATGTTGATTACCTCCCACCATCCTCACTCAGCTGATGAATTAGCCCTGTTCCATGTTGAACATCTTTTGGAAGAAGGACTGAATATACGCATATTTGGGGTCTTCATTATTCATCACTCAGTGTAACTCAGTAGCACTGATACACACCATGCTGACAAAGCCCTGAACGACTTATGCTGGTCTGCAGCAGGTGATGAGAGATCCAGCATGAGGGAGAATGCTACTTGACCCCTTGCCCTTATCAACCCACCTGTCACATTTGTCCATGATAGCATTGGTAGAAGTGACCATCAGACAGTCTTTGTGGCGAGCGATCTTCACATTGAGGATGTATGTTGGCACAACCATCATGCTCAAATGGATAGATTCAGAACAGATCTTTCAGCTCAAAACTGGCAATTAAATAGCAGTGTGAGTCATCATCAGCAGTACATTGGATGCAACAACAGTTTGTAACCTTCTGGTCTGGCATATCCCTCTCTCAAACACTACCATCCAGGGGACTAATGTGAAGTGTCGAGAGCATGCGAGGAGCTGCATCAGGCATACCCAAAAATAAGGTGCCCACCCGATGAAGCCACAAAGTATTCTAGACAGTAGAAACAGTATGCTTAAGACTGAGATGACCAATCCCACAACAAATCAAATCTCTGCAATCCAGCCACATTCAATCATGATTGGTGGTGGACAATTAAACCACTAACTCGAGGTGGAAGCTCCACAAATATCACCTTTCTCAATAATGGTGGAGCCCAGCAAGCAAGGCTAAAACCTTTGCAACCATCTTTAGCCAGAAATACCGAGTGGGTGATCCATCTTGGCTTCTTCCTGATGTTCCCAGTATCATCGATACCAGTGTTCAGCTAATTCAATTCACTGCAAATGATATCAAAAAATGGCTGAGGGTATTTGATATGCAAAGCATTTGGGCTCTGATGACATTCTGGTTGTAATACTGAAGACCTGGACTGATGAACTAGCAGGGGCAGCAGGGTAGCATGGTGGTTAGCATAAATGCTTCACAGCTCCAGGGTCCCAGGTTCGATTCCCGGCTGGGTCACTGTCTGCACGTCCTCCCCCTGTGTGCGTGGGTTTCCTCCGGGTGCTCCGGTTTCCTCCCACAGTCCAAAGATGTGCGGGTTAGGTGGATTGGCCATGCTAAATTGCCCGTAGTGTCCTAATAAAAGTAAGGTTAAGGGGGATGTTGTTGGGTTATGGGTATAGGGTGGATACGTGGGTTTGAGTAGGGTGATCATGGCTCGGCACAACATTGAGGGCCGAAGGGCCTGTTCTGTGCTGTACTGTTCTAAGTTCTATGTTCTATGTCTCTAGTCAAGCTGTTCAAATACAGCAACAACACTGGCATCTACTCAGCAATCAGAAAAATTTCTGTGATATATCCTGTCCTTAAAAATCAATTACCACTCCATTAGTCAGTCATAAGCAGCTCCATTAGTCAGTCATAAGCAAAGGGATGGAAGGTATCATTGAGTGGTATTATGAAGTGACACTTGCTCAGAAATAATGCATATCGATGCTCAGTTTGGATCCACCAGGGCCACTCAGCTGCAGATCTCATTACACGTTTGGTCCAACCACCGGCAGACTCCAGAAGTGACGTGCAAGTGACTACCCGTGATGATGAGGCAGCATTTGACTGAATGTATCACCAAGACGCCTAATAACAAAATTCAAATCACTAGGAATTTTGAGAAACTCTCCATTGGGTGAAGTCATATCTAGTTCAAAGGAAGATGGTTTTGATTGTTGATGTCTCAGTGCAAGGGCATTGTTGCAGGAGTTCCTCAAGGTACCGCTCAAGACAAAATCATCTTCAGATGCTTCATCTATGACATTACATCCATAATAAGGTCAAAAGTGGGATGTTTGATGAGAATGATAAGAGTTCAGTACCATTTGTAACCCCTCAGATACTGACACAGTCCATGTTTGTGTGAGACAAGACTTGATCAAATTCTGGCATGGCTGCTAAGTGGCAAGTACGATTTGTGCCTTGCAAGTGTCACTAATTACCATCTCCAAGACAGAATCTAACTATCTGCCTTTGACATTCATCTATATTACCATCGCTGAATTCCTTATCAGCAACACCCTTGGGGATACTATTGGCCAGAAACTGAATTGGACAAGCCTCATAAATACTGTGGCTACAAAAATGGTTTAGAATCTTGGAAGTCTGTGGTAGCTCATCTGGTTTCCCATAGATTTTCCATCCTCTACAAGGCACAAGTCAGGATTGTCTACTTGTCTGGTTGTATGCAGCCTCACCCACACCACGACTGACCAAGTCCTAATGGACACAGGTGCTAAACTGAGTCTGTGGAAGGTAGTGAGGGAATAGCAAGATGGAAAAACCAATTTGATCTCCTCCTCACCAATCTTATCTTTATAGATGCATTTGTCCATGAGGTAAGTGTGCACAGTTCTTGTGAAGAGAAAATTGTGTCTTAGCATTGAAAATACTGTTGTGTGGCATGACCAACGTGCTAAATCAGATAGCCTTTGAACTGTTCTAGCAAGTAAAACTGGGCATTTATGAGACATGGTGAGCCATCAGCTGTTGCAGAATTGTATACAACCACAATAGCCTCATGGCCTGGCATATCCTCCACTGTACCATTCCCATCAAACTGGGAGATCAACCCCAGTTTGTTAAAGATTGTATGAAAGCATGCTAGGAGCAGCACCATACATACCTAAATAAGAGGTGTCCACATAGGACTAATGTAAGACCAGCAGCACGCGGTTGTCAGAGCTTATGAATGTCCCAACCAATGGTTTAGATCTAAGCTGCGCAGTCCTGCTACATCGAGTCATGAATAGTGGTGGACAATTAAGCAACTTGGGAGAGGAGGCTGCACAACTATCCCATCCTTGGTGATGGGGATCTCAGATCAGTGTTAAAGGCAGGCTGAGGCATTTAGCCAGAAGAGCGGAGTAGCTCACAGATGCTAGTTTTCAGCCAATTTGATTCACTCCATGTGACATCAAGAAACAGTTGACTTGTGCTCCAGAACCAGGTATCTTTGACAGTTCATAATCAGCAGTAACCTGCTCACTGATACTCAGTTGGGGTTCTGCCATGGCCACTCAGCTCCTGAACCTATTACACCCTCGGTTCAAACAAAAGAGCTGAACATCAGAGGTGAGAGTGATTGCCCTTGATATCAAGGCAGCGTTTGACTAGCATGGCACCAAGGAGTCCTAGAAAAAACAAGTCATTAGGAATCGGGGGAATGATCTCTGGTGATTGGAGTCATACCTCGCACAAAGGAAGATCGTTATTGTTGTTGAAGGTCAATCATCTGAGTTTTGGGTGTCACTGCAGGAATTCCTCAGAGTGGTGTGTTAGCAAAACAAAGACAGTTTTCATGCCATTATGTTTGTATTGGTAAATGTTAGAAATAAGATATAGTTTTACATTTGTTTAATTTAATGTTTCTGTGGCAGGAAGGGTAAAACCTATAGTTAGATTCATGCTGGAAAAAGGTGTATGTCTGGGGTTTGATTCAATGCAAACTGCTTCTGTCATGTTTAGAGAGGGTTACGGCAGGATGAGTAAATAGAGGCTGGCAGAAGTAGCAATGGTTGCTTAACATGTGGGGCCTTTTAAGGTAGAAAGGCTAATTAATTTAGTTTTTAGCTGAATTTGTTGGCAGTTGAAGAAAGTACACCAGTGAATGAACATCTCACAACTCTGCCAGAAGAAAGACTGGATAGGACAAGGGAGCTACAAAGAGGCAGACTTCCCAAAGAACAAGATGCAGTCCAGGTAACCAGGGAATTGGGGACAGAAAGAATGTCTTATGACTGAAATTAAGAGAACAGAAACAAAAGTATTGTTTGGAAAAATTCAAGGGAATAGTAAACAAAGTGAGAAAGCAGATGTCAGAGGTAAATCAAAAGTTTGATGCCATTTTAATCGAGTCTGAGAATCGGTGAAAGCAATTGTGAACAGTTTGTACAGCAAGCACGATATCGAAATCCTAGAGAGGCTGGTTTAAAACCTGGATACTGAATTCATTATTAAAAGTGGAGCGGAAGCTTTGTCTGGAAGTGCAATTTGGAAAATGTGGACTGGATTTCGGAATGCAAATCACTGATGGATTTGCAGATGAGAGAAGATTTTAACGAGTGTTTTTTGGGTATAGGTTGAAAACTCTGATTTTACAATCATCTGAGGAGATTTTGAGGAGAAATCCACAGACATTCACTCAGGTTCAGAGTGGGGAGTATATTTGACCACAGTCAGTCTGTATGCTTAACGGGATTTTGTGTTACTGTGACCATTGCAGCTTTAGATATATTTTGTAATCTGCGGTTAAAATCCAATGCAATGGGCAGCACGATGGCCTAGTGGTTAGCACAGCTGCCTCACGGCGCTGAGGTCCCAGGTTCAATCCCGGCTCTGGGTCACTGTCCGTGTGGAGTTTGCACATTCTCCCCGTGTTTCACCCCCACAACCCAAAAATGTGCAGAATAGGTGGATTGGCCACGCTAAATTGCCCCTTAATTGGAAAAAATAATTGGATAATCTAAATTTAAAAAATGAAATCCATGCATATTTATTAAGCTGAAGGGGCAATAAAGGAGTATTGTATCATAATCCAATTTTTCATGTTTAATAAATGTTCTTTTCTTGTTAAATTTAATTAGAAGTCCTGCGAATCTGTTCCTCTACGTTTGCAAAAGAAAAACAAAAGTTATGGGGGATTCTCTGTTGCCCGATGACGAAATTGGGAACGGTGATTGGGTGGAGAATAACTCCCGGCGCCAAAATCGCGGCAGGCGCCCATTTCACACGAGGCTGTGATGCTCTGCCCCCTCCAAATTGGCGTCATTGTGACGCACGCCATGCACAGTTGCAACTGTATTTGCGTCTCATTATTGGGCCCACCCAAGGTGCTCCGCCTCCGATGGGCTGAGTTGCCGATGGCAATTGAATTGCATTCTTCTGTTTGAAGCTAAGTAATGTGACTCATCTTCGGTTAGCTGAGTTCTGTATAAAAGGCAGGCACAAAGCACATTCAGTAAGCATGCGCAGGGTGAAGTCGAGACATCCTGAGTGAGCGACAGCCAGAGTGGGGATTGGTACTTGGTAATTTGGTGCAGTGAGGTAATTTGATGCAGAGTGGGAGGAGGTGCTTTTTCCCTACTGTTTTGTCTTCTTTCTTCTGGCTTGTAACTGTTAACCTGCAGGGAGAGATCCAGAGAGCATCCTGGGATGTAAGTGACTTTATTACCTTTTCAGATTGTGTGGGGAGGAAAGCTGAAGTGACATCACAGTAAAGCTGCAACCAGGTTGGCTGGTTGGGAATCTGTGAAATTAAAAAGAAATAATATTGCAAAATAAATCTAATTGATTAACTAGATAGTGGAGTTACTAAACCTGAGGGCAGAGATTGGTACTTAGCATTTACTTTTACAGTAAAAATCTAGCGTCAGGGACATATAGTTAATTGTAACTCAATCTAACAATAATTCAAGTGTTTATTTCAAATTAATTAACTAGTGCATTAATGTCACTCAGCGGGGTGTGGTGCTCCAACTGTGAGATGTGGCAGATCTGTGACACTACCTGCGTTCCGGTCGACTACATCTGCAGCAAGTGTGACCAATGGCAGCTCCTCACAGACCGCGTGGTTCGGTTGGAGCAGCAATTGGATGCACTTAGGAGCATGCAGGTGGCGGAAAGCGTCATTGATAAGAGTTATAGAGATGTGGTCACACCCAAGGTGCAGGCAGAGAGATAGATGATGACCAGAAGGCGCAGTCAGTGCAGGAATCCCCTGTCGTTGGCTCCCTCTCGAGCAGGTATACCGCTATGGATACTGTTTGGGGGAATAGCCTATCAGGGGAAAACAGTAGCAGCCAGAGCAGTGGCACCACGGCTGGCTCTGATGTTTAGCAGGAAGGGTCAAAGAGCAATAGTCATGGGTGACTCTATAGTCAGGGGCACAGATAGGCGATTCTGTGGACATCAAAGAGACTCCAGAATGGTATGTTGCCTCCCTGGTGCCAGGGTCCAGGATGCCTCAGAATGGGTAGCGGGCATCCTGAAGGGGGAGGGCAAACAGGCAGAAGTCGTGGTACTATTGGTATTAACAACATAGGCAGGAAGGGGGATGAGGTCCTGCAGCAGGAGCTCAGGGAGTCAGGCAGAAAGTTAAAAGACAGGACCTCTAGGGTTGTAATCTCAGGATTACTCCCTGTGCCACGTGCAAGTGAGGTTAGAAATAGGAAGATAGAGCAGCTAAACACGTGGCTAAACAGCTGGTGCAGGAGGGAGGGTTTCCGTTATCTGAACCACTGGCAGCTCTTCCGGGGCAGTTGTGACCCGTATAAGAAGGACGGATTGCATCTAAACTGGGGAGGCATAAATATCCGGGCCGCGAGGTTTGCTAGTGTCACACGGGAAGGTTTAAACTAGTATGGCGGGGGGTGGGTACCGGAGCAATAGGTCAGAGGTGAAAAAATTGAGGGCGAACTAGGGAATAGGGATAGTACGGCTCTGAGGAAGATCACACAGGGAGATGTTGCTGAAAACAGAGGGACTGTTGGCCTGAAGTGCATATGTTTTAATGCAAGAAGTATAAAAGGTAAGAACTTCGAGCTTGGATTAGTATTTGGAACTATAATGTTGTTGCCATTACAGAGACCTGGTTGAGGGAAGGATAGGATTGGCAGCTAAACGATCCAGGATTTAGATGTTTCAGGTGGGATGGAGGGGGATGTAAAAGGGTTGGAGGAGTTACGCTACTGGTTAGGGAGAATATCACAGCTGTACTGCGGGAAGACACCTCGGAGAGCAGCGAGGCTATATACGGCTAACCCTAATTCCTGGGATCAGGAATAAGAAGGGTGCAGTCACAATGTTGAGGGTTTACTACAGGCCACCCAACAGCCAGCGGGAGATAGAGGAGCAGATAGGTAGACAGATTTTGAAAAGGAGTAAAAGCAGCGCGGTTGTTGTGATGGGAGACTTTAACTTCCCCAATATTGACTGGGACTCGCTTAGTGCTAGGGGCCTAGACGGGGCAGAGTTTGTAAGGAGCATCCAGGAGGGCTTCTTAAAACAATATGTAGATAGTTCAACTAGGGAACGGGCTGTACTGGACCTGGTATTGGGGAATGAGCCCAGCCAGGTGGCAGAAGTTTCAGTAGGGGAGCATTTCGAGAACAGTGACCACAATTCAGTAAGTTTTAAAGTGCTGGTGGACAACGGCTAAGAGTGGTCCTGGGGTAAATGTGCTAAATTGGGGGAAGGCTAATTATAACAATATTAGGCAGGAACTGAAGAACCCAGATTGGGGGCGGATGTTTAAGGGTAAATCAACATCTGACATGTGAGAGGCTTTCAAATGCCAGTTGAAAGGAATTCAGGACCGGCATGTTCCTGTGAGGAAGAAGGATGAATATGGCAAATTTCGGGAACCTTGGATAACGAGAGATATTGTAGGCCTCATCAGAAAGAAAAAGGAGGCATTTGTCAGGGCTAAAAGGCTTGGAACAGTCAAAGCCTATGTGGAATACAATGAAAGTAGGAAGGAACTTAAGCAAGGAGTCAGGAGGGCTAAAAGGGGTCACGAAAAGTCATTGACAAATAGGGTTAAGGAAAATCCCAAGGCTTTTTACACATACATAAAAAGCAAGAGGGTATCCAGGGAAAGGGTTGGCCCACTGAATGACAGGTGAGGGAATCTATGTGTGGAGTCAGAGGAAATGGGCGAGGTACTAAATGAATACTTTGCATCAATATTCACCAAAGAGAAGGAATTGGTTGATGTTGAGTCTGGAGAAGTGTGTGTAGATAGCCTGGGTCACATTGAGATCCAAAAAGACGAGGTGTTGGGCGTCTTGAAAATTATTAAAGTAGATAAGTCCCCAGGGCCTGATGTACGAGGCAAGTTTTTTTACACAGAGGGTAGTGGGTGCCTGGAACCCGCTGCCGGAGGAGGTGGTGGAAGCAGGCATGTTAGTGACGTTTAAGGGGCACCTTGACAAATGCATGTATAGGATGGGAATAGAGGGATACGGCCGCGGAAGTGTAGAAGATTTTAGTTTAGACGGCAACATGGGCGGCGCAGACTCGGAGGGCCGAAGGGCGTGTTCCTGTGCTGTACTTTTCTTTGTTCTTTGGCATGGTCCACATGTGGTCCCAACAGTCGTTAACATGGCATGGTGGCTGCGAAGAGAGGGGGAGAGGGCGTATGGTCTGTGTCCAGCACAGCCATACTTCACCGACACTCGTGCTGCTGTCTGCGGGGCTTTTGCCAGTGCTGGAGTGGCCAGGAGGTGGCCTGTGAGGTTGGGTTGGACGGGGACACGGTCCAGCACAACCGACACCATCTTTTCGGGTGTGATCGGTGTGAGTGTGGCGGGTGTATAGTGTACGCATGGCTGCAGCCTCTCAGACCCGGTGATTTCCCCACTGTTTTCCGCGTATTCTACGGGTGCTCCACACGGCGCCGGTGCTAGCCCCTCATCGGTACGGGAGAGGTGCTGATTTTGCTGTTGTGGATCTCCATGGATCCTCCTATGGCGTCAGCACTTAGACGCAGGAGCGGAGAATCCAGCCCATGGTCTTTTGAGCTGGGGTTCCATTCTGGGAACATTCTGTTCAGATGTAACATCCAGTGGGACCACAACAAGTGCTGTATACAAGATCTTCAAGCTTCACTCCATCATAAAGTCAGAAGTGTGGATGTTCGCTGATACTTGCGCAATGTCCAGCCCCATTTGCAACTCCTGAGATACTGAAACAGTCCGTGCCAATGTGCAGCAGGACCTAGATAAACTTCAGGCTTGGGCTGATAAGTGGCAAGTAACATTTGCGCCACAAAAGTAAAAAAAGGGAGAATCCAATCATCTTCGCATGTCATTTAATAGTGTTCTATTGCTGAATCTGCCACTCTCTAAGTCCTGGAGGTTATCATTGAGCAGAAGCTGAACTGGACAAGCCATAGAAATACTATGGCTACAAGCGCAGGCCAGATGCCGAGAATTCTGTTGCAAGTATCTCAATTTTTGATTCTCCAAAGATGATACAATACTCTCCACTTGCCTAGATGAGTGCAGCTCCAATGACACTCAAAAAGCTCAACATCATCCAGAACACAGCCTGCTTGATTTCTACCCCACCCACCACCTTCGATATTCCCTCCTTCCACCACTGACTCACAGTAACAGCCATGTGCATCATCTACGCCTTGCACTGAAGGATCTCACCAATGCGCCTTCGACAGCACCTTCAAACCCATGACCAAGAGGGACAAGGGCATCAGATGCTTGAGAATGCTACCACCTGCAAGTTCCACTCCAGGCCACACACCATCCTGACTTGTGACTGTATTGCCGTTCCTTTGCTGGTGCCGGGTCAAAATCCTGGAATTCCTTTCCCAATAGCATTGTGGGTGTGCCAACATCGCATGGATTGCAATGTTAGAAGAATGCATCTCACCATCACCTGCTCATGGTCGAGCCAGCCACACCCATGTCTCAAGGAAGAATAAAAGAAAAACACCTTCCATGTTCTACTCGAAGTCACACACTATCGCACACCTGCGTAGTCACTGGGGAAATTTCTGGAATTCTCCTCCCAACAGCACTGTGGGTGTTCCTGACAGACACTAGGTGGATTGCAGTGGTTCCAAAATGTGGTTCACTACAACTGTCTCAAGGTCAGTTAGGAAAGGTCAATAAATGCCCGTCTTGTTAGCAATGCTCAGATCCCATATTCATTCATTTATACAGTCAGAACTTGAAAAACAGCGCAGTTCATATACCCTATTGTTCAAAATGAGATTTTTCGTAGGTAATATTTCCATGACCCATTTACACATATATATTAATTTCAGAATTGTACAACACTAAATCATTTTCCACATCCAAGTTAGCTGTTATTGCAGAAATATAAAGACTAGCTTATAACATTTTCCTGCACAACAGATGCATCAGGCTGCAGTGAATTTAAGTTGTTAATTTGCGGACCATGTCTTCTGTAAACAGCCAGCCTTGAACATGCTGTGGCACTGGTAAACTGAACAATTTTCGAGAGCCAAGGGCAGCACGGTGCTGCAGTGGTTAGCACAGCTGCCTCACGGTGCCGAGGTCCCAGGTTCGATCCTGGCTCTGGGTCACTGGCCGTGTGGAGTTTGCACATTCTCTCTATGTTTGCGAAGGTTTTGCCCGACAACCCAAAGGTGTGCAGGGTAGGTGAATTGGCCATGCTAAATTGCCCCATAATTGTAAAAAATGAATTGGTTACTCTAAATTAAAACATTTTTTTCGAGAGAGACAAAAAGCACCTTGCACCAAATTCTTGATTTTCCAGCAGTTTTCTTGTGATCAAAGGGCTAATGATGCATTGAAAGTTGCATGTTGGCTAAGGCTGAGCTTAACTGTCTTTTTACGAAGACTAGTAATTTCCTTAGACGCAGTTGTGCCTTCACATTAATCCTACACAGATGATGATTGGATGGTCGTGTCTGTCTCACATGAAAAATTAAGGGCATTCAAAGGCTTTCTATTTCTAATATAAACTTTGCTTAGGAAAGGATCTTTGTGTGCTCGTTTGCAAAATGACTTCTGAATGCCCTGGTAAGATACATAATTACTCAGCTGGAAACAGTGAATTATGGAAATAGTTAAAGATTAATGTTACATCTTAATTTAAATATAAATTTCAGTGTTCCTTCAAAACGCATCTTGTATAAGATGAGTAAACTGTTTTGCCTCAATCTTTTAAAAATGCTGGAAGTATACAAACAACCTTGCATTTATATAATGTCTTTCTTTACCACTGGATGTCCAAAAAGTGCCTTACAACCAAGGAATTACTTATGAAATATAGTAATTATAGTAATTTGGGGAAATGCATCAGCCAATCTATGCACAGCGATATCTCACAAGCAAGAATCTAATAATAACCAGAGAATCTGTTTTAGTAATATTGATTGAGGGTTAAATATTGGCCAGGTCACCAGGGAAAATGCCTCCGATTTTCTTTTAAATACTGTCATGCAACCTTTTATGAGTCCTTGAGATGGCAGAGGGGCCTCTGTTTAAGATCTTATCTGAAAGATTGCAGTGCTCCTCAGTACTGCACTGGAGTTTTGGTCTTGGATTTTCCTTAAGCCCTGGAAAGGACTTGAAATTTAGAACCTTGTGACTTTGAGGTGACAGTACTGCCACTGCAGTCAATATCTGTGAAGGGAAAAGAGAAGTTATGATATTTTGAATGGATGTGTATACATCATTAGAACTGAAATATTTCTGTTTTTCACAGGACCTTGGCAGCAAAGACCTGAAAAGAGAAAAAATTAGTTTTGTGTGCCAAATTGTCAGAGTAGGCCGCATGGAGCTGAAGGACAATAACACCAAGAAATTCACCACAGGACTGAGAAGACCCTTTGGAGTGGCAGGTAAAGGCTCAACTGTACTACATAAAATATATTAATGACTAAACATGGACTATTAAGTACTATAAATTTTCTTCCTTCAGGCAACTTTAGAATTTCCAACCAGCATAATAGCATTACCACTTGCAGAGGTATTTGTAGAATTCTAAGATGAAAATGAAATGAAAACGGCTTATTGTCACAAGTAGGCTTTAAATGAAGTTACTGTGAAAAGCCCCTAATCGCCACATTCTGCCGCCTGTTCGGGGTAGGGCATGCGGTGCGTAGGGCGTGTGGTGGGTACAGTATGAGGTGGGTAGCGTGTGCTGGTTTTATATTTGATAAATGCTCCTTGCCAATTAACCACAGGCAATGCAGTGTTTAGTCTTCAGTTGACAAAGAGAATAAGCAACTCAATTGAATTATTCACCTAAGGAAGGAGCAGTGCTCCGAAAGATAGTGATTTGAAACAAACCTGTTGGACTTTAACCTGGCGTTGTAAAACTTCTTACTGCACTTGAATTAGGTAATTGAATCGGTGAATGGAGGGGAGCAGGATGAAAGCATCTAAGAACAGAGTGGGTAAATACAGCTAAGAGTATGTGCTTGTCTGGGTGGCATGGATTGGTTGGATCAAATAGCCTTCTATTTCAGCATTATAACACTAATGCATTTCAATGTGTAGGTGACCAGGAAACCAGGTAAAAATAAGAGAACTCAAGAAAGTTCAGCTGACTTGGAGCTTAAATGTTGTAACAAATCTTGTGCTGTTCCTGCAAATCTTCCAATTTCTCCCCAATCAACCCCTCTGACTCTCCCCAACTACCTTCCTGACCCGAGCTGCCTACATCCCCGGCCTGGCCACCCACGACAATCCGACTAACCCAATATGCAGCTTGCCTATCTACATCCCAAACTCCGTACTCACCTCATGTACCCACCTCATGCTCTACCCACCTAAAGCCCTGCCACTGCACATCCTGCCACCCCACACCCTGCCACCATTTAATAATAGATTTTATTATCATTTCTTCAGTTATCTTTACATTTCAACAGGGAGCTGTCAATGTGTCTGGGAATAATTATGATTTCTCAATAAAGCAGATTATGACAAATGATTCATCTGGATACATGGACATCCATATGGGAGAGCATTTTACATATATTTATGTAAAAAGGATAATGATATTGCACTTTGCAAATTGCTGTTTCAAAAGTCATCTCTAAAGATTTACATACTTTGTGTATGACATCATCTGTTCAGCTGTTTGATACGGTACCACTTTGAATTTCTAAATAATTTCTATATAATACATTTCAGAAGAGATCCTAGTCAGTGATTTGGCATTTAGCTGCTGAGAAAGCACTAATGACTTAATCCCTCATCATCTCTCAAAAGCTGCCTGAATTATTTATTGTATTCTCAATTCATTTTGTTGATTAATTTGTTTTCTTGAGTAGTCGTGGTCCCCAAAATTTCTAATTTAATTTTTTCATGATAAGTATAGTTAACGCTCCAGTGAAATGTATTTCTTATTTGTATGAATCTTGAACATTTTGGAATGATATTTATGGAAACAAAATTAGGTTTCAATTCTTCAATATTTATATTGGGTTTAAAGGCTGCATAAACACAATCAGACATAATAGTGCATAAGGGAAAATCTGATCACTTCTATTTTGAAGAATAACCCCGAATACAGCATAAAACCATGCACAAATTGTAAGGAACCTATCAGGTGCAAGTTTAAGTAAAATGAGAGACTTCTGCGCACACTGGTCTGGCACAGACTAAAAATCACTGATATATGGGGTAAGTGAATAGAAGTCAGTAATTGATGTGCTGGTGACCTCCTCCTGCCAAAAATGAACATTACTTGACTGGATTCTACTTTTTATTCATTTTCGAAAAAAGCAGTCAATGCAACCTACATTCTTGGAAATATGTTGCTATTGCAATTGTTTACATAGGTTTTAGAGTGATTATTTTAAAATCAAGGGAATGAACTATTACATTAACCTATTTCTGCATCATGAGGTAAAATGAATGAAAACAGTAAATGCAGACTACAGATTCTGTGTGTTGGCCAACAACACATATTTTCTTGACATGGTTTTCTATAGATTTCACACTAGATTAATAAAAAGATTGCCACACTAGACAATAAAAAATATCAGTCATCTTGCTTAAACCAAGAGTACCACCATATGCAATGACTATGGGCACTAGGATGTGGAGATGCCGGCGTTGGACTGTGGTGAGCACAGTAAGAAGTCTTACAACACCAGGTTAAAGTCCAACATGTTTGTTTCAAACACGAGCTTTCAGAACACTGCTCCTTCCTCAGGTGAATGAAGAGGTATGTTTCAGAAACATATATATAGACAAATTCAAAGATGCCAGACAATGCTTAGAATGCGAGCATTTGCAGGTAATTAAATCTTTACAGATCCAGAGATAAGGGTAACCCCAGGTTAAAGAGGTGTGAATTGTCTCAAGCCAGGACAGTTGGTAGGATTTTGCAAGCCCAGGCCAGATGGTGGGGGATGAATGTAATGCGACATGAATCCCAGGTCCCGTTGAGGCAGCACTCATGTGTGCGGAACTTGGCTATTAGTTTCTGCTCGGCGATTCTGCGTTGTTGCGCGTCCTGAAGGCCGCCTTGGAGAACGCTTACCCGGAGATCAGAGGCTGAATGCCCTTGACTGCTGAAGTGTTCCCCGACTGGAAGGGAACATTCCTGCCTGGTGATTGTTGCAAGATGTCCGTTCGTTCGTTGCCGCAGCGTCTGCATGGTCTCGCCAAAGTGTTTGTAATGTACATCAATGATCCAGATGTGAATGTGGGGATATCATCAGTAAATTTGCAGATTACATGATAATTGGTGGTGTGCTAAATAGCAAGTAGGAATGCCGGAGGGTACAGGACAGTATAAATAGGCTGATCAGATTGGCAGAGCAGTGGCAAATGGAATTTAAGCCTGAAAAGTGTAAGGTGATGCATTTTGAGAGGACTAACAAGACAAGGGAATACACAATGAGCGGTAGGAAGTACAGATTGTCAGAGGGACTTTGGGGTGCATGTCCAAAGATTGCTGAAGGCAGGAGGAAGGGTGGTTAAGAAGGCATCTCTACCTTTATTATCCAAGGTATAGAATATAAAAGCAGGGAGATCATGATGGAGCTGTATGAAACACTCATTAGGCCACAGCTCAAGTACTGTGTGCAGTTCTGGTTGCCACACTATAGGAATGATGTGATTGCACTAGAAAGGGTGCAGAGGAGATTCACCAGGATGTTGCCTGGGCTGGAGTATTTCTATACAGAGGGGCTGGTTAGGCTGGGTTGTTTTACTTAGTGCAGAGAAGACTGAGAGGGAACTGATTGAGGTGCACACAATTATGAGGAGAATAGATTGGAAGAAATGTTCCCCTTAGTCTACGGATCAAAGCACGATAGATTTAAGGCAAGGGACCGGAGATTTAGAAATTATTTGAGGAAAAACATTTTCATCCGGAGGGTGATTGGAATCTGGAATTCATTGCCTGAATGGGTGGGAGAGTTGGGAACCCTCACAACAATTAGGAAGCATTTAGATGAGCACTTGAATAATAATAATCTTTATTAGTGTCACAAGTAGGCTTTCATTAGCACTGCAATTAAGTTACTGTGAAAATTCCCTAGTCGCCTCACTCAGGCGCCTGTTTGGGTACACGGAGGGAGAATTTAGAATGTCCAATTCACCTAACAGCCCGTCTTTCGGGACTTGTGGGAGGAAATCGGAGCACCTGGAGGAAACCCACGCAGACATGGGGAGAATGTACAGACTCCATACAGACAGTAGCCCAAGCCGGGAATCGTACCTGGGACCATGGTGCTGTGAAGCAACAGTGCTAACCACTGTGCTACTGTGCAGTCCTAACCCCTTGCTGTACCTGCTCTGGGTGCATTTGGTGGGGACAGTGTAGAAAGAGCTTTAGTCTGTATCGAACCCCGTGCTGTACCGTCCTGGAAGTGTTTGATGGGGACAGTGTAGAGAGAGCTTTACTCTGTATCTGACCCTGTGGTGTAACTGACTTGGGGAGTGTTTGATCGTGACACTGTGGAGGATGATTTACTCTGTATCTAACCCCATGCCATTACCTATCCTTGAAGTGTTTGAAATGCCATAGCGCCCAAAGTTACCGACCAAGTGCTGGAAAATCGGATTAGAATAGATTGGTGTTTGGTGGCCAGTGCAAACACAATGAGCCAAAGGGCCTTCTGCACCGTAAGACTCTATGACTATGACTATCTTTCTTAGTTGTAATGTATTAAATCACTTCATAATTTTGAAGACATCTCAAACTTCCCTTTTTTTTATATATAGAAAAGAGCCCCAACCTGTACAGCCTTTACAGTATGAAACCTTCTTGGTTTTGGTATCATCCATAATACTCTTGTTTCCAGTTCTTCAATATATTTTCCTATCCTGCATCTTCAACAAAATAATTACATGATTGAAAAGGAAATATTGGTAATTTTGGTATTTTAAGCACTGACAAAGAGAAATTTAAGCTATTTATAGTCTATTGATCTGTTTGACAATAGATTTTCCATGAGCTTGTTCACAGTGATTTGGAAGTCATGGGACAGGATTCTCTGTTTCAGAGACTTAGTGTTGGCGCCAACGCAGAATTTGTGGACTTTCACAACACCAAAACTGACGCCACACCTGGACTGATTCCGGAACTAGCACCGGTGCTACGTGGAACATAATCAATTTTAATGAGAAATGGTGCCTGATTTGTTGGTTTTGCGATTGACGCTCAGGAGGCTGACAAGCTGCAGCTGCAAATACACACTTCATTCCCTCCACACAACATCCCAGCAAACAAGATGGCAGCAAGGAGAGCAGCTCCATACTTCACCGAAGCCGAGCTTGAGACCTTCCTGGACGAGGAGGAGGAGAGGCGGATGACCCTGTTACCTGGCCCGGGAAGGAGGCTGCCAGCTGCTGCTGTTCGTCATGTCTGGACATAGGTGGCAAAGGCGGTCAGTGCCAGCAGCAACACCATTCGGACCGGCTGGAAGAAACTGCAAGACCACCTCCGGGGGGAGATGGGCGGACCCTGTGGGTGCCCTCGCCCTCGCCACCCCGTAGGGGATTTGATGGGACCATGTGATGGAATGGCCAGCTTGCCTACCGGAATCACCCAGGTGGACAGCGGAAAGTGCTGCAGTGAGCTGGAGTCCGATGTTGTCAAATGATGCAGAATACCAGGGCTCATGGCAGAGCAGGTATCATCATTCTCCATCCCATGGACCAGACCCACTGTTACTGCCAATCCAGGGCACCCACCCTGTGGTGCGGTAGGTATGTATCATGGAGGGAGTTCACCTCACCCTCCATCATATCACCCTGTGCTGTGCGATGTTATGGAGGACACAGCAGGCCACCACGATGCTGGCGGCCCTCTCAGAATCATACTGGAGGGTACCTGAGCGATTCAGGCACCTGAATCGCACCTTCAGGATCCCAACGCACTGCTCGATTGTGAAACTGGGTGCTGCCTGGGCTTCGTTGGAGCAGGTTTCCACGTTGGGACTTCCGGTTGCGGCTATGCGGAGCTAAGCCGCACGTTCGGCAGCTCCCGCCAGGAATGGACTTTTGGGCTCTTTTAAGGGCCCCCAGCGGTACTTGCTCGACGGTTCCCGACGTGGGAAGGTGTCTGCAGCGGATCCCCAGTGGTCTATGGTCTTGACCAGGAGCGGGGCCAGCAGAATAGCGGTGCAGCGTCTAAGAAAAAGCGGGGGAAGAGAATCAAGATGGCGGCCGGCGGAGACCTCGAGGAATGGAGGCAGTGGGCGCAGGTGCAGCAGGAGACTCTCCAGCGCTGTTTTCAGGAGCTCAAAGTGGAGCTGCTGGACTCGCTGAAGGTGAATACGGACAAGCTGCTGGCAACGCAGACAGCCCAGGGGGTGGAGATCCAGGAGCTCCGACAACAAGCCTCCGAAAGAGAGGATGAGGCCGCGGCCCTCGCGGTAAAGGTGGAGATGCACGAGGCGCTCCACAAGAAGTGGCAGGAGCGGTTCGAGGAGATGGAGAACTGGTCGAGGTGGAAAAATATGCGGATCCTGGGCCTCACGGAGGGGCTGGAAGGGTCAGACCTGGAGGCCTATGTGGTTGTCTTGTTGAACTCGCTGATGGGAGCTGTGTCCTTCCAGGGGCCCCTGGAGCTGGAGGGGGCCCACAGAATACTGGCCAGGAGGCCCAAACCGATTGAGCCGCCACGGGCGGTGCTGGTGCGGTTCCACCGGTTCGTTGACCGAGAGTGCGTGCTTAGGTGGGCCAAGAAGGAGCGGAGCAGCAAGTGGGAGAACACGGTAGTGCGGAGCTACAAGAACTGGAGTGCGGAGGTGGCTAAGCGGAGGGCTGGATACAACCGGACGAAGGCGGTGCTCCACAGAAAGAGTGTGAAGTTTGGCATGTTACAGCCGGCACGTCTGTGGGTCACCTACAAGGACCGGCACTTTTATTTTGTGTCCCCGGAGGAGGCGTGGGCCTTTGTGCGGGCCGAAAAGTTGGACTCTGACTGAGGGTCGGGGGTTTGTAAATAACTGTGTTAACTTTTGGTGGGAAGGGTCTTTATTTTATGCTGTTTCATGCTGTTTTAAGCTGGTTGTGGGTTGTTTCTAGGTTGGGTGGGGTGCTGTCTATTTTTGCGGGGTCGGGCAGAGGGAAAGTGGGGGATTTTCTTCTGTTTCCCGCGCTGAGGGTGGATGGGGGCAGGGTCGGAGCTGAGAAGCGCGGGCTTTTTTCTCGCACAAGAGGGGGAGGAGGAGGGTCTGCTGATGGGTCTGGCGGAGGAGTAGCCCCACGTTGGGAGGGGTCGGAGGTGTGGCGGGAGCTGCCGGGGTCAGCAGAAGTTAGCTGGCTCACGGGAGTGCTACGGAGGGAGTAATGCGGCTGGGAGGGGTCCTAGCCTTGGGGAGGGGGGGGGGAGTACCGGGTTGCTGCTGAAATGGCCAGGAAGGAGCTGGAGTCTGCAGGGGGGGCCGGGGTGAGGGTTTGCTGCCGTGGGAAACGGGCCGAGCAGGGGGCGCTGGCCTGGGTCGGGCAGGGGACGGGTTATGGCTAGTCGGCAGGGGAGGGGGGCAGGGAGCCCTCTGATCCGGCTGATAACTTAGAATGTGAGGGAGCTGAATGGGCTGGTCAAACGGGCCCGAGTGTTTACGCACCTGATGGGGCTGAAGGCGGACGTGGTTATGCTCCAGGAGACGCACCTGAAGGTGGCGGACCAGGTTAGACTGAGGAAGGGCTGGGTAGGCCAGGTGCTTCATTCGGGGCTGGATGCAAAAAATCAGGGGGTGGCGATTCTGGTGGGAAAAAGGGTGTTGTTTGAGGCGTCAAAGGTGGTGGCTGACAGTGGGGGGAGGTATGTGATGGTGAGCAGCAAGTTGCAAGGGGAGCGGGTGGTGCTGGTGAATGTCTCTGCCCCAAATTGGGACGATGCGGGTTTTATGCGGCGTATGCTGGGCCGCATTCCGGATCTAGAGACGGGGGGGGGGGGGGGGGGGGGACTTTAACACAGTGCTGGATCCCCCATTGGATCGATCCATGTCCAGGACGGCAGGAGGCCTGCGGCGGCTAAGGTGTTGAGGGGGTTTATGGACCAGATGGGAGGGGTGGATCCTTGGAGGTTCGCGAGGCCGAGGGCCAGGGAGTATTCGTTTTTTTCCCACGTGCATAAAGCCTATTCCCGGATCGATTTTTTTGTCCTGATGGGGGCTGATTTCAAGGGTGAAGGATGTCGAGTATTCGGCCATAGTCATTTCGGACCATGCCCCGCACTGGATAGACCTTGAGCTGGGGGAGGGAGGGACCAGCGCCCGCTCTGGCGCCTGGAGGTGGGACTGCTGGAAGATGAGAAAGTGGGCGGGCGGGTTCGGGGGTGTATCAAGAGGTACTTAGAGGCCAATGATAATGGGGAGGTCCGGGTGGGGACGGTTTGGAAGGCAGTGATTAGAGGGGAGCTGATTTCCTCCGAGCCCATAGGGAGAGGGGAGAGCAAAGAGAGAGGGAGAGGTTGGTGGGGGAGATGGTGAGGGTGGACAGGAGATACGCGGAGGCTCCGGAGGAGGGACTGTTGGGGGAGCGACGTAACCTGCAGGCCAAGTTCGACTTACTGACCACTGGAAAGGCGGAAGCTCAGTGGAGGAAGGCACAGGGAGCGGTGTACGCATATGGGGAGTAGGCGAGAAGGATGGTGGCGCATCAGCTACGTAAACGAGACGCGGCCAGGGAGATTGGTGGAGTGACGGATAGGGGAGGCAATGTGGTGCGAAGGGGGATGGACATTAATGGGGTCTTCAGGGACTTTTATGGGGAACTGTACTGGTCCGAGCCCCCGGTGGAGTGGGGGGGAATGGGGCGCTTCTTGGATGGGCTGAGATTTCTGAAGGTGGAGGAGGGACAGGTGGAGGGGCTGGGGGCGCCGATTGAGCTGGAGGAGCTGGTCAAAGGGATAGGCAGCATGCAGTCGGGGAAGGCGCCGGGGCCGGATGGGTTTCCGGTCGAATTTTACAAAATGTATGCAGACCTGGTGGGCCCCCTGTTGGTTAGGACCTTTAACGAGGCAAGGGAGGGGGAGGGGGTTTGCCTCCGACCATGTCACGGGCGCTGGTGTGGGGTGGGGAGGAGCACCGAATGTCATTATACGCAGATGACTTGTTGCTTTATGTGGAGGACCCAGTGGGGGGAATGCCGGGTTTCTGGGCTGGCACAGGGTAGGTATTAGTAGGTTGAGGGACCTGTTTGTGGATGAGAGGTTTGCAAGCGTGGGTGAGTTAGAGGGGAAGTTTGGGCTCCCCCCCGGGAACATGTTTAGGTACATGCAGGTTAGGGCGTTTGCCAAGCGGCATATGGAGGGGTTCCCTCTGCTACCCCCACGTGGGGTACGGGACAGGGTGCTCTCGGGTGTGGGTTGGAGGGGGGAGGATTTTGGACGTGTACCACGTCATGCAGGAAGTGGATGAGACCTCGGTGGGGGAGCTGAAGGGTAAATGGGAACAGGAGCTGGGTGAGGAGATTGAGGCGGGGACGTGGGCGGATGCCCTGGAAAGAGTGAATTCCTCCTCTTCCTGTGCGAGGCTTAGCCTCATACAGTTCAAGGTGCTGCACAGGGCCCACATGACTGGGACGAGGATGAGTAGGTTTTTCGGGGGCGAAGACAGGTGCTAGGTGCTCGGGGAGCGAACCACGCCCATATGTTCTGGGCATGCCCAGCGCTGGGTGAGTTTTGGAAGGGGGTAGCAAGGATGGTGTCGAGGGTGGTAGGATCCAGGGTCAAGCCAGGCTGAGGGCAATTTTTGGCGTTGCAGTGGAGCCGGGAGTGCAGGAGGCGAAAGAGGCCGGTGTTCTGGCCTTTGCGTCCCTCGTAGCCCGGTGGAGGATCTTGCTTCAATGGAAGGATGGGTTTGGTTTTGGGGGTTAGTGTGTTTTTCTTTTTGTTGTTGCTAATACTGTTTTCTTGTTGTTATTTTCTGTTTTGGATATGTTTTTGAAAATATCAATAAAAATTATTTTTTAAAAAGATTTCCACGTTGGGCTGTCTCTGGATAGCTGTCATCAGCCACAACTGCAGTGGATAACCCCTGTCGCCCAGGAGCCTACCTCCCAGCTTGGCGGCGTCTCAAACATGTCAGGAATCGTCGAGTGTGCCAGGATGAAGTCGCCATGCACACTGCCCGGGTATCAGGTGCAGATGTGTACGATGCGCATTTGATGGTCACATATCAGCTGCATGTTCATTGAGTAGTACCTCTTTCTGTTTGTGGTACAGCGGCCTGTTATCTGCAGGTGCCCTTTGGGGGACATGCATCCTAACAGCCTCTGGACCCGGGGCATGACGACAATGGCGGCAAACCCTGCTGCCCGGGCATCGTGGTGGGCTTGGTCCACATTGAAGTGGATGTATTGAATCACCTAGGCATATAGGGCCTCCGTGGCGGCACAAATGCACTTGTGCACCGAGGTATGTGAGATCCGGTCAGGTCCCCACTCGGCGTAGAGGTTCAGGGTGACCGTCACCTTGACGGCCACCGGGAGCCGGTGTCCTTGCCCTCGAATGACAGGTAGTGCTGGTACACGCAAGGCTTCATGCGGCGCCTCCTTGGCAGCTCCTCCTCCTCGGCCTGTTGTGCAGCTTGCTCTCCATCCTGGGCAGCTGCCTCCTTTCCCTCTGCTGTGGCAGGCCGTCATGTTAACATGGTGCATACCCCGTGCCCAACCACGTCCACCGGGCTGCATGGTGGCCCCGGTTGGCACTGCGGGCATTGCCCCTGCATGTTCTTTACCCCCCCCCCCCCCCCCCAACATCCCCGCACCACTGGCACCGTCGGTGGAAGCCTCTGGCCCCGGTGCCCTGCCCTGATGCCAGGGAAACTGTCGGCTGGAACTATCATCGCCAGGGGTACGCACCGCGGCCTCCGTCGGAACTACTGTGAGTGCTTGCCCTGGGTGGGCAACTGGCGGGTGGCGGTCGAGTGGGGAGGGGGGGTGTATGTGGCAGAAGTGTAGGAATGGCGTTGGGGAGGTATGGTGGAGGGTAGGGCACGGGGTTGAGGGGGTTGGGCCACCCATATGGCCGGTGTCACTCTGCAGAACCAGGGGCTGAAGTGGTGGTCAGTAGGGTGCGCAGCAAGATGACCCTGCCCGGACACCGCCCCAGTCCCACAAGGGGTCACCCTAGCCACTCGGCTTGTGCCCTCACCCCCCCCCCCCTCCTGCGGCCCTGCCAGGACTCTCAACCCCCCCCTCCCCCCGCCACCTGTCCAGTGTCCGAACCCACACTGGCTCCTCTCTGTGCCCTACCTCTTCACTTTCCTTCATCGGCTACGATGCTGGTTTCACTATTTTTAAAAGGACAAATGAACTGCGCCGTCGGGAACTCGGCCCTCACAGGAGGAGAATTGTGGAGCCCCCAGAGAATACCGAGTTGGGCCCGCTAATGATACGCAAGTGGTGTTTACTGTGCGCGCATTCCGGTATGCATTGATGTCGCTGTCAAGGTGATGGAGAATTGTGATTTTGGCATCAGCCAATGGAGAATTCTTTAACAAGGGTTAAGTGCATTTAAGGAATGAACCAACAGTGCGATGTGGACCTTGGAATTTGTAGCACTGAGGCCGTGGCGAAGGCCCGGAGGGAGGTCCCCATGCAGGAGTCCTCCTCCGCATGCACCCACTCGGCCTCTGGCTCCTGGATCCATCCCCTTACTCGCTCGGCTGTTGCCGCCCAGTGGCCGAATTGTAGGTTTGGGAGGGCTAGCCCCCCCCTGGATTTTGTTTTTTGTACGACCTTCTTTGGGGTCCTAGCATTTTTACCCCCCCCCCATACGAACACCATGATTAGTTTGTCCAGCACTTTGAAAAAGGCCTTGGGGATGTAGATCAGAATGGATCTAAACAGGAAGAGGAACCTGGGCAGTACGTTCATTTTGATCGTCTGGACTCTCCCCGCGAGGGAGAGTGGGAGTGTGTTCCATCTTTGCAGGTCCTTTTTTACTTCCTCCGTCAGACTGGTGAGGTTCCATTTGTGGATCCCTTTTCAGTCATGGGCTATTTGGATCCCCAGGTAGCGGAATTTGTGTCGGGCTTGTTTGAACGGCAGCCCCTTTAGTGCTGCACCCCCCCCTTGCGGGTGTACTGGGAAGATCTCGTTTTTGCTCATGTTGAGTTTGTAGCCCGAGAAGGCTCCAAACTCTTTCAGGAGCGCAATGATTCCGTCCATGCTGCTCTGTGGGTCCGAGATGTAGAGGAGCAGGTCATCTGCATAGAGTGAGACTCTGTGCTCTCTGCCTCCCCTTCGGATCCCCTCCAATTTTTTGCTGCCCTGAGCGCGATTGCTAGCGGTTCGATTGCTAGTGCGAACAGCAGCGGGGATAGTGGGCATCCTTATGTGGTGCCCCTGTGCAGCTGGAAGTATTGGGAGTTGGTATTGTTGGTCCGTACGCTCGCCATGGGTGCGTTGTATAGGAGCTTTACCCAAGCGGTGAACCCTGTTCCAAGCCCGAACTGCTCCAGTACCTCTATGAGGTATTTCCATTCGACTCTGTCGAAGGCCTTTTCTGCGTCCAGGGAGACAATCACCTCTTGTGTTCTTTCCCCGGAGGGGGTCATTATCACATTCAGCAGGCGCCTGATGTTCGAGGTAAGCTGTCTGTCTACCTTTGACAAAGCCCGTCTGGTCCTCTGTGACCACCTCACGTACACAGTCTTCTAGCCTTTTGGCTAGGACTTTGGCCAGTATTTTGGCGTCTGCGTTCAGCAGTGAGATGGGTCTGTATGACCCACGTTCCGTCGAGTCTTTGTCTTTCTTGGGTATCAGCGAGATTGAGGCCTGTGCCAACGTGGGTGGCAGTGTGCCCCTAGCTAACGAGTCTGTGAACATCTCCCGCAGGTGCGGGGTCAGCATTTTTTGTAGAAGTCCGCCGGGAATCCGTCTGGTCCCGGCGCCTTCCCCGTTTGCATGGAGCTAATGCTGTCCATGATCTCTCCCAGTGCTAGTGGTGCTTCCAGGTCCCGTTTTCTGCCCTCTCCCACGACTGGTATGTCCAGTCCATCAAGGAACCGGTTCATCCCAGCCTTCCCCGTTGGGTGCTCTGAGGTGTACAGCTCTTGGTAGAAGGCCTTGAAGGTTTTGTTAATGCTCTCTGGTTCTGTTTCCAACGTGATTTGCGCAATTTCTCTGGTGGCTGCCTGCTTTCTCAGCTTGTGTGCCAACAGGCGGCTGGCTTTGTCTCCGTGTTCGTACAGGGTACCGCGCGCCTGGCGGAGTTGGTGCACTGCTTTCCTGGTGGAGAGCAGGTCAAAGTTCCTTTGTAGTTCTTTCCTCTCCGCCAAGAGCTCTACGGTCGGGGCCTCAGAGTATTTACGGTCTACCTCCAGTATGGAGTCGACCAGCTTCTGCCTAGCCACCCTTTCCTCCCTATCTCTTTGCGCTTTGAAGGCAATGAGTTCCCCTCTTAGTACGGCCTTAAGCGCTTCCCAGAACGTGGAGGGTGAGACCTCCCCGTTTTGGTTGTTCTCCGTGTACTCTGCTATGGCCCGCGCTATCCTTTCCCTGAAGGCCTTGTCAGCTAGTAAGGCACCGTCCAACCTCCATGTGGGGCACTGGGCCCTTCCCGTCTCTAGCCGCACGTCCATGTAGTGTGGAGCGTGGTCTGATATCACAATTGCAGAGTATTCCACTTTGTCTATCCCTGGAAGCACCGTTTTCCCCACCACAAAGAAGTCAATTCTGGTGTACATGTTGTGTACTGGGGAGAAGAAGGAGAATTCTTTCTCCCCCGGGTGGGCGAACCTCCAGGGGTCCACTGCTCCTATCTGCTCCATAAAGTGACTCCATAGAGTTCCCTTGCCATGCTTGAGGTTTTCCCCGTTTTGGGGTTTGATCTCTCCGTCTTTGGATCCTGTACACAGTTGAAGTCCCTCCCCCATGATTAGTTGATGCGTCGCTATCTCCGGGATTTCTGCCATGATCTTTTTGATGAAACTCGTGTCGTCCCAGTTGGACGCATACACGTTGACTAGAACTACCGGTGCCCCATCCAGGGCCCCGCTGACCATGACATACCGCCCCCCCTGGGTCTGTAACCGTCTTATCGCCCTAAACATTGTCCTCTTGTCGATCAGGATCGCCAACCCCCGGCCCTTGTCCCATAGCAGGAATGGTAGGTTTGTCCCACCCAGCCCTTTCTTACCCGCAGTTGGTCCTGCTCCCTCAGGTGCGTCTCTTGGAGGAAGACTATGTCGGCCCTCATATTTCTGAGGTGGGTGAGGACTCTGGATCTCTTCACTGGGCCGTTAAGTCCCCTTATGTTCCAGGTGATTATCCTGGTGGGGGGCTTCTGCCCCCTCGTTCCTGTGGGATTAACCATACTTATCTGGTGGACGCGCCCCTGCCCTCCGGGGTTTCCCTTTGTTAGGGGGCCGTCCAGGATGGCCGCTATCACTGCTCTCCCCATGCGGTCGGGTCTCTGTGCTCCGGGGTTTCCCCTTGTCCCGGGGGCACCCGCCATGGCCGTCCACTGTGTGTCCGCCACAATGGTAGGCCCCTGCAGTCTGGGGGCCCCCTTCGCCCACAGACCGTACTGGGTGGATGCTTGCAGCGGTTCCTTGTTTCGAGCCCTTGGTTGTGGCACTCTGTAGCCCTGTTCCTGTTCTGGCCTCTTTTGTCCCTTCGTCCCTGCATTCCCCCTCCCAGGGCTCTCGCTCCCTGTGTGCGCCCCCCCCCCCCCCCCCCCCCCCCCGGTCTCTCCCTTTTCCCTCCTCCTCCGTATACCCCTCCTTTGCCCCTCTATCCCCTATTCCTGTTCCCGTTTGCTCTCCCGACTTTGACGGGTGTTCCCCCCCTCCGCTGCCTGGCGCCTTCCCCCTGTTGGGGGTGCGCTGCGGCCCTGCTTTGTTGCGTGCCCCCGGCGCTGGCTTTCCTGCTAGTACGGTGGCTCCCCTCTCGGGGGTTGTTGTCTCGCTTCTCCCCTGCCTGGCCTCTACGGTTTTCTGCCCGCACTTCCCCCATCCTACCCTGCACCCCTCTCGCCTGCTCTCCCTTCTCCAATACTCTCGTTCCCTCGTGCTGGGGCCTGGCCTCCAACCTGGAGCGGTCCCTTGGGCAGTGGTTTGTTTTTTGTTCTGGGTGTTCCTGCCGGGGTTGGGGGGGGGGGGGGGGGGCTGGCTTTGCCTCCCCCCCGTCGTGGTGTCATTGCCCCTTGCCAGGGGCCCCTCGTCCCTACCCCCCCCCCCTTGTTGTTTTCCAGCCCGTGCTCCTCGACGAACCTATTCGCCTCAGCGGAGGCTGTAAAGAAATATTCCCTGTTTTGGTATGTGACCCAGAGTTTCGCTGGGTACAGCATACCAAAACGCACTCTGCTCCTGTGGAGAGCTGCTTTCGCTCTGTTGAACTCAGCCCGTCTCTTAGTTATATCTGCCCCAAGATCCTCATTGATTCGGGTGGCGTGCCCTTCCCATTTGCAAGCTCTATTTTCCTTGGCCCAGCGCAGGATGTCTCCCTATCCCGGTACCGGTGCAGTTTAGCTATGACTGCTCTCGGTTGTTCCCCTGCCTTGGGCTTCGGGTGCAGCGACCGATGTGCTCTGTCCATTTCCGGTGGGTTGGGGAAAGTTTTCCTCCCCACTAAGTTGCCCAGCATCTCAGCCACGTATACTGTGGGGTTTCTACCCTCGATCCCCTCTGGCAGGCCCACTATCCTTACATTTTGCCTTCTCGAGCGGTTTTCCTGGTCATCTACCCTGCCCTTCAGGCTCCCCTGTGTTGCGCCCAGTCTCACCACTTCCCTCTCCAGGGCCGTGACGCGGTCGCTCATGTCGGTCGCTGCTTTCTCCAGCTCCTTAATGGTCGCCTCCTGGGCTTCCAGTTTCTCCCCTTGGGCATCCAATTCCTCCTCCAGTCTGGTCAGAGCCTGCTGCACCCCTGACATGGCCCTGGCCATTGCTGCCTGCACTGCGGCCTCTACGTCTGCTTTCACCTCTGCCTTGATTACCTGCAGCTGCTCCCTCAGCACCTCGGTAAAGGCTGCCTTCCAATTCCAGCCCCCTTCTGGCCCCAGGGGAGAGGGCACCTGTCTGTCCAGCTCTTTTTGATGCGGCGATACATCCATTCCGCCGCTTCGTGCGCTGATTCGCTCGCCTGAGCTGGCTTGCCCCTTGTCCTGTCTGCTTCTGGTGCCCCTCTCCCTCTGCCTTGGCTCCCTTCTGGCGTTTTTTTCTCCCCCTTTTTCATCTTTTCTTCTCCCCTTGTTTTTCTTTGCCCCCTTTTCCGCACCCTATTTTTATTTTTTATTTTTTTGTCTCTTCCCTTTTTTCTTCTCTCTTCCCTTCTTTCCTTTACCACTTTATTTTATTTATTTATTTATATTTTTTTCCCCTCCCTCTTTTATGCAACTCCTCTCAGGTGGGCTTACTTTGGATGGGAGAGAGTGTAAAAAGAGAGAAAATAATATATATATATATATACCCCCCCCTCTCTTTAACAGTTTTCTTTTGGGTTTTGTTTTTATAAAAGTCCTTTTTTTCTTCTTCCTTTCCCCTCACTCACCCAGGATAGAGAAAGAGAGAGAGGCTTTTGTCCAGAGTCTCTTTGTCCTTGCCTCGTGGTGGTCGCTGCCGGTTTGGGGGAGGTTTGGGTCGGTCTCCACTGCTCGGTACCCGCTGCTCCGTTCGGGCTGCCGCACTTCGCACCCCGCGCCCTCCCGGTGGGGGTGGTTAGGTCGCTAGTCGTTGCCGCCGACTGGGCCCTGCTTCGGTCCTAGCCGCTGCCGCACCGCTCCTGGCCTGCGTTTGGGGGGGGTGGGGGGAGAGGAGAGGTGGACCTGCCGCTGCTGCTGCCGCCGCCGCTGCCGCCGCCGCTGAGGATCCTCCGCCGATAGGTTTGTTCGGCGGGGGGGGGGGGGGGCTGCTCTTGCCGCTGCGGAGAGAAAGGCCCCAACTTCGTTACCCTGCGGGAGCCCCTCTCCGTGCGACCGCTCCGCTCGCCGACCGGAAGTCGAATTCCTCATGCACAAACTCTACTCACTAAACTACAACAACTACTAAAAGCCTATACTTTCGGGTGCCCACTCAGTCAGAGGAACAATGGCCGTTGTCCGGTTCTGATACTGCTGGCTTCGAACTGGTATAGAATAGTAGCTAGGAGCGCCTATCTCATAGCGTGCGTTGACCTTAGACTTACTTGGCTGGTGCTTGGCGGGCCTCTCATCGCTGAGAGCCAAAGGCCAAGGTGAAAGTGAAGAAGAAGAGTTCAAGAGAAAGCTCTGACCTTGGGGACTCGGTTTTCTACCCCAAAGGGTTTCGCGCCCTTCTGGGCGGTTCCTGAACTTGGTCCCAATTAATTGGACCATGTCCCGATCGTTTGTATTGATTCTCTCCAATAAAGGGGTCGTTCCTCGATCGCTGGGCGGGCCCTAGGTAACCGTTGGCCTGCCTTTGTTTTAGTCTTCACTGGTGCCGGGGAATCTGCCCTGGTACATATTGCTTTAAATGTTTCTCTTTTTTTCCCCGGAGATAGCTCATTACTATGCTAATGGCTTGTAGTATCAGTTCTGTCTGGGATCTGCAAGTTCCAATCCACAGGCAAACCTTGCACCTGCTTGTTTTCCTAGTACTGTCCATTTTTCCCTGTACTCTTTGCGAATGTCCATTTTGGAATCGGGATGTGACCACCCCTGGTGGCTGCACTAGGTCCACATTTCTCTGAAGACTGTCATGGAGAGTCCAGCAGATCTTTGCAGTTGTATACTGCGGGCACCATCTGACTGACCTAGGTACCGGAGTTATATCTTTAAAAGCCCAATAGCTTACTCAGCATAATCTTTATTGTCACAAGTAGGCTTACATTAATAATGCAATGCTGCTCGCAGAAAAATACTTTCCACTGTACCTCGGTACACGTGACAATAGACAAATCCAATCCAATCTAATGAAGTTACTGTGAAAAGCCCCTAGTTGCCACATTCCGGCACGTGTTCGGGTACACAGAGGGAGAATTCAGAATCTCCAGTTCACCTAACAGCAGAGGTGGGATTCTCCAACCCTACCGCCAGGTTGGAGAATCCCCGGGGTGTGGGGGTGGAATGTGTGGCGTGAATCCCGCTCCGCCACTCTGACGCTGGCTGTCGTATTCTCCGGCGCCAGTTTTCAGACTGGGACGGGCATCGCGCTTCGCCAGTTGTGGTCCACCCGGCAAATCTCTGGGCCCTGTTGGGCCGGGCGGCCATCGGTTTCTGGCCAGTCCCTCCGGCATGAAATGGATATGGTCCCACACAGCGGGACCGGGCTGGTAGGCCGGCTGGTGCGGTCCTCGGGGAGGCGCGGGTGGATCGGGACCCACCTATTTGCAGGCGGGCCTGTGCTAGGGGGCACTCCTTCCTTCCGTGCTTGCCATGGCGGAGCCCGCTGTAGGGCTGTGCCATGGCCGGAGCGGAGAAGACACCCCCCTGCTCATGCGCAAGAATCCGCCGGCTGGTCTGCGCATGCGTGGAACCATGCCGGCCGGTCTGTGTATGCACGGTGGCGGTTCTGCACATGCGCTAACTTGCGCTGGCCCTTCGCCGCCAATTGGCACGGCGCCAGTCTAGCCCCCAGAAGTGCGGAGAATTCCGCAACTTCCGGGCGGCCCGAAGCCAGAGGGGTTCGCGCCATTTGTTTACGCCACCATCGGGTGATTGGGGAGAGTCCTGCTCCATGTCTTTCTGGACTTGTGGGAGGAAACCGGAGCACCGGAAGAAAACCCACGCAGACACAGGAGAATGTGCAGGATCCGCATAGGCAGTGACCCAAATCGGGAATCGAATCTGGGACCCTTGCACTGTGTAGCAATAGTGCTAACCACTGTGCTACCATGCCACCCAGTTGGCTTTGGTTGTAACACATCAGTTCAGGTCCCCCCCCCCCTTTGAGAGTGAAAGAAAAGGATGTACAAACATCTCCAACGGATATCCCTTATGCCTAGAATTCATTCATGGAGATTTGGTGTTGACGTGAAGAACTGCCACACTCTTGACCACGGAGGGTGAAAGCATCATGCAGTTGTCAGGATAGCAAGCACACATACAAATATGAAAAGCTCTTGTGGTATGTTATGCGGTCCATTCTTTTTGTGTCTGTGCTTTATAAACTTGTATCTGTAGAGATTGTAACATTTAAGTATAGACTATTCCACTGCTTGCTACATTTGTTCCTGTCTGGTAATAAGGGACCCTCTTGAAGTGCTGTGATAAATCACAAGATTAGTTCAAGGGTCAGCAAATAGTCATTTAGATAGCAAGTGTCCCAGGTGAGGGACAAAAACAAAAGGGACAGAAACAGGTCCCAGTTAAGTTAAGAGAAAGAAGTAAAGCAGTAATTTTCAAAGTTGGGGTCATGACTCGCGGTAGGTGTCGGGAGGCTGCGGAGCCATCCATCGCGGTATTCCCGACAGCGTGAATTAATGCGCAACTGCCGCAGCAGCCGGCTTCTAAAAATGCTGGCTGTGACCAGCTTTAAAAATGATGGCCACCACTGGCTTTCGGAATGCGGGCGTGCTGCGCATGCATGCTTGCTTATCAGTGTGCATGCCCAGAGCCCAGCGACCCTGGAGAAGATTTATCGAAATTCAATGCAGTCTTTCTGCCTGAAGCAACGGTAGAGAGCAGGTCACGCGGCCCGAACACTGATGTCATGTGCTCTGGGCGCGATTGCAATTCCTCAATTTTGTTAGAAGTAAACAAGCAACAAATTTAAAATGGATTGTTTTATAATAAGGAAGAGAGGGACAGAGACACTAACAAGCCAGGATCTCAAACTAAACCTGCTGGAGAGAGTGGTTCAGGAGAATCCACAGCAGGACAAAGCAGTGGTAGTGTGAGATGTTCAGGAGAATCCACAGCAGCACAAAGCAGCTCTGGTGTGAGCTCCAAGACCTCTGAACAATCCACACAGAAATATATCATTGAATGATAAAGCAAGTGAGATTGTGAGGACCAAGTAGACTCGCTTGTCGCATTAAAGGTAAGTGAAAATGGTGGGTCACGAAGTTCAGACGACATGGGTTGCGAACGCTGACCAGCATGCATCGTGGAGGTCGACGGGCGTGGGTCGGGAAGGTCGGCGGGCATGTGTCGGAAAGGTCGGCGGGTGTGGGTCACGACGGTCAACCGGCTTGGATCACGACGGTCAGCCAGCGTGGGTCACGGAAGATGGCCAGTTGGTAAGAATGGGTCCGCAGAAAAAAAGTTTAAAAACATTAGAGTAGAGAAACAGGTTTCAAGTTAGTGAAAGGGCTGCAGGGAGCCCTTATTTTCACAGATACTTTTAAAAAAAAAAATCTTTTTATTGGCATTTTCAAAATTATGCACATTGCTGTTCGTTTTCATTTTTTGTACAGTCACGAAGGCTACTTCTTAGGTTTCTCTATTTACTGTCTGTAGCCGTCTGGCTCAGCACCACCCCCACGCCCCCTTTTTCACTGCTGGTCCCCATTTTTTCCCCACTGGGTTTTTACTATCTTACCGTGCTCCTCCCCCCCCCCCCCCCCCCCCCCCCCCCCCCCCCCCCATTCCAATAGCCAGGTCAAGATTTTCATATACAATACTAAGCTTGAATTTTAGAGTATATTGTAAAATTTTTAATTTCTGAACTTTTTAAGGGTAACTTTTTTTTTGTTTATTCAAACCCCGTGGAATCTTGTGGCTTTTTATTCACTTAGTAGGCACCTCAAACTTTGGTTGCTTCAGGCAAAACATTAGTGGTCCCTAACTGGGTCTCCCCCACGACCTGGGTGTGGCCAAGGATCATAACCGGTCACTTACCCGTTGAATGGGAGTGGATTCCCTTCCTTCTGAGGAAACTCACTGACTCCTCACTTGGTGTCTTGATGGGCAGATAGGTGCAATTGATGGTGCCCTGCACCTGTGGAAATCTAATGATTAAGACAAATCGCTGTCCTTTGTACTATGAAGACTCACTTGTTTGAAATAGTATTCACTTCCAGCTTTCTCAAGGATGAGATCAGTGACCTGCTAGATTCCGTCATGTGTTGGTGTTGGTGTTTGCCAAATGTCGCCAAGGTCCACAGCTGATTCTTGGATCGAGCCAGTGGTAAAGAAATTGAAGGCGATGGTGACGGGTACTGCATGATCTGATCATGGTCTCCCTCATTGATGAAATAAATCTCAATTACAATCTGTTTAGATTGTTACGGGAGAGGTGTTTTCAGAACCCCAAAATGTATCATGGAATTCAACCAACCCCCACCTTTAATGGATTGTTGCTTTTGAAGCACACGGCTTGTTCCCCAGGTGTAGTATTATAATTATGGACACGTGGTTTTTAAAACAAAACAATGTTTAATCCATGAACTCAAATTAACCTTTTAAATAAACATTGGAACTCTTAACACCCCTTACTTCAAAGATAACCCCGAAAATAATGCAACACTACCCAATCCTGCAAACTGTTCCTTTACACATCCAAAAGACTTAACAAATCCTTCAAACAGAAGCACATTAGATTTATATTCAATACTGAGACCTTTTTACAATTCCGATTTCACCAAAGGATTAAGAGATGTCCTTCATGGCAGAGATCACCAGCAATGCAGCTCACAGCCACACCCAAGCTTTCTTCAAAACTGAATCTAAAACTCCCAAAAAGCAGAAGTGAGCTCAGCTCCACCCCTGTGACATCACTTCAGTAATATGATCAGCTTCATTTCTTAAAGGTACATTTCTAATCATCCAATTCTTAAAGGCACTCATATGACAAGATAGGCGCAGTCTCCTTCAGCGCTGATTCTCTCTATGTCCAGGTAGCTCTTTTTTCAAGGATACTAATGCTGAGGATATGGCCTTTGCTGCTCTCCTGCTCCTCACTTCTCTCATTTGCCCTCCTCGTGAATTGCTGGCATTTGTTTGCGGGAGTGTAAATACACTATTAAAGATCTGGGGCGGAATTCTCTGCCCCCCCGGGGGGTCGGAGAATTGCCCGGGGCCGGCGTCAATCCCGCCCCCGCCGTGGCCCGAATTCTCCGCTACCCGGGAATCGGCAGGAGTGGGAATCGCGCCGCGCTTGTCGGCGGGCCAACCCGCGGCGATTCTCCGGCCCGCAATGGGCTGAGGTCCCGGCTGACAGGCCGCTCCTGTCAGCGGGAATCAAAGCACGTCTGGTGCCGGCGGGATTGGCGGCGCCGGGGTCCTGGGGGGGGGCACGGGGAGATCTGGCCCCGGGGGGTGCCCCCACGGTGGCCTGGCCCGCGATCGGGCCTATGCCGTGGGGGCACTCTTTTTCTTCCGCCCCGCCATGGCCTTCACCATGGCGGGAGCGGAAGAGACCCCCTCCCCTGCGCATGCGCCAGTATGACGTCTGCATCCACTGATGCACCGGCGCATGTGCGGACTTCCGCCGGCTGGCGAAGGCCTTTCGGCCACGGCTGGCAGGGCGCCAAAGGCCGTTCGCGCTGGCCGGCGGAGCGGGAGCCGCTCCGGGGCGGGCCTAGCCCCTAAAGGTGCGGAGGATTCCGCACCTTTTGGGCAGGCCCGACGCTGGAGTGGTTCACGCCACTCCGTCCAGCCGGGACCCCCCGCCCAGCCGGGTAGGGGAGAATCCCGGCCCTGAATCATGCTATGATGCAAAGATACCCATGCAAAACTCTACTGAAAATGGAGTTCCATATTTATGTCTTCATATCTTTTGAAGATTATATTCTGTATCTTCCCCATCATTGTTACTCTTTTTGTTTACTTTGAATACTTTTCAATGCATAATGGTAGGTAGACTAAAACCATAAACAGTATTCTAAAAGTGAACTTCTCATGGTCAATTCCATTATCCTCAAGCCTTCATTCAAGAGAATTTGTCTTCGCTCTTGTGAAATGCTACATTGTGGGTTGGCTAATTATTTCCAACTGCTTTCATTACTTAATTATGTTGTACGACACCAGGTTAAAGTCCAACAGGTTTGTTTCAAACACTTGCTTTCGGAGCACTGCTCCTTCTTCAGGCGAACTGAGGTCACCTGAGGAAGGAGCAGTGCTCCGAAAGCTAGTGTTTGAAACAAACATGTTGGACTTTAACCTGGTGTTGTAAGACTTTTTACAGTCCACTTCATTAAGTTTGTTTGTTAAGATCAAAGACTGCTTGAGGTATATATTGATCTGCTAATTTCTTTGCTTACAGCTGGTTTAGGAGAATAAGAAAAGGCTAGATGTGCCATTTTTTCCTTTGTAGGAGGACTAGGATAGCATGATGCATTTTTCTAAAAAAAAAACTATAGATATACAGCAGAATTCAGTGATACTTTGATCTGTTGGGAACATCAAGTCAGAGTCCAAGATGATTGAGCCCAAAAAGTGGTTACCACTCCACTAAAAGTGGAGTAAATTTGTGTAAATGAGAGTGCTGAAACTCGATTAGCTTCTGTATCACCAACCTAATAAAAAATTTCACAGACATTTAAAATAATCAAAGAAAAAACTTTTTTTGTATTATTGTTTCAGTCATGGACGTCACTGACATAATTACAGGGAAAGTGGATGACGAGGACAAACAACACTTCATTCCGTTCCAACCGTAAGTAGTCTTAAGTCCTGGTAGCTGGTAGTTCACAATCTTGGTTAAAATGGTTTTCTGTTTATTTAATCTTATAAATGTGTTTGTATGTTTAATTATATGTTTGATGTTCAATGTCAATGATTATGATGATTATTTTGCTAGGCACATGACAAACTTATTGAAATTATTAATTTTGTATTACCTTGCATAGCTAAAATAATTAGTTAACTTTATTTTATAATCGCCTGTGTTGCAAAATATTCTGTCTCACAGTAAGGGGGTGGCGGGAATGGTGTGGGGGTAACCTAGCTTTGCCATGCTTTGCTTTGCATGTATGTATGGAGTCATGATAGGTAAAAATGGAAAGTGTGATCAGTACAAGTAACAAACTGAACATTTCATTTTCTTGAATGCATCTGCATAAAAGGGATTGTATTATGATCCTAGACCAGACCCCAACAGTGACTGGGATACTGGACAGAAACCCCAATAGTTTATTTTAATTTTATAAGACTGTGAGGATCAGATATCTTTCTCCAGGAGTGATTTCACACCAAATAGGGATATGGTATATTAAAACAAACTTTATTACGAACAAATCATTAAAATATCTTTAATATTACAAGAAAATAGCTTACAATGACCCGTTACACAAAGCTAATCAATAGTGATACAATAACCCTTAACTGTTATTTTTATTTCCACTCAAACAACAAAACCACCTGTTGTTTTTCCCAAGCCACTTTTAAATACAGTATAGCATTGCTATATAAAGATGTATTGAATACTCCACCTTGAGAAAGAGAGATCTTTTGAGGCTGCTGTAAAGAAAGACACCTGACCCCTTGCCAGAATAATGCAGAATCTCTGGCTGTATATCTTCAGAAAACCTTCTCAGCTTTCCTCCCAGCCATAAACTAAAAGAGAACCTCAACATCTGACTCCTCCCATTAACTACATCTTCTCGCTAAACTGAACACAATGGGCTGGATTCTCCACTGTTGGATTTCCCCATTGCTCCGGCAACCCAGGGGTTTCCCGATGGCATGGGGCTGCCCACAATGGGAAACCCCATTGGCTGGCTGGTGAGAAGAAAATTCTGGTGCGGCAGGATGGAGAATTCCGCCCAATGTCTCTAATTAATTACTCTGTAGGGAACCCTCTTAATATAAACAAAAATCCATTTGCCCAAATTTCACAATGCTTTAATTGTACCTCTGGCTCCCAAAAAAACGAACTGACTTGCAAACCAGGATTTTTAAAAACGCTACTGCAGCAGTCATACACACACTAATCCAGACTTTTAACCTTTACTGCTCCAAATACATATAATACAATATATCCAAAATTCCTACATTCATCACCATTAATAGAATATCTTCAGCAAAGCAATGTCCTGTGAAAATTCAGGCGGGTACTGAAAATTCAAGTATTTTAAAGCTCCTATTTCTTGAGAAAGAAGATTTTACCTTTTATGGTTTCCACACACTTTCAAGATGGCAGGCCAGCCAGATAATATATTTGAAGATCTTTGCCACTCTTAATTGGAGGCATAGAGCAACTAAAATTTGGCCAATTTTCATTGATGATCTTCTCTCGTACCTGCGTGTGCAGTTGTCACATCACTGGTCTTGTAATCCAGGCACCCACAGTAACGTTCTGTGGACACAGGTTTCAATCCACCACAGCAGCTGGTGGAAATTTACATTTAATTAATTAAAAAGAAAAATCTGGAATTGAAAGCTAATCTCAGTAATGGTAACCATGAAAATATTATTGATTGTCATTAAAAACCCATCTGGTTCACTAACATCCTTTAGGGAAGGAAATCTGCCATCTTTATCTGGTCTGGCCTATATGTGACTCCAGACCCATAGCTATGTGGTTGACTCTAATTACCCTCTTAAATGTCTAAGCACACCACTCGGTTCAAGGGCAGTTAGGGATGGGCAACAAATGCTGACCTAGCAATACCAACATCCCATGAAAAAATAAAAAAGTTCATTGCTCTGGGTACCTTCTGTTTTTGTGTTTATAGCTGTTCAAAACCTACAAAATAAACTTGCATTCTTTAACGTTTTATCGGGTTATTAGCATATACCAGAGTTTACTTTTGAAATCGAGTAACTAGAGTTATGCAGACATGCATGGCAGTCAATTTGCCCATAGAAAGGGTTAACAAACAGCAAAGAAAAGACACACCCTATAATGTGCTTCATGCTGATGTTGGTTGAGGAACAACTGCTCTTCAGGGGACTGGAGGAAGATTGTGGATAATTGCCTGAGTACACATTGTTCAAATGCACAGTATGAAATATAACATAAAGGTATTTAACATAGAAATGCCCAATGCCGTTGTGCATTAGTCATAAGGGTTCCTAACCCTGGTGTTGAATCTTTGATCAGATTCTGCATATGCAAGAACTTGAAATTTAATGGGCAAAATAAATGGACAGGTTTGTGTGTGTGTGGGGGGGTCCCTTAAAATTTGGAGAGTGTCTTCCCTGCTCAACCTTACTGATATGTAACAGGCGGTGGGTGATCTGCCTGTCATTGCGTCAATTGAGGCCTTTAAGTGTCTAATTCCACTCGGCTTCAATTTTCCGGCTAGAGGGTGAACGTCGACGACGGATAGGTTCTCTGGCAGGTAGGCCTGGTTGGGTCTTGGGTGCGAAAGGGGGCAGAGGGCGGTGCACCACCTTCACAGCTCCCTTTAACCCTGACCAAGGTCTCATCTCCCGGTGACGCTGCTAGGATCAGGGTGCTGCTGACTAGTCCAGTTGGCTGTCAGTTGTCAGAGGCAAGTCTTTCTCCCAGGTGGGTGTTCTTTTTTGGATTCTAATGCAGCACATGAATTGTTTTATGGAACAATTGTCATATTACAAGATGTCAGCACGGAAAATCTAGAAATATGATAGTTCAGATCTCAGTACTTCAGGACCAAATATTCCATCAAACAGTGTTCATTATCATATTATGTTCTGGAGTATGCATAAAATTATGACATTTAAAAATGCGCACCAATAAAGATAATTGAGATAGTTTGATACTTCTGGCAAATGGCTTGAAAAAACACTTCATATTTGATATGTTTCCAGTAGACTATAGTTCAGTTGTTTTTGTGTATGATGTATATGCAAATCTTTCAACCTTCCAAGGTTTGGTGCTTCTCTATTTTCTTGAGTTTATTACGTGCTTGTGTATTTCTTTATGACTATTGTAACATAATATAGCTGCATGTCTTTTCTGATTATTTTTATTTCCTGCTTGTTTATTCTATTCTATTAAAGCTTCCTGAAATTTTGGAATCCCTTTTAAGATCAGCTGTCATTGAGTTCCATTCAAGACGGTGATGAATATCAAGGGGATGTAATATAGGTGTGCTGTAAAATGGAATTTGTTGGGAGTTGGAGGGTAGTTGTAGTGAGGTTTGCGGCATTGAGAAGAGAGAGGTTCCTCAGGTTTGACTGAAGTTTCTTGTTGGTTTTCACATGCCAGGAAATTTTGATAGAATGACCAAGGAGAAGCATGGAGTATGATAGATGAGGATCTTAGGGAACAGATAAATGTCCTGGTAAACGTAGTAACCAACTTGACAGCATTTATTTTTTGAAGTGCTGGTGTGATCTTGGACAGCTATAGCATATTTAAATATGTATTGAGGCTTTGTCTATAGTTGCAAAAAATATAGATTTCTTTTGAAATTGTAAATTCACGAAGAGATTTCATGACAAAAAGCTCAAGGTATGCAGCATGCGAACCATCCTCAAGATAGGAAACTTTATCAAGTGCAAGTATGGCAGGAATTGTTTTGAGTCTTCTGATTTCACTGTTTTGAAATTATGTTTAGAACCTAGATAGTTTAAGTTTATTAATCAGAAGCTGTAAAAGAGCGAGTTATGTTCTGGTAACTGAGGAAACTGAGAGATTTTAAACTTGACTGGTTAACTGATGGAATTCAGTGTGTACCAGTACAATTTATTATATTGTAAGGAATTGATTTCACCACAGTGGACCATTAGTTAACCATGGAACAATCTATGCAGTGAAGTCTAAGGAGTAATGTTATCAGGTATTTATTATTTCCCCCTATCTTTCTACAGTAATGAGGCTACTGCCTTTTCAGTAGTCTCATTATTGCAACCGATTTCTGGAAGGTTGGACCAGGTTTAGAGGTTTTCCGTGAAAAGAAATCTATTTAAGGAGAGAAAAACTACGTGAATTAAATAATTTATTACCAGGTACTGTGGAAATGTGAGGGTGTAGTCTTTGATTAATATCTAGAACATTCTGCAATACTGTGCATGAAACATAGGAACAGGGATGAAATCAATGCAAGTGAATGGACCTTTGTGTGCGTCTATCATTATTGTAGTCAAATGATCAAATTGCACCAAAGATGTTTCTTTGAGCACTAAGTTTAGGAGGGCTCCATTGTATTATGAAAACAGACATTGATACATTAAAATGTTGCATTTTCTGTGGCTACAGTGTGAATCTTTTCATTATGCTCTTGGGGAAGGGCTTATTTATGGTGGTCCATGAAGATGTTAGTCATAGTGATGCAGATTTGCATTTATTCTTGTGCCGTCAGCATTTTCTTGAATAATAATCTTCCTATGTCTTTCTTGTTATCCATCTGTCCTGTCCCTTGCGTTGGCTGATGATAACTGTTTGTTGCATTTATGCAATGATATTTTGTGTCCCCTTGTACTGTGAATTCTGGTTTGTGTGGCCCTTCTGTTTCTTGTGGTGTTGGTCGTCATGTGCATCTTCCAGGCTAGCATTGGATGACGCCATTCGACACAAGCAGCTGAACATATCATCCCGTTTTTCACCCAGGGTAGCAGGGGAGAATGACTTCCTTCAGACTGTGATCAATAAAGTCATTGCTGCCAAGGAAGTAAACCACAAGGGTCAAGGTAAGTACTGTTTGTTAGAAAATATAATTTTGTGACGAGTCTATGCTAAATAGGAACAGGATAAACAGGAAATTGAAGGCATTAATTAAGACCGCCCCCAATGTAATATTGCTTTGGAGCAGCAGGATTTTACAGTGACAAGATGCCCACCGCTGTTAGGTTGGGTGGAGCGGTGAGCAGTGGGTAATCTGTTCCCCACCTCCTGTACAAACCACCACTTAGTGTTTTTGATGGACAAGGATTTTCATGACAGATACTTGTGTAAAAATAAGAAAGCATAGCTTTAGATATTTCTATGCAAAAAAATATTAATTGCCCATTCCATCGTCATTTCAAAAATCTCAATTTTTCTGTAATTTAGTAGTAACTCAAGATATTGATGCAATGTGCTCCAACTTTGAAACGGCTCTCTCTTATAACAGTTTAGCTGCAAATGTTTTGCAAAAATGCCGTTAAATATGTTTTTGTTCATTTGGGTACCTTTTTTAATTGTAGAAACTCTTAACTGCTCCTTTATGTTCTTCAGTGTTTGTGAAATTACCTTATGTATACAAGAGAGTATACATAAAACATGAAAAACACTATAAAAGTACCCTGGAGGCTCTTAATGATGATGCTGCTTTGATGACTTTTGAACACATGGTGGTAATTGTTAAGCAGGCCCAACTCTTTGTGAAGGCTAGACAAGCCCAATTGATAGATCAATTTCAATAAGATCAATTTCAATTTACAGTTTAAAGGAGTCAAGTATTCAGGTCAAGGCCTATATATAAGATACGGCGACTGCGTCTTTCTGTGTTCTTGTGTTGATCCTGCTGCAGATCTGAGTTTCCTTATCTTTTAGTTCGAATGTGCAAACTTTTTCTTACTTTCCTGTCTTCTATTCCCACTTCCTAATATCATTCTGACATCCACTCTTTTCACCCTTACTGATCCCTGCCAGCATCTGTCAAGAGACCCCTGTTGAGCTACCGCCATTTCAAGCTGGAATCCTTTCTGGATGAAACCAAGCAAATGCAAAGCTTGAATTATTCGACTATGGCACATACACTGGTTCTTCCAAAGCAGTCACATGAACTGTTCAATCTCTGCTTCTGTTGCAGATGCTGCATTTTGCTCCCTTGGAGAAGCAGCAGTTCTCCAGCCCCTTTGCATCTTCCAACTTAGATTTCCTGTTAGATCTCACAACCATTTTCCTACAATTTTGGAAATGTGTACATCAACATAATGTGTTTGAATGATGCCTCGCTCATTGACAGTGACTCCTAACCCCTCACAAAGACTGACTCATTGTGTTGTACTTTTATTGTCCCCATCTTGTTTCCAGACCCATTTCAGCTTGCTTCCACATTTGGATAAATATGGTAGAAACATTTAGAGATTGTATTTCCTATCTACCATTCATAAAAAGAAAAAGGATAAATATATGTTGGTGAAGTTTCATTCCCCCTTTGATTTCAATGGTAGTGTCACCAAATTTGAAAAATTGGTACCTTTTCCATTGTGAAAACAAATCTTCTGATCTATTAGTTTGAATGGCGAATTTGTGAGGGATGATTTATTTTTTGGTATCTTTTATTTTCCTAGGATTGTGGGTGACATTGAAGCTGCTTTTAGGTGACGTTCATCAGATACGAAAAGATTTTCCACACCTAGTCGACAGAACCACAGCAGTTGCAAGAAAAATGGGTTTCCCTGAAATAATAATGCCTGGTGAGTTTGTCAGCAAACAAGTAAATTGTAGTGAACACTTCCATCAATCCATATTTCTGGTCATTGTAAATATATTAACATTAACAAAAATGAAGTAACTGACTCTGCTGACAAGGCATGGAAACAATGTAAAGTGGTCTGTGCAGTTCGCAGCACATCTCCTGTAACTAAATTGAGAAAATCATATCAGCTGTCCTTTTGCCAGCTCTGAAACCACACTGAGGTGCACTGTAGATACGTGATGCCAGGATCTGCAATTTGGTTGGAGCAACAAAAATAAAGTCCTTCCCCACAATACTTAACAAGGGGTTGCCTCAGCAACTGTTGCAGTCAATGCAACAGTTTTGTGCAAGGTGACTATTTTTGCATCACTTATGTCTTGAGGAACGTATCTTTCCTCCCAGCAGAGAAACAAAAGTTCATGGACTCTTTAAACTGTTGTGAAAAATAGGCTGCCCGGCTGGTCTCCTCAGCATAATTGCTTCCATTCACGAGCACATGCAGATTTATCAGTTACAAGGAGCAGCATCAGAGGCTTTCAAGATCAGCAGTTGGGTAAAACAGGGCTGCGTATGGCATCCAACACTATTTGGCATATTTTTCTCCATGCTGCGATTGTACACTTCCAGCGACTGAAGTGAGGGTGTCTATCTCCATTCCATGCTAGAATCAATGGCAAGCTGTTCAACCTGGCAAGATTGAGTGCCAAGAACAAAGGGCGTATTTCCCTAGTTTGTGAGTTGCTGTTTGCTGATGTGCATTCTGACATCCCATATTGAAATTCACTTGCAACAGCTTGTAGATTGGTTCTTCTGGGCCTGCAAAGAGTTTAGACTGAGAATCAGCATCAAGCACACCAAAATTGTGAGACAGGACATAGAAACACCTCCTTCCGTCAACCTTACTCTGGAGATCGTCAACGGCTTTACATATCTTGGATGAACAATTACCAGCAACCTGTTCCTTGTTGCAGAAATTACTAAGTTCTGTGTGTACCGGGCTTGTGTTCTCAGCACCCTGCTTTACAGTAGTGAAGCATGGACAACTTATACAAGCCAAGAAAAACGTCTGAACAGCTTCCACCTCTACTGCTTCAGACATGTGTTGGGAATCTCCTGGGAAGACAGAGTGCTGAATATGGAAGTACACTAGTGTGCAGGGTTCTCAGCATATTTGCCCTCTTGAACCAATGACAAATCCATTGGCTGGGTTACATGAGCAGAATGGACAATGGCCACATTCTCCAAAGACATGCTCTATGGCAAACTTGCTTTCAGCAAGAGATCAACAGATCACGCATGTCTGTGTTACAACGATGTCTGCAAGCAAGACTTCAAGTTGACCAGGATCTGAGTCGAGGCATTGGAAGTCCTCACTGCTGACTAACAAGCAGTCATGAAGGGTATGGAAAAAGCAAAGGACAAAAGAAATGACCAGATGGCAGAAAAGAGAGCCTGCCAGAAGGAAGAAACATCAGTCAACCTTGGGCCAATGCTGTTCATCTGTGTCAGCTGCAAAAGCGAGAGTTACTCATGAATTGGGCTCGACAGCCACAACAGACAATGTTCAATACTGAAGTGACGTACCTCTGTGCATCTCCTGAGACAATGGATGTCAATAATAATAGCATATTGTATGGAGTGAAACAAGAGTGATTTTAATTTCATTGCAATGACCAATTTAACACACTTGGATTTGATATTATTTATAATTAACTATCAAAATTAGTGCCATTTTGTAATGCAGAGCAATGGAGTTGGTTGGGGCAAAGAAGTTTCTTTGCACTGAAAATTTAGGAGTGTGGTAATGCAAAGATTTTGTGTTACAGTGCCATAATTGGTGGGAGGGTTTGATTATAGTGACAGGTTTAGCTAGGCAGTTCCATTATAAAATGAGAAACTTGTAGTGGCAAAGCTGAGATAACAATGTGATGAAAATGCAATATCAGGAAATAAAAATTTGAAAGCAGGAAGTAATCATAGCTATAAGGTATTTAAGGTGATTGGTCGAAGGATTAGAGGGAACATGAGGAAAAACCTCCCACCCGGAGGGTGGTGGACATCTGCAATTCACTGCTCTAAATGGTGGTTGAGGCGGAAACGCTCAATTCATTTAAAAGGCACCTGGAGCTGCAGTCAAAGTGGTATAACTTGCAGGGCTATAGGCTGGGTTCTGAAAAGTGGGATTAAAATGAGCAGCTAGTTTTTCTTTTTGTTTGGCCGGCACAGGCACAATGGGCTTAATGGCTTCTTTCTATACTGTCATTTTTCTATGGTTTTAATATATGCAATATTTACAGTTGACATTATAGACTATGCTATAATGTGTCAGTAAGAAATAGTTTTCAATATCTGTGAACATTGACTGTTTTATGTAACCACAGAAGTTACCTCGCCTGATCTAGTTTCTTTGATAGTTCCAGACTAACACTTTAATTAAAGCCAGCCAGGTTAATATAAATGTAGTTATTGAAACTTTGTGAAGGAATTATTTTACAAATTTCAAGTGTAAAAGAAGCAAATTGGAATTTATATTTGTGTTTGAATTCTATAGCTTGGTTGCTTCTTCCACCATTGCCTGGAAACACCTGAACAGGTGTCATTACAATATTAGACTGGTATTTATTACCTGAGTAGTTCTTTTTTGATATTTTATGTTCTGTAACTGTATCAAAGAAGCCAATACTATGTTAACGTTAGTCTTAAATGTCCCATCTTTGTTATGGGATGTCTAGAGGTTCCTAAAGAATCCCCAGCCTACCATTGGGTGGCACAATTTGATTTGTGGAGTTTCTGCTGCTTGGCATCAATTAATGTTTAAGGATCTTGCATAGGCAGAATCTATTGGTTCAAAGCATGGCCACATATGAATAAGCTTTCTGAAAAAACATCTGATTCCATATTACGGGTTGGGGTGATGACCTAGACTCTTCAGAAGTTGGTAATATCTATTCTAATAGAAGGCCTACAGTATTAGAAAAAATGTTTATCTTGTAACACATTGTTCTAGGACAAGAACATGTTTCTGTTCATTGAACGTTCATGGGCTGGATTCTCCAGTCCACAGCCACGTGTTTCTCAGCGGTGTGCCATTCGCTGGCAGCGGTATTCTCTACTCCCGCCGCTTGGCAATGGGATTTTCCATTAAAGCCTTACCACGCTGCCGGGAAACCTGCGGGTGGGAGTGTCCATGGTTCCATGTGGACAGCACAGTAGCACAGTGGTCAGCACTGTTGCTCCACAGCGCCAGGGTCCCAGGTTCGATTCCCAGCTTGGATCACTGTCTGTGTGGAGTCTGCGCGTCCTCCCCATGTCTGCGTGGGTTTCCTCCGGGTGCTCCGGTTTCCTCCCACAAGTCCCGAAAAACGTGCTGTTCGGTGAATTGAACATTCTGAATTCTCCCTCAGTGTACCCGAACTGGCGCCAGAATGTGGCGACTCAGGGATTTTCACAGTAACTTCATTGTAGTGTTAATGTAAGCCTATTTGTGACAATAATAAAGATTATTATTATGAAGTTCGTGTTTATTTTCTACAGGAATGGTGTTTGAAGAATTCTGTGACAGCCAATTTTGATCTGGCTGATATGGTTATTTATTTGTCCTGATCTTAGATTTAATCTGTATTTTCTAATGAACTGATACTTTGTTTGACATGCATATCAGCCTGTTCTTGAATTGTATTCATCATCATGTGAAAAATTGTTTGAATTTCCGTTATCTCAGGAAGTTGAGGTACTGAGGTTTTCGCTCCTGCCTCATATTTTTTCAGTTGATTATTTGATTCAACCTGAATTATAGCTTTTTATCAATAACTCTTATCATAGTATCACAATATTGTTATGGCGCAGAAGAAGGCCATTCGGCCCATTGTGTCTGCATCGGCTCTCCAAATGAGCATTATGGCTTAGTGACATTCCCCTGACTTTTCCTCCTACCTCTGCACATTTCTTCTGTTCAGATCATCATCTAATGCCCTCTTGAATGCCTCCATTGAACCTGCCGACGCCGTACTTCCAGGCAGTGCATTCCAGACTTGAACCACTCACTGTGTAAATTTTTAAATCATATCAAAATATTAATCTTCTGCAAATCCCTTTAACTCTGTGCTCTCTCATTCTCGATCCTTTTATGAGTGGGAACAGTCTCTCCATCCTGTCAAGGCCACTCATGATTTTGAACATCTTCATCAAACATCCTCTTAGCCTCTTAACACCAACAGAAACTTCCCAACCTCTCCAATCTATACCCATAACTGATGGTTCTCATCCCTGAAACCATTCTTGTAAATCTCCTCTGGACACTTTATAATTTTTATCACTGGATAAAGACCAGAAAGTAGTGAAGTAGAATCTCTGATTTGAATTGTTATGAATGAGTAAGGGAGAGATTGCCATGTTGGATCTCTATTTTTAAAAACACTAAAAATGCTGGAAGTACTTAGCCTGAAGGATCATCTAGAGAGCAAAACAGTATTAATGTTTCAGGACTTGGTATGCTGTGTTATGCCCTGCTAGGAATGGGGGACGGGATTCTCTGAGGTTCCGCGCCAAAATCGCGATAGGCACGGGAGCGGAGAATGCCAGTGACGCCAAAATCCGGCGCAATGCCACTCCCGCGATTCTCCGGCCCCTGGGGAATCGCTGCGAATTGCGCGCACGTGGCAAGGGGCCATTGACAGAGAACCCCGCGGCAATTCTGCGAGGACAACTGGCCGAGTTCCCGACAGCGTGGTTCTAACCATGTTTTGCCTGTCGGGAACGGCCAGCGACTGCTGAGGACCCAGTCCATGGCTGCTCTGGTGGGGGCGGGGGGGATCCTTCACTGGGGATCCTCACAGACGGCCAGGCAAGTGATCGGCTGGCACCGATCTGCTGGCTGAGTGAAACACCCGCGCTTTGATGCTGGCGTGGGGCCATAGCCCCATTATTGGAGAATCCTGCCCGGGGTCTTCCAAAGTAGATCACACCCCACTACTGGTGCTTGTGTGACACAAGTGATCTTCCTTGTATTTTAAAAAGTTCAACCTGTGCAAATGCTGCTACTTGATGATTTTCTCAAATTACTTTATAACCAAATAGTGCTTGACCTACTTTTGAATATTTGAGGTTTAAATGCTATTTCTGGTCAGGATTAAACTTTGTGGAGTTTTCTTTACCTTATTTGCATGTTATAGCAATTCCAATTTGCATGTAAAATTTACTTTCAAATGATCATATCTCTAGTTCTAAATAATTTAAGTTAAATACAAGAAAATATTTTTTTTCTTTTACCTACTTCTCTTAATAAAATTAATTGTTTAAGAATCTTTATCTTTATTTCCTCATCAAGGTGATGTTCGTAATGACATCTATGTTACATTGATGCTAGGGGAGTTTGACAAAGGCAATAAAACCACTTCCAAGAATGTGGAAGTCACAATGATGGTATATGATGAAGAAGGCAAGCGTTTGGAGGTATGACTACTACCAATGATACAACTGTGGGGCTGTTGTGCGTGCAACAATTAACGTATTCCAGAATTGGGGCTTGTAATCTTGTGTTTTGTTATTTAATAACTATTCCTTCAACTGTATCTTTGTGTAAGTTATATCCTGAACATTGGAGAATGCTGAGCACAAATTTCATATAAATTTGGCTAGGTCTTGGGTATATTTTGTCTTGTATCTTCTTCAGTAATTTTTCAAATCCTTAAATGCAGTATTACATTTTTCACACCTGATCTTTGCTTCTTGTTTTTAAAAGAATGTAATTTTCCCTGGTGCGGGAGATGACGGTATCTCTGAATATAAATCTGTTATTTACTATCAAGTGAAGCAGCCCCGTTGGTTTGAGACAGTAAAGGTATGTCCTCTGTACATAAGTTGGAATTTCAAAAGTTAAAATAAACGCATGAGCAGGATTATTTTAAATATATATATATATATATTGGTATTATTTTGTAGGTGGCAATTCCTATTGAAGATGTAAATCGAAGCCATTTAAGGTTCACATTCCGACATCGATCGTCTCAAGATTGTAAGTACTGATTATTGGTTCATTTAACGTGCAAAATAGTAAAGCTCTTTGTTATGTTTGCACTTATTGTTGAAGAATCTGCCCTTTTTAAGCATTAATTTTTAAACTGTGATCCCACTATTAGAATTTGGGCTGCTTTGCCATATTTTTATTTACAGAAGTTGACTTCCAGAGGTTGGTCCTGCTTCTTATGATCAGAAACTTGATATTGTGCATTATGTATCTAGAATGTTGTATGTTCAAGGTGAATAATTTTCACTTTATGTTGATTTGCAACTGTAACCTCGACTCTTGATCTCTCTAAAGTTGGCAGAAAATAATAAGATGATAGGTCAAGCAGTTCAGACTGAAAATTCAGTAATTGATATTTATTAGGATACATATAAATTTATAGAGTAGCATATTTAGAGAAATTACAATATTTCACTTTACAGTGGCAGTACCAAAATGTTAATTAATAATCACTAGCAACATTCTGTGCTAAATATTTTAGATTTGCATCATGCATATTGGATATAAAACATTTATGTGTAAAATGCTTAACAGAGAGTGCTGCAGTATCTAGCCCATGTAGTGATACTGCAAGAAATTAACTAGTAAGCAAAGATTCTAGTCTCAAGATTACATATGTATATATATTGGGAGTGGATACCTACATTAGGTGTAGGTATCCCCTCCCTTGTTGGTCTCCAACACAGAAAATATTGTCTGCAATCAGATAGTAGGAAATTGTTAGCCCAGTGATCAACATTAATTATTTTTATTATTTAAATGTCCTTCGTGACTTTTATTTACTAGGCAATTTGTCTAGCTTTGTCCTGGTAAATTCATGTGTAAGAAATTGAACTGTTTTGATGAGTGTATCTCCTTCATGTCTCTCTTCTTCTGCAGTGCAAGTAGTGCACACAATTCATCTATTGCACATCAGCATTAGAAACTAGACAGATTCTTGACTATTGGAAGGGGATCCTCACTAAACAGCAGCATGATAGTGCCACCTAATCTCAACATACTACTGATTTGCCAAAGATCTCGATCATTGATGCCACTGTTGTTTCCATCAGGGTCCCTCAGCACAATGCTACAGACTCTGAAGAGGCATGGTTTTATTGTTTGAATTTGTAACTGAGAAACCAACTCATTGGCCAGCAGGTAATCTGGTAGCCATGGATAGAAATAGATAGAGTGCGATTGGCACCATGAATCATTTCGATATCTTGTCAGTATCTTTCAGTATCATTGCCTTTACCTTTTACACGTTTCATCATGTTGTGTCCTAGAAGAGGGGGAGAAGCTAAGTGAACAAGACACAGACAGTGACTAAGAGCGCATTGCTGCAGAAGCACCTGCCAAGAAGATTGAGCACCACACAATTGGTACTCCAATCTTGAAGGCCCCCTGATATCTCATGGGCTGCAAAGTGGTCAGAAGCACTTCCTGAAAAATAGTAATAATCTTTATTAGTATCACAAGTTGGCTTAATTAACACTGCAATGAAGTTACTGTGAAAATCCCCAAGTCGCCACACTCCGACGCCTGTTCAGGTACACTGAGGGAGAATTCAGAATGTCCAATTCATCTAACAAGCACGAATTTTGGGAGTTGTGGGAGAAAACCTGAGAGCTTGAAGAAACCCATGCAGACACGGGGAGAATGCGCAGACTCCAAACAGACATGACCCACGCCGGGAATTGAACCTTGGACCCTGGTTCTGTAAGCAACAGTGCTAACCACTGTGCTATCATGCCACCCACTGGCATATGCTGTTCCCCACTGGAACATTAATCCTCTACTTTTGCTATGTTGCCACCTTTTTCTAAACATTGAAAGAAAAACGCTTTTGTCAAAGTTCAAATGCCATGCACGCAATAGATTCACTTGCGGTGGGATGTCAATGATTAAAATAGTCATTTGCCACAGCACTGGTGGATTGTGAAACTTCTAACTTCTTAATCTGTCACTCCTGTGATTTCCCAATGAGAGAGAGTGCCAGTTGGCTGCTGACTTTAGGTCTGAACTGATTGGAATTCAGATAGTCCATTCAAGCAGCTGTAATTGCTGAGGTGATCCTGTGTTCATCATTGGCATTCTCAGCTAGTCTTGCCCATTTGCTGGCACACATTGCATGAAAGCAAGCATTTCTACTATTTGATGAAAGTTCCGATTATATTTCAAAAGAAATGGAAGATAATGAAACTCTGGGCATTTATTATTTCAAAAGAAGAAAATGTTGTCTGTGGAATTTGAGAGATTCCTCCATTAAATGCAAATTACATTTTCCCTATTATAAAATCTTGCCTTTTTCCCATGACATTTCTAATCCAATGTGCAAAGATAAGTCCAGGGCTTAGCACATTGCAGTTCTTCCGTTGTAAAATTTATATTGTGTTTTGTAAATGTAGGCATGTGTTAACAGTTTACTTTTGGTCTAAAAAGTTACTTATTGTGGTGTTTCACTTATTACAATAACCATTTAAGATTCAGTGAGATTTTCTTTGTTTAGCTAAAGACAAATCTGAGAAGATATTTGCATTGGCATTTGTGAAGTTGATGAGGTACGATGGGACAACGCTAAGAGATGGAGAGCATGACCTAATTGTATACAAGGTATGTTCGTAGATAGTGGTTTATGCACACACATTAGCACTACTGAAGAAGGTTAAGCATCGGATATTCTGATAATGTGCTTTTAATACATATATTGAAGTATAACACATTTTGAGTCTTAGACTTTTTTCTGCACAGTGGGATGCCAAAAAACTGGAAGATGCATCACTATACCTAAATCTACCAGCAACAAAACCAATGCTTGAGGAGAAAGGCTACACAATGACTGGGAAAAATATGCACAATTTTGGAAACTTTGCCATCAGCAAAGATTCATTTCAAATTTCTACTTTGGTTTGTTCGACAAAACTCACACAGAATGGTAAGCTATTGAAAAGAGCAAAAAATGACTGTTACATTTTAATTGTGCCGTTCAGTTTAGAACTAGATCCTTTCTTAACTAGATCATTATTATTGTTCATTTCCAGCATTTTGAATTTTATCCACTAACCTGGTTTTAACATCTGAAGCTTTTGGTTATCTTACCTCCAATTTTTTCAACAAAAATAAATCATTAGGATTGTTAATGAATGTTAGGAGCATTGAATGTGGAAATGCAGAGAACATAAGGGCTGGGATTCTCCCCTACCCGCCGGGGCGGGGTGTCCCGGCGTGATGGAGTAGCGTGAATCACTCCGGCGTCGGGCCGCCCCTAAGGTGCAGACGTCTCCGCACCTTTAGGGGCCAAGCCCTAACATTGAGGGGCTAGGCGTGCGCCGGAGTGGTTGGCGCTCTGTTGGCTGGCGTGGACTGCCTTTGGCGCCATGCCAGCCGGGGCCGAAGGGACTTCGCCAGCCGCCGGAAGTCCGCGCATGCGCCGGAGCGTCACGTCATCCCCGCACATGCGCAGAGGAGGGGGTCACTTCCGCCTCTGCCATGGTGAAGACCATGGCGAAGGTGGAAGGATAAGAGTGCCCCCATGGTACAGGCCCACCCGCCGATTGGTGGGCCCCGATCGCCATGGCCACCATGGGGGCACCCCCTGGGGCCAGATTGCCCCGCGCGCCCCCCAGGACCCTGGAGCCCACCCGCGCCGCCTGCTCCCGCCGGTAATGTAGGGGGTTTGATCCACGCCGGCGGAAGAGGCTTGACAGCGGCGGGGCTTCGGCCCATCGCGGGCCGGAGAATCGCCGGGGGGAGCCCGCCGACCGACGCGGAGCGATTCCCGCCCCCGCCGAATCTCCGGTGCCGGAGAATTCTGGACACAGCGGGGGCGGGATTGACGCCGGCCCCCGGCAATTCTCCGACCTGGCGGGGGGTCGGAGAATCCCACCCAAGATTTTTTTCAAAACATGACTGAGTTTCATGCAGATTTCTAGGCTTTGCTGATAATTTTCTGGTTCAATTTAAATTTTTCTGAATAAATCAACCATTCAATTTTATGATTTTGGAACAGAGAAAAAATGCTTGTTATCAGGGGTTCAACAAGAGCCCATGAGCTATTTCAAAACACTGGATTCTCCTATCAAAATGAACACCCCTTGCTTATAAAGCATCTTAACTACATCTGCCTTAAAAGATGAAGTTGTTGAGAATGGTATGAATCAAGGAATAATGCATAATTGGATGCATGTTAGTGTACCACTGTGTATTGTGCCACATAATGCGCAAACAATTCACCACATGCTGAGTTCATAATCGTAACAATGTTGTGTGGAAGAATTGAGTGGAGGGGCAGTAGATGCTTTCTCACCAAGAGGCAAGAAAAATGTAAACAACAATTCTAAGATGCCACCTATCACATTAGAATAATTATTCATACATATGTACACATGAATTAAGAGCAGGAGTAGGCCACTTGACCCTAGACCCCCGATAACCTTACACCCCTTATAAAGAATCTAACTACATCTGCCTTAAAAGATATTCAAAGACTTTGCTTCCACCACTTTGTAAGAGAATTCCAAAGACTCACACTGAGAGAAAGAACAATGTCCTCATCTCTGTCTTAAATGAACGAGACCTTATTTTTAAACAGTAACCCCGAGTTCTAGACATCCACCCTGTCAAGACCCCTCAGGATCTTCTGGTTTTAACCAAATGTTCTCTTATTTTTCTAAACTCCAACGGATACAAGCTTAGCCTGTCCAACCTTTCCTCGTCAGACAACCTGACCATCCTAGGTATTAGTCTAGTAAACCTTCGCTGAAGTGCTTCCAATGCATTTGCATCCCTTCTTACATAAGACGATCAATACTGCACGCATTATTCCAGATGTGGTCTCACCAATATTCTGTATAACTGAAGCATAACCTCCTTGCTTTTATATTCCATTCCCCTACAATAAACAATAACTTGCTGTTAGGTTTCCTAATGACTGCACCTACATCCCAGCCTTTTGTGATTCATGCACTCTGACACCTTTACATCTCAAAGCTCTGCAGTCTGTTACCATTTAGATATGGTGCTTTTGAAGAAAATTCCTGCTAAAATGAACTGGGCTATTTGACATTTGTCAGATCTTTGTCCACTCACCTAACCTGTCTATATCCATTTGTAGCCTCCATATGTTCTCTTCACAACTTACTATCCTACCTATCTTTGTGTTGTAGACAAATTTAGCAACCATACATTTGGTGCCTTCATACAATTCATTTGTATAAATTGGAAAAAGTTGTGGCCTCAGCACTGATCTTATGACACAACACTCGTTACATCTCGCCAACCAGAAAAAGATCCATTTCTGCCTATTCCTTGTTTCCTATTAGCTAGCCAGTCTTTTATCCATGCTAATATGTTACTCCGACATATTGAGCTTTAGATGTGGTACCTCATCAAATGCCTTCTTGAATTCTAAGCACAGTATATCCACCTGTTCCCCTTTATCCACAGCAGCAATGACTTCTTCAAAGACTCCCAATAAATTGATTAAACATGATTTCCTCTCACAAAATAATGTTGTCCCTGCCTGATTATCATGATTTTTTCCAAATGCCCTGCTATAACATCTTTAATAATAGCTTCTGGCATGTTCCCTTTGATAGATGTTAAGCTTGTACTTTCTTGCTTTCTGTCTCCCTCACTTTTTGAATAAAAGAGTTAGATTCACAATTTTCCAATCCAATAGAAGCTTCCCCAAATCTAGGGGGTGGAATTCTCCGCTCCCGGGAAAAATCAGGAGGGGCGTCGTGAACTCGGCTGAGTTTCACGACGGCCTCGGAGGCCGCTCCTCACCCCCTATCCTCCCCTCCCGGCGGGGCTAGGAGTGGCGCTCCGTAACTCTCGGCTGCCGGGCGGAACGCCGAGAGTGACGCGATGGCGGCGCCTATGTGACGTCAACCGCGCATGCGCAGGTTGGCCGGCTCCAACCCACGCATGCGCGGCTGTCACGACGGCTGACAGCTCGAACCCGCACATGCGCGGTGGCCGTCTTTCCCCCTCAGCCGCCCCGCAAGACGTGGCAGCTTGATCTTGCGGGGCAGCGGAGGGGAAATAGTGTGTCCAATTGAGACGCCGGCCCGACAATCGGTGAGCACCGATCGCGGGCCTGTCCCCTCCCGAGCACAGTCGTGGTGCTCATTCCCCACCAGGCCCCCTACAAGCCCCAAAACGGGCATCTCACGGCGATTTCACGACGGCAGCGACCAGGTGTGGTTGCCACCGTCGTGAAACGGTCGCGAACGGCAGGCCGCTCAGCCCATCCGAGTCGGAGAATCGGCAGTCGCCATGAAAAACGGCGAGCGGCGATTCTTCCGAGCGGCGGTTGGGAGAATCGCGGGGGCACCAGGGGGTCATGAAATTAGTCGGGGGGCCCTCCCGTGATTTTCCCACCCGGCGTGGGGAGGGGAGAATCGCGCCCAGGGTATTTTGGAAAATTAAAACTAATCATTCATCAACCATCTCACATTTTTTAAGACCCTAGGATGAAATCCAGCAGGACCTGGGGACTGGTCATACCGCAGCTCCAACAGTTTCCTCATACCACTTCCCTGGCAATTGTAATTTTACAAAATTCTTCTCTGCCTTCCATTTCCTGATTTATAAATATTTCTGGGATGTCACTTGTATCCTCCATAGTGAAGACCCATTCAAAATACCTGTTCAACTAATCTACTAGCTCCTATTTTTCATTATTGATTCCCTGAACTCACTTTCTTTGGGTCCAACTCTTACTTTAACTCTTTTTTAAAATATCTGCAGAAACTCTCACTATTCGTCTTTATATTTCTAGCTAACTTTCTCATACCCCAATTTTCTCTCGTTAGTAATCTTTTTAATCTATTCTGTGTTTCATATTCTGTACAACCTTCTGACGTGCCCCCATTTTTGCACATTTATAAGTTTGATGCTATCTTTAACCTTTTTTAGTTAACCACAGATGGTGGATCCTCCCCTTGGAATTTTTCTTTCTCATTGGACTGTATCTGTTCAGTGTATTCTTAAATATCCCCTTAAATGTCTGCCCCGGATCTCTATTGATCTACCCTCAACCTAATTTGCCAGTTTACTTTGACTAGGTCTTTCATGAACTCATAATTGCCCTTATTCAAGAATGTAAATTATGATTGCTTCTACAAGCTTCATTTACTCTGTGGTCATTAGTTAATCCTATCACAATACCAGTTCTAGTATAGCTTGCGTTCTGGTGACTCGAGAACTTATTGTTCTAACAAATTATCCAGAAAGCTTTCTATGAACTTTCTAAGCTATCTTTGTCCATCTGATTTTTTCAGTCTATATGTAGATTAAATCCCCCATATTAGGACCTTTCTGGCAAGCTCCCATTGTTACTTCCTTTATACTCTATCCTACCGTGTGGTTACTGTTCGGGAGCCTATACACAGCTCCCACAAGTGACTTCTTGCCTTTATCAATTCTCATTTATCAATTCTCAGAACTGTTTCTACATTCAGGTTTCCTGAACTTGGGTCATCCCTCTCAAATGTGCTAATACCATCATTCATTATTAGAGCCACCGCCCTGCCTTTACCTAGTTTCCTGCTCTTCCTAGATGTCATTATACCCTCATTCTTCAGGTGTCAATCTATGCCATCCTGCTGCCATGTCTCTGAATTAGCTATCAGATAGTACTTATTTATTTCTATTTGTGCTGTCAGTTTATCTGTTTTGTTTCAAATGCTTTATGCACTCAGATTCAGTACCTTTAGTTTTCTCCTTTTATTATTTTTGTAGCCGCTAGCCTTATTTAATTAATTAATAATCTTTATTGTCACAAGTAGGCTTACATTAACACTGCAATGAAGTTACTGTGAAAAGTCTCCAGTCACCACATTCGCTACCCTCTGTGCTACCGTGCTGCCCATTTACTGATTTATCCTTAGAATTATACTCTTTGTCCCTTCCTGCCGAAGCCTGTTTATCATGTCCCATAATAGTACCTTTCTCTCTTGCCATGTCTCTAATCTTTGATTTGTCACATCTTCCAAAATTTGATCCCTTGCTCAAAGGTATGATCCCTGGATTATTACCTGAGCCACATGCAGATTGACATAGAGCAAATGAGATTTGGGAAACAAATGCCTGGCTCAAAGACTAGTGTAGGAGAAATGGGTTCGGCGCATGGGACACTGGCACCAGTACAGGGGAAGTTGGATCTGTACCACTGGGACGGTCTCCACATCAATAATGCTAGGAGCAGTATTCTAACGAACCGAATAACTAGGAAAGTGTAAAGGGTTTTAAACTAAAAAATAAATGCTGGAAATATTTACCAGGCCAGGCAATGTCTGTTGGGAGAGTAATCAGTTAATGTTTTGGTTTAAGATCTTTTCACAGTAACTTCACTTGTGTTAAAAGTGGTGCCATGACTTTTATTTAGAGTGTTTACTTTGTTGGGTACGACATAACGCACAGACTTTGTTGCAGTATAAGTGTATCTGGCACAGGGTATTTGGAAACAGTACCACCCACAATATGATGTAAAGAAACACATGACCAGAGACAAGGCTCAACTAGTATGAAATTAGCTCCTGCTTTGGCTATACCCTATATATATGTGCATAATAATGTGTTAACCAGTAAACAGCTACTAGCCAACTATCTAAGACTCAGAACCTCTTTTGTGAGACCTGCTCAATGCACAACATACAGTATTCTTCATTTTTTACTCTATTATTAAATGCTTTGAGAATTATAAAAGTGACAAATATGACTATAATATTAATGCACAGAGTAAATCTGTTTTCTGGTATAAATGAGGTTGAAAGAAGCATTTCTGGGATCAGTTTTTAAATATAGTTCAGACTGATGGATTAAGATCTCTTCTCTGACTAATGGTCCTTTGTTAATTGAGTTTTGTTAATCTTAATTCAGTGCCTCGTGCGCTTGCAGCACAAAACTAACTATAATTGGGACTAAATTATCAGTGTCACTCAGCCAACCCTCAAGGTGGAAATTAGCAATATAAATGTTCCTTTGAGCAGATGCTGTATCAGTGATGTAACTTTAAAGAAGTTTCTAACTCAACTTCTGTTATGGCACTAAAGCAAAATATAATTTCAAAATATTACAATTTCACACCAAGTAGACATTATATGAATGCTGGTTGAAGTCTTGCACTCGTGTTGAACTTTGTTTTGATATATTGAAGTAAGAATTTGTTGTGAATCCATTTTCACCTTTCAGTTCAAACTGTCTTAGAATACTTACCAGTCCAATAGATTTTTAAAAATTCTTCCATGGGATGTAGGATGGCGCTGATTAGGCCAGCATTTATTACCCATACCTTGTTGTCCTTGAGAAGATGTTGGTGAGCTGCCTTCTTGAACCACTGCAGTCCATGTGGTGTAGATCCACCCACGGTGTTGTCAGGGAGGGAGTTCCAAGAATTTGACCCAGTTTAAATGAAACTTCACTGGGAAATTTGAAAAGAAACTGTACTATCTAATGTCTCTACTTTACTTCACAATGAATGAGTCCCTAAGCAGAACGATCAGTTTATCAGAGGTAAGTTTAATTTTACCCACCAGCTGAAGTTTTTTTTGTTTTAATGGTTTAAATTGGGGGGGGGGGGGATCATTTTGAAATTTAAATGCCATTGTTTTTTGTCCACAACAGACCATTGTAGCTAAATTAAATTACTTGTAACAGCCACGTGAAATACAGTAGTAAAATTAAGATGTAGCTGCATAAAACACCTTTTTTGTGCTGTTTAACTATTAGGGATTATTGATCAGTGAAGAATTTTTATATATCTGGTTTGTTTACAGTGGACCTCCTGGGGCTTTTGAAATGGCGGTCAAACACAAACTTGCTACAGCAGAACTTGAGACAGCTGATGAAAGTGGATGGAGAAGAGGTTGTTAAGGTAATTAGATTCCTTTAGCGACTGATGCCCAAATCTCTGCAAGTCAGAAAAAGGCAAGCATGAACTGTGAAAATAACTTATGGTAATAGGAAGCTTTTTCAAATATTGCTGAAGCCATCTGTTGCACTTGCAGATAGATTTTAATTAAGGTGTCAAACTTGATTCAGTGGTAACACTTTTACTGCTAATCAGAAGGTAAATTCCCACAGCACACAATCCAGGAATGCACTTCAGTGTAATATTGAGGGAGTACCAACAAGTCCATACAAATATACATAGGAACAAGAAGGCAATTCAGCCTTCAAGTATGTTCCGCCATTTAATAAGATCATGGTTGATCTGATAATAACCTAAAATATGCATCCCATCTATCACCGATAACCTATCACCTCCTCTTAACAAGAATCTATACACCTTTGCCTTAAAAATATTGAAAGAATCTGCTTCCACCTTTTAGGAAAAGTGTTCCAAAGACTCAACCCTCTGAGAGAAAAAAATTTGGTGACAGAATGAGAAGACAGATTATTATTTAATTGGTGGAAGACTGCAGGCAGCTTTAGCAGAAAGGAACTTGGAGATCCTTATTCATGAAACACAAAGAAAGGGCAGCACGATAGCACAGTGGCTAGCACAGTTGCTTCACAGCTCCGGAGTCTCAGGTTCAATTCCCGGCTTGGGTCACTGTCTGTGCGGAGTCTGCACATTCTCCCCATGTTTGCATGGGTTTCCTCCGGGTGCTCCAGTTTCCTCCCAGAGTCCAATGATAAATTGGCCATGATAAATTGCTCGTAGAGTCCAAAAAAGGTTAGGCGGGATTACGGGGATAGGATGGAGGCGTGGGCTTAAGTGGGGTGCTCTTTCCAAGGGCTGGTGCAGATCCGATGGGCCAAATGGCCTCCTTCGCACTGTAAATTCTATGATTTTCTGATAGCACACAGGTGAAGAAAATAATAGGGAAGGATAATTCCATGATGGTTTTTATTTCGAGAGTGCTGGGGTATAAAAGCAAAGAGGTGTTGCTGCAGCTGTACAAGGTACCAGTGAAGCGACATTTAGAATTTTGTGTACAGCTTTGGCCCCTTATTTAAGGAAAGTTATTGGAGGCTCCACAGACGTTTACTTGGCTGATCCATTTATGGAGGGGACTGCCATATGAGGAAAGATTATACAGCTTGGGTCTGTACTCCCTGGAGTTCAGAAGAATGAGTGGTGATATGGCTGAAACATATATGGGGCGGTATTCTCTGCCGGCTCCAAAAATCGCGGAGGTCGTCGTGAACTCGGCCGAGGTTCACGACGGCCTCGGGACCCGCTCCCCGCACCTAATTCACCCCCACCCGGGGGGCTAGGAGCGGGCCCAAGTCGTTCCCGACCTCGGCTGCCGGAATTGACGCCCGAACGGCGCTTTGCGGATGTCATCCGCGCACATTAGCGCTCAGATGACGCGAACCCGCGCATGCGTGGTGCCGTCTTTCTCCACCGCTGCCTGGCAAGACGTGGCGACTTGATCTTGCCGGGCGGCGGAGGGAAAAGAGTGCGTCCGTTTTGGATGAAGGTCCGACGATCGGTGGGCACCGATCGCGGGCCTGTCCCCTCCGGAGCACAGTCGCGGTGCTCCCGTCCCAATCGGGCCTCTGGATGCCCCAAACGGGCATCCGGCGCCCATTTCACGAATGCAGCGACCAGGTGTGGTTGCTGCCGTGGTGAAACGGGCATGAAGGGCCGGCCGCTCAGCCCATCGGGCTCGGAGAATCGCCGTTCGCCGTGAAAAACTGGGCTGGCATGAAACCAGGGTCCTCGACTTGGTTATTGAAGCCAAGTCAATTGTGACAGTCGAGCAGAAACTAGATTTTCTGAAAAATGTGAAGAAATCAGAAAAGAGCGGCAAAATTGGAATGGAGTGAAACTACCACTAGCGTAGCCATGATGGTCCACATGGCTACTTCCTGCGTTAAAATTTCTGTGACATTGGAAATGCAATGGTAAATAGAGCAGAGCATCAGATTTTGTTTACTTGGATAGGTGATGTTCCACCAAACATTTGGGTTCTTTGTCACATGATAGTATCTGAACATAAAAGAAAAGAAAGAACAATAAGCACTTGATATTGTATTCATTTTCAGATCTTCAAATCTAAACTTTTTTCTTTCAGTTTTTGCAAGATACACTTGATGCACTTTTCAACATCATGATGGAGAATTCTGACAGTGACACTTTTGACACATTAGTTTTTGATTCTTTGGTAAGTTTCATTTTTATAGTTATTTTCCTTTAATTCTAATCCTGTTAAGGAAATCAAAAATTATGCTAGTTATAATTGAGTCGTTCTTTAATCATTAATCTGTGAATAATATTCTTTGTGATTGATTTCAAATATACTTGGCTATAATTTCACTTAATTTGACTGTAATTTGTCTCCTTTCTATTGTAGACTAAGTGATACTAATATGCATATTTTGAATATTAAGAATTGGAGTGGTTTACCACTTTTGAGTGCTAAAGGGATTATGTTTTCATTATTTCCTAAACTAGGTTATAAATATGGTAATTTTCTGAATGGAAGCTGTCACTTTATTAATATTTGTCAGGATAGAGTATAGAGTTTAAATTTAAGTCTCCTGTTTGTACTTGTCATAGGCAAATGGAGAATTTGGAATAAGCAGAGGGCAATACAGAGAAGATTTGTAAATGTTTAATTTTATTTAACACACCCGTCCCTTTTGAATCAATTTACAGATTGTTGTGTTTTCAGAAAATGATTTGCATCAATGATTTCTCTATTGCAGTTACATTTTTGTTGTATATGTTGTAAACTTTATTATAACCTTATTCTGAAATTATATGAATTATTCACTTTGCATTCTTTCAAAAGATAATCAATCAATTTAAGGTGAAAATAAAATTGAAATCTGTCCACTAGCTTGTCTTAAATTGGTTTTGAACAATAGACCAGTAGGTCCTGCTGTAAGCTGAAGAAAATACTGTAGTTGCGCTGATGGTACAGCATTCATAGAATCTCTACAGTGCAGAAGGAGGCCATTTGGCCCATTAAATCTGCACTGACCCTCTGAAAGTGCACCTGCCCTAATCCCGTAACCCCACCTAACCACATTTTTGAACACTACAGGCAATTTAGCATGGCCATGCGTCTAATCTGCCCTTCTTTGGACTGTGGGAGGAAACCGGAGCACCCGGAGGAAACCCATGCAGACATGGGGAGAATGTGCAGACTCTGCACAGACAGTTACCCATGGCCAGAATTGAACCCAGGTCCCTGGTGCTGTGAGGTAGCAGTGCTAACCACTGTGCCTCCATTTCACCCATTCTTACAGCACAGGAAGATGCTATTGGGCCAGTCTTCATGACAGAGCAGTTTACTTAATGTCACTTGTTTACCTTCTCCCTGGAGCCCTGTCCATCGTTCCTGATACATTCTGGGAAATTAGGATCTGCTTTCAGTTAACAGAATCAATGCTTTTGATAAAACAACGGTTAATTGAGGAGAAAAACATTCAAATGTATCAATTCTTCCACCTGTTTTGTATAGTATGTTCTCTTGATTGACCGTTCCCAAATGGTAATTTTCTGAAGTTCTTAGCAGTTTCTTGGTAATTTCCTTAACTGTTCAGTTACAATGGGTGCGATCGACCCTAATAAGTACAGTGTTCCTTAGCACGCAAGATTAGCTATGCTCAGAGCGCTGAGAAGCACCCCACTATTTAACACCCATCTGGGTAGATGGGTGGCCTCAGTGGGAAACTCCTCGATGAGGGGCTAAACGTAGGCCTTTTTTTTGCACTTAAGAGCTCCGCTCGCTGGATCTCCTCAGTGCAGACGGCATCGGGATGTTGTCTCTCGAGCCCCAGATGTGGACCCCCCCGCCCCCTCCCTCCCCCACGCCCCCCTCCCTCCCCCACGCCCCCCTCCCTCCCCCACGCCCCCCTCCCTCCCCCTCGCCCCCTCCCTTCCCCCCGCCCCCTCCCTCCCCCCGCCCTTCCCCCCTCCCCCTCCCTCCCCCCCGCCCCCCTCCCTCCCCCCCGCCCCCCTCCCTCCCCCCCGCCCCCCTCCCCCCCTCCCCTCCCCCCTCCCCTGCCCCCCCCCTCCCCCGCCCCGCCTCCCCCTCCCCGCCCCCCCTCCCCCCTCCCCCGCCCCCCTCCCCCCTCCCCCTCTCCCCCCCCCCCCCCCCCCCCTCCCTAGCTGTGAGACTGTTAGAGTGAGACTAGCTGTCTCACTCTAATATGCAGAATTGCCAGAAAGTGATACTGCCCACAATGGGCAGAATTGCGACATCTTGCGCGATCATGTTAGACCTCGCAAGGCGTGGTGAGCTGGGTAGATCCTGGAAGTGGATCCCACTATGCTTTGCGGGTGCAACGTGACTGGTAGATCCCGCCCTATGTGTTATTATTTTACTTTGATCAAGAAAATGTTGCAGCTGTAGAAAGGTGAAGTGAATTTGGAATATGCTTAGGGGTTTACGGAACAGAAATGGCTTGTAGGATTTTTAAAAATGTAGCTAAATATGAAGGGTCAGGTCATATCTGGGAGTTGGCTGAACATGGTGGGGAGCCAAAGAGAGACTTTGGTGGGTTAGGAGTATATTCAGAAGCTGGCATTCCTTTCCTAACCCCTCTCCTTGTACTCTACCTCTCTTTCCTGCTTTAAGATGTTACTTGAACCTGCTTTTTTGATAGAGCTTTAGGTCCCCGTCACAGTATATCCTTCTCTGTCTCAGTCAAATTTGTTTGATAAGGCCCCTATAATGTGCCTTGGGACATTTTGCTAGTTAAAGGTGCTGGTTGAATGCACGTTCTGGTTGTATATGGCTGATTACTGCAGGTTTTATTTATTTTACATTTATCTTAAACAGCAGAATTATTTGTCAGACTTTCTGTTCACAAAATAATGTTGAAATTTGGTTAAATTAATTTTAGATCAATTATAGTATTTGGCATTTCTAGAGTTAATTTATCATTGTATTTTTGTTATTCAGTGCAGTGAACCAGCCAGCTATAACTTGTTAAACGTACATACTCTAGTTACAGGCTCAGTAAGTGAATGCTGTCTATTTCCCCAAAATACAGGTATTTATTATTGGACTGATTGCTGATAGAAAATTCCAGCATTTCAACCCTGTCCTTGAAACCTATATCCGAAAACACTTCAGTGCAACCTTGGCTTACACGTAAGTGTTTCATGTGGCCTGTTCCTTAAAATCTGCAAGAAATTTAATGCATTCTGATTAGTTGCCTTTTTGCTAGTGTTTGTGTAGAAGTATATGTAAAATGTGGAAAATACTCAGAAGATCTGGCAGTGTCAGTGGAGAGAAAAACTGTTTCAAGTCAAAAATGACGAAGAGTCATATTCTACTCAAAATGTTAACTCTGTTTCTCACCACAGCTGCTGCCAGACCTCCTGAGTATCTCCAGTATTTTGTTTTTATTTCAGATTTCCAGCACCCGCAGTAGTGTGCTTATAGGTAAAATGTTTTTCTCTTTTCCCAGTGAAAGGTATCCACAGGATATGCATGTCCTCTTTGTTTCATGCAGGATGTGCATGTCCTCTTTGTTTCATACTCATACTCATCAGAATGGTTTGTTGATTCACTTGAAGTTATTCTGACGATCATTGAATATCTGGAAGCCGACTGCCGTGACTAAATATCCCCAGCTCAATTTCTTCCAATGCAGATGCACCTTAATGTAAATCTTCCAGCTATTGTGGCTGGCTGTGTTGGTCAGAACAGGACTACCAAATGAGGGTTGAAAACTAATTGAGTCAGCCTTATGTCTATAATCTTCCTGCATTGAAAAATTGTTGGTGTTGAAGTCTCTCTTAAAAAGCAGAGATTTATGCAAGACAGATTGCTCATACCTGCCCTTACTAAACTTGCCATGGCTATGGACTGAGGAATAGCAACTTGGATGCATAACAGATCTGCCTTCACATCTGCGATTCACCAGGAAACAAATTAAAAAGAATGTTATTTATTTGAGCTGAACATTTGAATAAGATCAAGAACGATGGCTCTGGCTATATTGTGAATATGACCATAGCCTTGAATTTTTACGCAACCAGATGTGTCAAATCAGTTAATGTGGAATGTAAAAATGCATACTGGAGGTGATGGATGTCTTTTTGAGATAGCACTCACTTTATTCCCCTCAATGGGGTTTTTTCCGGTGGCGGATTGTACACATCAGCTGGCTAGTGAGTAGTCCAAAGCCTGCTCCAATACCCCTGCATCACCTTGTTAGAAAAACAAAGATAGTCTCAAGCAATTTATATTGGCAAACATTAGAAATAAGGTAAAGGTTTAAGTGTGTTTAATTTAATGTTTCTGTGCCTGGAAGGGTAAACCCTAAAATTGGATTCATGCTGGACAAAGGTGTTTGCATGAGTGGGGGTTGATTAAGTTCCAACTGTATTTCTCTTGTGGGTGTTGCTGAGCAACTGTGGCTTTGTAAGGTAGAGAAGTTTTTAAGTTTTAGTTAGCTAATTTGATTGCAGTTTAAGATAGGCAGTGAGAGAGAACGGAACCGTCACAGCTCTGTTACAAGCAGTTGGTTTAAATGGCTAAAGAGGGAACATCTCTCTTACTTGGCTAAAAGAAAAACCATACCATTGAATAATGGTTAAGAAAACAAGTGCAGAGATCCAAAGCTAGCTCAGAAGATCAGAAAGAAATGAAGAGGATTTTCAAAGATGTCTGAGATTGCAGGTTAGAGAACAGATCACTGTACAGTAAAGACAGACAAAGTTGAGAACAAGGCTGTGACGCCAGGAAGATATCTGAAGTGATTTTCAGGTTTGTGAGACTTTACTACAGTCTGTGGAAAATTAGTTAAAAAAACTATGAAATTTGGTGGCTGGATCTTTCAGTTTGTGTAAAAACAGTTGAGACAAAGAAAACCTAAAAGTGGGTGGGGTGAAATCCTTAACTGGAATTGCTGTTAAAAGTGCAACGGAAGCTTTGTTTCAAAGTGTAATTTGGAAAACCTAGTCTGGAATTCGGAATGGAAATTGCGAAGGAAAGCATTATGAGAGAAGATTTTAAAGCTTGTTTTTGAGAGTGGAGTTCAGAAACTTTCACGGCACAATCATCTGAGGGGATTCTGCAGAGGCATTCACAAACATCAACTTGGGGTTCAGGGTGGACAGGGCGGGATTCTCCGGGAATTGGCGGCGCGGGCAGAAACGGCGCAGTGGAGTGGCGGGACTCACTCCGGCGTCAGGCCGCCCCAAAGGTGCAGAATCCTCCGCACCTTCAGGGGCTCGGCGGCACCAGTGTGGTTTGCGCCCAGCTGGTGTGGAAGGCCTTTGGCACAGCGCCAACCAGCCGAAGGGACTCCACCGGCCGGCGCGGGTCTGCGCGGGAGTGTCAGCGACTGCTGACATCATCCCCGCACATGCGCGGGGGCGGGAGGGTTCACCTTCGCGCCAGCCATCGCGGAGACTTACACAGCTGGTGCATAGGAATAGAGTGCCCCCACAGTACAGGCCCGCCTGCGGATGGGTGGGCCCCGACCGCGGGCCAGGTCACCGTGGGGGCACCCCCTGGGGCCGGAGCCCGCCTGCACCGCCAGGTCCCGCCGGTAAGGGACCAACTCCAATTTACGCCGGCGGGACCTGCATAGAACGGGTGGGACTTCGGCCCATTGCTGGCCGGAGAATTGCCGGGGGACCGCCAACCAGCACGGCACGATTCCCGCGCCTGCCAAATCTCCGGCGCCGTAGAATTCGGCTTCCGGCGCGGGCGAGATTCACGCCACCCCCCGCCTATAGTTCCGCCCCTTGTTCTTAAAAGGGATTTTTGTTAATGAGACTTTCATTGAATTTAGAGTGCAGAAGGAGGCCATTCGGCCCATCGAGTGTGCGCCAGCTCTTGGAAAGAGCACCCTACCCAAGCCCACACCTCCACACTATCCCCCATAACCCCGTTACCCCACCCACTACTAAGGGCAATTTTGAACACTAAGGACAATTTAGCATGGCCAATCCACCTAACCTGGACTGAGGGAGGAAACCGGAGCACCCGGAGGAAACCCATGCAGACACGGGAGAACGTGCAGAGTCCGCACAGACAGTGACCCAAGCCGGGAATCGAACCTGGGTCCCTGGAGTTGTGAAGCAATTGTGCTAACCATTATGCTACCGTGTTGCCCACCATTGTAGATCAAGATGTACTTTGTAATCTGTGTTAACCTCACACGTGTATAATTGTTAAGCAAGGGGGTGGGGGGGGGGGAGAGCGATATTGCATCATAATCCATTATCTCCATGTTTAATCAATGTTTTTTCTTGTTAAAACTAATTAGCGGTCTTGTGACATTGTCCCTCCACGTTTTATAAAAAAAACAGAAGTTACTGACTTTTTAGCAAGGGTTCCATTCTGGGATCTTCCCGTACAGTTTTATTTTGTAAATTTAGAGTATCCAATTACTTTTTTCCAATTAAGGGACAATTTAGCGTGGCCAATCCACCTAACCTGCACATGTTTGGGCTGTAAGGGCGAAACCCACGCAAACACAGGGAGCATGTGCAAACTCCACACGGACGGTGACCCAGGGCCGGGACCGAACCTGGGACCTCGACGCCGTTAGGCAGAAGGGCTAACCCACTGCGCCACCATGATGCCCTTTCCCGTACAGTTTTAACATGAACTGGGATTTTAACAGCCTTATTCGGGAATGCTGACTGTAGTAAATATCTTATGTGGACAGCAACGACCGGAAATTTTTATTCCTCCATTTCTGAGCGCCTTAGATCAATCATAATCAGGTAGCTCGCAATTTCAGGCCGTACCACTGGCAACGTTGGAAGCTGCTTGCAACTAGACGCCCTGGATTAACTGGGACCCAGACCACATGTGAGAGAGAATGGATGGGGGGCAAGTTGCTAGCTCAGCCTGGGAAGATTTTGGAAAGAAGGACGGTTTCCCCCTTGCCAATCCCAGGTCCCGATCAGGCACTGGGTTCCTGACAGTAAGCAATCCCCTGTTTTTTGGGCACTCTGCATGATGACTGTTCCAACTGCCACTGATTGAATATCAGCCCCTTGAGATGAGACTCTTAAGTGGCCATTAATTGCCCACACAAGAATCTCAAGGGTTTTGGCGGCTGGAGGTCTGTATCTGCCTTCCCATTGTGGACTTAATTGGGCAGAAGTATAAAGGCAGCAGGGCACCATCTTCCAGCCTTGCCCTCCCTGCCTCACAACTCGCCTTAGTGGAGGGCAATTAAATTCCCAACCAATTAAATCTTATCAGCCACAAAAATTTCTGCTTGGATATTTTCACATAAGTGCAGAGCATTTTATTTGTCAACCATGCAGTTAACTGAACTCCCTAACATCATCCCATGGCTTACATGAAGTTCTCATTCCTGGCTTCTGAAGATGAATGAGTTCTTAGGCCAACTGTTTAGACAATCTCCTGATGTTACCAATTTTTCCTCTTAATTTATGCTTTATAATTCATCTAATGTTCCCTTCTGCCAGTCACAAACTGAAATACTGTTCGATTCAATGTTGTAAGTTACTGTGAGGTGTTGGCGAAACCTCTGGGTCAGCTGTGCCTGGGCAGCCATAGAAATAGAAGAGATCCCTGTTGCAATGTTGTCAGTTAATACAGCTCTTCAAATAGAGTTTTCTGGGCAAATTATTGTGTGCTCTGTGCTAGGTGGAAGAAGAAATCATCGAACAAACATCGATCAAACAAGGCTGTGTCATTACACAAACACTTCTTTTTTCTCTTTGGAGTTCCACATTATCGTTGCTCTTATTCTCTTGGGTGGAGTGATTATGTGCAGAATGAAAGATGCAAAATGAAAGAGAAAGGATCGAGCAACAGGATTTCCATTGAAGGAAACCAATACGGCACCTTACCTCCAGAGGTGTGGAGATAATCTAAAGACCATGCTGCCTAAAAACCAAGCCACTGCAACGTCAGTCATACAGTTGCACAATGCAGATAATGTTTGTGTGTGTTCACTCAGAAACTGAACTTCAGGGAGCAGTGATCTCCGGAATCTTAATGCTTTGAAGAATTTGACCGTGTACAGTCGGCAAAGCGCGAGATGAATACCACCAATGGTTCCTTTACAAGATCCTCCACATCTAGTGGAAAAAAAAGCGATTCAACAATAGCACCCTGTCCCAAGCAATCATTTCCAGCATTGAGTAACGAATCAGTCAAAACTAGCTCAGCCCAGTGGGATTTGTAATTCGTGTGCCTGGACATACGAGACTCGAAGAAACTACTCTACACAGAACTCATTTATGGCAGGAGACTCCCAGCAGGACAGTGAAAATGCTTTTAAGGATGTCCTCAAACATACCTGGAGACGTATAGGAGAACCTGGCTTGTGTCTGATCACATAGCTTGGCACCAAACACAACGAGACACTTTGTGGGCAATATGTAGAGGTGAAGTTAAGGGACTGCGGGAGCAGACGTTAAATACCACCTACTCTATCCTTCAAACACCATCTGCCCTGCAAGTGGCTGAGTCTGAAGATCACGCATTGGACTTAGCAGCCATTTTATTTGAACTGGACTGGAAATAAGTCATCCTCGAGGGGCTGTTTAAGAAGAAGCACGAGGAGATGGAAAGAAAAGAATAAAGGTTGGCACCGGATAAAAATGTGTCTCGTAGCTTTGTGAAGGTGACTGTAGTTTGTTTTGTTTTTTCTGCACACGCCATCCAACTCCATTTTAATGACCCTCAGCTTCAAATGGAATGAACTTTTTTGGCTGGAGTCATATTTCTGACACATCTTCGGATTGAGTCATCCTACATCTTTGTTTCCTGCTCTTTGTGCAAGGAGTAATTCTGAATCTGGCAGATATTCAGTGGAACTCCTTTTGAAATGCAAATACCATTTCTTCAACAGCTATTCCTTCAATGTAAATCCTGTTGCTCGATCCTTTCTCTTTCATTTTGCATCTTTCATTTGCACATGATCTCTCCACCCAGAGAATAAGAGCAACGATGATGTGGGACTACAATGCTGTTACGTTTCTCTCGAAATTACATGTGATTTTGACTTGGACATATATCCTCCTATCTGTAGACTCTTAAAAATTGTGATAGGTATCCTTGTGTGTGAGACACTTTGAGCGGGATCCTTCCGTAATCGGCGGGGCGGGCAACTCCGGCGGAACGGAGTGGTGTTAACCACTCCAGCGTCGGGCCGCCCCAAAAGTGCGGAATCCTCCGCAACTTCAGGGGCCAGGCCCGCTCCGGAGTGGTTTGCGCCCCGCCGGCCTGCGGGAAAGGGGCTTGGCGCCACGCCAACCGGCACTGACGGGCCTCTGGCTGGCGCATGTGCTGGAGCGCCAGCGCATGCTGGCGTCATCCCCGCGTATGCGCAGAGGGTTTCATTTCCGCACCGGCAATGGCGGACTGCTACAGCTGCCAGTGTGGAACAATAGAGTGCTCCCATGGCACAGGCCCGCCCGCGGATCGTCGGCCCCGATCACGGGCCAGGCCACCGTGGGGGCACCTCCCGGGGCCAGATCCCCCCGCCCCCCCCAAGAGGGCAACCCCGGAGGCCGCCCGCACCGCCAGGTCCCGCTGGTAAGGACCTACTCCAATTTACACCGGCGGGACTGGCAAGAGACGGGCGGGACTTCGGCCTATCGCGGGCTGGAGAATTCGGGCAGCCCCGGGGCCCATTGAGTCGCGCCGGACCCCGCCATTCTCCAAGGCGGGCGCCGTAACTCACGCCGGGCCGATTTTTGGGGGGTGCGGGAGAATTTGAAGGACGGCGGGGGCGGGATTCACGCTGACACCCGGCGATTCTCCGACCCGGCGGAGGGTCGGAGAATCCCGCCCTTTATTTTGGTCAAGGAAGTGATTCACAAACTTTAATTTGCTGTTATGGCTCCTGACTGAACATAGCTTACTTTATTCTATGCTGATACTCTTTGCATGTTGGAAAGGCCTAACTTGCTTACAAATCTCAACAAGGAAATGCTATCAAGATTAATAATGTGTATTTTTAATTATATGGTCTGATATGTGATGTCGCAGATTGGTGAAGTGCAGACTTAGATTTGATTCTTTACAAATCAAGTTTGCCACATTGCTATGCCATTGAGGCTGTGCTGAGTTCCAAACCGAGAGCATTGGATTTCTGCAATGGGAAGTTGAATTGGCGGCACAGTGGTTAGCACTGTTGCTTGACAGCACCAGGCTCCCAGGTTTGATTCTCGGCTTGGGTCACTGTCTGGGCGGAGTCTGCACGTTCTCCCCGTGTCTGTGTGGGTTTCCCCCGGGTGCTCCGGTTTCCTCTCAAGTCCTGAAAGACATGCTGTTAGGCAATTTGGACATCTGTGTGGCTCCGTGTACCCGAAGAGGAATGTGACCACTAGGGGCTTTTCACAGTAACTTTATTGCAGTGTTAATGTAAGCCTACTTGTGACAATAAAGATTATTATTATTGTATAGATTTCCTCTTTAATCAGCAATGCCACCCCCACCACCTTTTCCTTTTTGTCTACCCTTCCTAAATACTGAATACCCTTGAATGTGCAATTCCCATCCCTGCTTACCCTGCAGCCATGATTCTGTAACTCTGACTATATCATACCCATTTACATCTATTTGTATAATTAACTCATCCACTCTATTGCTAATACTGTACGCATTAAGGCACAAAGCCTTACGGCTTGTCTTTTTAATATTCCTTATCCCATTATCATTATTTTTCACTGTGACCCTGTTTGACTCTAGCCCTTGGTTTCTCTGCCTTTTCTTATTTCCTTTCTGTCCTCTGTTCTTGTCCGTGTATCCTCCTCCTCCTCTGACTCCTTGAATAAGTTCCCACCACCCCGCTCAATTTTAGTTGAAACTTTCCCCAACCACTTGAGCAAATGCTTCCCCTGGACATAAGTCCCCGATCTGCCCAGGTGTAACCCATCCAGTTTGCACTGGTCCCACCTTCCTCAGAAACAGTCTCAATGTCTCAGGAATCTGAAACCTTCTCTTTCATGTCATCTCTTCAGCCACGTATTCATCCTGCTGTTTCTGCTCTTGATTATCACGTGGCACTGGTAGTAATCCTGAAATCACTATCTTTGAGGTCCTACTTTCAATTTACTTCATTACTCCCTATATTCTACTTTTAGGACCTCATCCTTTTTTTGTTTAGTTGATTAGTTGACATGAAACGATCTGTTGTCTGCATTAGACTTGAGTGCTTGCTGTTAAAACTGGTTTAAAACATTTTACATGTTCCATTCTCCAATGCCAAACTCCTTTGCAAAAAATCACCAGAAAATATGAATGTTGCAACATGCTTTCACTTGTTTAGGTTGAAAGATGTCCTGAAGCAGAGGGGAATTGATTTGCCAGTTTGTTGTGAAATGATGGAGTGAAATTTATATTGAACATTATCTTTATATCTCTTGCTTGCTACCCTGGGAGAGGATCACCACCTGACACAGGAGTCTAGCAACAGTAAAAATTATTTTTGTGGAATGAATTAGTGGAGCACTCTACAGTCAGGTTTCTTGCAAATTGTGAATTGTTTGGATGAATTCTCTGAAGCATCACAATGTGGATAAATGGTACATTGAACTGACTAATTCTTCATTTTTAATCAGGAAACTTACCACAGTATTGAAAAACTATGTGGATAATTCAGAGAAACCTAATGTGACAGATCAACTCTTCAAAGCAATGAAATCCTTAGAATATGTCTTCAAATTCATTGTTCGTTCGAGAATACTCTTTAATCAGTGAGTATTAAATCTTTTGTAATGATGTTTTTAACTGTACTCACTAACCCATCAAAATATTATATCCTTTAGTTGCGTTGGTTCGGCGGACACAGCATTGCATTCAGATTTTCAGATCCAGGGGTGTTCCGATTTTTTAAATTGCAAATGTTTGATTGTTTTCAACAAATATCCTCACCAAGTATGATGACCCATAACTTCTTTGCTCCCCACTGTCAGATTTTGGAGATTCCTCAATGATGCACTGGGGAATCCCTCGAGGAATATCCATACAGGGGTTTATGTGGCAATTGTCCAGAAGTGCTAACTTCCCCTAGACAATTGCATGCACCCGACAAAGCTAACTTTGGATGGTTCGGCCAGTTTTAACCAAACAGTTACTCTGAAAGATAAGGAAAATAAACACTTTTAATTCCATAGTAACTATCTAATACACCCAGGACAAGCCCGACATAGACATCTTACATACCCAAGGTAGATTCCCACATCACCTTGCCTGTCTCACCCCACCTGACTGAGGAAAGTCCGGCAAGCCAGGTGCTTTGTAATGCGAGTGAGGGCAAGTCATTTTTGAGTGGCAATCCACTGATGATTGTCACTCCGAGCAAGTTATGGGCTTGCAGTTCATTTTTCTGGAAGTATATAATTTGCACTAAAAATTGAAATGCTCCAATTGCATGGTCTTTAAAATGCGGGACGTGATTCACTGTCCTGCCAGTCCCATTTTCCGGCATGGCGTGCCCCGCTGGCAGCGGGATTCCCCATTCCTGCAACCGGACATTGGGTTTCCCATTGTGGCCACCACACGCCATTGGGGAGACCCGTGGGTGTGGGTATGCTACCGGCAAAGCAGAAGATCCCGCCAATGGAGAATCCTGCAGACTGTGTCTGATGTGCATTAAACATAAGAATAGGAGCAGGAGTAGTCCACACAACCCCTTGTGCCTATGCTGCCATTCAGTAAAATAGTGGCTGATCTGATTGTGGTTTTAGTTCCATTTTCCTCCCTGTTCCCCATCATTCTTAACCCCCGTTTCTCCCCCCCCCCCCCAAATCACAGTAGAGTTCACGAAGCTGTCTATCTCAGCGTGGAATATATTCAATGACTCCGCCTCCATAGCCCTCTGGGGTAGAAAATTCCACAGATGAGCGACTCTCTTGAGAGAAAAAATTCCTTTTTACACCATCTGAAATGTGACCGCTTATTCTGAAACTGTATCTTCTGGTGCTAGATTCCGCCACAAAGAGAAACATCCTCTCAGCATCAAATCTGTCAAGCCTCCTCAGAACTTTTGTACGTTTGAATAAACCCACATCTCATTTTTAGAAACGCTAAACATATAAAATTCTGATGGAACTGGACAGGCTAGACGCAGGAAGAATGTTCCCGATGTTGGGGGTGTCCAGAACTAGGGGTCACAGACTAAAGAATAAGGGGTAAGCCATTCAGGACTGAGATGAGGAAGAACTTCCCTCAGAGAGTTGTGAACTTGTGGAATTCGCTATTGTAGAAAGCTGTTGGGCCACTTCATTGAATATATTCAAGAGGGTGCTGGACGTGACCCTTGCGGCTAAAGGGTTTAAGGAGTATGAAGAGAAAGCGAGAGTGGGATACTAAATTTGCATGATCAGCCAGAACCATATTAAATGGTGGTGCAGGCTCGAAGGGCCGAAGGCCTACTCCTGTGCCTATTTTCTATGTTTCTAAGCAACATAGGTCCAACCTGCGTAACCTTTCCTCATAAGTCACCACCGTCATCCCAGAAATCAACCTAATGAATCCAAAACTGATGATTGAGTATAAACTGACGCAAAGAAGAAATATACTGTTGCTAATTCAGTGTTTCTTTGATTGATTATGCTCATTTATGTCCATTTTAAGTTTGAGTATATCTTAAGATATTGGAAGGATGCTTTGGTGTGCCAGCAGAAAAATGGACACAGCGTCAAGTGCAATTTCCAGATTTTAACCAAGGATGAAACTCCAAACAGTACAGTTTAACATAAATTAACTGATTGAATTGGCTGGTCAGCCTGGGCCAGGTACATTTGACAATAATGGACAAAGTCTTGTAATTTTCCCCAACAAAAAAGTACATTGGTAGAAATTTTTGGAAGTTTTGTTCCACTGCATGTTCAGCATTCAGTTTTAAATGAGCTGCATTTCCTTTCAATTAAATGTTGAAAAGTCCAAAGTTATTGTCTACCACAAACTCTATCCCTGACAGCAGTCTCAGGCTGACTTAGATTGTTCACAACCTTGGCGTTATATTTGATCTTAAGTCAAACATTAGATCTAATGTCCTCTCCATTACAAAGTACTTTCATCTATGTAATGTTGCTTGTCACTGCTGCTCGCTTAAATCTGCTGCTGAAACCATCTGTGCTTTTGCTTTTGCTCGACTTGATGATTTCAGTGCTGCCCCGGCCAAAGGATAAGGCCAGAAACTCCAGGTCAGTCAGTTTAAGCATGGCGGTTGATAAGCTTTTAGAAACGATAACTTGGATCAAAATTAATAGTCATTTTGGCAAAGGTGGAGGAGGTGTAGCAGGGTATTGTCATTGGTATATTGCTTTGGAGGCCTGGGTTGAAATCCCATCATAGCAGATGATGGAAATTGAATTCAATAAAATCTGGAATGACAAGTCTAATGATTGTTGTAAAATCCCATATGATTCACTAATGTCTGTAGGGAAGGAAATCTGCCACATCTACCTGGTCTGGCCTACATATGACTCCAGATCCACAGTGATAGAACTTGAAACAATATGTAAATAGTCCAAACAGGGAAGGGGCTGTACTGGACCTAAAGGGGCTGTACTGAACCTAGTATTGGGGAACGAGCCCGGGAAGGTGGTCGAAGTTTCAGTTGGGGAGCATTTTGGGGAACAATGACTATAATTCATTAAATTTTAAGGTTCTGTTTGATAAAGCTAAGGATTGTCCTCGGGTGAAGTTGCTAAATTGGGGGAAGGCTAATTATAACAATATCACGCAGGAACTGAAGAATCTAGATCAGGGGCGGATGTTTGAGGGTAAATGAACATCTGCTATGTGAGAGGCTTTCAAATGTCAGTTGATAGGAATTCAGGACCAGCATGTTCCTGTGAGGAAGAAGGATAAGTATGGCAAGTTTTGGGAACCTTGGATAAAGAGGGATATTGTGAGCCTGGTCAAGAAGAAAAACAAAGCATTTGTAGGGGCTAGAAGGCTGGGAATAGACAAAGCCCGTGAAAAATATAAGGAAAGTAGGATGGTATTTAAACAAGGAGTCAGGAGGCCTAAAATGGGTCACAAAAAGTAATTGGCAAACTGGATTAGGGAAAATCACAAGGCATTTTATACGTATATAAAGAGGGAAAGGGTTGGCCCACTCAAGGACAGGTGAAGGAATCTATGAGCGGAGCCAGAGGAAATGGGCGAGGTACTAACTGACTATTTTGTATCAGTATTCACCAAAGCAAAGGACGAGGTGGATGATGAGTCTGGGAAGGGTGTATAGATAGTCTGGGTCACATTGAGATCAAAAAGGAGGGGGTGTTTGGATTGGATTGGTTGATTGTCACGTGTACTAAGGTAAAATGAAAACTGGATCCTCCGTCCCGCCACACCCAGGACGGGATTCACTGACCCCCGCCAGGCCGGAGAATCGCTGGGGGGGGGCGGTGTGAATCCCGCCCCGACGCTGGCTGCCGGATTTTCCGGCAGGGGCGGGAAACACGTTGCGCCGGTCGGGTAAGTTGGCAGTGTCCCCCCCCTGGCGATTCTCTGCTCCGCGATGAGCCGAATGGCTGCCCGTTTTCGGCCAGTACCGCCGGCGTAAATCAAACATGGTCCTTACCGGTGGGACCTGGCTCTGCAGGTGGCCTGCATAGTCCTCGGGGTATCCAAGGGGATCTGGCCCCGGGGTGGGGGGGGCGCTGGGGGGGGCGTGGGGGTGCACGGAGGCCTGGCCCCGATCGGGGCCCACCGACTTGCGGGCAGTCCTGTGCCGTAGGGGCATTCTTTCCCTCCACGCCTGCCGCTGTAACGGTCCTCCAGCACGTAAAAGAACCCCCCTGCGCAAGCAATGGGATCACGGCAGAACATGCTGCCGCTCCCACGCATGCGCCAACTTGCACCGGCCGGCAGAGGCTCTTTGGCGCCGGTTGGCCGAGGATTCCGCACCTTCCGGACGGCCTGACGCCGGAGTGGTTCACGCCAATCCTCGGCGCCGGTATGGCCCGCCCTGCTGGATAGCGGAAACTCCCGGCCCAGATTTCTGGTTCAGCACGCCGGCGGGATCCTCCCTTTCGCTGGCTGGTCAATGGGGTTTCCCATTGTGTGGCAGCCCCATGCCGTCAGGAAACCCCTGGGATGCTGGCAAAACGGAGCAAGCCGACGGCGGAGAATCCAGCTCATGGTTCTGCGTGCAGCTCAAACGGATCATTCCGTTCATGAAAAGAAAATACATAACAGGACAAACCTGAAATACACAATGTAAATAGATAGATATAGGCATCGGGTGAAGATGTGTGAAGAGATCAGTCCATAAGTCCATCAGTCCATTAGAGGGTCGTTTAGGAGTCTGGTAACAGCGGGGAAGAAGCTGTTTTGAATGTGTCGCAGAATTTTTACAGTGTAGAAGGAGGCCATTCGGCCCATCGAGTCTGCACCGGCCCTTACAAAGAGCACCCTACTCAAGCCCATGTCTCTACCCTATCCCAGTAACCCTCATTTAACCTTTTTGGACACTAAGGGCAATTTAGCATGGCCAATCCACCTAACCTGCACATCTTTGGACTGTGGGAGGAAACCGGAGCACCCGGAGGAAACCCACGCAGACACGGGCAGAACGTGCAGACTCCGCACAGACAGTGACCCAAGCCAGGAATCGTACCTGGGACCCTGGAGCTGTGAAACAACTGTGCTAACCGCAATGCTACCATGCTGCCCTGTCAGTGCGTGTCCTTAGACTTTTGTATCTTCTGCCCAATGGAAGAAGTTGGAAGAGTGAGTAAGCCGGGTGGGAGGTGTCTTTGATTATGCTGCCCGCTTTTCAAAGGCAGTGGGTGGTGTAGACAGAGTCAATAGATGGTGGGTTTATGTGATGGACTGGACGGTGTTCACGACTCTCTGTAGTTTTGTCTGGTCTTGGGCCGAGCAGTTGTCATACCAGGCTGTGATGCAGCCAGATAGGATGCTTTCAATGGGGCAACTTTAAAAGTTGGTAAGAGTCCTTGTGGACATGACAAATTTCCTTAGTTTCCTGAGGATGCTTAGGCCCTGTTATGCTTTCTTGGTTGTGGCGTCGACATGGAAGACCAGGACAGATTTTTGGTGATGTGCACACCTAGGAATTTGAAACTGTCAACCATCTCCACCTCTACCCCGTTGATGCAGACTGGCGTGTGTACAGTGCTTTGCTTCCTGAAGTCAATGACCAGCTCTTTAGTTTTGCTGACATTTGAGGGAGAGATTGTTGTTGTTACACCACTCCACTAGGGTCTATATCTCCCTCCTGTATTCTGACTCATCATTGTTTGAGATCCGATTTACTACGGTTGTGTCGTCGGCAAACTTGTAGATGGAGTTGGAGTCAAATGTTGCTATGCCGTCGTGTGTATATGGGGAGCTAAGAACGCAGCCTTGCAGGGCCCCAGTATTGAGGACTATCATGGAGGAGGTGTTGCTTATTCTTACCGATCGTATCTGTAGGTCAGGAAGTCGGGGATCCAGCCCTAGGTTTTAGAGCTTTGATATGAGCTTGGCTGGGATTCTGGTGTTGAAAGCAGAGCTATATTAAATAAATAGGAGTCTGATGTTGGAATCCTTGTTGTCGAGATGCTCCAGAGAGGTGTGTAGGACCAGGGAGATGGCGTCTGCTGTGGTCCGGTTGCAACGGTATGCGAATTGCAGTGGATCTAGGTGTTGGGCGTCTTGAAAAACATTAAGGTAGATATATCCCAGGGTCTGATGGGATATACTGAGGGAGGCAAGGAGGGAGGCAATACTGAGGGGAGCAAGGGAGGAAATTACTGGGACCTTGACAGAAATCGTAGTATCTGCACTGGCTACAGGAGAAGTCCCAGAGGACTGGAGAATAGCTAATGTTGTTCTTTCGTTTCAGAAGGGGAGCAAGGATAATCCAGGAAATTACAGGAAGGCGAGCCTTCTGTCAGTGGTAGGGAAATTATTGAAGAGGATTCTTTGAGACAAGATTTACTTCCATTTCGAAGAAATTGGATGTATTAGCGAGAGGCATCGTGGTTTTGTGAAGTGAAGGTTGTGTTCCACAAACTTATCGAGGTTTTCGAGAAAGTGACAAAGATGGTAGGGTTGTGGATGTTGTCTACGTGGACTTCAGTAAGGCCTTTGACAAGGTCCCTCATGGCAGACTGGTGCAAAAGGTAAAGTCACATGGAATCAGGTGAGCAGGCAAGATGGTTACAGAACTGGCTAGGTCATAGAAGACAGAGGGTGGCAATAGAAGGGTGCTTTTCTGAATGGAGAGCTGTGACTAGTGGTGTTCCTCAGGAATCAGTACTGGGACCTTCTCAGTTTGTAGTATATATAAAAGGTTTGGAGGAAAATGTAACTGGTCTGATTAGCAAGTTGGCAGACGATACAAAGATTGGCAGAATTGTGGATAGCGATGAGGACTGTCAGAGGATACAGCAGGATATAGATCGATTATAGACTTGGACGGAGAGATGGCGGATGGAGTTTAATCCGGACAAATGTGAGGTTATGCCGTTGGGAAGGTCTAATCAGGTGGGAAATATACAGTAAATGGCAGAACCCTTACGAGTATTGATCGGCAGAGGGATCTGGGTGTACTGGTCCACAGGTCACAGAAAGTGGGAGAAGGTAGTCAAGAAGGCGTACGGCATGCTTGCTCTCATCGGAGGGGACATTGAGTATAAATATTGGCAAGTTATGCTGCAGCTGTACAGAACCTTAGGCCACACTTGGAATATAGTTTTTAATTCTGGTTGCCACACTTCCAGAAGGATGTGGAGGCTTTGGAGATGGTACAGAAGAGGTTTACCAGGATGTTGCCTGCAATGTGTAGAGGTTGGTTAAACTAGGTTTGTTCTCACTGGAACGACGGACGTTGAGGAGCAACCTGATAGAAGTCTTCAAATATGCAAGGAGAATGGACAGAATGGACAGTCAGAAGCTTTTTCCGAGGGTGGAAGAGTCGATTACTAGAGGACATAGATTTAAGGTGCGAGGGGCAAAGTTTAGATGTGCGAGTGAAGGGTAGTGGGTGCTTGGAACCCGCTGCCAAGGAGGTGCCGAAAGCAAGTATGATAGTGCCGTTTAAGGGGCCTCTTGACAAGTACATGAATAGGATACAAATAGAGGGCTATGAGCTCTGGAAGTGTGAAAGGGTTTAGGTTAGATGGGCGGAATGATCAGCGTAGGCTTGGAGGGCCGAAGGGCCTGTTTCTGTGCTGTAATTTTCATTTTTCTTTATTCTTTGTTCTAGTGTGGTTGTCTCTTAAATGCCCACTAAAATGGCCCAGCAAGCCACTCAGTTTGAGGCCAAATCAGGGATAGGTTATAAATGGTGACCCAGCCAGTGATGCCCACACCCCATGAAAAAAAAATGCAATTTGAATTTGAAACATATCATGTTTCATTAACCTGCTGGAGTTTTTGGTGAGGCTACGGAGAGGTTAACGCTGTTAGACTCCTGAAAGGCATTTAATAAAGTGCCGCACAACAGACTTGCGAATAAAGTGAGAGCTCATGGACTAAAAGGGACAGTAGCAACATTGACACGGAATTGTCTGAGTGACAGGAAACAATTGTTTCGAATTTGGAATGTACTGCCCTCAAACTGAGTGAAATTAATGCATTTGCATTTGCAATTTGCGTGTCGGGACAGTGCCAGAAAGTATAGTTGTAGACTGCCAGCAGCAAGGTCCAATGTTGTACCCTCGCTGAGACTATGAGCGGTGTAGGCTTGTGTTCCCTTAAAAGACCCAGTTATGGCTTATAGTCGGTTGTTATGTCAAACCGCCATCAATGCACATATTGGTGGAATTTCTTCACACCTTGTATGACTGTTAAGCCCTCCTTCTCGATCTGGGCATAGTTTTGTTCCACTTCTGAAAGGATCGTAGAGGCAAAGACGATAGGGCGCTCAGAACCATCTACCATTTTGTGGGATAAAACTATACCTATACCCAAGAGTATGCATCACATGAAAGCACGACCAGTTTCCCTGAGCCAAAATGCACAAAGAGGTTGGAGGACTGCAATGTTTACTTCACAACTCAAACGGCTTCCTTCTTGGGGCTCCCTCCATTGCCACTACTGATGCTTTAGTAGGTGGTGTAATGGTGCCAATGTTGTGGCTAAATTTGAAATGAATCTTCCATAATAATTTACCATACCAAGGAAGGATTTGAGCTCACTGATATTTTTGGGTGCTGGGACTTTGTGTATAGCCGTGACCTTTTCTTCCAGGGGTTGCAACCCTGTTGTATCAATATAAAATCTATGTACGTCACTTCTGAGGTGAAGAAAGTACACTTTTTGCATTTGAGGCGGTCCTCCATATCCCAAAACCTCTTTGATACTTCCTCCAGGCTAGACATGTGTACTTCAGTGGTAGTGCTGGTGACTAACACATTGTCAAGGGAGACCATCACCTTGAGAAGTCCCCGGAGGGGTTATTCCACCATATACTGGAAAGTAGAGTAGGCTGAGGCGATCCCTGAAAGTGGCCCTTGTGGGTATTTATTGTGGCCAAGTTTTGAGACTCTTCATCCAATTCTAGTTGCAGGGAGGCATGACAAAGGTCCAATTTTCAATAGGTAAGGCCCCCCACCAGCTTAGCATAGAGGTCCTCGATCCGGGGAATCAGTTTGTCAAAGTCACATGGAATCAAGTGAGCGGGCAAGATGGATACAGAGCTGGCTGGTCATAGAAGACAGAGGGTGGCAATGGAAGGGTGTTTTTCTGAATGGAGAACTGTGACTCATGGTGTTCCTCTAGTTTGAAAATGGGGACTCTTGGCGTCACCCACTCAGAAAACTGGACCGGCTTGATTATGCCCAACTCTTCAAAGGTCTTGAGCTCAGCTTCAATCTTCTGATGCAGCGCATATGGCACTGGTGTAGCTCTGAATAACTTTGGTGTCAAATCCAGCTTGACAAAGATTTTGGCTTTGACACCTTTAATCCACCCTTGTCAAATTCGTCTTCCTGCCTCCTTAAGACATCTTGGGGGATGCCATTGGATATTTTGAAACTTTCCAGCCAATTAAGCTGAATCTTCTGTAACCAGTCTCTTCCTATCAGTCTGGGTCTGTGCCCTTCGACGACAACCAAGGTAAGACTGGCCTCCTGCCCATTGTACGCCACTGGTGTGCCGGTAGTTCCAAGGATTTTCAAAGTTTCCCCAGTGTAGTTGGAAAGCTAGGCTGTAGTACTGTTGACACATGAAGGCTTAAGTTCCAGGATGAAGATATCGGAAAGTCCTCTCTCCCACTCCAGCCACTGAAGCCCCGGTGTCGATTTACATTTTTTTGTGGTTTGGTATTGACCCTTGAGACAATTTTAATCGGGGCCATCTTATTCAAATAGACTGCATTCACCTGATAAATTGCATGCTCTTCTTCAGACTTCTCCACTATATTCAGTGGCACTGTAGACCGCTACTGCTATTGAATTGGTTTTAACGCACTTTGCCCAGCGGGACAACATGCTTTAATGTGCCCCCTATGGTTGCATCAGAAACCCACAAACTCCCAAAGATGACATGTCTCCCGGGGATGGCCTTCCTGCAACGATAGCAGTCCACCTCTGACTTGGGTTGACACCCCGTCTTTTTCCCACTCCTTTGACTCTGGTTTGGTGTCGAGGACTATGTCTGGTTCTCTGCTCTGCCTGTTGATCCTGCTGCGCACCTCGTGACCACACTGTCTTGTACTTGGTTGTCCTCCCCTTCCGCTATGCTTTAGCGTTCAATGGCACCTTTTATGGCACATTCTGTCACCTGAGCTATCTCGGTCGCTTTTTCAAACGTTATAGTGGTTTCATCCAGGAGCTTCTTGTGGATGTTAAGGTGGTGGATCCCACAAACTAGCCAGTCACACAACATGTCTCTAAGGGCAGTCCCGAACTCAAAATGCTCAGCGGAATGGCGAAGTCCGGCTATGAAAGCTGAAACAGACTCTGCGTGGTTCCTCACTGCAGAGTTAAATTTATAACTCTGGATGATAATCGAGGGCTTTGGGTTGTAATGTTCTTTGACCAACTTCACTATCTGGTCACAGGTCTTTGAGTTAGGCCTCCAGGGACAAGAGGTTTCTAATTAAATTATACATTTAGAGCCTGCAAACGGTCATAACTGTCACCTTCTGCTTGTCCTCACGTCTACTCCGTTCGCAGTAAAAAAAAATATCGCGGATCCGTTCGATGTACTGACTCCAATCCTCAGCTCCATGGTCAAAAGGGTCTACTTTACTGATGATAGGATTTTCACTCACGGTTTAATGACTCCCAAGTCTTGCTGGGGTTTTTTTCAACTGCTTCTTGCTTCCCCCTCCCTCAATTGACGTCTGTCAGCTGCAATCAAAACTTTTACCTCGGTGCCAACGTGGTGGCTGCAGACTATACTGGACGTTTCCAGTAATTAACAAAGGGGTTTATTGGTGAAAGACAAAAGTAGTTAAGCAACAGGCACAGAACACGATATAACACTTCGTCTCCCTGGTCCACACTACCCAGGATCCTGTTCCCAGAGCCCTACACAAATTCCCTATTGGCTGTGGTTCATGCACACCCGAGCGATTGGCCCTGAGCCAGTCACGTGGTCTGTCAAGCCCGCCCCCTTAAAGGGACTACAGTTCTACAGATAAACTTCCCTTCTGAAAGCTCAGCTGACCCTGCTTCCAGTAACCCAGGGGATCGTACTAGTTTTGCACTTCCTAGACACTGCTGTGTCCGCTGGATAAATTTGTAATTGAACCCAGAGATACCCCATGCTACCAAACGTGAAAAGAGTGACATAGACTGGGTGGATTCTGGGAAATCTGTAGCAGCTAATGCCCTACTTCACCCGTAAGGATAAACTGACATGCGAGGGTTGCTTGATTCTGTGGGGATTACGAATATTAGTTCTGCCTCCAGCTAGGGGATCCTTCCTACAAGAACCATGTAGAACCCATCCAAAGATAAAGATGAAGATGCTGGCACGCAGCTACATCTGGTGGCCAGGCATAGATAAACCCATTTGAAGAATTGGTGCAACAGTGACATCCTTTCCAAATGCAGCAGTCCTTCCATCCGCCACTCTTCACCCTTGGGAATGACCTGGGTCCACATTGACTACAGGGTCCCTTTTATGGGAAAGATGCTTTTAGTCTTGGTGGATGCCCACTCTATAAGTGGCTATTGGTTCAAGAGATGGGGAACACTACTTCGTTGGCATGGTGGATGCCTTGCATCGTGTGTTTGCCATTCATACACTTCCCGAATCCATTAGTCGATGATACCCACCTTACTGGTGATAATTTCTAGGTTTTTGTACGTGCAAATGGCATACAACATATGAGGACGGCCCCATACCCCTCAGCATCTAATAGATTGGCTGAGAGGATCTTTCAAGAAGTCAATGAGAAAGCAATCTGATAAACCATTTCACCAGTCATTGGCTAACCTTTTGTTGTAGTCCAACTCTTCTCCTCCCTCCCCACCCCCCACTTCACCATGGAGGTCACGTCCGCTGAGCAGCTCAAGGGCCATCACCTGAGAACCTGATTGGATCTTGTGTTTCCAAATTTTGGCACATCAGACCTCCCACAAGAGTCAATGGTCAGAGCAGAGGGACAACAGTTTTGGTCATTAATTTTGCTTTAGGTCCACCTTGGTTATCAACGGTTGTGGCCCACTTGGGGGTGGGATGGGGGGGGGGGGGGGGGGGAGGGGGGTCATATGTCGTCAAAGTCAGTGGGGAGACCATCAGAAAGTATGTCGACAACTTGCTCAGTCTGGGGGTGGCGACTCCCATCTTGGAGTCAACAGGTCCCACCAGTATTATGAACACTCCTACAGCTTTGTCTGGTCAAGGATACCCAGGGCTCCTGAATCTACTCAACCAATTGCACCTATCAAGACCAGTTCATCTCTCCCTGAGGTGGTGCCTCCTGAGGTGACACCGCCTGGTGACAGTTCGATTACCTACCCAGATGACTGTTCCGCTGCGGTAGGGCTGCGGAGTTCCAGGATGACCTGGAAGTCTCCGAACCAATTGACCTTTTGATGGACTCTCTTTCCCCTGTGGTCACTCATAACGTTCGTAAACTTTGGGTTAGTTGTAATAAAGGACTTGGGTGGGGGGAATGGCGTAGCATGGCCCCTTTAAGGGGCAGGCTCGACAGTCCACATGACGGCTTGGGGCCAATCATGCGGGAGTGGCAAACCCCGGCCAATAGGGAGTTTGCGTGGTGTCTTGGGAGTAGAACCCTGGAGCTGAAGTGTTAAGACCTGCTGTATTGTGTTTTTTGCCTGTTACTTAATTGGCATTGCTTTTCACCAATAAACCCCTTTGTTAACTACTGGACGTCTCCAGCGTATGTCTGGAGATACCACAGGATCATTAACTAAAATGGGCTACTAGGAAAAGTCAGGGGAGTGCCACAAGGTGAATTACTCTTTCAGAGGATGACCACAGATAAGATGGGGATTTGAGAAGAAGATATGACGGGCACTTGAGAAGTTGATGGTGAGCCGCCGCATTCTATGTGGCGTATGTAGACCCACTTTGTTGGGTGATTTGATGCAACAGAGCGTGTTTCAGTGTGCAGTTTTTATTCATTTTTTATTAATTTACAGGACGTAGTCATTGCTGGTTAGGCCAGCATTTATTACCCATCCCTAATTGGTCTTGAGAAGGTGGTTCTGAACTGCCTTCTCATTAGCAGGCCTGACCCAGTATTCACCAGGGCCTCTGCGATTCCCCATCTCCGATGGGCTGAATTTCCGATGGCATGGTTCACTTGTGCTTTTAAAAGTCGTGAAACCGGCTGGGGGGGTTGGCTCCTGGGTGACCGTGATTATCCACTGTGGACGCGGCTGATGACGCCTATCCAACGTCCAAAGACTGACACCGTTACAACAACGCTCATGCAGCGACAGGTCCGTGATCGAGCGGTGCTTCGGCCTCCTGAAGACCGCTCTGGAGGGGCCCTCCAATATGATGCTGAGAGGGTCACCCACATCGTGACAGCCTGCTTCATCCTCCACAACACCAGACACCAGTCCTCGTCCAATGAGGAGGATGCGGAGGAGGAGGATGGGCAAGACATGGGGCCCAGTCGGTACATGGGAGGCCGCATGACGTGTACGCTGAGGCCAATGCACAGTACGGTCTGACCGCTGCAGTTTCACCGACCGGGGGGTGGGGGAGGTCACACTGACCAGGGGCATCCCGTCACCCCCTCCGTCATACATACCTGCCGCACTACGGGGTGCAGGCTCTGGGTTGCCAGTAACTGGGTCTGGTCTACGGGATTGAGCATGATGACAACCCGCTCTGCGATGAGCTCTGGTGCTCTACATCGTAGGACAACGTCTGACTCCTGTCCATGGTAACATTTTTCACAGTTCACCTGGGTGATCCCTGCATGCAAGCTGGCCATTCCATCACACAGTGCCATCGGATCCCTGGGGTGACATGGTGGGGATGGTCGGGGGGGGAGAGCTCAGACCACCCATGACGCCCACCCATTCCCCTGCCGCACCCCCTCTCTGGCCAACCAGACCAGCCCATCCTCACACCCATCTGAAAGAGCACCAAGGCAGGTTGTAACAGTGTGAACAGGTGTTTAATGTGACAATGTATACACAGATTTGTGCCCTAGCCCCTATAACTAAACTGTGTCCTCCATCTGTACCAACTTGTCTGTACATTTTTGATTCTGACTATATGAGTCTGTGGGACAGTTCCCCTAATCCTGACAGACGCACCCATATGTTAGTGAGGAGTGATTTGCAGTGTCGACAGGGTTTGTTTTGCCATTGCCAGTTCCAGTACCGAGATCTATGCTAGCTGCTCCATCCAGTTACTATTCCTTTTTGTAGATTTGTGGAGCTTTGATAAAACAGAGTCGCTTGCTAGGATATTTAAGAGCCAACCACATTGCTGTGGATCTGGATCACCTATGGTCCAGGCCAGGTAAGGATAGGAGATTTCCTTCCCCAAATGACATTAGTGAACCAGATGGGTTTTTAATGACAATTGACAAATGGTTTTGTGGTCACCATTACTGAGACTAGCTTTTAATTCCCGATTTATTAAAAATAACATTTCACCAGCTTTATCATCAGTGCATTAGCCTGGGCCTCTGGATTACTAGCCCAGTAAAATTACCGCTAAACTACCATCCCCGTTTAAACTCTGGGTCGCCCAAGCAAAACTTGGTACATTACAGTGTGTGAGCAGTAATTTAGAGTAAAATAATGAGTTATATTATCCCAGAAAGCCTTGGACAAAAGTTGTGGTAACAAGTGCCTGAAACCCTGGTTTGTCGTCCGAGCGACTCTTGAGCACACACCTTGTCCAAGTCTCTGACCCATCTTCCGAGAGTCTCTTGAAGTCTTGTTCACCTTCATCTTCTTGAACCCTTCTTATACCCTTTACTATATATAAACCAAAAAACACAAAATTTCACTCACCCAGTCATTATCTTATACCTATCAAACTACTGTCTAATTAAGACTATAAGACGTAGGACAATTTGGCCACTCGGCCCATCGAGTCTGTTCTGCCATTCAATCATGGCTGATATTTTTCTCATCCCATTCTCCTGCCTTCTCAAAACCCCTGATCCCCTTATTGATCAAGCACCTATTTATCTTTGTCTTAAAGACTGTGATTTGGCCTCCACAGCCTTCTGCATCATAGTTCCACAGATTCACCACCCTCTGGCTAAAGAAATTCCTGCGCATCTCTGTTTTAGCTGGTTTAGCTCACCAGGCTAAATCGCTGGCTTTTAAAGCAGACCAAGCAGGCCAGCAGCACGGTTCGATTTCCGTACCAGCCTCCCCGGACAGGCGCCGGAATGTGGCGACTAGGGGCTTTTCACAGTAACTTCACTGAAGCCTACTCGTGACAATAAGCGATTTTAATTTTTTTCATTTTAAAGGGGCCCAAAACGGCTCACAATATTCCAAATGGGGTCTGATCCTTATACAGCCTCAGAAGATCATCCCTGCTCATATTCTAGCCCTCTCGACATTAATGCTCACATTGCATTTGTCTTCCCAACTGCCGACTGAACCTGCACATTAATCTTAAGAGAATCTTGCACTACGACTTCCAAGTTCCTTTGTGCTTCTGATTTCCTAAGTATTTCTCCCATTTAGAAAATAGGCTATGCTTCCATTCATCCTTCCAAAGTGCATAACGTCACACTTTTCCCCATTGTATTCCATCTACCAATTCTTTTTTCCCATTCTCCTAACCTACCTAAGTCCTTCTGCAGCATCCTCTCCCCCCCCCCCCCCTAAAGCTTCCTCAATACTACCTGTCCCTCTGCATATCTTTGTATCATCTGCAAACTTAGCAACAGTGCCCTCAGTTCCTTCTTCCAGATAGTTAATGTGTATTGTGAAGAGTTGTGGTCCCAACACCGACCCCTGAGGCACACCACTAGTCACAGGCTGCCATTCTGAAAAAGACCCCTTTATCCTCACTCTGCCTTCTGCCAGTCAGCCAATCCGCTATCCATGCCAGTATCTTACCCTTAACACCATGAGCTCCTAACTTACTTAACAGCCTCCTATATGGCACCTTCTGGAACTCTAAATAGATCACGTCCACAGGTTCTTTCACCTTTGTCTAACTTCTTTATTAGCTCCTCAAAGAATTCTATCACATTTTTCAGATATGACCTCCCCTTTGCGAAGTTGTGCTGACTCAGTCCTATTTTACCATGCATTTCCAAGTACTCCGCGATCTCATCTTTAATAATGGACTCTAAAATCTTACCAATGACTGAAGACATGCTAACCAGCCTATAATTTACTGTCTTCTGCCTCTCTCCCTCCCTTCTTAAACAGGGGTGTTATATTCGCCATTTTCAGTCCTCTGGGACCCTCCTTGCTTCCAGTGATCCCGAAAGATCACCACCATACGTCGACAATCTCTTCAGCTATTTCCTTTCGAACCCTGGGTTGCAGTCCATCTGGTCCATGTGATTTATCCACCTTGAGACCTTTCAGTTTCCCCAGAATCTTCTCCGCAGTGATGGCCACTACACTGACCTCTGCTCCTGATTCTCCTGGAGTTTTTTTTAAATTTAGAGTATCCATTCTTTTTTTTCCAAGTAAGGGATAATATAGCGTGGCGAATACACCGACCCTGCATATCGTTTTGGGTTGTGGGTGTGAGCCCCACGCAGATACGGGGAGAATGTGCAAACACCACTCGGACAGTGACCCGGGGCCGGGATCGAACCCAGGTCCCCAGCAACTTGAGGCAGTAAGGAATGAAATTAAATCGATAGCAAGATGCGAGAGAGGATCAGAAGGCATAGAATCTGTGTGGGTAGAGTTGAGGAATCGTAAAGGTAAAAAAGACCCTGATGGGAGTTATACACAGTGGTTAGCACTGCTGTGACTTGAGGCACAGTGCTAACCACTGCGCCACCGTGCCGCCCCATTCTCCTCGAATTCTGGTATCCCACTGGTGTCTTCTACCGTGAAGACTGATACAAAGTAACTATTCAGTTCCTCTGCCGTTGCTTTGTTTCCTATTACTCCATCTCCAGCCTCATTTCCAGTGGTCCAATGTCTATTCGTGTCTCTCTCTTACCTTTTATATATTGAAAAAACTCTTCCTATTTTCTTTTATATTACTAGCTAGCTTGCAGTCATATTTCATCTTCTCTCCCTTTATTGCTTTTTTTTTTAGTCGTCCTTTGCTCGCTTTTACAGGCTTCCCAATCCTCTGGCTTCCCTCTAATCCGTGCCACTTTGTCTGCTTTTTCTTTTGCTTTTATGCCGTCCTTGACTTCCCTCACCAGCAATGGAATCCTTGTCCTCCCCTTAGCATGTTTCCTCCTCTTTCGGATGGATTTCAGTTGTGCCTCCTGAATAACCCCAAAATCTCTTGCCATTGCTGTTCCCCTGTCTCCCCTGCCAGGCTCCCCTTCCAATCAACTCTGACTAGCTCCTCCCTCATGTCTTTGTAGTTACCTTTATTTAATTAGAATACCGTTTCATCTGATTGCAGCAGCTTCCTCTCAAACTGCAGGGTAAATTCTATCATATTGTGGTCACTGCTTCCTGAGGGTTCTTTCACCTTTAGTTCCCTAATTAAGTCTCCCTCATTACACATCACCAAATCCAGAATTGCCTGTTCCCTCATGGACTCTGCCACAAGCTGCTCTAAAGAAACATCTTAAACATTTTGCAAATTCCCTTTCTTGGGAACCCCTGCCAACCTGATTTTGAAAATGAAAATGAAAATCGCTTATTGTCACAAGTAGGCTTCAAATGAAGTTACTGTGAAAAGCCCCTAGTCGCCACATTCCGGAGTCTGTTCGGGAGGATGGTACGGGAATTGAACCCACGCTGCGGGCCTGCCTTGGTCGGCTTTAAAAGCCAGCTATTGAGCCCAGCGTGCTAAACCAGCCCCGCAGTCCACCGGACTTTTCCCAGTCCACCGACACATTGAAATCCCTCATGATTATTGTAGCATTGCCTTTCTTATGTGCCTTTTGTATCTCCTGATTTATTTTCTGCCCCGCATCCTGACTACTGCTAGGGGGCCTGTGTATAACTCCCATCAGGGTCTTTTTTACCTTTACGATTCCTCAACTCGACCCACACAGATTTTATGCCTTCTGATCCTATATCGCATTTTGCTATCGATTTAATTTCATTCTTTACTAACAATGTAACCCCCCCCTTTTGCCCGTCTACCTATCCTTCCGACAGGATTCGTCCCAGCATGATTCAGATGAAGACCGTCCATCGGATCTGGTCCCGTCTTCCCCAATGTCCCATGTATTCAAACCCATTTCACCCACACCAATCTTTGAGCCACGCATTTACCTCCTTAATCTTATTGACCCTATGCCAATTAGCTCGTGGCTTAGGTAGTAAACCAGAGATTACTATCTGGAGAAGCCACGCGTACTTGTAATGTGGGTTCCTTAGATGTTTCAGTGATGAGATCTTGAGACTTATTTAAACATCAGCTCTATTGCGTTTTTCCAGAAAATATTTTATTGAGGCATTTATAATTTTAACATTTTAACATTGGAGGCTCCGAATCCCTCCATCCCAGCAAAATCTGTCTCCGGGCCACCAGGGATGCAAAGGCCAAAACGTTGGCCTCTCTTCCCCCTAGGCTCCCGGATCTTCCGGCACTCCTCCCTTCCAGGAACTCTGACATGACTTCTGAGAATCCCTGCCAAAATCCCCTCGGCTTCGGACAAGCCCAAAACATATGAACATGATTCGCCGTACTTCCCCAGAACCGCCCTCACCTGTCCCCCACTTCCTCAAAAAACCTACTCATCCGGGCCACAGTCATATGAGCTCTGTGGACCACCTTGAACTGGATCAGGTTGAGCCTGGCGCACGACGAGGATGCATTGACTCTCCTCAGGGCCTTCTCCCATATCCTGACTTCCAACTCCCCTCCCAACTTTTTCTCCCAGTTCCTCTTCACCTCCCCAATTAAGACCCCTTATTTCCGAGACCCTCACCCCCTGTTTTAGACATCACCTTATCCTGTAGTTCCCTTCGAGGGAGGCGAGGGAAGCTTGGAACACCAACAGCAATCTCGGGAGGACTGTCATCTTCACAGTCTGTACCCTCCCCGCCAATGAAAGCGGGAAGTAGGTCCCACCTACGAAAGTCTCCTTTCATTTGCTCAATCACCCTGCCCAAATTTAACTTATGAAGCTGACCCCAGTCCCTTTCCACCTGAATTCCAAGATACCTGACTCCTTCCCACCACTTTGAACTGCATCCCCCTCAGTCCCCTCTCCTGCCGCCTTGCCTGGATTGCAAAAAAACCCCTGCCTGTCCCCCTGCACAGACTAAAATACCCTGATCGAAGCCGGTTGGTCCTTACACTCACCACCGGTTCCTGATATAGCAACCGGACCCAATCCACAAATCCCTGCCTGAACACAAACCTTCCCAAGCTATCCCACAGGTACTTCCACTCGACCCGATCAGAGGCCTTTTCTGCGTCCATGGCCACCACCACCTCGACCTCGTGCCCCTCCTTAGGCATCATCATTACATTTAGGAGTCAGGTGTCGTCCCTTCACAAATCCCGTCTGGTCCTCCCCTATTACCCCTAGAACACAATCTTCTGTGCATGGCCAAGATCCAGAAATTTCGCATATACATTTAACAGGGAAATTGGCCTATACAACCCACAACTCCTTATCCCGCTTCAAAATAAGGGAGATGGATGCGATAACATTGGTGGGAGCACTCCCAGCTTCTTGGACTCATTAAAAGCCTTTACCAGGTGAAACCCCAAAAAGGAGCCCAGAAAACTTTTTATAAAACTCAACCGTGTATCTGTCAGGCCCCAGGGCATTACCCAATTGCATCGCCCCCAATCCGTCTATAACCTCCCCAAGACCAATTGGGGCTCCCAAACCCTCCACCAACTCCTCATCTATCCTCAGAAACTCCAGCATCTCCCGAAATCACTTCAAACCCTCCTTCCCAGCTGCGGGTTCCGATTTATACAACCCATTATAAAATCCCCGAAACACATCATTCACGCCCACCGGATACAAAACACCTTCCACCCCTGTATCTCTTACTTTCCTAATCTCTCTCGCCGCCTCCTGCTTCCTCAGCTGATGTGCCAGCATTCTGCTGGCTTTTCCCCCATATTCATAGACCGCCCCCTTTACTCTCCTTAGCTGTCCCTCCGCCTTCCCTATGGACAGGAGCCCAGATTCCAGCTGCAGTTTCTGAAGCTCCTTCAGAAGCCCGTCATCCGGAGACTCCGCATACCCCCTCATCCACCTGTAAACATTTGCCTACCAGCCTGTCTAACTCCACATGCTCAGCCGTCACCTTATGGGCCCGAATTGAGATGAGTCCCCCCCCCCCCCCCCCCCCCCCCCCCCTAATAACCACCTTTCGTGCCTCCCACACTACCCCAGCCGAAACCTCACCTGTGTCATCGATCTTTATATATCCCCGAATGGCCTCCCTCACCAACTCGCACACCTCTTCCTCCACTAACAGTCCCACATCTAACCTCCACTGCGGGCGCTGGGCCTTTCCTTTGTTAACTTCCAGGTCTACCCAGTGTGGGACGTGGTCTGACACTACAATTGCTGAATATTCAGCATCTACCACCTCAACCACCAGCCTGGTTGGGGTGGGCAGGGGTGGGGGAGGGGGGGAGCGGCACCCCTCCCTTTCCCCCTCCCTTTCCCCCTCCCTTTCCCCCTCCCTTTCCCCCTCCCTTTCCCCCTCCCTTTCCCCCTCCCTTTCCCCCTCCCCCTCCCCCTTCCCGACTCTCCTACCGATCAATCATAACCTCTCCTCGGTCAATCTTCGGCCCATGTCCCGCACCTCCCCTGGCCCGCCCTTGAGCAACAACTGTCATCAACACTCCTCCTCCTCCACCTTGAAAGTTCCCTCCCCGACAGCAGTCTTCCACCCCCCCCCCCCCCAACCCAAACCCCCCACACTCTCTCTCGCTCTCTCTCGCTCTCTCTCTCTCTCTCTCTCTCTCTCTCTCTCTCTCTCTCTCTCCCCCGCCCCCCACCAAATATTGTTAATATGTAACTATAGATGTCAGGTTACTGTCATGCATGGAGTTGCTTCTCCATGCAGGTAGGCTCATTGGGTCTGCACTGACCCTCCACAAGGGCACTCTACCTGAGCCCACTCCCCTGTTCTATCCCCGTAACCCCACTAACCTGCACATCTTTGGATACTACGGGGACATTTTAGCATAGCCAATCCACCTAACCGACACACCTTTGACCCGTGGGAGGAAACTAGACCACACGGAGGAAACTGATACAGATACTGGGAGAACGTGCAAATTCTGCAGTCACCCAAGACTGGAATCGAATCCGGTTTCCTGGTGCCGTGAGGCAGCAATGCTAACCACTGTGCCAGCATGCCGCCATCATACCATAGCCGGTGCTATTCTCCATTCCCACATTAACGCTTGCTCTGTTGAGCACCTTTACATTACAGTGATATTCACACTGTCACGGGACACCAAAGCCCTGTTTGCTCAGGTTTTGGTCTTCTGAAACCTTTTCCTTGTTTGTTTTTGACCATTATAGTTATTATGGATGCAACTATGATAACACAAAGTCACATTGTCAAATTATTCTGGCTAGTGGTGTTTTATTATCCATTTACTCTTAGTTTTCAATTGAGGCGCCTACTCTTGATTTCTATGGCATCATAACAACTTCCACTGTCCTGCTCTTATTTCTGCTGCTGTTTTAATTCAGTTACCATAGTACATATTATTTCTCTAATTCACCTTCTATCATTACTTGCATGCTAATCTGCATCTGTAAGGCAAAACAAAACACACAGACATATATTGTGAATGATTCAGTGACCACGTTGCGCCTGGCGTGGATCGGTGCATGCCGGTTGAATAGTGGGAGAGGGCTAAATCAAGAATCGTGCCAAGCGAAATGTTGCCATTCACCTGGCCCGCTCCATATGTTGAGTTCTGGATGTTGCCGAAAGATGGGAGAATATCATTAATCGTAATTTGCATGCGTTGCAATCTTATTAACGAGATTGAAGTCCAATGCAGCGTCCTCCTGGGAATTTCCTGACTCCCCAGCGGGAAGTCATGCGGACTTTGTTTAGTACTCCTTTTCAAAAACGTGAAGCTGGCGCAATGACTACTGTGAGGAGATGAGTAGCCATTTTCATTATCCGGTATGCAGCTCAAGGGCACCAGAGATCCTGCCCCAGTGCTGAGAGAGGGCGGGGGGTTTGGGGGGGGGGGGGGGGTTTGCATCTCTTAAGGCCTTCAAGCGATCTTTAAATATCGTGGGGAGACCCATAACAGGGGCAGCCACAGCCTGTCTGCCCTACCAAACTCTTTCAGGAAAGAGCCATGCTGAAGCTTCTCTCATGAAAGTCAATTTCACCCCCTTTGACTGTGAGCAGACTCTATCTTCATAGCTGAAGGCTATTTCAAATGAGAAATTATCTTTGTTAGTTGTGAGAGCACTTCAAGCTCCTCAACTCTCAAGTGCCTCCTAGAAGGCACAGATGTCATGCTCAGAGGATGATTAGGGCACTGCATGTCGAGCAAACTTTGATATTTGAACAGTGTGCCTTTACTCAGCACCATAGAGATAGCTGTTGACAATCAAACAGTAAAGAGCAGGACGTGACCACTGGGGATCTTCTCATGGCCAGAGTTTGTGTGGATGAGTGGAGGACCTCCCTAATATTCCCGGCAGTGGTCTGGGGTCTGGGGACTCCTGATCTGGCTGGGGCGAGTGTGCAGAGCAACCTTTGCCAGCACAATTGGCTAGCTAGATGGCACTCTTGAGAGAAGGCGGGACAGTCATGGTAAGGGTGGGAGAGGCTTTGGGTCCAGGGATGGAAGTCCTCACGAATGATCAGTCTCTCGTCTTCTCCATTGCTCGAATGGGGACCTGTGTAGTATATCCCAATCTTCTGCCCATAGGTGCATCTGGATGGTGATGGATGTTCTGTATGCCCGAGTATCAGAATATATCAACTTTGACCTGAACCAGGCCCACCAGTATCCCTGGGGTGCAGGATTCTCTTCCATTGCCAGGATGCCCCAGGTCCAGGGAGCGCAGGGGCAAGTCACCTTGCGAGCACAGTAGCATCAGGGAGTGCGCTATATTAACAGGAGGGCTTTCCACGCCTTGAACATTCAGATCGCATGTGTGTCTCCGCTACCCTGGGAGCGTGCATGACAGGTACATCCTGGTGTACTCGTAGATCCCCTCGAGGACCAGCCCAGGATGAAGGTACGGCTCGTGGGGGACGAGGCTGAGGACACCAGTGCGGAGGCCTGAGACTGAGGCGGAGACTTGATAGAATGAGGCCTACATTGTCCCCCATGTTGTAGTTGAGCGGTGCATCGGGTTGCTGAAAATGCAGTAGTGATGCCTTGACTGCTCTGGCGGTGCCCTGCTCTGCATCCCCCAAAGGGTCTCCTATTTTGTGGTGGTCTGCTGTGCTCGCCACAATCTGGCAGAGCAGTGAGGTGACATGCTGCAAGTGGAGGAGGAGGCAGACAAGGAGAAGTAGAGTGCCTTGGCAATGTCTACCTGCATCTAGGACGTGTCCTTCAGCGGCTGGAACATGATATCGAGGCCTTCCGCCATGATTGTCACTGACTGAGCCATGCCTTGGACTTCACCACTCAAGATGCCGACATCTTGCTCCCGGTTTTCCACTATGGCCGCCACCCCAGCAGTGTTGCCCTCAGTATCATGCACTGTCGGCACCATCTCCTGTACCTGAAGCCTTTGTGACTCCTCCAATCAGCCTTGCATTCACTGGAATGTCAGCACAAATTTACCATAAGAATTTATCAATCCTAAAAATGACCTGAGTTGTGTCACATTCTTGGGCCATGGTGCTTCTAAGATTGCTGTCATCTTCTTCAGCTTTTTATATAAGCCATCTATGAAGATGATGTGGCCCAGATAATTTATGGATGTCTTGAAAGAATCACACTTTTCCTTTTTAACTCTGAGATTATGGTTTCAGAATAGCTTTCAATTCTTCAAGTGTTCATGTTCACTCGAACTGGTGATGAGAATGCCATCTACATAACAGTGCACCCCATTTGGCTCAATCAGAATTTGATCCATGGACCTCTGAAAAAGAGCAGGGGCAGAATTCAAAAAGAATTCTTCTGTAACGAAACAGACCTTTGTGCGTCATGGTAGAGAGTGAAATGTGATTTTGCACCTGGATGACACACTGATTAGCTTCACGTAGCCATGGAAATGTGAATTTTCAGCCATATACGTTTGTAAATACAGCTGTGATTAATCAATTTTACTGAATTTCTGTCCTTCAGAAAGTCCAGTAAACAAGTCTTCAATTAGCAGCAGTGGATAGTGATCTTTGCACAATACCGGGCTAATATTTGTTTTAAATTCTACTTCTAAAAGCGGCATATTCTCACTGAGTAATCATGTTTCAGTACAGGAAACATTGCTGTTGCCTTGTAGCAACTGGTTCAATGACTCCTGTTTGCACTAGCCTTTCTAGTTCTACACACTACCAGACTGAGAAAAGTTACGACCTTTTGGTCCTCCGCTATTTGATTATGATATTGGAATATCTCCTCATGAGTACCAAGTCTCTCAGTCTTCATCAAATGCATTCACAGCTCCCATTTTCTCTTTTGTTACATCCTTCATTTTTCTGCAAAGAGAATAGGTATGGAGGTGCCCACACTCCAGATTCTTACAAACATGATGAGGGTTTTATTAGGGATGTTGCTCATACAATCTAAGATGGGGAGCTGAAGCCCACGCGGAAACACTCTTCTGACGTCACTACCGATCACGAGACACTTCAGAAGGGATGCATCCTCTAATGCATAACACTAACAGCTCCTTTGTGACGGACAGGCCGGAAAATGTGGCGCAAAGTCCGACTGGCAGGATGAGAAAATCCTGCCAGTGGGAGGTGCCGTATTAGTCCACCTGTTGAAAATTTTAAATTTTTTGAGTAACTCTTTATTGTATCATGTATGTGACTTTTTGGATCTTGTATGTAACATGTTTAGTTGTGGTTATTAAGTTATCTACATATACTCTTCATGTATGTATATATATAGGTGGGATGAAATTTTGTTTGTTAAACCTACTTATTTTTAATGTAGTCTTGTTTTCCTGTTCATGCTTCCCATAGTTACACTATTTACTCAAATTAGGGTACATTTCCATGGCTACGTGAAGTTAATCAGTGTGTCATCCAAGTGGCTATTGTTCATGTGAAGGGAAAATGGCTTGGTTAATTGCATAGTCCTGGAAATTGCAACAAATGCTGCTTAAGTTAATTTTTCTGTAATCTTCAGAAGAAATCTGGCAACGTTGAAAATACTAGTTTTTGTACGGATTGGGTAATAAATCACTTGCTGCAACTGTATCATTCATCACCCTTCCCCTCCTACTGGAGCGCAGACAGAAAGTGTGGGTGTGATATTCATCCAATCTGATATCCAATACATCACAGATTAGCTTGATCCTCTCCTCAACTCCTGTCCAGATACATTATTAGAATGTTTATCAGGATTTGGAAGTTCAGCTGATTTATTTACTTTTTTCCCCCTCTTGCTCCCTCTCACAAGGCTGCATAAGTTAATTGCCTCATTTCTATTGTTACTCTGGATGAGATCAGATACATCAGTTCTCAGATCTTAGTATAACTCCGTATCATACCAGCTGCCACATTTGTCTATTGTAGCATCAGGGGAACTCAAATGTGTAGATTTTAATTGTAATGGATATAATCTTTTGGCATACGACCAACATCATAATTTCTGAAATGCATGCACTGTTGTTTTTAGTTTCAGGAATACAGTTGAGTGTAATATATTCATTTTCATTAGGGATGAAGATTGCACAAAGTTTTATATTGATTAAACTATATCCATTATATTGTTTATTGTTCTGTTTTGTATTTCATAAATTTTAACTAGCTTGCAGCTGTAATTTTTCATATAAGTCAAGCTGACAGTTATTTACATCTAAACAGATGGTCGTATGTATAAATTAGTAGACAGTGTTCAAGACCACTCAAGACAATGTACCTGAGCTCTTCAGAAGCTGCAGCTTGGTATTTTGTCGGTGCAGGGTGATTAGCAACATTTATGGCCATACCAAAAACTCGAAGGTCACAAAATAAAAATGGAAATAGGTACGGGTACAGTTGTATCATTAATGCCTGAGACAATTTATAATCAAAAACTGAAGCATTTGCCTTTAAATACGTCAGATGTGATCCTAAGGACATACACTGATGAGGTTGTACCATTAAAAGGATGTGGAGAAAGAGAAGCAAATGGACAGATGGCCAAGTTGCCTCTTCACCTTCTTTGAGGAAAGTTTCTTGCTTTATTTGGTAGAGCATTGTTGGCAAAGATTAGACTCAACTGGAAACAGTAAATCAGATAGTGTATTCAAAAAGCAGATTGCAACAACTTCTGATGGAGTATGAGAAGGTGTTTGAAGATTCGTTAGGCTCGATAACTGGCTTGGGGTGCATTTAAAAATCAAGACAAACAGTACACCAAAATGTCTCAAAGCCAAAACTGTACCTTAAGCCATTTGGCCCTGCGTTGAAGAACTAGAAAGACTAGTAGAAAGATGAGTCCTTGAACTAGTTGCTACAAGTGATTTGGCAATATCAATAATTCCTGTACTGGAACATGATGGGTCAGTGAGAATATGTGGAGATTTTAAAACAGCAACTAATCCAGTATTGTGCACAGTTCATTATCAACTGCCTCTGATTGAAGACTTGTTGCTAGATTTTCTGGAGGGCAGAAATTCAATAAAATTGATCTTTCATCGGCATATCTGCAGATGAATATGGCTACAAAATCACAGCTGCTACTCTACCGTTGGGGCGCTCAAGTGTCTTTCATTACCCAAGACTTACTTTTGGGACAACATCTGGTCCTGCTGTTCAGAGACCCATGGATCAAATTCTAAGTGGGCTGAACGGGGTGCAAAGTTATTTAGATGGCAGACTCATCATAGGTTCAAGTGAACAGACACACATGAAGGATTTGGAGGCTACTCTCAAACTTTTAGAGAGCCACAACCTGAGATTTGAAAAGGAAAAGTGTGACTTTTTCAAGTTTTCATGAATTATATTCATCACATAATTGATAACGATGAGTTACCCAAGGAGCTGAAGAAGATGTCAGCAATCTTAGAAGCACCACAACCTCAAAATATGACCCAACTAAGGTCGTTTTTAGGATTGATGAATTATTAGGGTAAATTTGTGCTGAATTTAGCAACACAACTAAATCTTTACACACTTTGCAATGTGCCGAACAGGCATGGCACTGGTCAGAAGAATGTAAAAGTGCATGGAATGAGGTGAAAGATGTCTTCTAGAATCCCAAGCTGAAGTTGCAACCTGCTTGGAATGCGTCACCCTGTGGGATTGGTGTAGTTGTCTCGCATGTAATGCCTTCAGGGGAGGAACGACCGATAACATTTGCTTCACAAACTCTTAGTTGCACAGAAACAAGTTGAACATCATTTTCAGGGTAAGAAGATTTCACCATTACCTTTATGGATGTCATTTTACTCATTTGATCGAACCTCGATCCTTGACGTTAATCTTTGGGCTTTATAAAGGTTGATCTTCTTTGGCACCTGATATTGTCCGCTTATGCATATGATATCCAATATCGTAAGTTAGAGCAGCATGCATATTCTGATGGTTTGTCACGATTCCTTTACAAGTCGAGCATGAAAATGTTATCAACGTTCCATATTTGTCGCTTGTGGATAATACATCTGTGACTTCACCTCAAGTTCAGGGATGCATAAGAACTGTTCCAGTGATGGGGAAGGTGATAGACTTGGTCACAAAAGGAATGCTATCAGACATTTATAGGAAAAATCAAATGAAGACTTGAGTTAACAGTGCAGAATGAAGTTTTATTATGGGTAATCCATGTGACTGTTCCTTCGTGTTTATGTAGTAAAGTCCTTAACCAACTACCAGAGGGATATCCTGGTGTGGTGAAGGAATTGGCCTGTAGTTATCTTTGGTGGCCAGGATTAGATGCTCAAATTGAAGAGGAAGTAGGGCAATGTCAATCCTGTGCAAAACTAAGGAAGAGTCCAACATTACCATTACATCCATGGGAATAGCTGACACAGCCATCGCAGGGAATACACATTGATTATTCTGGTCTAGTGGAGGGTCACGTGTTCTTAGTGAATGCACACTCTGAATGAATGGAAGTTGCGATCATGAAGTCAACGATGTCTGAGTGGACCATTGAAACTAGACAAAATATTCACAAGATTTGAAACACCAGAGCAGATTGTAAGTGACAACGCTACTCCACTTCAAAGGAGTTCGAGGACTACTTGGGAACTGGTATACAGCATATTAAGTCAGCTCCATATTATCCTGCAGCAAATTGATTGGCCGAACGTTTTCTTCAATCTTTGAAACATTCCATCAAACGGCGACCAGGGGACATTGGTAAAAAGAGTGAACAAATTCCTCATGTGTTACCGGAACACTGCACACGCAACAACACAGAATTTACCAGCAATGTTGTTGTTCAAAAGAAAACTGCGAACACTGTTTGAACTGTTAACTCTACCTGATACTTTAGAGATTGTTAAATGACATACAAAAAGTACAAATTGCTTGGAGGGAGCAAGACTTTCAACAGTGAGTATTCAACCAGAGAGAGCGTGTGCTAGCCAGAAGCTGCATCACCAATGAGCAATGGGTAACTGCTGTGATCCTAGCAAAGACGGATCCAATTTCATACACTATACAGACGGATGATGAGAGAGTTTGGCAACGTCATGCTGATTAGCTACTAGCTTCATAAAGTGAAAACACAGACTGCTCTAGGAGGACTAACTTTTTAAAATCTAGACAGCAATACTTCGGAACTGAAACCCAACACACTGACAAGTCAGATTCTGTTTCTGAGCACTTTCCAATCCTATAGTGACCGATAGTGAAGTAACTTCCCAGGAATTACCACCTAATGAAGGGAATGAGGACACTTCCAAGGTCTTGAGTAGGTAGGTTCCAGATTGCTGAATTCAACCCAAATGATAGACCTCTACAAAACAAAAGAAAACTTTATTTAAAAATTAAACAAAGCAAGCACTATGGTGTACCCAACTCATTTTTTTTCCAATTAAGGTGCAATTTAGTGTGTTCAATCCACCTATCTTGCACATCTTTGGATTATAGGGGCAAAACCCACACAAACACAGGGAGAATGTGCAAACTCCACACGGACAGTGACCTCGGCGCCGTGAGGCAGCAGGGCTAACCCACTGCGCTACCGTGCTGCCCTCAAAGCAAGCACTATTAAGAGTATAATACTTTGTAACTACTCATGCTTCGAACTCAATTCCACTTGCCACTTTCCCCAAGAGTCCCTTGTACATTACAAAAATCTTGAAGGTTCATTCACTTTTCCTCTGACCAACTCAAAGGTATGCCACAGACCACCATAATTCACTCTAATTCTCCTCAGTATTTTAAATTAATTTCCATGTTTTGAGGCAGACCCTACAACAAAACAGAAGCTGAACTGAGCATGAGACTGTTATTGTTAAGGTTGAAGTTTAAAAGTTTAAATATTGTTTTTTCTTTTGTTTTAATAAAGTTTGTTTATAAAATAATCAAGCCCTATTTCTTGTGTTATCACTTCTGGAACAAATCGATCTTTCCGCACTGCACTAAAACTTAAAAATGTTGCGGCTCTGGTCCAGTATCTTAGCCACGGTTGAGAGCTGACCGGGTGTCTGAAACAAATAAGGGACAGAGTGTCTTATTTTAATTTGACCTCTTTTTTTTCAAATTATCACTCTTGCATATAGTAATAGTGTTCACATTTTCTAATGCCAGTGTATGTGAGGGAGGCAGACAGGGAGAGAGACAGAGTTGCAGTCCACCTAGTTGTAAATTTGCAGTTTTAGCATTGATGAAAGATAACAATTACTTAGAGATAAAGAAAATCTCATGCCATTTATTTTCAACCACATGGACTAACAGAGCATGTTGTAGATTTCATTCCGTAAAACATAAGAAAAGTTCTTGAATATCATTTAATGAAAATAGAATTGTACTTGGTTGCTATTATTTCCATGTGGTATAAGCATCTGTTTTGATATGAAGTTGAGTCCTTTGATTCACTGTGAGCTTTTCTTGCTATCATGTTAATAAGTTCATATTCATGTTTGTATTTCATGTTCTCTATATGCTCCACCTCTCACGCTATTCCAATGCTAGTTTTTAGCTCCGTAATTCCCTCCAAGCACCCGGTTTCAGTTGTCACCTCCCTTCCAAATGTAGCAATGGCTATTCGCCCCTGAAAATTGCAAATATGTGAGAGATATAACTTTCTGGAACCCAAGTTCATTTTCTAGAAGACATTAATTCACAGCACAAAATAATTTGTAATTTGGCATTAACTCCTCTTTATGTCTCTGGCAATTACATTTCTTAATTTGAACATAAACAAAATCAAAAAGAGAGACTCATCCACCTAATGTCTGAAGGGTCCTACTTCATTCTCATAAATTTATATTAATTTTCAAAATGGCAATTGGATGCGAACATACAAGAAGACATCCCAGAATTTGTACTAATTTATAAGTAGGAATTGAAAGATAAATGATCTACTATAACACATGCAATCAGTGAATCCCGAATTTTATTGAACAATATATTACATGATTAAGGCTGAGTTTTTTCTAAACGCTCTTCATTTTGTTTAATCTTCACTTAAAAAGTACACGATTAATTCATAATTATGTGTACTTTCGCCTTAATGGAACAGATTATATTCTTCTCTTTTTTTGATATAGTACAAAGAGGTTCCTTTCTGTCAACCAGTATTTACATCAGCAATCTAAAGTCGTTGACATCATTAACCAAGACTAGTTGGTTAACTGAACAATACTTCAGTTTACAATATTTATTTATTTATTGAATATGGAGCAAGAATTTGTATTCCGTTCAGATGTGGTACCTTAACCGTAACAATCTTATTTAATTAATTGTGCACATTTTAGTTGATCTACTCATCTTACATGACCACATGTACATAATATTTTACCAATGGTACTGGAAAAGGGCATGGGTTAGAATAGAATGGCATTCTAGAATTCAATTTTGTAATTCTATTTGTTTTAATATGTTGTGTCTACTTGCGCTATGCATGTATAATATATCTAAAAGTTTTGGTGAATTAATAATTCGATATTTATAACTAGGAGACAAATTAATTTTTTTTTAATTTTGATAAATTTAGAGTACCCAATTATTTTTTCCAATTAAGGGGCAATTTAGCGTGGCCAATCCACCTATCCTGCACATCTTTTTGGGTTGTGGGGGTGAAACCCACGCAGACACGGGGAGAATGTGCAAACTCCTCACGGACAGTGGCCCAGATCCGGGATTCGAAACCGGGTCCTCAGCGCCGTAGGCAGCAATGCTAACTACTGTGCCACCGTGCTGCCCTGACAAATTAATTCATCAAGTACAGTTGCTATTTTTTCTTTTCAAATTTGGACTCAATTATAAGTTATTGATCAGATTTGTTTCTGGTTTCTTTTAAGATTGTATGAAGATAAAGGAGAAAGTGACTTTATGGATTCCTTGAGGCAGCTTTTCAGGTCAATCAATGACATGATGTGCAGCACTTCCGATCAGACAGTAATAGTTAAGGTAAAACTTGCAAGTTTAAAAGAATGAATGCTTCTTCATCCATGCTTAAACTAGGATTGTATGTGGGTATGCATTATTTAAGATTGTTTCAGAAAATTCATGCAGAATAAGCAGCAAAAAAATATTTTAACTTGTTTATTTAAATGTATTAGTTTAATACATTATATATATATTATATATATTATATATGTTTGTATTATATGTTATTGATGAGATTCCATATTTTAAAACTTCAACTGCAACAAGTTAACTAAAGTTAACAAGGACTAAACGTTACTTAACAGGCAACTAATATACCAAACTAAACCACATCAAAAGACTAAACAGAAACTCCAGTAAATAGTGAAGTTTTGAAGACTAAGTTCCAAACTCCTCTTGGTATTCAGCAGGTTCTACTCTCCCTGCTGCACCATTGTGATTCTTCCCATATTGTTTAAGCATAATTTCACCCAGCTTCTGAGCAACCCGAATCAACTTGCAGCAGCAAAGCTCACACCAGTGACTCCTTGTTCCTTAGATCTCCTGAAGTCCAATTTCTTTGAATAGAGAACCAGTTCCCACCAAAATCCTGTTGAGCGTCAGCAAAAAAAGTATTTTTCATTGCTTTCCTAGCATCAGCTGATTCTGTCCATAATAAGAGCAAAATGCTGCGGATGCAGGAAATCCCCAAATAGTGGAAAAACCCATTTGGTCTGGTAGCATCTGTCGAAAGAGAAACTGAGTTAATGTTTTGAGGCCATTTAACCCCAAAACTCTGAAGAAGAGTCATAAGGACTCAAAATGTTAACTCAATTTCTCTCTCCACAGATGCTGCCAAACCTGTTGAGATTTTCCAGCATTTTCTATTTTTATTATAGTGTTTCCGTCTCTCTCTTTCTGGGTGTCTCCAGATATGTGTGTTTGTCAAGAAAATTAGCTGCCCCTATTTGTGTTAAGGTGGGAAAACTTGTCACTTGATTTCCTATGGGTTCTGGTTACCATTCACATGGGTCTGTCTCTGGGCAGACTTGGTATAATCACACCCTCCTCACTTCTAACATTCTGTCTGACCTTAAATTAAAAGGAGACAATTTGCAAAACTGTTTTTATAAAGCCTTGCATTCCTAAGAATGCATTTAAAATACATAAAGATATAGATGTATGTAGATGTATATCATGCAGATACATTTATAAATGACAAAAAAATGATTTTTTGCAATAATTATGCCAAATTGACCCACAAGTTTTTTTTGCCTTTAGTAAATTTCTGTTAGGCGAAAATTGTGAAAGGGCATGATAAAGAATTGTTTGAGACACCACAAATCCTCTTGATCTAAATGTGAAATGTATCAATTCAATTTCAGAAAGCAAGGGTAAAACAGTAGACAAAAGCCCAGGTTTTGCAAACAGTGAAGTGACCCTGACCACCAATGACCTTGGAAAAAAGCTGTCTACTAAAGCTCTAACAACGTAAGCACCAATCAGACAGCAAACTAGGTATTATCCTTGATTAATGGTGGGATTTTCCAGCCCCTCCCACTGGCAGGACGATCTTGTCCTGCTGAAACCAACAAGAACTTAAATGGATCACCACATCCGCCGTGGGAAAATCTGCCATGGTGGGGTTCTTTCGGCGTTAATATTATTAGCGAAAACAAAGTAAAATTGAGCACATGGGCTTAAGGTAGAAGTTGATATAGCATGAAAAAATATTTTTTAAAAAACAATTCATTATTTAGTTTTTTTTTTAACCCTTAACGGAGAAATTTGATATTCCACAATTCTAGAATCACGTTTTCATGTCCAGGGAGGTTTTTCAGTAATTTTAACTTTGTATACAGTTTAAAAAAGGCTAAACATCTTTCAGCAAGATGTAACTTTGTCATGGATTTGAGCAAGACTAGTTATGTAAAAGTGGAAAAACATGTCAAATGAAATGATTCCTAAGATTTCCATTTTTGGAGACATCGTTGGGGATGGGAATTCTTGGGGACTGCCAGTCAATGGCCGGAATCGCGGTGGCCTGGTGAAAGGGGCAGGAAGCAAATACGGGTTTCATGCTGGGCGATAAACCCATTGCGCGACTCCCAGCCTGCCCCGCCGGCCCTGGCAAAGTTTCCGCATGGAAACACCTCATTAACCCTGATTTAAATTTAATTATCATTGCGCATCTATTCATTCTGATGGCATTTTTAAAAAAAAGGAGGTTGTCTGTTCTGAAGAGCTTTCTAGGTAAACCAGGTGGTCTGTTTGAGTGCTGTCCCCCACCTGCTCTTTCCATGAAGTGCTTCAAAACAAAGAGACAACCTATTTAACAAACTGCAGTTAGACGGAACAGCTGCTCATAAGTGGAAGCATTTCAGAATTACTGAGCTCCTGGATATTTATATGAATAAACCTTCCTTTAAAACTGCCTGAACTTGCCAAGCAAGAGGCTTTTAAAATGCAATGGTCCGTTATTTGAATATAAAGAATGTAGATTTTAGGCTCCTAAGCTTGCAGAAAGGCTTGAATTAGTTAGAGGACGATGAAATTGACTCTGAAAAAAAAGCTTCAAAGGCCTCCAGAACATTACAGGGAAGGCTTTTTACCTTCATCCCACGGATCTTTGAACTCCACATACTGAAAGACAGTTTAAAGTTTTAAAGGCTTCAGATGGCACCAAATGGCACCCATCCTAGGAAAGACCCACGACCTAAGCCCCTCCAGCCCAGCCAAGCCCTCTCAGTTCACCTGAAAGGACCCCCCACTCGACACCCTGGAAGCAAGCGTAGGGAGGATAATCGCCTCTTTACCCCCCTTGGAATGCATGGTGCCAGGTTGTTTCTGCTCTCAACCTTTGAAATCTAGTAATGCCCAATGTTTCAGATATTCAGGTCTATATTACATGATTACTCACAGTGGACAGTCCTCTTAGATGAAACGTTTTAAGGGTTGATAGTTTAATTTAAATCTAGTTAATGTTTTTGCTTCAAGAGAACAGCAAGAGAACAGGTGGCTGGAACCTTTCAAGATTTTCGGTAGTTTAAAAAATATGATTGCTTTTTCAATAAAAGTCTTTTCCAAAAATGAGTTTGAAGGGTGCTATGTATTTAATCTTATCTTATGTCTATGGTTGTTTTGTAGGGGGCAGCTTTGAAATACCTACCGACAATTGTTAATGATGTGAAGCTGGTATTTGATCCCAAGGAACTTAGGTAAGGGGTGGGTCATCCTGATGCTTTTAAATTACCAAAGTAATTGTTCTTTATTCCCTGCAATATTACTTGGGACTCTTTGGGGTTGTCAATTATGTTTTAAAATTTAGCCGTGCAGGGCCTATTAGTGAAACAGTTTGCTGGTCATACATTTAGAGTGCCCTGGAATCCAGTGCACCTGGCTCATCCAGATTTTGAATTATTCAGTCTGTCACAGTCCTCAAAGCAGGATTACACTTTGCTGCATTTATTGTAGCAGGACATCCCAAGGTGCAGTCCTAAAATAAAGTGTGTATTTTGCTTTCCATTCTCCTTATAAGAAAAGTGATTTTCTTTTATGGATCAAAAATCTCTTCAAGCTGTTGCTCCAACTGATTTCCTATCCGGAAACCTATTCTGCTGGCCAGTCCTCCTGCATTTAGAGAATGGAGAGTTCTTGAACTATGGGTGGATGAATTGTAGATTTTGCCAGCATCAGGATATTGGGGATTGTGTATTTTCTGGATTTGCGCTGAATTTTTTTGTGGTCAAACTGACTGAATTGGATCTGCAGCAATACTGGAAGACAACTGGCCTCCTGGGTCTGTGCGCAGTGCTGCCAACTTTCAGTGGTCCGCGTGGCAGACTGTCCTGAGAAGGGCACTCATGAGTGGTTCCTTTGAAGTATCTGGATGTTACGCATGACCCTGAGTGTCAGAAAGTGATACTGGGTGTGTGATGGGGTGTAATGTGTTGAACAATATGAGAGGCTTATGGAATTATGGATAGGAGATGTCATGTGAATGTACATTCACTGAACTTGTCTACCCCATTAGGCCATTAGACTTCTTGGTTCAGGTACCAAGAATTGATCTCCCTGGGCACTTGTTCATAATCCTATTTGAGGGTTATTTGAGATCCTCAGAGAACCAGGGCATATCTCTGTCCACTTCCACCACTAAGGTCTCCAGTCCCACCATCTTAATTCAGGAGTTCTCTCTTTCTTCTTATGGTCCATTTTCCATATTTACAATTTGTCACAGTAATATTCAGCAGCAGCCTCCTGCAATTCAGTGCAGTGAGGCTGGTTAAATGCTATTACCACGTGCTGCTTAGCAGCTTGCTGAGCACAGAGGCCGCCAGCAGTGTGGTAGATGCTTCATCCATACTATATAGTCAGGAAAATGAGGTAACAGCACCAAATGTGCATACTACCTGCCTTCACTAGCAGTGTTGACGGGTTGTAAATCAAAGCCCCTATGCCAGAAAAATATCATGGATGAATTTCTAACCCATAGTTCCTTAATTATGTGTCTTCTCATTGCTGCACTCTCTATTAATTTTCAAAAGTCTTCTGTATCTTCCATTGAAGATGTTCTATTTGCATAAAGGCCTGCATGGAATCTATATTTTACAATGAGATGTGTATGCTGGTAGTTGATGGCTAAAATTGTAATTCCTGTTCTATCAGATGGAGAAGAAAGTGATTATCAAACTTGGAAGCTTTGTGAAGAAATGCACGCTTTATAAATAGTTTGTTTGAAAGTCAGATTTGAACAGTGTGTAGTTATGTGTGTGTGTGTGTCTATATGCATGGACTTCAGATTAAATAGCCTGAAAAATTCTTTATTTATACATGCTGGAAAACAATGTTTTGAATATTGAGTTATAAGAACCTATAATCCAGTATTACTTTATAAACCACAAAATTGTACAGTTTGCAGAATCTTTTGATGGTTATTTGAGACCCTCACAGGACCAGAAATTAAGTTGTGTTGGAATTTGTTTATGATTCATAAAATAGTTCTGAGCTTCTTGTGGTGATCCTCACTAAGGGATAATTTTGAATATAATTGGTTTAAAATAGTATATTTAAGGCCCTAATTCAATCATAACTTATTAATGGTCTGTCTAATTGCCTTTCTATACAGTAAACTGTTTACAGACTTTATCCACAATGTTCCACCGGGCAGACTTGTGCGTCAGAAGTTGTACTGTTTGATAGAAATAGTGCACAGTGACCTCTTCACACAGCATGGTGAGTAAGAATTTCTAGTAATTAATGTGACATTTATATTGTGCTCGGCCTCTTCCAGGCTTTGATCTATGCTTGTACTATGGGGAAAGTGAGGTTTTGAACCAATTAAATTAACTCCACAAGAGCAGCAATATATTTGATTACAACTTCTACTTCAGTTTTCTGCAAGGGGAAGTTCAAAGAAAATGCTTTTGTGTCAGTAAACGCCTCAGAATCCCAGAGCTTTACTTTAAAAAAAAAAAAAATGTCAGGAAACTCCAGTGCTGATGTGTAAATTAACCACATGTAACTGCTGTTGCATTGTTACATCTAACTTTCAATGGGTTTCCAATGAAAACATGAAACATTGATTATAATATAAATGATCAGTTTTGTAGTTCCTGCTATATTCAGAACAAAGATTTAGAAACCATAAGCAGGAGTAGGCCATTTCCTGCTCCACCATTCAATATGATCATGGTTAATCCTCTATCTCAATGCCATATTCCTGCTTTCTCCCCAAAATCCCTTGATGCCATTGAAACCGCCAAAAAAACTATTTTTTCCTTGACTACACCAGTGACCTGGCCTCCAGAGGTTTCTGTGGTAGAGAATTCCATAGGTTGAGTGAAGAAAATGTCCTCACCTCATTCCCGTACCCTGAGACTGTGTCCCATGGTTCTAGACTCCCCAACCAGGGAAAGTATCCTTCCTGCATTTAGTCTTATCCAGCCTTGTTAGAATTTTGTACATTTCAGTCAGATCTCTTCTCACCCTTCTAAACTCGAGTGAATACAGGCCCAGTCGAACCAATCTCTTCTCATAGGAGAGTCCCACCAACCCCAGTATCAGCCTGTTGAATCTCTACTGCACTCCCACTGTGGCAAGTATATCCTTTCTTGGGGAGGGAGACCAAAACTGCACTCAATACTCCAGGTGTGGTCTCAAGACCCAGTATAACTGCAGTAAGACATCTCGACTTCTGAACTCAAATCCCCTTGCAATGAAGGCCAACATACCATTTGCCTTCCTGATTGCTTTCTGCACCTGCCTGTCCACTTTCATTGACTTGTGTACAAGGACACCCTTGTACATCCACACTTCCCAATATATCACCATTTAGATAATACTCTTCCTTTCTGTTTTTCACACTGAAATGTATAACTTCACATTTATCCACATTATACTGCATCTGCCATGTGTTTGCCCACTCACTCAACTTGTCTAGATCACCTTTGAAGTCTTGCACTCTCCTCATAACCTATAATTCTGCCAAGTTTTGCGTTGTCAGTAAATTTGCAACTATTACATATGAGGGTATTGCTTGAATGTTGCATCCTGTTTTTGTATCTATCGTCTGTTGTTACTGTTGCAAATGCTGTCAAGTTTTAACAATTCTGTCTAATGTTTCTGACTTGCTTCAGTTGAACTATTCTGAAGTGAATATGTCACCGTGCATTGAATTTTGTGCTTCAGATATTAATACCTTAATAAAGCTGCACACAGTTAAATTAACATGCCTGCTATCCTGATATAACTCAAATTGTGCTATGCTGTATATAAATAATAGCAATCATGGCATTAATTTAGGCTTACTGTTAACAAGTTTCAATTTTATAGCTGACTTAGTAGATTCCTAGTTAGCCCCATTTCATGCAAATATCTGGATAAAAGAAAATTACTGCGGATGCTGGAATCTGAAACGAAAGAGAACATGCTGGAAAATCTCAGCAGGTCTGGCAGCACCTGTAGGGAGAGAAAAGAGCTAATGTTTCGAGTCCAGGTGACACTTTGTCAAAGCTTTGACAGAGTCTCCTGGACTGTGATTTTCCAACATTTTCTCTTTTGTTTCATGCAAATATCTCTTCAGCTACAACATTGAAAAAAAAATCCATTCTGCACGAGGAATTTTATGATGTGAAGTTATCTTTTCTTTTCCACTTGGCACATTATATCCTTGTGTAGACAGATAAATTTGCTGTCATAGATCTACTTCGATTACTTTCTTAATTATTCATATGCCAATTGTCAAAATATAAAACCTTATCAATGTATGTTCTTTTATAAAGAAAAATAAAACATTGAGAATGCATAAAGCTATGTTAGTAATCATTCAGATTTCAGTGCAAACTGCAAAGAACAGAGATAGCTAATCATTTCATTTGACTTCATTGTGCATCATATTTGCAAACAGATAGCTGTTTCCATGTTTCTGTGATCCTTGGCATTCCTTTCTGGAGAGATGTCTTTGAAACGCAAAAAAAAAGTGTTAGATTATTGATTGACAAAGGTCATTGCGAGATTAATGCTAATTCCTTGCATGTAACAGGCAAGATGATGAAGGTTGAAGTATAGTGTACCTGTGCTTGGAATTATTAATTCTTCCCCATTTGCTCAAGTTCCACATAGGTATAGGGTATACTCATCGTCTGAAGAGGCAATATTGTTTTAGTTACTTCAGCAGTCCAAAATATGACGTGTTGTATTTTGATCCAGGCTAACACCTTCTGTGTCTCTTTCCCTTGCTACCACCAGTTAGTTTTACCGGCCCCCTTTGCCTGGTTAATTGGCTTTAAGATTATTGTTCAGTTGTCAAGTCCTTACTGGCCTAACCTAACTTAGTTTTATTTCCAGGTGCACTTTCCCCCCTTCATTCTTGTGCTCTGTGTCTGCGCATTTTAGTCACCCTGAAACATTGTATGAGGAATATTATAGAAATGCAAATTGTTGGGTGGATGCAACATTGTGTCTCCATGTGCAACAACATTTTTTTCATAAATGTGTTTTATCTGCTATCATTTCAGCAAGTTTAGACTTCCCTGTTAATTTCATAAGGGACATTTCACAGCTGTTTGAAATCCCATTTGTTATTAAAACAGTTAATTTATATAGCTTTTTTCAAGATCACTGAATGTCTCCAAGCATTTTACACCTTTGAAGTTTTGTCTCTATTATAATTTGTCAATATGCCAAAAAATGCACAGTAAACCCCTTCAAACAACAATGTAATAATGACCAATCTGTTTCTTACTGATGTTGATTGAAGGATAAATATTTGTACGGACAATGGGAATAATTTCCTACTCTTCCTTGAAGTACTGTTGTGGGCTAATTTACATTCACCTGAGCAAGCAAATGGGGTCTTGGTTTCAATGAGCAAATGTCTCATTGAAAGATAGCACTTCCAACAGTGCAGCACACGCTCAGTGCTACACTAGAGTGTGAGCTTTGATTTTTGTACTTAAGCCCTGGAGGCTAAAGTTCTACCCATTGAACCACAGCACTCGTATTATTATTGTTGAACAATTTAGATGCTGTTTTGTGAACTTTTATGTTAATGGGAAGGAGGTATTACGTCAAAGTTTTAAAGTCCATTTGGTTATTTTTCCATCCAATAGTTCGCAATAGTTATTTAATTTTTTTCCCCATGAATCAATTTTGTTTTAGTGTCATGCTGTGACTGCTATCTATTTGGTACATCTTCACGCAACGGTCACTGTGGCATAAGGCTGATGGCAACTCCTAACTTTCAAGTTTACTTTTAATGACTAACTTGCACAGCATCTGTCTTCTATCACTGCAGTGTTCAAGTGTGAAGCCTATTTTATAATTAGAACAAAGTTTTTACAAAATCACTGTTGCTCAGTTAATTATGACCGTAGTCATTTTCAAATATTCTTTTCTTCAGTTGGCCGAAGGCTGACTGACACATTGGAGGCAGTAATGAACAATACTGTCTATGTGTGCCTCCATTGAGAAGAGGATCCAAAGATAAGAAAAATGGTACACATTTTACAGGATCTTGCCACTGAATAATTGATCTGGCGAGGTGTTTTGCTGTCGGAAAGAGGGCCTTAGTTTTCTCGGTGTTTAGTGAAAGGCCCAATTTCTATGTGCTGCTATACTTTTGAGATTTGAACGACCTTCAGCACAGCCCTCAAAATACTAGAGAAGTATTACCAGCAATTCCTTCACAAATCCAGTGGCAAGAAAGGTGCACCAACAACATTATCACGTAAAATCAACTCTACTGGGTGAAACATGTTGTTTGCATGCCTGGCATCATATTGTTCTGTTCGGAATTAGGTTGTGGCAGTAGGTTCCCAGGAGTTGTCCTCCTACTATGAAGCAATCAATCATCTTCAACGACTCATGGGAGTTCCTAGCTTGCGACCAACCAAAATGGTGAAGGTTCTATGGTTTTGGTTTGGGAAGACACCGAGCACATGAAAATACTTTTCTAGGAGTATGCAGAGGCAAGGTTGAGGCGTAAGTGTACAAGCCTCTCAACACTTCATCTGCCCGAATCTTTAAGTACCAGCTACCCTGCATGTGGCAGAGCCTGCAGATTGCGCATTAGACTTAGGAACAGGAGTAGGCCATTCAGCCCCTTGAGCCTGTCCCACCATTCAATGAAATCATGTCTGATCTGTGATCTAACAGATGACATATCAGCCATCTCAAAATCTATTGTGAAAGCAAGTCATCCTCAAACCCGTGGGACTTAATTTGCAGCATCTCCTCATGTGTTAATGCGTCCCTGGTTACAAAAACCTTGAAGCTTAGTTCTTGCTGCTGGTTCTTGGTACATAGAGATCGCCACTCCACAAGCACTCGGAAATCAAATGGATATTAGACATGAATGAGTGCCAGTCTGTAGCCTACTCACACAACCTCCTCCACATTGATCACATACTAAACCTTTTGTGTGCCCAATGATCGATTCCAGATAGGAAGTGTACATATAAGTCATTGATTGGCATGTAGATTATTTTGTTGCTTAAATGAGGTCCAAACTAAATATCATCGTATGTTAAACACAACACTGTGCCACAGCTGTTCTTGATTGTTTTTTAAAAAGGCATTGTTAAAGATTCAGCTCTGTGGACTCGTGATGTTGTGCTTCAGCCATTGAAGTTTTCGTAGCTTTGCTGCTTCTCCCTCAGATACTTTGTTGATGGTATTGGGACCTGCTCTTGGGACTTCTACCACAGTGCTAGTACATCAGTAGCTAAAAGCCAAGGCAACTTTGGCCTCTGGGGAATGAGGACCCATGGACTTGAAAGAAAAGAAGGAAAAACTTGCATTTAAATAGTGACTTTCATGTTTTCGGTGTCCCAGAGCACTTTACAGCTAATGAAGCATTTCAATAGCTAAGGCCAAGGCATCTTTGGGATGAGGATCCATGGACTTGAAAGAAAAGGAGGAAGGACTTGCATTTAAATAGTGACTTTCATGGTCTCGTTGTCCCAGAGCACTTTACAGCTCATGAAATATTTTTGACTTGCAATCACTGTTAGAATATAGGAAATGTGATAGCCAACTTGCAAAATGTCTACTTCCACAAATAGGAATATGACCATGATCATGGGGAGACAATGGTGTAGTGATAATGTTACTGGACTAGTAATCCAGAGACCCAAATTAATTTTCTGGGGACAAGGGTTCAAAACCCAACACCACATCTGGTAATGTGAATTCCAATAGTCTGTGGGCGGGATTCTCCGACCCCACGCAGGGTCCGAGAATTGGCGGGAAGCGGCGTTATTTCCGCTCCCGCAGGTTTTCGAATTCTCCCGCCGGTAAAAAACCGGCGTTGTGCAAATCCCGTCGGCAGCCTGTGAAAACAGCTGGCGCCGGCGGGATTTCATTTTATTTGCACTGACCTTAAATCTCCGGCCTGGATGGGCCGAAGTCCCGCCGACGTGGCCACGGGTCACGTCGGCGAAAATCACAGTTGATTTAAAACGGCGTCAACCATTGATGATGGGTGACGCCGTTCAGTGTCGGGGGTGGGTTGCGGCCATCGGGGGGGTGGGTTGCGGCCATCGGGGGGGGGGGTGGGTTGCGGCCATCGGGGGGGGGGGTTGCGGCCATCGGGGGTGTGGGTTGCGGCCATCGGGGGGTTGCGGCCATCGGGGGAGTGGGTTGCGGCCATCGGGGGGTTGCGGCCATCGGGGGAGTGGGTTGCGGCCATCGGGGGAGTGGGTTGCGGCCATCGGGGGTTGCGGCCATCGGGGGAGGGGGTTGCGGCCATCGGGGGAGTGGGTTGCGGCCATCGGGGGGTTGCGGCCATCGGGGGAGTGGGTTGCGGCCATCGGGGGAGTGGGTTGCGGCCATCGGGGGGGTGGGTTGCGGCCATCGGGGGGGTTGGGGGCAGCGGCGGGCAGAGGGGGGGGGGGCGACGGATGCCCGGGGCCAACGCACCGTCGCCCCCCCCCTCTGAACGCCGCTGCCCCCTACCCTAACCACCCCCCACCTCACCACCCCTACCTCCCTCCAACGCCCCTACCCCCTCCCCACCACCCCTACCCCCCTCCAACGCCGCCCCCCATCTCTCGCAACGCCGCAACCCCCCCCCCCCCTCAACGCCGCAACCCCCCCCCTCAACGCCGGGTCCCCCCCCCTCAACGCCGCTGCCCCCTACCCTAACCAACCCCCCCTCACCACCCCTACCTCCCTCCAACGCCCCTACCCCCCTCCCCACCACCCCTACCCCCCTCCAACGCCGCCCCCCATCTCTCCCAACGCCGCAACCCCCCCCCCCCTCAACGCCGCAACCCCCCCCCCTCAACGCCGGGTCCCCCCACCCTCAACGCCGCAACCCACACCCCGTCCCCCTCCCTCTGAAGGCCGGTACCCACACCCCCCCTCTCTCCTCCTCCCCCCCTTCCTTCCTCCTCCCCCCCCTTCCTTCCTCCTCCCCCCCCCTTCCTTCCTTCTCCCCCCCTTCCTTCCTCCTCCCCCCCTTCCTTCCTCCGTTAGTGGGGGGGGGGTGCGGCGTTAGTGGGGGGTGGGTGCGGCGTTGGAGTGGGGTAGGGGTGGTGAAGGGGGTAGGGGTGGTGAGGGGAGGGGGTTGGGGTAGGGGCAGCGGCGTGCAGAGGAGGGGGCGACGGATGCCCGGGGCCAACGCACCGTCGCCCCCCCCTCTGCACGCAGCTGCCCCTACCCCAACCCCTCCCTTCACCACCCCTACCCCCTTCACCACCCCTACCCCCCTCCAACGCCGCACCCCCACACCCCCACTAACGCCGCACCCCCCCCCACTAACAGAGGAAGGAAGGGGGGGGGGGAGGAGAGAGGGAGGGGGGAGGAGGAGAGAGGGAGGGGGGGGAGGAGGAGAGAGGGAGGGGGGGAGGAGGAGAGAGGGAGGGGGGGAGGAGGAGAGAGGGGGGGGAAGAGAGAGGGAGGGGGGGGAAGAGAGAGGAGGGGGGGGGAAGAGAGAGGGAGGGGGGTGGGAGAGAGAGAGAGGGAGGGGGGGGGGAAGAGAGAGGGAGGGGGGGGGGTACCGGCATTGATGGGGGGGGACCCGGCATTGAGTGGGGGGGACCCGGCATTGAGGGGGGGGGACCCGGCATTGATGGTGGGGGGGGACCCGGCATTGAGGGGGGGTGGGACCCGGCATTGAGGGGGGGAAGAGACCCGGCGTTGGAGGGGGTAGGGGTGTGGTGGGGAGGGAGGTAGGGGTGGGTGGGGAGGGAGGTAGGGGTGGTGGGGAGGGAGGTAGGGGTGGTGGGGAGGGAGGTAGGGTGGTGGGGGGGGGGGTGGTTAGGGTAGGGGGCAAGCGGCGTACAGAAGGGGGGGGTGACGGTGCGTTGGCCCCGGGCATCCGTCGCCCCCCCCTCTCTGCCCGCCGCTGCCCCCCAAACGCCGGAACCCCCCCCCCCCCCCAAATGCCGGAACACACCCCCCCCCCCCCAAATGCCGGAACACACCCCCCCCCCCCAAATGCCGGAACACACCCCCCACCCCAAATGCCGGACCACACCCCCCCCCAAATGCCGGAACACACCCCCCCCCCCCCCCCCAAATTGCCGGAACACACACCCCCCCCAAATGCCGGAAACACAACCCCCCCCCCAAATGCCGGAACACACACCCCCCCCCCCCCCCAAATGCCGGAACACACACCCCCCCCCCAAATGCCGGAACACACACCCCCCCCCCAACAAATGCCGGAACACCCCCCCCCCCAAATGCCGGAACACACACCCCCCCCCCAAATGCCGGAACACACACCCACCCCCCCCAAAATGCCGGTAACACACACCCCCCCCCAAAATGCCGGAACAACACACCCCCCCCCCAAAATGCCGGGAACACACACAACACACACACACCCACCCCAAATGCCGTAACACACACACACACACACACCCCCCCCAAAATGCCGGGTCTGTCTCTCTCCTTATCCTATCCAAAAACGCCGGGTCTCACCACTTCCGCAGCTGGTGAAACTGAGCGCTATCGCGTCAGTCAGCTGCTAGCCCCTCCGGGAACGGAGAATAGCGGCCCTTAAATGAAGGCCCCGGCGCCGGAGTGATTAACACCGATTTTTTTCGCAGGCAACCCGCGTTACGAAGGGCTACGGAGAATCCCGCCCCGTAATTGAAAACCTCGTCTCAGCAATGGTAACCATGAAACCATTGTTAATTAATTGAAAACATAGGCTGGGATTCTCCCCTACCCGGTGGGGCGGGGGGGTCCCGGCTTAGCGGAGTGGCGCCCACCACTCCGGCACGGGCCTAGCTCCCAAAGGTGCGGAGAATTCCGCACCTTTGGGGAGGCCCGACACCGGAGTGGTTGGCGCCACTCCAACTGGCGTCAAAACCGGCGCCAACGGCTTTTGATGCCCGCCGGCCGGCGTCTGGGCTAGCTGAAAGGCCTTCGCCGGTTTGCGCATGTGCCAATGCGTCAGTTGCCGCTGACGTCACCACCGGCGCATGCGCGGTAGGGGGTTCTCTTCCGCCTCCGCCATGGTGGAGGCCGTGGCGGCGGCGGAAGAAAAAGAGTGCACCCACGGCACTGGCCCGCCCTCCGATCGGTGGGCCCCGATCGCAGGCCTGACTACCGTGGGGGCACCCGGGGTCCAATCGCTCGCCCCCCCCCCCCCCTCCCCAGGACCCCGGGGGTCTGCTCGCGCCGCCAATCCCGCCGCCACCAGAGGTGGTTGAAACCAGGGCGGCAGGATTGGCCTCTCAGCGGCGGGACTTCGACCCATCGCGGGCCGGAGAATCGGCGCAGGGGGCTCGCCGATCGGTGTGGAGGGCACGCCGATCCCGTGATTCCCGCCCCCGCCAATTCCCGGGTGGCGGAGAATTCCGGCCACGGCGGGGGCGGGATTTTCGCCAGCAGGGTCAGAGAATTTCCCCCATAGTCTCAGCAATGGTAACCATGAAACCATTGTTGATGATGTCAGGACAACAGAGGTAGTTTTAAATGATCTATATTTGTATTATTAGAAATGAGGCATATTTTTAAGTGGGTTTAATTTATTGTTTTTGTGTAAGGAAGGGTAACCTATAGTTAGATTCATGTCAGACTGTACTTCTACTGTGCTTAGAGAAGGTTACAATGTGAAAAGTCAGACTTGGGAAGTGAAGAGCTGATGAAATTGCTACGGACAAATCATATATGTGAAGCAATGGTAAGGTTTGGTATCCTTATTTCCACTGTTTGAAGCAGTGGTATTCTGTGAGGAACTGAGTACCTGAATGTATATAATAACATTTAAGACAAAGGAAACCTGAGAGGACAGGTGGAAAACCTGGTGCCAGATTGTTTGTTAAAGTCAAGTGCAGGCTTTGTTTGATGGTATACACGGAAAACTTCTGGAATGGCTTATTAATGCAAACACCTGATCGAAAACATTGAAAGAAAATTTTGCAGAGTGTGTGTTCTTGGGAGTTGTGTTTAGAAACCCTCATGTGTCAGTCCTCTGGAGGGATTGTGAGAGATATCCACAGAAGATTGGTTGAGTGGCATCGGCCATTTAGTTTCAGAGAGGGGTGTATCTTGAAAACTATACACATCTGTAGATTTGTGAAGTTAATGGGGGTAAAGGAGTATTGTATCATGAACAAACTTTCATGTTCAATAAATGTTAAAATTAATTAATGGTCCTGTGTCACTGTTCCTTGATGTTTTCCAAGTTAAAAAGTAAAAGTTATGATCTTTTGAGCCAAGGTCCCATTCTGGAATCTTACTGACACCAACTGCCGTCGTACCAATTATTGTAAAAACCCATTATCACTAATGTCCTTTAGGGAAGGATATCTGCCATTGTTTGGCTGACATCTGACTCAGGAAATGCAGTAAATGTGGTTGACTCTTAACTGCCCTCTGAAATGGTGCCTCTCACTTTAAAGGCATTTAGGGATGGACAACAAATGCTGACAGTGCCTGTGATGCCCACATCTCATGAAAAATGAAAATAATGGAAAAAAATAACCTGTTTCAGTGATGCTGACTAAGGGATTAACATTGGCTAGAATACCAAGGAGAGCTCCCCTATTCGTACTATTTTACAAGGTAGTGTTGGACCGTTTACATTAACCTGAGATGGTAGATGTGGCCTCCATTTAATAAGTCACTCTAGAAACACCACCTCTGAGAGTGGAGCACACCCTTCAATTGCATCAGAGGGTCACCCTTAATCTTTGTGAGCTGGCTCACAAGGTGAGACTACTACCAACTAAACCACGGCCGACCAAGATGTGGATAAGGATGATTACTTAATAACAGAAAATGTTGCACTTTTGCAAAGGTGAGAAATGGCCTCTATAACTGAATTTTCTTAGGCTTTCAATGGGGGAGGCTGCTGATCACGTTTTGATAAGTGTAATGCCATCAGAATAAGAATAGAATAGAGCATTACAGCGCAGAACAGGCCCTTCAGCCCTCAGATGTTGCGCCGACCTATGTAAACCATCCTAAAGCCCATCTACACTATTTCAGTATACATCCATATGTTTATCCATGACTATTTAAATGCCCTTAATGTTGGCGAGGCCACCACTGTTGCAGGCAAGGGCATTCCACGACTACTACTCTGAGTAAAGAACCTACCTCTGACATCTGTCCATATCTATCTCCCCTCAATTTAAAACTTTGTCCCCTCGTGCTAGCCATTACCATCCGAGGAAAAAGGCTCTCACTATCCACCTATCTAATCCTCTGATCATCTTCAATTCCCTCTGCCTTTCCTCATAAGATCTTCCCTCCATACCAGGCAACATCCTGGTAAATCTCCTCTGCACCCTTTCCAATGCTTCCACATCCTTCCTATAATGTGGCGACCAGAACTGCACGCAATACTCAAATGCGGCCACCCCAGAGTTTTGTTTAGCTGCGACATGACCTAATGGCTCTGAAACTCATCCCTCTACCAATAAAAGCTAACACACTGTACACCTTCTTAACAACCCTATCAACCTGGATGGAAACTTTCAGGGATCTATGTCCATGAACACCAAGATCTCTCTGCTCATCCGCACTACAAGAATCTTACATTAGCCCAGTACTCTGTATTCCTGTTATTCCTTCCAAAATGAATCATCTCAAACTTTTCTGCATTAAACTCCATTTGCCCTTCTCAGCCCAGCTCTGCAGCTTATCTGTGTCCCTCTGTAACCTGCAACATTCTTGCGTACTGTCCACAACTCCACCGACTTAGTGTCATCCGCAAATTTATTCACCCCATCCTTCTATGCCCTCCAGGCGCTGGCATACGTGAAATCATGCCAGCGGAGAATCCCGTCTATTGTGTGGTTTCCTTAGAGAGAAAAAGCTGAGGAGACTTGATAGTGACATTCCAGTTCCTGAGGGGTATGGACAGGAACTAGGGAGGAATTGTTCCAGCTCAAGAGAGCATCGTGAACCAGAGGGCAAAGATTCAAATAATTGCCAAAAAAAGGAGCAAAGATGATGTGAGGAAAAATGTTTTCAATCCAGAGAGTGGCTGAGTCTGTTATCAACTTCCTAAGAGAGTGGTGGAAGCAGTTTAGATTGAAGTATTCAAGGGAATTGGATTGCTATCTGAAAGAAGGCACGTGGTTATGATGATAAGGCAGGGGGATTGGGACTAGATAGAATGCTCTTTCAGAGAACAAAATTGATCAGCTGAATGTCCTCCTGCACCTGTAAAGATTCAGTGAAATTTATTCTGGTTATTTACTGTCCTGTCACCCTCCACTCAATCTTGAGCAAAGTAAGGGAAGTGTCAGAGACAATACTGTCATACGGCACCTACACAGCCAATAGCCTTCTCACTGATGCTCAGTTTGAGTTCAGCCAACAATGCCCAGCTCTAGACCTCAGAGCCTTGGTCCAACCAGCGACACGAGCTGAATTTCAGAAGTGAGATGAAAGTGACTGTCCTATACATCAAGGCAGCATTTGATTGAGTGTGGTGTCAAGGAGCCCTAATAAAATCAAATATGAGAATCAAAGGAAAACTGTCCACTGCTTCGGCCAATCATGTGAGACCAGGATATTGCTCCAATTTTTCCTCACTTTATTGTCCTTGGCCTAGGTTTCTTCAGCAGCTTCATCTGCGACCTTGGCTGGGATTCTCCCTACCTGGCGGGCGGGGGGGATCCTGGCATGTTGGAGTGGTGTGAACACTCCGGCGTTGGGGCCGCCCCAAAGGTGCGGAATTCTCCGCACCCAGGGGCCAGCCCTCACATTGAGGGCAGCCATGCCGGAGTGGTTCCCACTCCGCCGGCTGGCGTGAACGGCCTTTGGCGCTACGCCAGCCGGGCCGAGATAAGAACTTCGGCCGCCGGGAGGGGGTCCTCTTCCGCCTCCGCCCATGGTGAAGATCATGGCGAGGTGGAAGAAAAGAGTTACCCCCACGGCACAGGCCCGCCTGTGCAATGGTGGGCCCCGATCGCGGGCCAGCCACCGTGGCTGTACCCCCCGGGGTCAGATCGCAATAAGCTGGTGATGGCACAATGTGAATGCAGTTCGCAACCCCTCAAGTACTAAAGCAGGACATGCATCCACGAAGCAGACCGAGACATCATTCAGGCTAGGTAATCTGTGGCTAATAACATGTGCACATACAAGTGCCAGACAATGACCATCTCCAACAAGAATGCACCTAACCATCTCCACATTACATTACCATGCTGAATCCTCCACTGTCAACATCCAGGGCGTTATTGACCAAAAGCTCAAATGAAACAGCTATTTAAATACTGTGGCTGCAAGGGCATGTTAGAGGCTGGAAATTCTGCGTTGAGTAATTTCCCTCCCCACTCTCCAAGCCAGGAGACGACTACCTACAAGGTACAAGCAAGTGTGATTGAATAAGCCCCACATTTCTGGATGAGTGCTACAAGAACTCAACACTGTCCAGGACAAAGCAACCTACTTGATTGGCACCCCGTTCACTACCAGCGCCAAGTGCAGCAATCCGCAGAATTTACAAGATAAGCAGCACAAACCTGCAAAGGCTCCTTTGACAATATCTTTCAAACCCGTATCCTCTTCCACCAAGACGAACAAGATGCATGGGAACACCACCACCTGTTAATTTCTCTCTAAGTCACATGCCATCCTTACTTAGAACTATATCATCCTTCTTTCATTGTTGGTGGATCAAAATCATGTAACTTCTCCCCTCCCAACAGAGCTGTGGGTGTACTCACACGGGTTGCAGTGGTTAAAGAAGGTGGCTCACCATCACCTTCTCAAGTGCAGTTAGGCATGGGCATTAAATCCTGCCCTAGCCAGTTACATTCACATTCTATTAATGAATTTTAAGAAATGAGGTCAACATGACATTTAAACTACTTTTTTTGTAGAGTCATCGCCCAGGATTTTCCTGCCTTGACACAGGTGGGGCAGCAAAATTTGGCGAGGTCCTTTGCCTATTAATGGTTCTCCAAATTTTCCTGTCCCGCCACAACACTACCCATCGGCGTTGCGGCTGGAAAATACCACCCATAGAATAATTTGATATTTTTCAATTTAAATATTACAATCCTAATTAGAAAAATTATGAATTGGCAAGGAGTGTTATGAAATGTTTATTACAAAGATGATTATTTTATTGATGAAAACGCATTTGCAGTTTGGGTGTTTTTTTCAGCTTTAAGAAACAAAATAGTGAAAAATTAACTTCTGCTTGTTTACCTAACAAGAGTTTTTGTGTTATTTTAAATGGTGCTACTCTGTACCTAGACTGCAGAGATATACTTCTGCCAATGATGACTGAACAACTGAAGCATCATTGGAGAACCGAGAAGAATTGGAAGCATGCTGCCACCTGCTTAGCAACATCTTGGAAGTGCTCTACAGAAAAGATGGGGTAGTAGGTTCTCCCTTTTTTGACAGTTATAACTTTTCAATTGGTCTTTCTTTATGGATTAATGCCTTTCCTTGTTAAAATATAGTATTAAAATTATATTTTAATTTGTTTCTATTTTAAATTTTATTGTAGACTTATTGTCTCTGTTATCATTGCCTGACTCTGCTATAACTGTTGACAGGAATCTGTTTACTTTGTTCTCATTACTTAATGTTTATCTCCATTTCTTACGAGATCCAAACTTACCTTATCATAATTTGGAGGCTGGGAACGAGAATTCCCAGCATGGCTCCAGAAATTGCATGCATATGTGGCCAAGAGGTGGCAGCCCATGTGCAGAGCTGGAATTTGTTTAGGTATTTGGGCCATGGAAGGGCCCAGTGTGCCTATTCAAAAAGTAAATGGTGCAAAAATCACAATCATGTGACCCAGGAGAGGAGCAGCATGACTGAAGGGAGTCGTGGCAGGGAGATGTCCCATTAAGAACAAAGAGGAGTAGAGAAAATAATAAATGGCTGCGGTTGGCAGGGTTTCAATGGTGAGGGCTGAGCAGGCGTCTTGGCTACAGAAGACGGCTCAAGAGAAAGCCCAGAAAATCAAAGAGAACAGTAGAATGTTGATGACTCTGTGTGGGCCGTCAGGGCAAATGTATCCACTTTGGACAGTAGTATTTTGCACAGCATGGCCACAAAGCTCAATTTGTGCTTGAGAGTGCAGACTTTGGAATCTGGGGGAAACCGTCTTGGGAAAAGAGATTGAAATCCGCCATCATTGAGGTACCAAGATGCAGCAATGTTTGGAGAGCATTCCTAGCAAGACCTTCAAATCCCTTCACGAGGGAGACAGAGTCTTGATGAAATTGGTTGACTGTGTTGCTGATCTGCGGGTGGGTTGTTGAGAAATCCATGGAATCTGTCTTGTCCGCATCTGCCATTTACTTGCAGTGTCGTTTGTTCGACCACAGTTTGCATGTACCTCATATTCACCCAGAATGTTACCAAATATAACATGGATATTATGAATTGTTTTTTCTTTCTAACTTTGTACAGTAAAGTTTATTTTTGGTCTAAACCTGTGGAATCTTACAGCGTATTGTCTTAGCAAGTTGCCTTGAATATCGGAACTTTGGTCTATTGTAAACAAAATGTTATTAGTCCCTAACTGAATCATACCAAAAGCTTGATGGTCTGGCCCAGGATCATAACACATTGTAATTGGCTTTTTTATTTGCCAATCATGTTATGCCAGAATTTCTCTTTGTTCTCTTTGGGAGGAATGCAACGTTGTGGAATCAATTGTATCAACAAAAACCCAATGATATTTTGCAATATGTGCAGATACCAAGGCAGCATTCAATTGAGCATCAAACCATGGAACCTTTGCAAAAGAAGTTCAGTGGATGTCAGTCCCTATTCAAACTTTTGACAGTCTTTGCTTTCGCATGTATTCAGTGCTCCCAACTACAGTTTTACATCAATAGTTGCAATTTTGAATATGTTTTATATCAAATTTGATGGCATGCCCAGATCTATCCCAGCACGCTCAAAGCTATCCCGCCGCATTCAAAACTATCCCAGCAGCTCAAAACGAACGCAGCATGGTCAGAACTTACCTGGCGAGCTCAAAGTTGTCAAATGCACTCAGCAACCCTCATTGAAAAATGCAATAAAATTACTAACCTAAATAATATTTGATTATACAGTTTTTCATTTTGTCCATAAATATTGTTCTGCTATAGAGTACATGCATGAGAGAACCACCTGATTCCCATTGGTTCTTAATTCATTTGTCTCACCCACTCTACAAAACTCCAGTTATAAATCTCCCTCAACCACCACCACCCCCTGACTCCTCCAGCCCCACACTCACCCCTTCACGCCCTTCACTCTCCACACTTTGCCTCGCTAACCTCCAGTCTCCACATTCCTCCTTGTTCCCTCCAGTCTCCACATTCCCCCTTGTTCCCTCAAGTCCCTAACTTATTCCTCCTCCCACCACACTGTCCACCCCCTTCCCCTTTCCAAATACTCTGCCCGATCTAAGTCCCTCCAACTCACCACTCCTCCCTCCCGCCAAATTCTCCACCCCTTCCCTCCAGCTTCTTCTCACCTCCATTGTCTAGCTCAAGCTCCGGACCCTGGGCCTCGCCAACCTCTCCTCTCATTCTAGGCCTGGACCCGGTCTCGCCTCTCTCCTGGGCTGGACCCCGGTCTCGCCTCTCTCCTGGGTGGACCCCGGTCTTGCCTCCAGCCCGGCTGGATCCCGGACTCGCCTTGCTCCCGGTTTGGGCATCTCGGTCAAACCTTGTCCCGGATTGAACCCCAGTCTGGCCTTGCTCCCAGATTGTACCATGTTTCGGCGCTCCCGGTTTGGGAATCCCGGTCAAACCTTGATCCCGGATTGGACTCCAGTCTGGCCTTGCTCGCAGATTGTACCCCTGTCCCGCCATGCTCCCGGATTGTACCCCTGTCCTTCCTCCCTAGTTGTACCACGGTCTCACCTTGCTCACGGATTGGACCCCAGTCTTGCTGCTTCTGGCCTGACCACGGTCTCGCCTCTCTCCCGGGCTGGACCTCGGTCTCTGCCTCTCTCCCCGGCTGGACCTCGGTCTTGCCCCTCCCCCGGGCTAGACCACGGTCTCGCCTCTCTCCCGGGCTGGACCTCGGTCTCGCCTCTCTCCCGGACTGGACCTTGGTCTTGCCTCTCTCTCCGGGCTGGACCTTGGTCTTGCCTCTCTCCCGGGCTGGACCTTGGTCTCGCCTCTCTCCCGGGCTGGACCTTGGTCTTGCCTCTCTCCCGGGCTGGACCTTGGTCTTGCCTCTCTCCCGGGCTGGACCTTGGTCTTGCCTCTCTCCCGGGCTGGACCTTGGTCTTGCCTCTCTCCGGGCTGGACCTTGGTCTTGCCTCTCTCCCGGGCTCGACCTCGGTCTCGCCTCTATCCCGGGCAGGACCTCGGTCTTGCCTCTCTCCCGGGCTGGACCTCGTCTCGCCTCTCTCCCGGGCTCGACCTTGGTCTTGCCTCTCTCCTGGGCTGGATCCCGGTCTCCGCCTTACCCCCGGGCTGGACCTTGGTCTTGCCTCTTTCCCGGGCTGGACCTTGGTCTTGCCTCTTTCCCGGGCTGGACCTTGGTCTTGCCTCTCTCCTGGGCTCTACCTCGGTCTGGCCTCTCTCCAGGGCTGGACCCCGTCTTGCGTCACTCCTGGGATGGACCGGTCTCCCCTCTCTCCTGGGTTGGACCTCGGTCTGGCCTCTCTCCCGGGCTGGACCTCGGTCTGGCCTCTCTCCTGACTGCTCCTCAGTTTTGCCTCTCTCCCGGGCTGGACCTCGGCCTTGCCTCTCTCCCGGGCTGGACCTCGGTCTCGCCTTTCTCACGGGCTGGTCCCCGGTCTCGCCTCTCTCACATGCTGGACCTCGGTCTCACGTCTCTCCCGGGCTGGACCTCGAACTCTCCTCTCTCCCGGGCTGGACCTCAAACTCGCCTCTCTCCCAGTTGGTCCCAGGTCTCGCCTCTCTCCTGGGCTGGACCCCGGTCATGCCTTACTCCCAGGCCTGACCCCAGTCTCCCTCTCCTGGGTGGACTCTGGTCTCGCCTCCAGCCCGGCTGGATCCTGGACTCGCCTTGCTCCCGGTTTGGGAATCCCGGTCAAACCTTGATCCCGGATTGAGCTCCAGTCTGGCCTTGTTCCCGGATTGTACTATGTTTCGACGCTCCCGGTTTGGGAATCCCGGTCAAACCTTGATCCCGGATTGGACTCCAGTCTGGCCTTGCTCGCGGTTTGTACCCTGATCTGGCCATGTTCCCGGATTGTACCCGTGGCCTTCCTCCCGAATTGTACCACGGTCTCGCCTTGCTCACGGATTGGACCCCAGTCATGCTGCTCCTGGATTGTTTCCTGGTCTTGCCTTACTCCCAGATTGGAAAATGTCTCGCCTTGCTCCCGGGTGGGAATAAAAGGGATCTTGTAGGAGTAAGAAGGGATTTGCTGCCGAATAACGGATGTGATGCAAGGGAGCAGAGAGAGGAGGGAGACATGTTGGGTGGGGGGTGTGGGAGGAAAATGTGGTTTTTCCCAGGATTATGGTTTTTCTAGCCATCAAGACGAGTTGTTCAAGGAAATGTTCTCTGTCACATCTTGAGAAGTTTCATTGTATGATCTTCTCTCCTTTAGACGTCTATGATCCGTTTGGATTCTCATATCTTCAGCTCCAGACAGAATATCTCCGGTATTAAAACAAAGTAGAGCATCCTGCAGCTTCTCTTTTGTTTTTATATGTTGAGTTGCTCTAATTACTTGCTCTTTCAAGAATTAAATCTGTTGTGTGACCTTTTTTTGTTGCCAAGGTTGGCAAATTCATATTTTGCAAAAAGCGCATATGTATTATTAGAACAATACCCTACCTTAACTCCTACCGAATTATTTATATTTTTTTGATTTCGTCTCTTGAAGTCACTTGTATTCTCAGAGAACCCATAGAATCCCTACAGTGTAGAAGGAGACCATTTGGCACACCGAGTCTGCACTGATCCTCTGAAAGAGCACCCTACCTCGGCCCACTCTCCTGCCCTATTCCTGTAACCCCACCTAACCTATGGACACAAAGGGGCAGTTTAGGATGGCCACTCCACCAAACCTACACATTTTTGGACTGTGGGAGGAAACCGGAGGCCGGATGAAACCCACGCAGATGCAGGGAGAGATGTGCAAGCTCCACACAGGCACGGTCACCCAAGGGCAGAATTGAACCCGGTTCTCCAGCTCTTTGAAGCAGCAGTGCTAACCACAGTGCCACTGTGCTGCCCTAAACATGCCATAAAAATTCAAATTGTTAGTGTATGTGAATTTTGAAATTCATTCGTAGGACAAGGCATACCATATAAATGTCTAGTAATTTTAAAGAAACATCAGGATGCCCATGATTTCACCTACGAGCTCTCCATTTCAGATTTCAGGCAGAACAGACTACCTACCAGTAGTTACTTCAGGTTTGTGCATTCAGGATGCCCTGGAAGCAGTTGGAGATAGTATCTAGTCTATATAGACAAATAGATACGACCCATTCGGAATTGAATTTGAACATTTCCGGATCATTTCAATTGTGTTTTGAAAATTACCCCCAAAAGGTGCACATTTTGTATATTTAGCTTTCACTTGGTGATTTACTTAGTAACCTAGATACTTAGGAGATAGGAGCATGGGTTTGTCATTCGTTCCCTTGAACTTTTTGTACTATTCATTAGAATTTTACAGCGAAGCCATTTTTGCACACTATCCCCATGCCCTTAATGTCTTTACTATGTAGAAAATTTAATCTCTAACTTCAACAGCTGAGACTCCAGAGATGTATAGGTGGAGGATTCCAAAGATATATCACTCTCTGACTGAAGACATTTCTCCTCATCTCCGTCATAAATGGCCTACCCCTTATTTTGAGACCGTGTCCTGTTCTTTGCTGTTGACTGCGGAAATGACAATTAGTAAGAAAGCATTTCACGAAAGTGTGATTAATAGCAACCCCTGCATTTTATCCTGCAAACTTTGATTTGACATTGAACATTCATTCTGTTGTCTTGACCCCGAGTACAATTATAACTGATTTTCTTTGCATGAAAATGGATTTTAATAGTGAACATCAGTATTTTGTTTTGTTTGTTATCGTTAGTAACAGTCTTTGTTGGTTGATTTCTATCCTAGGGACCAACTCAACGACATGTCCAGCTAATTATGGAGAAACTACTGAGAACTGTAAACAGGACAGTCATTTCTATGGGACGTGATTCTGAAATAATAGTAAGTTCCTGTGGAAATTAATCTTTGAGTCTAATCAAGAACCACCTGTAACTGGCTTAAGTCAATGTTGGCTCGACTAACTAATTGATGGGGTATGAAAGAGTTGAAACCTTGTTCTTATTTTGTCAGTCAAAGGCTTAGCAACTCCCTGTCCTAATGGCAATCATTTTGTGTAATGGCTCAGTTCAGAGGTTCCCAACAGTGGTGTGAAATAACATAAAAAATGACTAAACGTTAACGCAAATAAATAATAATAATTGCTTGTCACAAGTAGACTTCAATGAAGTTACTGTGAAAAGCCTCTAGTCGCCACATTCCGGCGCCTGTTTGGAGAGGCCAGTACGGGAATTGAACCTGCGCTGCTGGCATTGTTCTGCATCACAAACCAGCTGTTTAGCCCACTGTGCTAAACTAAACCTAGCCTTTATTTTCAGCTCCGTGGTCAGCATCTCCAAGTTCCGCCGAACCTCAGGCCTTCCACGCATGTGCTGACCAGCAAAGGGTTGCACAACGATTGTGTCTGAACAATGTAGAATATCCAAACTGCGTATGCGTGGCCCACTCCCAACTGTGCATGCGTGATTCGGATGATCAATGTAAAACAAACCAAACCGCGCAATTGTGATGCTTTCCTGGCTTTCTGTATGCATGGGAGACGCTGAGTATCTTCAGGCTTCTGGATGCCGACCACTGCGCAGTCTGCCCAAGAAGTGCTCATGAAAAGGGCTCATATACCCTGGGAGAAGCAAGGAAGATGGGGAGAGGAAAGAAAACAGGAGAGAAGATGGAGGGATAAAAAAAACAAAGTTTCCAGTAAGGGAAGAAGACATAGGTAAGAAACAGTAATAAAGTTAAGAAAAGGAGATCCAATTGGAGAAAGATCAACAAGGAGTTGACCTGAAATGAGATAGACTTGGGAGAAGCCTTAGTAGTTAAAGAGACTCTAAAAGAAGTTCCGAAGATCCGAGAAGGCCACTGGAGGTTGGTAACTCAATGCTGCGTGGTGCTGGGGCAAGGATATACCTTTGGAAGAGTATTTTCGGCTTGGCAGGGCTGAAATAGTACTTCTAAGTTGCTGCTTGAGGGCATTTATTTTGCAGTGTGCTGTGTTTTACCACAGCTTGACATGGATATGTTCTTAAGGACATGGATACGTTCTTAATAACATGGATAGCTCTGATTTGGATGTGGCCGCAAGAACAGCGCCTCAGGAGAAAAAAGCAAGGTTCGTACACAGTACAATGATAGCTAATTGGCCTTTGGATTTTCATGCCTCTTGCCTTGTCCCAGAGGAAAGGTTTCGAGTGCTGCAATGGTATCAAGTAAGTTTCGAAGCGCCATTTCAATACAAAACACCCTTCGCTCTCGAGCAAGGATGTCCAAGGATATTCAAGCGCTGAGAGAAGAGAGAGACTATCTCAAAATTAATTCATGATGGAGTGTGCGTGAGTTTCAGATAATGTGCAGAACGCGAGATACCTGGTGGCTGAACTCATAGCGAAAATTGATGAAGCTGCATACTATTGCAGAAAGCTATATCTGCCGGCATGCAAAAGTACTGTGACAGGAATTTTGGGAGCTAATGCTGACAATGAATTCGACAAAGTTTCTCTTTCTGATAGTACAATGAAATGTCGTAGTTCCAAAATATCAGTTGATATTCAACATGTGCTTCGACAGAAATTAATGGAAAATTTGCCTTGCACAGATATTAACGTGCACTGCCAGCTCATAGCTAATATCAGGTAGTTTGATCCTATCAGAGAATTTCACTTTTGCGAAGAAATACCTGGTCATATGACCGAAAAGGAAATCTTTTGTATCACAACTGCTTACCTGGAGGGAAACAATCTTAACTGGACCACCAAGTACAATAGCACTTACATTGATGAAGCCACGTCCATGAATGGAAAAATCAAAGGATTCATGAGTATGGTGAAAGAACAGAATCTTCACATCCAGACCAGCCTCTGTACCCTGATCCGTGAGGCTCCTGTTGCTAAAACAATGCCATCTGAGTCAACTGCAGTGTTGGATCAAACAGTTAAAATTGTGAATTGAGCAAAGTCATGTCGTTTGAAATCGTGCTTGTTTGCCATTTTGTATCAGGAGATGAGAGCTGGGTACCAGGGTTTACTTATGCACACATATATTGCTCTCTCAGCGGAAGGTCATTTCTTGTATTTATGAATTCCATAATGTGTTGAAAGAGTTTTTGGCTCTGCATAAATTGCCGCACAAAGATTTAATATGTGATGATCTTGATGTGCTCAGCTTGTATATCTTTGTGATATATTCAACCATTTGAATGAGCTGAATGTTAAAATGCAGTGGAAAAGGGAGAATATTCTGACTGCCATGGATAAACTTGGTAGGAAAAAGTGGCAAGTGGGTCGATTGAAATATTCAAGCTGGCATCAGCAAATCCTGCTGAGAAAACTGTTCTCAACCTCATTTCCACACATTTTAAAACTCTACAAGAGAAATTTGAATACCACTTTCCCTCCATGAATATGGAAGAATTTGTCTAGGTACTTGGCCATTTAGTCCACTCTCTCTTGAATAAGCAAAGAAATTGTCATTAAAAGAATAAGAGGAATTTGGAGAACTAAGGATGGATTGTGTATTGAAAGATGAAGTTTGCCCAGATGCCTCTGGCCACATTTTTGCTATTTGCCGGTCAAGATAATCCATTTGATTTAGATTGCAGAATAGCAGCACTTTTACAATTTCCCACAACCTGCATGTGCGAGTTGGTGTTTTCAACACTGGCCTATGTAAGAAACAGAAGGAGGAAGCACCTGTCAGTGGAGCAAGACCTGCGAGTTTCCCTGTCATCAGTTCCTTCCTGAGATTCTGCTCACAGAGGCAGGCCCAGGTGTCACATTAATGTTGTTGGTATGATGCTGCTCACAGTATTTCCTTCATTTATGAACTTTCATATTGAAAAATACAGACTCAGAAACAATGAAAACAATTGAAATGTTTAATGGGAAATTCTTTTTTGTGTAAATTTAGAATACACAGTTTTTCTTTTCCAATTAAGGGGCAAATTAGCATGGCCAATTCACTTATCCTGCACATCTTTAGGTTGTGGGGGTGAAACCCACACAGACAACGGAAGATTGTGCTAACTCCACACCGACAATGACTCGGGGCTGGGATTGAACCCGGGTCCTTGCGAAGCAGCAGTGCTAACAACTGCGCCAGTGTGTCACCCGGGAAAATAATTTTAAAATATGTACATTTTCAATAAAAATATTGTATATGACATAAAAATTGTGATCAGGCTTTCACTATAACCTTAAATCAATTAAAATTGTATTAAATGGTGATATGAGGTGTTTTTAGGAGGTTTTAGAGAGAAAAGGCTTTTCTCAAGTGCAACTTGGTTGGGGATAGTAGGAGCTGTGTCTCAGTTTTGTTTATAGCAGAAAGATGTACTGAGACCGATGAAATGAGAGTACATCTTGGGAAAATTTTAGGTGCATTTACTAATTTTACATTGCTTTTTAGAGCAAAATGGAAATTACCCAGATTTATGGATGGAAGATTGTAATACTTTCAGCATGAGGATGTATCAAAGCCCCAGTTTTAGCATTTCAATATGTGCGTCATTATTTGATCCATTTAATTTTATTCCCATAAGAGTTTGCTGGATTACCTATTCTTTCAGATATTTGAAATTTTCTACTCCAATTTTAAGTTAGATGGTACAGTACAGTGCAGGGGGGACACAATTAAGATGTATGAAATTATGACGAGCAATGATGGGGTGCATAAGAGAAATTTTTCCCCTTGGTGGAAGGATCAATGGCCGGGGCCATAGATTTGAGATAAGGGGCAGGAGTTTTAGAGGGATGTGAGGAAGTTATTTTACCCATTGGGAGTTTGGAACTCTCTGTCTGAAAGGGTGGTGGAGGCAGAGGACCCGCAAAACATTTCGGAAGTATTTAGTTGTACACTTGCGATGCTAAGGGCGTTCAAGGCTGGAAAATGAGATGAGAATAGTGGATGGTTGTTCTTAGAAAATAAGGTAATGTATTGCCTTTGTCTGTTTTATTATTATATTATGGAATTATAGAATCCCTACAGTGCAGAAGGAGGCCATTGGGTCTGCACCGATTCTCTGTAAGAGCACCCTACCTAGGCCCACTCCCATGCCCTATTCCCGTAACCCCATCCAACCTTAGGACACTAAGGGGCAATTTAGCATGACTAATACACCTCACCTGCACATCTTTGGACTGTGGGAGGAAACCGGAGCCAACCCACACAGACACGGGAAGAAGGTGCAAACTCAACACAGTCAAGGCTGGAATTAAACTGGTTCCTTGATGCTGTGAGGCAACAGTGCTAACCACTGTGCCGCCATGCCTTATTGTGGTAGTTTTCTTTTAAAATTCATCCAATATACATATGAATTTTAAAAGAGTTCTGAATCATCCCAGTATAATATTGTGAAGTTTTTTCTGTTCTTCCTGATGACAGGCTTAATACAATTTGTCGTATATCCATACTTTAAATTAGTTGAATTTGTATTTTTCAATCTAAAGGGTCAGCTATCCAATAGAAAAACAATACAAAATATCCTGGCTTCTATTTTCCAGTGTATAAAAATGGATCAGTTTGAATTGTGACCAATATCCTGAGTGAGCTAAAAAGTCAGAATTGTTCTTCTGTCAACTCCTATGACAATTGGGAATTTCAGTTAAAGGAAAAAAAACATCTTATATTCAGAAGTTAATTATGAAGATTAGGTTAGATTATTTTATTTGATTGGAATTATTTGAAAAGTTCGACTGAAAATTTGTCCCTCAATGGTAGCACTCTTAGTCTAATTCAGGAGATTGTGGGTTCAAGCGCCACTCCAGGCTTTGAGTATGTAATCTAGGTTTAACTCAAAAGTAATTCTTTACATCTAAAGTGACTTAGATATTCTGAGAATGTGAAAGGCAAGTTTTTCTGTTCTTAAATGTAACGTATCACTGATAAACTAATTTTGTAAAATCCGGATGTATGCATTAATCACATCCTCAAGTACTTCAGCAAAAAAAATTGATTTTGAACTGCAGTCACTATTCTTTATAGGTAAATAACAGAAGGCATGATTACACAAAGTGGCATTGAATGAATGAGCCACTGGCTGGAATTTTCAGGCCACTGATCTTCCAGTCCCTCCAAAGGTACACCTCTGCAAGGGGTGCATTCAACGGGAAACCCTGTTAACGCAGGACCAGAAGATCGGGGCCCCCCTCCGTTCACGGAAGGTTGCACAGAAAGTTCTGTCCACTAGTTTTTGATCATGCCGACTGAAGGAAAGATTCGGTCAGGATACCAGAGCTTTATACATAACATTCTTGCACTCTAGTGATCTAGTGAATCGTTCCAGTTTACTGGGCAGTTTTATAATAATACCGACTCATTTGTTATAAATTTTTTTATTCAGCAGTGAACTGATCTACATGTGAAAGAGTTAAAAATATAGAAAATAGGAGCAGGAGTAGGTCATAGAATTTATAGTGCAGAAAGGAGGATATTCGGCCCATCGAGTCTGCCCGGAAAGAGCATCCTATTTCAGCCCACAGCTCCAACCTATCCCCGTAACCCCAGCTAACCTGTTTTGGAGACTCAGGTAATTTAACATGGCCAATCCGTCTAACCTGCACATTCTTGGAGTGTGGGAGGAAACCGGAGCACCCAGAGAAAACCCACGGGTGACTCCACACAGACAATGACCAAGTCGGGAATCAAACCTGGGATCCTAGAGCTGTGAAGCAACAATGGTAACCACTGTGCTACTTTGCCGAACAGCTCCCTCTTTCCCCAGTACTGGCGCAATGTCCCATGGTTTTGAACCAATTTCTTCCACACCAAACTTTGAGTCATGCATTTTCCAATTTAATCTTATTCACACTGTGCCAATTAGCACATGGCTCAAGTGGTAACCTGAGATTGTTACCTTTTTGGCCCTTCCAGCATGTTCTGCTACTTCAACATGATTGTGGCAGCTCCTGTACCTCAATGCCATGTTCCAGCACTCTACCCATACCCCTTGACATCTTTAGAGTCTATATCCTTCTTATGTATATTCAGTGATAGAGAATTCCACAGGTTCGCCACCTCTGAGTAAAGAACTTTCTCCTCATCTCAGTCCTAACTGGTTTCCTGAGACTGAGACACCTTGGCCGGGCGATTCTCCCGCAATTGACGATATAGCCCGACGCCGGCTCCAAGAGCGGCACGAATCACTCCGTGTCGGGCTACCTGGATCCTCTGCATTTCCAGGGGCTAGGCTGGCGCCGGAGGGGTGGCGCCACGCCAACCGGGGCCGCAGTGGGCCGGCATGTGTTGGCGCATGTGCAGAACTGCCGGCATGTTCTGGCACATGCAAAGAACCGCCGGCGTGTTTCCTGCACATGCACAGGGGGTTTCCCCCTCCGTGGGCCAGCGCGAGTTGGTACATGCATAGAACCACCGGAGTGTTCTGGTGCATGCACAGAACCAATGGTGTGTACCGGTGATGATACCACACTTGGCCAAGACCCTCAGAAAGAGGCCGAAGTAAATAACTTCATATTGATCCATGTTATACTACATCTTCCATGTATGTTCCCACTCACAAAACTTGTCTAAATCACCTTGAAGCCTCCTCATCACTCACCGCTCCACCAAATTTTGTGCCATCAGCAAACTTTTAAATATTACTTTTGGTTTCTTCATCCAAATTATTCATGTATATCATGAATACCTTGGGACCAAGCACTGATCCTTGTGGATCCTCTAGTCACTGCCTGCCACTTCAAAAAGGCCCATGTATTCACTGTCAATTTCCTGTCTGCAACCAATTCTCAACCCATGCCAATATATTACTCCCAATCCATGTACTTTAACTTCTTACGTGGGATTTTATCATAAGCTTTCTGAAAGCCAATACACCACATCCTCTAGTTCACCCTCATCTATTTTGCTGATTACATCCTCAGAAAACCCCAGTAGGTCTGTTAAACATTATTTCCCTTTCATAAATCCATGTTGATGTTGTCCTATCCCATTGATATTCTTATGTGGGATTTTTTCCTAAGCTTTCTGAAAATTGAAATACACCCACATCCTCTTGTTCGCACTCCTCTATTTTGCTGATTACAGTAGGTTTGTCAAACGTGATTTCCCTTTCAGAAATCCATGCTGAAGTTGTCCTCTCCCATTGATATTTTCTACAATCCTGTTAATGTACTCTTTATAATAAACTCTAGCATTCTCCCTACTTCTAATGTTAGGCTAAGCAGCCTCTAATTCCCCGTTTCTCCTTCCGTCCTTTTCGTGGGCTTACATTTTCCACCCTCCTGCCAGGGCTGTTCCAGAATCTCCAAATTTTGGAAAATGGACAACCAACAAATCCTATATTTCCATGACCATCTCCTTTAGTCCCCTAGGATGTAGATTAGCAGGTCCTGGGGACTCATTGTCTCGCTGTCCCATTGATTTCTCCAACATACTTTTCTGGTAATACTTTTTTTACGTCCTCTGATTGTCATTGCACAACTAATGGGTGGCTGTGCCTTCAGCTTTCAAGCCATAGCTCTGGAAATGTCCTCCCCAAAACTCTGTCTTTCCAACCTCTCCTTCCTCTTTCAAGACATTCCTGAAAACCTACCTTTTTGATCTGCCCTAGTATTTCCATGGCTCGCTATCAAATTTTGATTGACGACACTGCTTTAAAGTGGCTTTACTCATTCAAGGCACTCTATATATGTTGTTCTTGTATCTATAATGACTTGCATTTGACGCAGGAGTGATTTTGATAGCGCAGAAAGTAATTGTTGGAGTACAAGTTGACAAGCTAACATTTCCATTACATGCTCATATGATCTGACTGCAGATAATGTTTAAATGATGTAATTATACTTTTCTATAAAAGCACAGATTTGAGGTTGTCATGTGTGTAGCGGATTCTGCAAAATAATTAGTGTGCATAAAGTTTACTTTTGGCTTAACTTGCAGCACGGTAGCATTGTGGGTAGCACAATCGCTTCACAGCTCCAGGGTCCCAGGTTCGATTCCGGCTTGGGTCACTGTCTGTGCGGAATCTGCACATCCTCCCGTGTGTGCGTGGATTTCCTCCGGGTGCTCCGGTTTCCTCCCACAGTCCAAAGATGTGCAAGTTAGGTGGATTGGCCATGATAAATTGCCCTTAGTGTCAGAAATTGCCCTTAGTGTTGGGTGGGGTTACTGGGTTATGGGGATAGGGTGGAGGTGTTAACCTTGGGTAGGGTGCTCTTTCCAGGAGCCGGTGCAGACTCGATGGGCCGAATGGCCTCCTTCTGCGCTGTAAATTCTATGAAAACCCAAATTGTTGAATGATGATCACCATTGGGGACACCTATAAACAGTGCTGGCACTGGTATCAATACAGGAGTAGCCTCTGTTATAGTGCTCTTGTGCAGGTGGTTCCTCAGTCAGAAGCATGCTTCAGCCCTTTCATAGCACATGTGGCCATGCGAACGAACCAACAGCTGGGGTTGCATTCACTCCTTGTATCTGTGTGCTGTTATAGAATACAGAATTTGTCTATCATTCCCTGCAGGTCAGTGCAGTTCTCCTGCTTCCACCCTTGAGTGATGCAACATATCTCTGTCCAAGAGGTTAACCACTGATTCTATGAAGAAGTTCATACACGCCATTATGTATGCAGAGCACACATAATCAATGGGTTCCTCTATTTTGTGCTCGTGTCTCGAAGGGCACTCTTACATGTGCACATACATCTCACACTGCTGGATCTCGAACACCATCTTTGTTAGTGACATCTCAAGGATTTGTACTTATGCCCAGCTGTGCATGGCTGCATCTGGCCTCCTTCCTCTTCCTACAATTGCCTCTGCCTCCAGCACCTCCTCCTGCTCACTTGTGCAGTGCACTTCACCTGTGCCACCCGTTCTGAGCTACTGCGTGGATGAGAGTGCTGGTCGACGATGCGCTTGAATTATATGACGATGCAGACTCTGGTCTTCAACCTCTGTGGACAATGCTCTCCTGCAGCCACAAACCTTGCCTCCACAGGTGACCCCTATGGGAGAAATGAGGGGGAAAAAGCAATTTTAACATGGCCAAACCACTTAACCTGTAATTCTTTAATTTGAATAAAGGAGGAAACTGGAGCACTCGGAGGAAGCCCACGCAGACACAGGGAGAAAGTGCAAACTCCACACAGTCACGAGCCGGAATTAAATATGGGTCCATGAAGCTGTGAGGCAGCAGTGCTAGCCGCCCCTCATTCCTCAATGTAATACTGCCCAAGCCAGGTTAGGAGCAGCCTCTCTGTGGATGTTAAACCACAGCATCGCGTGGTGTGAACACATCTCTTATGTTGCGTGCTCTTTTAAACTGAAAGGTCATTAGAGAATTAAGACACCATTGCCTCCTCTCATAATTTCCATCAGAATAATCACATGAAATTTGAGAATATTCAGTGTTGCCTCCTCGACAATAGAATTATGTTTGTGAACTTTGTTCCAGACGCAGTAATGCTCCTAGTCACACGTTTCTCCTACGCTCATTAGCACCCTCTGGCTGTGCAGCCCAGGTATATGCTAATGAATAATGATCTGGAGGCCTCTCAAATGGACGTCATATTGCATTCACCTTGCTAGCCCTAATGAGGTTCTTGAAGCACTCCTTCTCAAAATGACGTAGCTACTTACAACAGGAACCATGCCTACTTTGTTTGGCTGGATGGCCTCCTGCTTTTAGAAAGAAGATTGCTTCTCTGGCCTCCAAAAACATCCCAGGGAGGCATCTGAATAACAGAAGCATCTTCACACGAGTGTATTGAACATAGAACATACAGTGCAGAAGGAGGCCATTCGGCCCATCGAGTCTGCACCGACCCACTTAAGCTATCACTTCCGCCCAATAACCCCTCCTAACCTTTTTGGTCACGAAGGGCAATTTATCATGGCCAATCCACCTAACCTGCACGTCTTTGGACTGTGGGAGGAAACCGGAGCACCCGGAGGAAACCTACGCAGACACAGGGAGAACGTGCAGGCTCCGCACAATGACCCAGTGTGGAATCGAACCTGGGACCCTGGCGCTGTGAAGCCACAGTGCTATCCACTTGTACTACCGTGCCTGAAGTGTTGTTGGCCACTGCTCTACTCTGTCTTCCATCTGTGGATGAAATGGCAAGCATCATGATGGCTGCAGTTTGTCCTTTAAATTGGGCCTATTCTTTGTACGTCCTGGCTCCTCTCCATGCATACCACCATCAATTGGACAGCCATTTTGACCTTGGGCCAATTAGTAGACTTTTTCATAAAATCACATCATGTGTCCACTTTGATGCAGTGACATGCCGGGTCCAAAGCTTCTCCCAATATCAGGGCCTGACCCAGAATGAAAATCCAGCTCTATGTTTCTACAATGTGCAGAGTGTGGGCACAGGCTAAACTGCCTGGTAAATAATGTTTCAAGCTCACAACTCTTAAATATAAATCTCTTAAGATCAGTACGTAACCTACTGAGAGCACTACAATCTGATTGCACTTATATTCTGTCAGATTCAGATATTTCAGCTCCTGTATATTTATCCGCCCTTTGTTTTGTTGCAGAAATTCAACATTGCTAATTATTTTTCAAATTCATTTTCCACTTTTATTCAAATTACAGGATTTTTGAAATCTTGCTATTTATGGATGACTTTCCTTAGTTTTATCTAGTTCTGTGTGCTACTTGCTATTTCTTAATCATATATTCAGAATTTTCTCTTGTGTTGTGTGGTGACCTGTTTGACATTTTCGTGCTTCACTTTGCCTGAATGGTGCTGAGTGAATTGAGATGAGTAGAAATCAAAAAATGTTTAGAATAACAAAAGAAGAGGGTAGATTTTCAGATGTAAGGTTAGAGATTCTTGATCATCATCTTGCGTACCTTCATGAATATTGTGCTTAATTTGTATAATGGAAGAAAGAGACAGGAACTAGCTGTGTCCCTCCAACGTGAATTTTCTATGTAACAGAATGCAATGTTCTAGAAAATTGCTGTTTTTAATGCCATGTAGCTGGATAATCATTTGTGACACAGCATGTTCTATTTATAGTAATTTGTAATTTAGAAATAGGTAGGTGAATACTATTTAAGTTTATGTGCTTTATGCTGAACTCAGTTTTTTTACGCAAATGATTGCATCAGATAAAAAAGGTTTAATTCTAGCTGAAAGGTCAGTTCTTAGAAAAGTTCCATTTCCAGAACAGGAGAATGAAATGAATATTTTAATGTAGCGGCTGCTGAAGGTACCAACAACGGAAAACTTTGATTTGTACTGTATTTTTAGCAACGAAACTTTAAAGCATACTTGTAAAGCATTGCATTACAAATTATATTCAGCTGAGGTATTTTTGGTTGACTGATCAATTTGCTTTCCAGCTTCGGTCTTGTAGGGTGTTTATGCTTGATTTTTGTAAGTTTTAAATTTAATTGTTGCAGATTCCTGATTTTTGTTACAGATTTCAAAGGCACAATGTTGTTTATTGTGTAGATATATAAATAGGCAGCACGGTAGCATGGTGGTTAGTATAAATGCTTCACAGCTCCAGGGTCCCAGGTTCAGTTCCCGGCTGGGTTACGGGTATAGGGTGGATACGTGGGTTTGAGTAGGGTGATCATTGCTCGGCACAACATTGAGGGCCGAAGGGCCTGTTCTGTGCTGTACTGTTCTATATGACTCGTATAGAAATGAGCAGTTTCTGTGTTCTTATGACCTGAAAAGAATTGCTTACAATTATTCCTTAACACAGCCATACAATTTCCCATTAAACAACAAGAAAAGAAACATATAGTCTCTAATCCAGTTAAGATTAGTGGGGCATAGAGTAATATTGCTTTATAAAACAGATTTGGTTCCGGTTGGACCCACTTCAGACTCTGGCTGAATATCGTCAAATAGCTGCTTCAGCTCGGTTGTTTCAGCCTCTTCCTTATCTTCAGACAAGACTGCTCTGCTTTAAAGTATTATTACCCCTATTTAAAACAATCTTACTTGGAAATAATTATGGACTCAGGAACAGGCAGATCAGAAGTCAGGTCCTCTCCAACTCATTGCCTCTCTGCCTTTCCAAGCTCCCCAAGCTAAAAACACATTGGGCGCGATATAATGGCCGGGTTGCGCCTGCGTGGATCCGTGCAAGTCAGCTATATCACGTGAGAGGCCGAAATTGGGATCCGTGCTGGGCACAGATTTATTCCGATCTAACCGGCCCGCTTCTGTTGGTGGATTCTGGAACCCAGCTGGATGTGGTGAAGTACCAATTAACACCAATAGTGCGCAATTTATGCCATTGATTCATTCCAGGGCTCAAGCCAGGACTTGTACGGCATTTTTTTAATACTCTTTATTAGTGTCACAAGTAGGCTTACATTAACACTCCAATGATGTAGCTGTGAATATTCCTGAGCCGCACATTCTGGCGCCTGTTCGGGTACACTGAGGAGAATTCAGAATGCCCAATTCACCTAATAGTGTTGTCTTTCAGGACACTATGGGAGGAAACAGGGCAACTGGAGGAAACGGGAGAATGTGCAGACTCCGCACAGTGACCCAAGCCAGGAATCGACCCGGGTCCCTTACACTGTGAAGCAACAATGCTAACCACTCTGCATAACCTACAGTCTGCAAATGCCGCAAAGCCACGAATGCCCTGTCTGCTTGGGCTGATGATTTAACTTCAAGCTGGACCAAGCCCATCAAGGTGCCCGGGCAGAAGGATTCTTCGTCATCGCCGGGATGCCCCAGGTCCACAGGGGTAATTGATGGCAGCATGTCGCCTTCATTAATAGGAAGGGATTCCACTTCTGAATGTTCAACCACGTGTGACTCTTAGCTCCGGATCATGCACATGTGTGCATGATTCCCTAAGGGCGTGCATGACAGCTGCATCCTATGACACTCTGTGATCGCCGGTGTCTTAGAGGACCACCCCAGGATGATGGCTCTTGGGGGATAAGGGGTACTTGCTGAGGTCCTGCATGATGATGCTAGTACGGAGGCCGGAGACCAATGCGGAGACCCGATAAAATGAGGCACATGCTGCCACCCGTGCTGTCATTGAGTGGTGCATCGAACTACTCAACATTTCATAGAATTTACAGTGCAGAAGGGGGCCATTCAGCCCATCGAGTCTGCACCGGCTCTTGGAAAGAGCACCCAACCCTATCCCCATAACCCAGTAACCCCACCCAACACTAAGGGCAATTTTGGACACTAAGGGCAATTCTGGACACTAAGGGCAATTTATCATGGCCAATCCACCTAACCTGCAAATCTTTGGACTGTGGGAGGAAACCGGAGCACCCGGAGAAAACCCACGCACACATGGGGAGGATGTGCAGACTCCGCATAGACAGTGACCCAAGCCGGAATTGAACCTGGGACCCTGGAGCTGTGAAGCGATTGTGCTATCCACAATGCTACCGTGCTGCCCATGTGGTTCCGATGTCTCGACTGCTCTGGTAGTGTACTCCAGTACAGCTCCCAGAGCGTCTCCCACTTTTTAGTGGTCTACAGTGACCTCGACAACCAGCCACAGCAATGGGGCAACGTGCTGGATGTGGAGAATGAGGAACAAAAGGAGAAACTGGACCAGGCGGGGCTGGAGGGCAAGTCCGAGGAGGACCCACAGGAACAGCTGGAGGAAGGTGGCGGTGACAAGGGTGAGGCATGCCCGGAGAGTTAGGGAGGCCCTCATACTCTTCCACTTCTGATAGGGGGAGGCTTTGTCTGTTATCGCACGCCTCCCCTCCACCTGTCACCCTTCCCCAAACCCCCAGACCTCCCCCCAGACTCTCCCTTCTCCTCTCCCCCACCCATTGCCTACCCCCTATCGCCACCCCACCCCGTTTCTACCCCTTCTAGCGTCTGGTGAAACACATTCAAGGGTGATGGATCTGTGTCGGCCCTGTCAGCGGATCATTATTCAAGGCAGGAGGGTGATAACCCAGTGTGAGGTAGTCTCTGGTGCTCCTCAATCTATGGCATAGTCTGACTCCTGCCTTTCTGCTGACAACATGCACACACCCATCACCTGCATGCGGTATGGATGTGGGAGCCTCTGATCTTGGACCACTGTGTTTTGGGGGCCAAGGGTAGTAGCGGGATCAGTGGCCAAGATGCAGGCTGGCCCGCTTTGCAGAATAGGTTACAGAGTCTCCACATGTATCAGGTGTAGAAAGTTTTATTTGTGCACTTACAAAATACTAACTGTCCCTAGCTAGCAATGTTGCTCCCCCCACCCTTCCGTACCCACATCCTCCCACTTAGTGATCCTCATTCTTCTTAAGCTTCCATGTTCTACTGCTACATCCATGTGTCTCTCGAGGATGCCCATTGAAGGTGAAGGCAGCCTGCTACTTTTCACGACCAGTGGCCTTTGATACCCCTTTTTTTGCGTCCTGTGGAGGGCCTTGGCTGCCTTACGGGTGACTGGTGTCGCCAGCTTGTTCTGCCTGCTCTTCTCAAGACACTGGGGGAGGGGTGGGGTGGGATGGAAGGGTGCATGGAAGATACCTTCGTCGTCTCCTTGATTGGGAGGCTCTGGGTCGGCCTCCGGGACACTCTACTCCCAAACAGTGTCGGTGTGGCCCTGGGAATATCCATTGGATGGAGTGCCAGCGGAGACCCCTATGACATCTGGCCCAGGTGGCTCCTCATTGTTTGCATCATGATGTCGATGCCCTCAGCGATGCTCCTCAGTGACTGGGCCATATTCTGGAGTGCCCACCTGAGCCTGGGATGTGCTCCGCAGTCCCTCAGCAATGACCAGCTGCATCTGGGACACATCCCCCAATACTGCGATATGCTTTTGAGGTCCTCCGCCATGGCCGTCACTGACTGAGCCACGCCTAGGACACCAGCACTCATGGCACGGAGGTCGTGACCCAGAATTTCCACTCTGGTCAGGGTTGGCCTCAGTGCCACACATTGCCGGCATAATTTCCTGCACTTTTCCCATCAGCTATGCAGTCGCCAGAGAATTACTGACAGCCCCTCCTGAATCCCATGGCCGAACCCTAGGGTTGCATCAGCTCAGAGATAACCTTGCTCAGAGGCTCGGCATCTGACTGGGACACAGTTGAGCCCTGGGATCTAGCAAACGTCTGACTGCTGACTCCCTTGATGCTCCTACCTCCACACGATGTGCATTAGGAACTGTGTGGCACTCACCAGATTGTGCCCCAGAAGCCTGTCCACTAAAGTCACCCACCAAGCTGTGTTTCTCTGCGCTGGTAGAAGATGGGGGTGACAGCTGTGACATTGATGATGGCATCCTTGGAGCTCTCCTCCGAGGTGTTCTTTTGGAAGGCAGGACAAGGGGCAATCCTAGATGACCTGGCTCCATCTGATGGAGATCCTGCGATAGAAAGAACATGTGGTCAGTGAGCAGGAATGATCATTCTGTCTAACCACTAGAGACGTGTCATCTGGGTGAAGAGGCAATGAATCCTGTGCTGCTCCTCCTTGTTAATGGGGAGCTGCCGGGCACGGTCCATGCGAATCAGCAGGTGGGACCACCATTACCACTGTGAAGCCTATGGGGGATCACTTCTGGCCCTAATTAATGTTAGATACCGGTAGTAGTCTCACCAGGTCGGCCGTCAGGAAGCCCCTGGGAAGTCGCGCCTGCTACTGTACTTGGTGCTTTTCACGTTACATCGTGCCCATTATCTCTGCAGGCTGCAAAAGTACATGAACTCCCCAGGGACCTATCCAGTCAATCCACATTCTTCTGGTCAATTTCACCTGCTATTTACTCGAAGCAAAACAAAGTCCATTGGAACCAAACACACTATCCCCATGGTATCTAAATCATGTCCCAATATTTAGAAGCCAATATACCTAATATCCTCCAATTTTCACACACATCCTAAACTTAATTTGAAGTTGCCTACTCCATCATGAAATCAGAGTATCTCCAGTTCTGCAGATAAACCGCAAACATGATGGATAATTTAAAATGGGTTTTTGCAGCATTGGATGACCAAACTGATGCTGAACTTGCCATCAAAGCTGGTAGCAATTAGCATGGTGCCAGAAGAGGCACAAGCAAGTTTTTTTTTAAAACTTAGTGGGGTCTGCTTCTTGACTGATTTTCAACTTCCAATCGCTGATTCTGCTTTGATAGGGGACAGTACAGACACATTTAAATAAGGCCCAAAAGTTAAAATAAGCAGGGCTTTGTGCTGATCTTTCCGTGGGGTATAGCCTGCTGCCCTTCATCCTGTTCAGTCTGAGCTCTGCCAGAGTTAAAATCAGCCTTGAAGAGTTGGCAAAGGTACTCGGAAGGGAAAGGAAACTAACCAAGGCAAATAAAGACACCAACAAAATAAATGAATGAGCAAAAAAAGCACAGCAGGAAACAGGAAAGTGAGAAAATAACAGACGTGGTTGCATAATTGCGGAAATAATACAGGTTGGGAAAACAGATTAAAAATTGAAATAAATACTTTTACTTTGGTGATGTGGTGGTGGGGAAGGTGTTGGGAGGTAGGGGATTGCTGACCTGTGCAGTACAGGAAAATGCATAGACCAATTAATTTGAAAATACTTCCATTCTTGAATTTCATACATTATTGGAATTATTTTTAACGGACCTACAGATGGGTCGGGTTCAGTGGCTTGTGTGAAAGTGCTGATTTGTACAAATAACCAACTCAAATTTGACAGAGTATTGCATTAGCATGATGTGAAAATCCTTAACATCAGTTAACAAGTCATTTTGATTATACGGTAGGCTAAGCAGGCTAAGACTTTGACCAATAGATTTTGCTAGGTTGTGTTGTTTTCCTAGCACGTTTTGTTACAAATGATGCGCTAGAAGCTACATTTGCTCACAAAATTGACCACACCAAATTAGTCTTCATTCTAGTTCCATCTAGTTTGCAGACCTTTGGTGGGGGTTCTTAATGTTAAGCTGGTTCTTTTGGTTACTAATTGTTCATTTGCACCATGGCCTTAGTGGAGCCATTGACATTGTCTTACTCCATTTCTAGCTTTCTTCAAGCTTCCCTCAGTCCACGTTTTAATTTTATTCACATGATTTAGCTCACTGGGCTAAATCGCTGGCTTTTAAAGCAGACCAAGCAGGCCAGCAGCACGGTTCGATTCCCGTATCAGCCTCCCCGGACAGGCGCCGGAATGTGGCGACTAGGGGCTTTTCACAGTAACTTCATTGAAGCCGACTCGTGACAATAAGCGATTTTCATTTCATTTTTTCATTTTTCATTTAACTTTTTCCTCTTCTGTTTTTACCCTCGATTTCATCTTCAGTTGTTGCCAGGACATAGATGCCAATCTTTGTTTCCATATTTGGCTGTCTTTCTTTAGCTGTACTTAGGAAGCGGTTGAGAACTCTGGGTCTGTACTCATTGGAGTTTAGAAGGATTGGGGGGGGGGAATCACATTGAAACTTACAGGATACCTAGAGGCCTGGATAGAGTGGACGTGTAGAGAATGTTTCCACTGGTAGGAAAAACTAAAACCAGAGGCCACAGACTGAAGAGATGATCCTATAAAACAGAGATGAGGAGGAATTTCTTAGCCAGAGATTAGTGAATCTGTGGAACACTTTGCTGCAGAAGATTGTGGAGGCCAAATCACTGAGTGTCTTTAAGACAAAGATAGATTCTTGATTAATAAGGGGATCAGGGGTTATGGGGAGAAGGCAGGAGAATGGGGATGAGAAAAATACCAATCATGATTGAATGGCGGAGCAGATTCAATGGGCTGAGTGGCCTAATTCTGCCATTATGTCTTATGGTCTAACCCTTTTGATTCCTTAATTTTGGCTCCCGAGTTGGGATGGAGGGGTTGGCATCTGGACAGGAGCGAGGGGGAGAAGTTTAGCATGGTGAGAATTATTTAAATTACAGTGCTTTAAAATAAAAGAAACACCTACCTTTTGGCAGGCTTTTCTCTCAGCAGCAAACTAACCTTATTGGGTCACACACACCAATAGAAAAACGTGAGGATTTAAAGGGTTCTTGCAGCTTTTAGCATTCCGTTTGGTCTCCAGGTTAGCCAGTGCTGATTTGGAGCTCGGACTCTGAAATCTTGTCTCTGAGGGTCGCAACCCACACTCTAGGAAACCCTAATCTAGCTCTTTGTTCTGACCATGGTGTGGTGTCATCGACGTAGCTAAGATTCCATATGCTCCAACCTTCTGTGATCTAGCCACACCTCTCTGGCTAACTTCTTCCACCATCCTTATTATCTTGTCTACCACAGCATTGAAAAGCATGGCTGACAGAAGATGCCGTACGTGAATCTCTTCTCAAACTGGAATTGGTTTGCAGTTGGTGCTAATCGGAAAGTTATAAAAGCTCTAGAACATAAATTATTTTAAATTTACTTGGCACCAATACAATTAGCAAATGGCTCTGTGTAGTTTTTTGAAGTCATTTTCAGTTATTTAAACTCAGGTTACTCACCGGTGATGGACTAGACACTCTCATTTAAATGCTTATTTTTTGTGATAAACCCATTTTCAACAGTATTAATCAAACTGCAGAAAGTGATCATTCTTAAATATATCAAGGAATATTTTAAAGGAACTGTTTATGCATCTTAAATTACATTATAATACACTACTTTATTGCCAGTGTTCATGGCAGTATTTGCTTATAATAAATGAGTTTCAGCAGAAACTTCAGAGGAAGAGTTGCTGAGTGTACCCAAAGTGAAAACTACTCCATTGTAGTTTGATACAGCAGAAAACCTTGACCACAGTACTGTAATAATTTTTAGATAATAGTGATCTCATCCAGATGTGCACTGCATTAACACAGTCATTATAAAATGCATGCTTTGTTGTGTTTAATTATATTCTCACAAAAAACTAAAGCAGCGTTTATATTAAGTTTCAGTTATGAATTAAAGTATATTATATCTCTATCTATAGCCATAGAAATTACCTTTATTAACTTTTTTATTATCATGACTATTAATGTTTGCCACCCTCCTGTGTGATAATAAAGATACACAATAAGAAGTCTCACAACACCAAGTTAAAGTCCAACAGGTTTAGTTGAAATTACAAGCTTTTGGAGCACTGCTCCTTCCTCAGGTGAAGTCAAGGAGCAGTGCTCCGAAAGCTTGTGATTTCAAATTAACCTGTTGGACTTTAACCTGGTGTTGTGAGACTTTTTACTGTGCTCACCACAGCCCAGCGTCGGCACCTCCACATCATAATAAAGATGAGCAGAAGATGGGATTATTGGCCAGGATGAGCTCAGCCGTAAAGGTGAATTTACAGTAGTTTTCCTTTGAACATTTATGTTTGTGTGATACCAAGTTTTAACATTAAAATTGAAAATAACTTCTTGACGTGGTTCATTTTTTGAGATTCCATAAAATGTTGTGCATAGTACCATTGTGATGATAGAGTCAAGCAGTTGAATGGTATGTTACTCTTCCGTTCAACTTGCCTTCCACAAAGTTATATCTTGATTCTGGCATGATTTGAGTTCAGTGACTATATAGTTAACCTGCATACTGTGTTTTTCCTTCCTTATTTCATTTACCCTTTTGACTTCCTATCATTGATCTTCTATCACACTCATTTTTCTCCCAGCTTTTCTTTCACTCTCCCACAATCTCTATACTCATCCCTTCGTTGAGATCCCAATTCTGTTTTCTCAATCCAACGCCTGACCACCAGTTCACTTTCCTGATACCATGCTTATTAACATTTTTCCATAATTAGTGTTAAAACCAGCATTACCCTTCTGCTCAATCTCTCCTCATACAACAATCACCCTCAGCTGTAACTTTGTTTTCACCTCTTAAGATTCTTGGGCATCTTGCAGCCTCCTAGCTCCATGCCCATATCTCCCAAAACGCTCCCCTTGAGTCTGGCTTCGCACGCCGAAGATAGCACTAACTAAAATCACAAATTACATTCTATGTGACTGTCATTATGGTGCATTGTGCCTTCTCATTTTCCACAACCTTTCTGCTGTGCAAGACATTTAAAAACATACTTTTGGTCACTTCTCCAGACTGTTTGACCATGCCTCAGCATATCTTTTTAATTTTTTCTTCTAAAGTGTTTTGGATATTTTTCTATGTTTAAAGTGCTGCAGAAAGTAGATAGTTGTCAACTAGATATAAATATGTTTCCCACTGATTCTGTATGTTGACTTTATAATCTTATAAAAGCATTTGAAGCACTTTATTTTGTGAAACAGTAATATTGAAGTATGAAACAATACGGGCGCGATTCACCGCCCCCCACGACGGGTCGGAGAATAGCGGGAGGGCCTTCCCGACACTTTTCCAGACCTCCCGCTATTTCCCCCCCCCCCCCCCCCCCCCCCCCCCCCCACGGCCGCCCCACGACACAATCGCTGCTCGCCGTTTTTTTACGGCTAACAGCGATTCTTCCCTATCCGATGGGCCGAGTTCCCAGGCCTTTACGGCCGTTTTCACGAACTCAAACAAATCTGCTCTCACCGTTCGTGAAAACGGCCGCAAAGTTCCGTTCCCGACAACCATGGCACCGATTGGCACGGCCGCACCACGGCCGTGCCAAGGGTGGCATGGGCCCGCGATCGGTGGGCACCGATCGCGGGCAGCGGGTCCGAAACCCGTGCACTCTTTGTTCCTCTGCAGGATCAGTCCGCGGGGCGGCTGAGGGGCATGACGGCCCGCGCATGTGCAGGTTTGAAGCATACGCGTGATGACGTCATCCGCGCATGCGCGGGTTGGAGCGTCCAATCCGCGCATGCGCGGCTGACGTCATCGTGCGCGTCAGCCGCCGTGACCCTTGGCGCGCGGGCTTAGCGACGGTCGCTAAGCCTGCGATGCCGTGGTTCATGGGGCCCCGCTGCTAGCCCCGACCGGGGAGGAGAATCGGGTCCCGGGAGGGGGCGCGGAGGCTGCCGTGAAACACGGCCAGTTTCACGGCAGCCTTTATGACTCTCCGCATTTTCGGAGAATCGCGCCCTACATGTTTGGCTATTGAACAGTTGTCATATATAAAATGAACCATTGTTATACTTGGACATGACAGGAATACCTTTTCAGTGCAGTACTTTCTGATGTATCAAAGGTAATCACAGTAAATGAGTATCATTATTAAAATCGATACTTTCAATGCGAGTTCTTTATTAATATGAGGGCAAAGTTGGACTTATGGGCGACGATTTAAACTTTAAGCCTTTAAGTCTTCTTAGTCCCTTATCACCCCGAGGTAAGATTCATAATTTTGATCAGTTATTAATGGTGCATTATGGATTGGTCCAGTTGGCGATGATGTAGCAGTAGGGAACTTTAAAATAGATAATTCAGTGTAATCTGATTTGTGTTTAGTGAGAGATCCTGAGGGGAAGATCTGGAGGAGGAGGCAGTGGGCTAAAGCCAATTGTAGAACCATTGAATAGATTCAGAGAATGGTTATAGCACAAAAGGAGCACAGTGCTGGCCCGCTGAAGGAATAATTCATCTGGACCTTTCCTGTTATCCATGCAAATTATTCCTCTTCAGATAATGATTCAATTCCCTTATAAAAATCTCAATTGACTCTGTCAGCACCGTAATCTCAGGCAGTGCATTCTAAATCATAACAATGCACTTTGTAAAAATAAATTCTTCTCACCTCCACCATTTGAATTGAATACCAGGTATCTTTGCTTCCTTTAAGATATAATAGTGAATAGACTTCCCTAATATCCTTGCCTTAGGTATTCCTTGTGTGAAATCTTATTTTGAATATTTTTTTTATCCCCATAAACGTTTCTGTTGGAGTGGTGATTCTTATGATAAATGTGCTTGTTACGATAAATGTGCTTGTTACAAAATGAATACATAGCACAAAAGGTAAGAGTTTTAGTAGGATTAGTTGAAATTTTCTTGAGCCTAGTTGCAACTCCTCTGGACTCAAGAGTGCATATTTGGGGCTGTTCCCAGAGTCACCAGTCTCTTATGTAAGTGCATTTCACAATCTTATAATCTGGATTTCTATCTTTTTCTCTTCAAAGTTTTGTTAAAAGATATTATATTAAATGTTTTTTAAATTTTTTTTTCCAATTAAGGGGTACTTTAGCATAGCCAGTCCACCCATCCTGCACATATTTGTCTTGTGGTGGAGGGACCCACGCAGACATGAAGAGAATGTCTAAACGCCACATGGACAGTGACCCTGGGCTGGATTGAACCTGTGTCCTTGGCGCCGTGAGGCAGCAATGCTAACCACTGGGCCACCCAACCTCCCCAACAATTGTGTTAAAAGATAGCAAGGCCCCATGATTATAGCAGAAAAACTTTGCTCTTTATATCTGCAACCAAAATGTTGCACACCCTGGCAAGTGTATCTCTCTATGGAAATTGGACTGAAAAGCCCTCCATCAAGACTAATACAGATCCAAACTATCTACTTTCTACTCTTTACATAAAATACAATAATGAACCACATATTTTCATCGTGACATCAATCTATTTCCCTGTGCTAAGAGATGAAAAATAATAACATGCAAGTTGCTAACTTCACAAATATAGGCTTATTCCTTCAGTTTGCTTCCAAAGATAAACTGATTTAGACTATTGAAGTGCAGGGAAGTGTTCTGTTCATGCTAGCTAATAGCACCTCATTCTGCTTGGAAGCAAGTTAGAAAATTTCTATACATCTTAAACCTCAGATAAGGAACTTGGCCCACTGAACTACAAATCAAAATTGATTTGTAATCATGAGGTTTCCTTCTGCTTTAACAAAGCCCTTTGCTATCTTGTTTGAAGGAAGCTGCAATTAGACTCTGGTAGTAGAGATAGCTAATGTTTTACCAATGACATAATACCCCTGAGAATATATGATGATTCTTTGGATATTAAATATATCTCAAAATTGCTGTTATTAAGAAGAAGTTCACATAGTTACCATAATATCTATAAAACAAGATATAAAACAGATTAGCAGGCAGCTAATCTAATCTAACATTACAGAAAATCATGAGCTTAAAAAGCTCAAATAAAATCCAGTCTGTAATCAAATGAAAGAAAATATTGCATTTATGGCGTGCTTTTCACTCGTCGACGTTGCAAGAACTTTTTAGTCAATAAATGATTTTTGTATGATAATTACTAATCGTGTAGGTGAATCTAATGGAGTTTTTGGAAAGATGGCTTATTTCCAATCTCATGAATGGCAAAAATAGAGTAGAAGTGGTGAGCATAGCATGGTAGCACAGTGGTTACCACCGTTGCTTCACAGTACCAGGGTCCCAGGTTCGATTCCCGGCTAGTCACTGTCTGTGTAAAGTCTGCACGTTCTCCCCGTGCCTATGTGCGTTTTCTCTGGGTGCATGTTCCCTTACATGCGCCCTCAAAAAATTCTTAAGTTTGTGAAACATTATTTCTCACTCTTCCTCACAGTGCCAGGGACCCGGGTTCAATGCTGGCTTTGGGTGACTGTGTGGAGTTTGCATTTTCTTCCCATGCCTACGTGGGTTTCATCTGGGTGCCCAGGTTTCCTCCCACAGTTCAAAGAAGTGCAAGTTAGGTGGATTGGCCATCCAAAATTGCCCCTTAGGGCCCAGGGATGTGCGGGGTAGGTGGTGTTATGGGGTTACGAGGATAGGGTGGGGGTGTGCCTTGGTGGGGTGCTCTTTCAGAGAGTTGGTGCAGACTCAATGGGCCAAATGTTGGATTTTCTAATCTCGTTGATAATTTCCAAGTGTCCTGTTATCATATCCCTTATAACGGACTCAAACATTTTACCCACTACTGATGTTAGGTTAAACGGTCTGTATTCCCTTTTTACTCCCTCCTTTTTTTAAATAGTGGTGTTACATTTGCCACCTTCCAATCTGTTGGGACTGTTTCACAATCTACTGACTTTTGGAAAATGACAACCAACACTGCCATTTTTATGGCCACCTCCTTTAGTATCCTGGGAATTAATCTGTTTTCAGTCTTATTAATCTTTCCAGCACTATTTTCTTTACTAATGCTAATTTCCTTCAACTTCTCTTTGTCTCTGGACACTTGGTTCCTGACCATTTCTGGGAAGTTACTTGTGAGCTGAAGTATTGTTTAATGGCTCTGCCATTTCCTTGCTGTTCATTATAAATTGTCTGATTTCAGACTGTAAGTCTTCACTAATCCTTTTCTTTTTGTATAGTTAGCAAAGCTTTTTCAGTCTGCTTTTACATTTCTTGCAAGTTTACTTTCATTCTACATTTACACCTTAATGATCTCTTGGTCCTCATTTCCTGAATTCTACATTGCTACCAATCCTCAGGCTTGATACTGTTTCTCGCCACTTTATATGATTTATATTTGGATCTAATACTATCTTTAATTTTTTTGTTAGCCATGGTTGGGCTGCTTTTTATTATGTGTTATTACACGAGAAACTAATGTATAACTTCCTTAAATATTGATGAATGCCTTTTAATGAAGTTCCCTAATCTATTATAATCAGCTCACTATAATCATACTTTCATGGTTTTCTTTCCTTAGCTTTAGAACCTTAGTTTCAGAATGGGCTACTTCACTTTCCATCCTAATGAAGATTTCCATCATGTTATGGTCACTCTTCCATTAAGGAACCCATAGAACCGCTACAGTGCAGAAGGAGGCCATCAAGTCTGCACCTATCCTCTAAAAGTTCCCTACATAAGGCCACTCTCCGCCCTTTTCTTGTAACTGCACCTAACCTGCACATCCCTGAACACTAAGGGGAAATCTTTATATCATGGCCAATCCACCCAACCACCTAACCTGGACATCTTTGGACTGTGGGAGGAACCCAGAGCACCCAAGGAAACTCATGCAGACACGGGAGAAAATGCAAACTGCACCAGTCACCCAAGGCTGGAATTGAACCCGGGTCCCTGGTGCTGTGAGGCAACAGAACCCACACAAAGATAATTAATTTACTCCTTCTAATTGCACAGTACCATATTTAGGATCACCTGTTCCCTTGTTGGTTCCTTAATTGGTTCTAAAAAACCATCTTGTACACATCAGATAATCCGTTTTTGTGATGTTGGATAAATATGGACATTGGTATAACACCCATGCTCTTCTTTGAAATGGTAAAATGGTTTGCCATGGTATAATTTGCATCCATCTGATAGGGCAGGGGGGGGGGGGGGGTGTCAATGTAACAGCTGTTCCAAAAGTTGGCCAACCTGACATTGGAACTCTTTATCACAACTGCACTCATGTGCCAGCCTAGATTTCTGTGGACTCCAGGAGTGAGTGTTAAACTCATAATTTTCGAGACTATGGTATTTGATGTCTCCAGCACTTTTTGAAATCTGCAAAGGTGTATTTTACAAATGCTACCAACTGAGCATAGTTGAGATGTAATGGTGAACTGTATTATATAAAACCTTAGTAAGCCAGTTGGAGCACCGAATGCCATTTTGGTCTTCAGGATGTCAGAAGGATTTTGAGGCAATAGAACAAATTACCAAATAGCTTTACTGGAATGCTGCCTGGTTTGAGGAAAAGCAAATCTCAAAACCACAGCTGGTTTAGAAACAGAGGATTATGGGGTAAATTGATGGAGCTGCTTTGATTATGAAAGGAGTGGACAGAGCAGACAGAAACTGACTTTCCATTTCTGATTAAAGAGTCTCAATTAGAGGAACAGGGAAATATTATTCTAAATGGAAGACATTTAGAATTGATAATGTGATAAACATTTGTAGACAGAGGGTTTTAAGGCTGTGGAACTCACAATCAGAGTTTGTGATTTGAACAGAGATAATTTTAGTATTTAAGAATAGATCAAGTCGGTGGTGAAGGTAAAGAGAATTAAAGGGTATGAAAGCAGGACAGGCACATATAATTATGACTACAGCCTGTTGGGAGGATAAATTATACTACCTATTGGTTAGGTTGAACATCCTGTCCTCTGAGAATTACATCAGTGGATTCTACATGTAAATGGCACCATTTTAAAGAAAAGCATAGGTGTTATACCAATGCCCTCATCCATATTTATCCGACACGAAACATTACAAAGAGAAAAGCAATTAAGCACATCTGTTAAAGGCTGTCTGAAATTTATCTTTCATTAACTTTTACCTCTGCTTATTAATCACAATTGTACAGTTTAGCGATAATTTTGACTTTGTGAGATTGTTTAAAAGGGATGATAGTGAATTTGCAGCCCATTTTACATCTTTCCAAATTTTATTTCCATTGCTCACTGCTCCCCTTAACCTTAAAGGGGCAGGCAAGATTAAATTTAGTTCCACCTGAACAATAAATTGCACTGTAAATTTGTGTTCTTATAAAGCCATCTACCTCCAACGTACTCTCATTGACATGATAATTGCATGAACTAAGTTTCAGTGGACATTTAACTTCAAAATAAAAGATAAAAACAACAAGAAGTATATGCATATCCAAATCTAAAGATGTAGACAATGACCAATCAAGTATTACACAAGTTAGGAAAAAATGGGGTCTAATGTGTCACCTTCATGGATCATTGCTCCAAGCTCCCAAATGCCACCTTACGTGAAGACTATAGACCAGGTTTGGTCTTGATTTTTGTGTGTAATATCATGAATAAAATTTAAATTCAGATGCAATTGAAGCATTACACAGTACTTCAAACTTAAAAGACACATAAAACATATTGATTGTGTAAAATACACCAATAAACTGTAAAATACGCCTTTGCAGATTTCAAAAAGTGCTGAAGACATCAATACCATAGCTTTAAAGCAGATTTGATCAAATCTGGTTTATTTTCTCACAAAACAAAATTAATTGAAAACTGAGAATGCGAATCAATAAAATTCCAATTTGAAATGATTTTCCTTTGTATCTGACGTATGTATAGCCATGAAATGCAAATTTTGTTTCCATCAACTGAACAGCTTTCATAAAAACAAGTCCATCTCAGAATATTGAATTCTCATTATTAATTTGAGCAATTGGTTGATTCATTTAACTTTATGTAAAAAGATGAAGCATCAACTTAAGGGTCCACTTAATATTGGGAGTTTATTTGCAAATAAATAATTCTCTTGCCACTCTATTCGTTTATTTCAAATCTCCACTTGTAATAACGTGCTTGGGCTGATAGCCTAATCATCAAAAAAGGCCAGACCTTGAGTGACAAGAATCTTTTTGACATACTTGGGTTTTATTGTTGCTAAGCCCAAATATATCAGCATCAGATATCCAGTCATGTACTTTCCAAGAAAGATTACTGAAAAATGATCTGGAGAAAGTCCTGGTTGACCTTTTGTTAGATCCTGCTTTGCTCCACATTTCTGGGGCAGTTGAGATTAGCTAATTCAGCATAAATCTGAAATCAACCTGGGAAATCAAGAGTTTGCAAAACTAGTTTTAATTTCCCGTGAACTGTTTGGGTTATTTACATTTACATTTTCATTTCTAAAATGTAAATAATGGGCACCACTGCTCTTGGGGAGGATTTTTGAGTTAAAAAGCTAGAAATTAATGTTATGTATCATTAGCGGAAAGAAAGATCTATATGTTCCATTTTCATGCAGTGCATTTTCAACATCGATGACCCAATCAGTGGGCGCGATTCTCCGCTGCCCACGCCGGTTGGGAGAATAGCGGGAGGGCCTCCCGACATTTTTCACGCCCTCCCGCTATTCTCCCCCCCCCCCTCGCCCGACCCACGTCACGAATCGCCGTTTTTTACGGCGAGCGTCGATTCTCCGCGGCCGAGCGGTCGGGCCTTTACGCCTGCTTTTTCACGGCAGCAAACACACCTGCTCGCTGCCGTCGTAGAAACGGGCGCTGGATGCCCATTTGGGGCGGGAGCACCACCGTTGTGCTCGGGAGGGGACAGGCCCATGATCGGTGCCCACCGATCGTCGGGCCTGCGTCTAAAAGGGACGCACTATTTCCCCTCCGCCGCCCGACAAGATCAAGCCGCCACATCTCGTCGGGCGGCGATGGAGAAATGCGGAACCGCGCATGCTCGGGTTCCGCCAATGGCGTGAAGATGTCACGCCATTGACACCCGAACATGTGCGGGTTGGAGCCGGCCGCACGTCATCTTGGTGCGCGGCCTTAACGACAGTCGTTAAGGCCGTGACGCCGTGATTACCGGGGTCCCGCTCCTAGCCCCGATGGGGGGGGGGGGGAGAATCGGGTCCTGGGAACAGGCGTGAAGACTGCCGTGAAACACGGCCGGTTTCACGGCAGCCTTTACGACTCTCCGCATTTGCGGAGAATCTCGCCCAATGTGTTTTATGTGTCTTAAGTTAAAATGTAATTTGATGATCGACTGAGGTTTTACTATATTTAGAGTTTCAAATGTTTAGTGGGCAGCAAGGTAGCATTGTGGATAGCACAATTGCTTCACAGTTCCAGGGTCCCAGGTTCGAATCCCGGCTTGGGTCACTGTCTGTGTGGAGTCTGCACATCCTCCCCGTGTGTGCGTGGGTTTCCTCCGGGTGCTCCGGTTTCCTCCCACAGTCTAAAGATGTGCAAGTTAGGTGGATTGGACATGATAAATTGCCCTTAGTGTCCAAAATTGCCCTTTGTGTCGGGTGGGGTTACTGGGTTATGGGGATAGGGTGGAGGTGTAGACCTTGGGTGGGGTGCTCCTTCTAAGAGCCGGTGCGGACTCGATGGGTCTAAATGTCAATAAATGCTTGCAAACTAATTTTGTGCAAGTGCAGGATTAACTTCTGCAATAATATTTTTCTGTAACTTAATTAGTTGAATAAAACATTTTTAAAATATACATTTTCATTGTATATTTCCTTGAAAGTTAGTGAGATGTGATGTGATTCTATACCATATTTCTGTGTAATCTGCATCTTTAACAGAATTAGTTTTTGTGTCAGTAGTGCATTAATGAAAAAGTACTTTGCTGGGTAAAGACTGACTTCACTTTTTTGACAAATTGCAGTTGTACGTCTCAGTTGTCTTAAATAATGTTCATTTTTTCTTTAAGAGCAGGAATAATCTATTTACCCTCGGGTCTGCACCACCATTCAATTAGATCATTGCTGATCGGCATATCAACTTCAATTTCTGCCGTTGCTCTATATCTCATTGTAGCTTTACCTAACAAAAATAGATCTATTTCAGTCTTCAAATGTTCCGGTATCTACTGTTTCTTTGTTTGGGGGGGGGGGGGGGGGGGGGGGGGGGGGGATTTGTATGCGAGGATGCATCCTGATTTTTGTTCCTAAATGGCTCTAATTTTAAGTTGGGCCTCCTGCATTGTTGTATAAGTTAGAAGCTTGTCAGGTGTGCCCAGACTAATGCTACCGGTTCCAACCAGTAACTCGTGTCTTGTCTGGTGAGTGGAAGAAAAGATCATTGTGACTAAACAAGTAGTAACCCATCTAGTCAGAAATTGTTGAACGCAGCTTTGTTTGTTAGGGAATAATAGTTATGTTGTTTTGCCTGTGGATACTGATCCTTTTATTGATGCATCGTTCATTAGGAAATGAAAATTATATTGTTTGGCCTATAGGTACTGATCCTTTTTTTGATGTAACCTCAGAGCAGAAACATGGTAAAAATTTGACATCACACACTCTAGGCCTCTCACTACCCAGGAATAGTACATCAAACGTTCTCCATTTAATTAAAAAAATTAGTGTGCCAATTAAGTTAACCAATTATTAAAATAATAAAAAAGTCATCATTGTTAGATAAAAGTTTGACTGGTTGCAGTGAAATCTAATTTGCTGACAACTGCTTGAACATTGCTCTCCTGTGACGTCCATTGGAATTTGCATTTTATTATAATAAATCCATTACTATAGCACCATATTTGCCCTCAAAGAATTAATGCCGGTGATGTAAGAGTATACAGAACTTCTTAATTATTATGTTCTATTATAGTAAATTTCTCGCCCATTCTACACCAGAGCATTTTCCCGTCATGTACATTAAATTGGGGTACTTTAATTTTAACATCCTGTTGTGATACTATGCAGCAATATATAACTTGGTAGCAATTATCTGAAACCAATATATTTTGTTGAATATATCGGGTTGAATGTTCTGAGTCTGTGAGAACTGCTACATTGAATCAAAGTATGCTTTAAATCCTTCAAACATCAAAAGTCGTTCTTTCAAAACCACATTTTTTAGGTTCCCCCACCTTGTTCTGAACAAGTAATGAAGCATTACACCTAATATGATTGGTGTTTAAATATCCATGAAGCAAGAAATCCAGATGACTAGCAACATAATACAAATTATTTAATGATCTTGGCATGAAACAATATATAAAAAGAAATTTTTGGTAATTGAAAGGAAAAAATAGCATACGTGTTACAAGAAAATACAATTTGACACTTATCTTCAATGTTTTACCCATGAAAATACAATTACGTAACTATCTGTAATAAAACCAACTATTTCCAAGAGTCAAAGGTGGGTATACAGGAGAGCCATTTCCTGCTGTCTGTTCTTCTGAACTCCTATGTTCCCCTGACCGCTTTGTCCTTTCTATCCTCACAGACTGTCTTAATATTACCTGCCCAAACCCCCACAATTAATGTCCCTTCTGCTATGTATGTACTTCTTTGGTCGTTTTTTTTTTCATTTTTATATTTCAGCATGTTCTCTTTTCTGGTATAATTTCTCTTTCAATAACTCCTTGCTGCTGGAGAAACACTGGGGTTAAAAAGGGGTACAGCACAGGAAGTAGGACAGGGTTAGCGAAGGACTGGTTGTGAAATGCAGTGAAATTGCAATATAGAAAGACCAAAAATTGCAAAATGGGTGGTAAAAGAGAAATCAAGGTCGTGAGACCGAGAATCGACAAAGAGTAGGACATTTGTAAGTGACAATTTGAAATACAAATTGCCCAGTCATTTAGAGAAAGCTTTAGTACCTTGTCACAAATTCTTGGCATACTACATAAACCAAAATCAAAATGCATCATGTTTTGAATGGCCTTTTTAATGGATATGTTTATGTGGGCAGTCTTAGGAGAGAGCAATAGAAAATCTATTTGGTTACCTTTTTGGATCTGGTCCCTTATCATGGCATGAGATTCCTCTGATTTTGCTAGAAATGACAAACAGGAAATCCTTCTTCACTATATGTAAGCCTAGAGAAATAACCTTCAGTATTTTTTATTCATTCATGGGATGTGGGTGTCACCATTTGTTGCCTGTCCCTAACTGCCCTTGAACTGAGTAGCTGCTGGGTTATTTCAGAGGGCATTTAAGAGTCAGTCACAATTCTGTGAATCTGGAGTCACATATAGACTAAACCAGGTAAGGATGGCAGATTTCCTTCCTCAAAGGACACCAGTATTACTGCAGTATGCAATGTCATGCTCCAAATGGTGATTATACAGCTTTAAAAACAAACGTAGTTAGCTAAATATTGCAGTAGCTTAAAAATTAAAGCTATTTAGAGATTTAAATAGAAAAATGTGGAAATAGAAGGTGGTTTAAAATTAGTTACAGATTTTGAGGGAAAATAGCATTAATATGAAAGTAGACCCTTGGTTTCAATTCATGTTTAGATTGAATGTTGGGTTTGCTCCAGATACACCATAATTTTGATTTCCAAAATTATCATTTGACATGTCCTTATATTCTCAATGGAATAATGATCAGCTATAATAATTCTATTTATTCAAACTTAATATATTATAAAATAAGATATGTTGGTTTCAAGAACTAATTAAAATATTGAAGTTTATGTAAAAGTAGTTTCATTTATTGTTTACAAAGATAAATGTTAAAATAATTTCCCAGCAAGATTACGCCAAATACCAAATAGTGATATATTTAATCAGTGTTTACACTTAAATAATTTCAGAGATTGACTATTCGATATATGCTTGTTGCATTACTTTCACTAAATATTTCCCATCAAGTGACTCTTAAATCTTTACAAGAAAATTAAGTATTTTGTAGTGAAAAGTCCTTGTGAACTCTAATGTGTATGTATAACAAATGCTGTTTTATGTGTTCTGTGAAGGTGTCTTCGTAGAATTTAGTTTCATAATGTAAAGCAATAAAACTCATAATCCTGTGCAATCAAATCATTTTTTGGAGCGTCATAATAATTTACTTTACATAATGTACAGATCTTTAAAAACAGTTTTTGTTCTGGCCATTAATAATTCTTCTCTCCCTTTCCTCTTGGAAAAACAAAATACATACATTTATGATTGATATTTCCAATCAACATGATTTTCAAGTACCAGTGGATTAAAATTTTCCTGATGGAGAAACATATACCCTGTATTCAGAGCTATCAACTGGAAATGATTAAAGAGGTGTCACTGCTTGTGCATTTCGGTATAGTTTAGATTTTCATATGAATCGTACATAATGCAGATTTGGGAAAGCATTGAGTAATATTGTTAAATGTGATTCTATTTTAAAAGCAGATTTGCAGGCTTATCACTTAGCAAGTAAAAACCTTATGACGAGCATCACTGACATTTATCATTAATGTGCCTATGTGAAGAATTGTGCTTTTTCCTCCCTAATCTGTAATGTGCTTGAAAATGTTACATTCATGCTCTTGACTTAAGGTCTTGAATTAAATTTTAAAATGAAAGCCCTATAAAAGTACAATTTCCTCTATGTTTTTGCTGTATTATTTAATGGATGAAGGTATCAGAATATCTTGTTTATCAGCAAAGTGTGAAAGGACAGCTTGACATTAACAGGCCAAATCATAGCATTTGGAGGATTAATGTAAATAATGTTTGAATACATCAATTTAAGTTATTATTTTACCCTCTGCCTGTGACCTGTAAATAAAAAAAACAAACTAGTTTATTTCATGCCCCTGCATGGTAGTGATTTATTGGAATGAAATCTTTTGAAATGGATTTGAACTGAATCCTGCCTTGTGCATATAATGACTTGATGGCTGATTTTAAACTCTTTGAGTATTGAGTATTCAGCTCAATTTCAAAATAAGTCAAAAAGGGGTCACTTCAAATGAATGGAATTGACATTTAGAATCTTTAATAGGTTTAGTTAAAGAAACCATAGTTTCCATTTCCCATGCTTTTTTGATTCAGTCTTGCTAGGTTTTTGCTTTTGATCGGCGGCTGAACAGAATTCTTGTGAGTAAGGCAGGGTTGAAACCTGAGTTTCTTCAGTAGGGTGTAGTTTTCTCATAACAGGCTGAAATTTGTCCTCTTGTTGCTTGAAGTCCAGTTCAACGCTAAGAAGTAATAAAAAATGTAGTTTTAAATCATTTAAGGGGAAACTACACTGTTGGTAATCATACATGCGGACAAGATGTAAACAACATCCGTTGTGTGCATTAGGTCGGTCTGAATGTAAAATGCTCTCACACACAGTTAACATTAAACTGATGCAGCAAAGATTAATAATTAAATTAAATCCTTCAACATAAAATTTGAAATATATTTTCTCTTTTTAACTTAAATTATTCCAGACCGCAAGGTTTTTCATAATTTTTCTGCTTGTTTTTCTGTGACATGACTGGAGGACTGTATTGTTCTTGTATATTCATGTTTATTGTTGTCATAAGACTTTTAAGCAGATACTATATTTCTAGGTGATGGACTTTGCAACACTGTTGTCATGTTATTTAAATTACTTTAATAAAAATAAATAAATAAATAATCTTTATTGTCACAAGTAGGCTGCAATGAAGTTACTGTGAAAAGCCCAGTAATCCGCATGGTTTGTTTCCACAATATGTCTTCATGCAACCTGAAATAAACAAGTGGAATTGAATGCTTATCCAGTCATTTATTGTGCGCTCAAAAAAATTGTAGGGCTGTATTTTTAATGAAGTAAAATTCTGCCTTTAATATATATGAACTAAGAATATTTCATGGGGAATTTGATGAATATTTGAAAAGTAAACGTATATAGGATGAGCAAGGAAGTGGGGTTAAGTAGATACCTCCTGTTGAACTATTAGCAACAGTGTAAGCTTGATGGGCAGAATAACCTATTTTGTGCTGTAAATTTCATTGAGGAGAATACTTTACAATCTCCCTACAAACTCGTGTATGCTGAGACACAAAGTTGGGGAAATTAGCCCTCAGAATTCTATTTTACTTGATTTGAGTTTTTTTCGGAGGCTGCAGTACAGTTCCAGAGGTATTACAAACACTTTTGTTTTCAACAGCGGAACTTTTGGTATGAAGAGATATGCATTGAGCCTCTATGGATCAGGAAAGTTACATTCGGAAATATCTTTTCCTTTCTCCAGGAGATTATGAACACACAGCATTGTCTAGAGAATTTATACCAGAACCTTTGCTATAAAACTACAAGTCCAAAATACAAATTATTTTGTGTAAAACAGTAAAGGTTGTAAACATTAATAGTTTGTTAACTAGTCATCTACTGTGTAATCCATCAATTCCAAGTACCCCAGTGGCCTTTATTCTTCTTCTATCTGTGCTATATTCTTCATCCCAGGCTGCACTGAATAGGGTACCTGCCCAATGTGAAGGAAAATATTCAACAGCACATAAATGATGCTTGAGTTGTAATTCTAGGCCGATTTTCTGCAGGCATTGAAACCTGCTCAGGCTTATTCTTGTTTTATTTTACTGGAAACCTGCTACTTATTAACAGCTGTCCATTAATAGGGTGGCACGGTGGCACAGTGGTTAGCACTGCTGCCTCATAGCTCCAGAGTCCCAGATTCAATTCCAGCCTTGGGTCACTGTGTGGAGTTTGCACTTTCTCCCTGTTTTTGTGTGGGTTTCCTCCGGGTGCTCCGGTTTCCTTCCACAGTCCAACGATGTGTAGGTTAGGTGGATTGGCCACAGTAGGTTGTCCCTGAGTGTCCAAAAGTTTAGGTGGGGTTACGGGGTTTCGGGGATATGGTGGAGTCATGGGATTAAGTAGGGTGCACTTTCCAAGGGCCGGTACAGACTCAATGGGCCAAATAGCCGTCTCCTGCACTGTAAATTCTATGATTCTAATATGAATTGGTGTGTACAATCAAACCTGATTGCAGTTGACAAAGGATAACTAATGGTATGAGAATGATATTCATTTTGAGACGATGTCCCCTTGCCCCCATTATTTTAGAATTCATAATTGTGGACATTTGTTTCCAACCGTAAATTTTAAACACTCCTGTAATTTCCCTTTTAAAATCTTGGAATATTTGAAATAAAAAAAGTTATTTGTTGGAAGTGGGGTCTCACAATTGGCCTGTCTCCTTGGTCTGGGGACAGAAGCAAATCATATAGATTTCCTGCTCCGTGATAACTTATTTATAATGTGTGTGTACTTATCTAATGATGCCAGGATTAAGCAGGACTGCAGAATATTGGCTATCCCCCATTTGCATTTGTTTTTGGGCACCACAGTTCATGATACTCAGATTTGAAGGGTTGAATTAAGAGGACAGTGGCATAAATTTGGCTTGTATTTCCATGTGTTTCAAAGACCAAGAGCCCTAATTTTTCATGTTTAAACTGGTAAAAGGATATATTTAAGTTGCAAAAAAAAAAAATCTAGTTGCCCTATGTGGGGGGGGGGGGGGACACACACAATAGAGCATCATCTTATAATTATACCATATAAATTTTGTTACATTAAATTGATATGCTATGTGTTTTTCTCTTAGAGAAGAATAATTAAAAGATATAAAACTATTTTTGGTACAGAGACCTAGATGCAACATGATGTGCATATTAAGCCATACATTTAGGACAGCTCTAGATTCAAGCATTGTATGACATGGGTTCTATGGCCTTATCTCAGTAGAAGTGGAGAAGTGAGCTCTGATGAAGCCAAATTCATTTTCTGTGAGGTTGTGGGCATTTGGGGGCCTGTCACTGGTTGTAATCAGTGGGTGAGAAGGTTGGCACTACCAACATCTGGTGTCTGAATCTCTGATTTACCCATGCCTATTATATAGGCAAAACCTGTTAATTATTTATGTTTCTCTCACAGATAATCATTGAAAAAAATTAGACACTTTCCTTTATATAACATTGTATTATGGTAAAATATCAGAGAATGTCACAGATTAAAATACAAACTACTTAACTACAAAATATTAGCCCAGAACTTCCAAGGAGTGGCAGTGATCGTTGGATTTCTGCTATGCTGGAAGATTCCCTAAATTTGATGCAGCTGGGCTTTTCAACCGGGGCTTTCTGAGCCCGGCTTTCACAGATATATGCAATGTCCCTTGTGAAACTCCTCCTGAGTAAAGTTGGGGAAAGACAGGACAGGACCCTTTTGCAGCAATCTTTGCCATTTGGTAAATTTAAAGGTCAAGTTTTAATGTTAGTGAGTGGATGAACGAGTGAGTGAGTGGTTAGGTAGGTGAGGTGGGCAGGGGATAAGGTGGGTAATTGGTTGCGAAAGGGCGGCACGGTGGTTAGTATTGCTGTCTCACGGCGCCATGGACCCGGTTTGATCCCGGCCCCGGATCACTGTCACATGTGGAGTTTGCATTTTATCCCCATATCTACATGGGTCTGCCCGCCACAACCCAAAAAGATGTGCAGGGTCAGTGGATTGGTCACGCTAAATTACCCCATGAAAAAAAAAATTGGATACTCTAAATTTTTTTAAAAAAGTTAACTGATTGGGGCTAGTCGGTGGTTGGGAGGGTAGTTGTGTTGCGAAGGTAGGCGGGCGGGAGAGTAGCTGGGGGTGGAGGAGGGTGGTCAGGTTGGGAGGGTAGGTAGGTGGTTGGGAGGATAGTCGGAGGGGTCAGTAAACAGTTGGGTCAGGAAAATGGGATTGTCAGAGGTAGTCGAGAAAAATAGTTCGGTCTGGTTGGAGGTTGGCCGGATCCAGACAGGGGGGTGCGGGTCGGTAGGGTAGTCAGGTGGCTGAGAGGGCAGTGCGGTCACAAGAGTAATTGGAGATCTGGGGAGATGGCAGTTCTGGGGTGGTCGGGTCGGTAGTCGAGGGTTAGATGTGGAGTTACCCAGGTGTTAGACTAGATTCTATTTTCTCTAACAATTTCTGGGTAACTATTCAGGTAAATATTGCGGAACTGTCTGAAGTCTCTGACTCTCGACTCAAGTTAGAGGTATTTGCAGAGGTCTCGGGGAGTAGGGATATTGCCCATTGGAAGTTGAAATTGTCCAGGCAATTCCCACGTAGATCTGCAGGCCAGTACTTCTCTGACTTGCATCTTAAGTGGTACGTCCAGATTCTGATGATTGGAAGATTTAACCCATTGTATTTACAGAATTAAACAGTAGAAATATTGAAGTTGCTAACTTGCTTGCTGTATCCATATTCATGATTTTGGTTGTGCTTTCATCTTGTGAATGAAATGTTTATGGGTTTAACCCTATCCGCAAAATGTAAAAAAAACAATTTATTGTTAGAGCCACTGACTTTCAATTAAGATGTGGAAGCTCAGGTGCGGGACAGGGCAGGGAAGTTGGTGATAGCTCCAGATCTGATTAACAAGGCCTTTAAGGAATCTTATGAACGGTTGTACAGGTCAGAGCCACCTGGGGAGGCTGGGAGATTCCAGAATTTCTAGATGGGCTGGGGTACCCGAGGTTAATGGAGGGGGATAGGGCTACATTAGAAGGGACGATAGTGGAGCAGGAGATAAAAGATGAGATTGGGAGGATGCAGTCGGGGAAGGTGGTAGGGCCGGATGGGTTTACGGTGGAATGTTATAAAAAATTCAAAGATTAGCTGGGACCACTGATGGTAGGGATGTTTGAGGAGGCAATAGGAAAGGGGGTGTTACCACAAACTTTGGTGCAGGCATTGATTTCCCTGTTACTTAAGAAACATGAGGATCTGACGGAGTGTGGATCATATAGGCCCATATCACTTTTAAACGTGGAAGCAAAGATATTGGCGAAGGGACTGGCAGATATGCTAGTGGGGTGCCTCCCGAAGGTGATAGGAGAAGATCAGAAGGGGTTGTGAGAGGGGCCAGCTCTTTTCGAACATTAGGAGGGCATTCAATGTGGTTATGGTACCGGCGGAGGGGAAGGAAACTGAGGTGGTTGTGGCATTGGACGGTGAGAAAGCATTTGACCGAGTAGAATGGGGGTACTTGATGGCAATTCTGGAGCAGTTTGGGATTGGACCAAGATTTGTGGACTGGGTAAAGCTACGATATAAGGAGCCGAGGGCGAGTGTCCGCACAAATGACATCGTCTCTACCGTGGCACTAGGCAGGGTTGTCCTATGTTCCCCCTGCTGTTTGCACTCGCGATTGAGCCGTTGGCCATTGCGTTAAGAAGTTCGGGGGTATGGAAAGGGATAGTGGTTGCGGAGAATCGCGGCCCATATTTGGGGTGTCAGACCAGCCGGGGTTGATAACGGGTGTGGAGGCAGATGTTGTAGCCTTTGCCTCGTTGATCGCCCGAAGTCGGATCCTGTTAGGGTGGAGATTCATCTCTCCACCCTGTGCCCTGGCGTGGCAGGGGGACCTGCTGGAATTCTTGACTCTTGAGAAGGTCAAATTTGAACTGTGAGGAAAGATGGAGGGGTTCTACAATTCATGGGCGTTATTAATTCTGCACTTTCGAGAATTGGATTACATCGAACATTAATGGGGGCGGGGGAGTGGCTGGGAGAGTTGGGGGGAGGTGGACTGTATGTGTTAATGGTGACGATGGGTGATTCCTGATTCTTTTTTGTCATTTGTTTATGTGAACATGCGGACGAATGTTTGGGGGGGTTTGGTGGGAGGATCATTGTTATTGATGTGGGAATTGACATTGCATTCATTACTGATTGTTGTTTATTGTTGGGTGTAAATTTGGAAGAAAATGTGAAAAAGGAGGAAAATAAAAAATAAAAAAAAAATATGTGGCAGCTGAGGCTCCATTTTGCCTACTCAGGTTGACAAGAAATATCTTGTGGGATTATTCAGAGCAGATAAGGCAGTTCTCCTGATAGGCTGGCCATGATTCCTCCCCCAATACCAACAAAAACAGATTATCTGTTTAATTTTCTCTTTGTGGAGCTTTACTGTGTGGTCTGAGTACTTTTTTCGTTAAGTGACTGAATATACGGAAGAGGGTTCACTGGGATGATTATAAGAAACATTAAAAGGGGTGCTCGAATGTTGAAAAATGCACCCAACAAATATAAAACAATCAAAACTTCCTGGAGTGCATGCCAGAATTTCCTCTGAGAAATTAATTTTGCATTATAAATATTCCTTTAAATAAAAGTTCTAAATCAGTTTTTTTGCCCTCATATTGATTTGGTTGAGCATGAGACCATGGTTCAAGACTTATACACTACTTTTCTAAGTTACCTTTTTGTAGTTCATATGCAAGGTCATTGGATTTCAGTTTTCACACAACACATTGAATTAAGGATTGTGATTATCAAACGCTAATACAAATACGGAATAATTTTTTTCTGCCACCATGCAGCAATGTCAGAAGCTTTTATTCAGGTAGTTATTGAGTTGTCAAACTCTTTGAAACTGTTAGTTAGCTTTATAAGTTGGCAGACAAGATACCAACATCATACTGCAATATGTGAAAAGTTCTGAATGTATTTGCATTGTAGTGCAAATTTTGTTTTGATACTGGATTTTTTAAATTGAAAGTTTCTACCTGAAGTATTCAGAGGCTTTCTTAATGTGTTAAAATGGAAATGATCTCATAGCCATGCCGCAATAGCTTGCACTTCAATGGAGATATCTAATGTGACCTTAATAAATCACAGCTGCAAAGTGGGACATAAATAACAAGCCTTTGGCACTGCACCATTTTCTTCCAAATTATAAGAAGCTGTACATGAACATAATAAAATAGTTGACTGGTTTGTTAAAAAAAAAGTAAACCTTTTACTTTGGGGGAAAATGGTATGTCTATTTTGACTTCTGATAGATTTTGTGACTCCTACTTGAATGAAGCATTTTAAGGAAGCCATAAATTTTGATCTAATTATTCAATGCAGGATCTTGACCTTGGCCTTCTTGACGTATGCCCAAAATTGGATGCATTGCTTCATTTATATTGATTTTGCATAACTACCTGGCTTTTGTACTCTATGTCCCTATTTATAAAGCTCAGGATTGCATGTGCTTTATTAATTGCTTCTTTGACCTGTTATTTCACCTTCAAATATTTGTGCACAATCATGCCGGAGTCTCTCTGATCTTGTACCCCCTTTATAACTATCCAATTTAACTTTTTTGAATTTCATCTACCATGCGCCGTCATCTACCATGGACAGTCCATTCCAGCAGGCTGTCTATGTGCTCTTGAAATCTATTAATATGTTCCTTATTGGTGATGTATTGTATCAACTGCAAATTTCAAAGTTGTGCTTAATATCTTCAAGTTCACGTCATTCATCTGTACCAAAAACAGCAGAGGTCCAATTGCTGGACCCTGGAAAAGACCACTGTATATCTCCCTCCAGTCTAAAAAACAGCTATACACTCCAACTTTCTGTTTTCTATTGCTTAGACAATTTTGTACCCATTTTATATCCCTGTTGCAATTTCCCTTTTCATCCCATGGACTTCAATTTTGCCAACAAGCCTAATGTGGGGGACTTTATCACATAGATGCCTTTTGGAAGTTTATATACACATCAATTACACTGTCCTCTTCCACCGTCTGTCACCTCATCAAAAAATGAAAATTACGCTTTTCAAGCATGATTTGCCCTTCACAAATCCATGCCGGCTCTCATTTATTATTCCTCACCTGACTTATTCAAAGTAGTTCACTCACTGCTCTCTAAATGTTTTAATTGTAACTTCTGTGAGATAGCTCTGCTTATATTTATTCAGGTAGATTTTCTCTTTGAATAAAATTTCAGTTGGCTGTTTGAACTCAAAATGCAACTACTGATCTCAGTCAGGTAGTGGAAACAACAGATTGCATTACCATCTTCAACTGCTTTGTCAATGACCTTCATCAAAAGATTAGAAGTGGGGACATTTATTGGTGATTGCAAGATATTGGGTACCTCTGATAGTGTTCGTGTCCATATGCAGGAACACCTGACAACATTCTGGGGGCTGTTAAGTGGCAAGTAATATTTATGTCACACAAGTGGGAGAGAGTGACCATCTCCAAAAAGAGAGAATTTAACCATCTTCCAGTAATCATCATGGAATAGCCCACCATCAACGTCCTGGGGGAAAGTATAATGTTGTCGGATGACCTGATTTATTACAAGAACACTTGTAACTAAAACTATAAATGATTTATTAACATTAACTGTGAGTAAACTACATACAAGACAATAGATGAAAAACAGTAAAATCATGTCAAGGAACCTCTCTTCAACTTCCAGCCAGTCTGAGGTCAGCTGACTTTAACATTCACTTATATACCAGTGAGAGACCCCCTAATGGTCAGTCAGTGAATTACAACACAACCATTATATCACTTCAGAAACTTAACAGGCCCAATCATATGAATGCTATGACTTTTTAAAAATTCATTTATGGAATGTGGGCGTCACTGGTTGGGCCAGCATTTATTGTCCATCCCTAATTGTCCTCCATTTCAGAGGACATTTGAGAGTCAAGTACATTGCTGTGGATCAGGAATCACATTTAGACCAGACCATCTAAGAATGACAGATTTCCTTCCCTAAAGTACATAACAGACAGTTGTTTGCAACAGTCGACAATGGTATCATGGTCATCATTAGACTTTCAAATCTAAATTTTTAATGACTTCAAATTTCACCATCTGCCATTGGATTTGAACCCAGGTCCCGAGATCTTGAGCTCTGGATTATTAGTCCAGTGACAATACCACCACACCATTGTTACAAGGGCAAGTCAGAGGTTAGGAATTCTGTGATGAGTAACTCACCTCCTGACTTTCAAATATGTCCCCCAACTACAAAGCTGGGTCGAATGGGATACTGGCCACTTAGCTTCAACAACACTCAAGATTATCGCAAGATTCAGGATAAATCAACCTGCTTGATCGGCACCTCATTAACCCCTTAAACATTAATTCCATTTTCAATAACGCCTTCCAAAGTCATGACAAGTAACATCTACAAAATCAAAGTCAGCAGATGCAAGGGAACATCGCCACTTGGAAGTTCCTGTCTCTGTCACACATCATCCTGACTTGGAACTATTTTACTGCTCCTTCATTGTCATGGAGTTAAAAACCTGAAAATCCCTTCATAACACATTGTGGGTATACCTACACCAGATGTACTGCAGTGGTTCTAGAAGGTCACTCACCACCACCTTTTCAAGAGCAATTGGGGATGGGCAACAAATGCTAAACTTGCTCACAAAACAACAAAAAATAATTACTGGACATCATTAATAATCTTGCAGAATGGGCAAATATTTGGCAAATGAAATTCAGCCCAGATAAATGTGAGGTAATACAATTTGATTTGAGGAATAAGGATGTCATACATAGGAAGCTGAAAATCTATGTGGGCGAGAAGAATAAATGGATCTCAGTACAAATACACCAATCACTAAACATTGCACCGCAAGTTAGCAAAGTGACAGATTAAAAGAAAAACTAGGCTTTATTTCTAGAAAGATAGAATTGAAAAAGTAGGGAAGTTACAATAAATCTGTATTGTACCTTGGTCAGACCACACTTTTGAGTACTGGTTGCAGTTCAGGTTGACGTATTGTAAATTGGAATGAAAAGCATTGGAGAGGGTACAGACAAGATTTACAAGGATGATACTGGAAATGCATAAATGTACATATCAGGAAACGATTGACAGGCTGGTCTACTTGTCTCTTCACAAAATAAGGTTGAGGGATGGCCTATTGTCTTTAAAATTGTGTAAGGTTTTGATTGAATATAGTGAGAATGTTTCCTCTTATGGGGAAGAACATAACTAGAGGCCCAACAAATATGATAGTCACCACCAAATCCAACAGGTTACTCAGAACAATTTTCTTTATGGAAAGAATGATGATAATGTGGAAGAAACTATCACAGGATGTGAGTGAGGTGAATAGTGTAGATGCATTTACTGAAAAACCGGATAAACACAAGAGCGAGAAGAAAATGGCTATGATAGATTTTGATGTAGTAAAATGGGAGGAGGCTCAAGTGGAGCATAAACAGCAGCATGGATGGGTTGGGCCAAAAGGTCTATTTCTGTGGTGTATATAATGTATAAAATGTGGTGCCATTTTGTTGATAATGCAAGAGCATTAATGTAAGTAGCAAAAATCACAACAAGAAACATAATAATAATAACAATAATAATCGTTTATTGTCACAAATAGACTTAAGTGAAGTTACTTTGAAAAGCCCCTAGTCACCACATTCCGGCACCTGTTCCGATTGAACCCGCGCTGCTGACCTTGTTCTGCATTCCAAGCCGGCTGTTTAACCCACTGTGCTAAACCAACCCCATGAGGAATAATATATGCTGATAATGAATTATTTGAATGCATGATTTGAATCCTTATCCCTGGCATATATGTGAAGATTATAGTGTTCAATTTCTTTCCCTGTGTTGTATATAAATTGATCCTCTTTGTGTAAGTGGAGAAATTGAGGAAACGTACTGTGACTTGCAATTCACTGCTTTTGTGACCAGAGCAGAAAATTATTAAAAAAGACTGCACAAGAATTTCAACTGCACTTAGATGAACTATTACAATTTACCCAGTTTATTTTCTAATGCATTATGCAATGTAATGGCAATTTTATTGAATTTACTGAACTGAATAGAGTAAATATCAGTCTTATTTTCCTTTAAGCATGTTATATGGGTACTCTACATTGAGTTAGGTGTATGTGAAAAGATTTCTTACTGTTAATGCCAAGGGAAGCATTGCTGAATAAGCTGATGAACAGCTAATCATACTGGATAGTTTCTCTTCTCTTCCAAAAGATTAATTTGGGTGATTTTAGTTGTTTAAGTTAAGCATATTAGCATAAGCATATATAAAAAAATATTGCTCATATGTAGCAAAAAAAGTGAAAAAATTGTTCCTGGGTAGCATAGGCTTTAAAACTGATGTCCATAACGAGATACCTTGATATTTTGAGTGAATCAGATTTTTAAATTTATTGATTCATAGAATCTCTACAGTGCAGAAGGAGGCCATTTGGCCCATCATGTCTGCACCAACCTTTGGGAAGAGTACCCTACCTAGGCCCATGCCCACCCTATCTCCATAACCCAGTAACCATACCTAACCTTTAGGACACTAAGGGGCAATTTATTGTGCCCAATCCACCTAACTTGCACATCTTTGGACCGTAGGAGGAAACCGGAGCACCCGATGGAAACCCACGCAGGCATCAGGAGAAAGTGCAAACTCCACACAGTCACCCGAGGTCAGAATTGAACCTGGGTCCCTGGTGCTGTGGGGCACCAGTGCTAACCACCGTGCCACCCTGTATTTCTTGACTTTCTGGTACATTAGTTTTGTTGCCTTCTGTAAATCATGTATTTTCTGTAATTGAAGTCCTGTTTCCTTTGGTTAGCTGACCTTGTCTCTAAGAAGTTGGGCAAAGATGTGGATGGCTGGGAGGAAGGAAGGAAGTCCATCATGTTAATTGTATTGATAATATTGTCAAGATACACAGATAAAGGACATTGTTGAATTAAGTGCTTTGATCATATAAATAGGGGATAGTTGGGATACTGGGGATTATAAGAAAGACATGAGACTGAACAAAGTCAATAAACCCCTCCAGTAAAGAAAAACTCTGTTTTGGATTTGACTTTATTCTGTTAACATTAGTAGCAAAGAATGGCTGGCTTAAAGATGAAGATTGAAAAATGAGAGTTATTTTCAGACAAAGTTTTAATTGGAGTTGCTTTGGAGAAGAATGGCTGAAACCAAGTGTGAAGTATCAGAATATGATTTCCCCTTTTGTTCTGTGAAGCAGAACCTTATGATCAATGGAAGAATTAAGTGGATATGTGGCCACGGGTTGCATCCGTACCAAATAAAAACAACTTATGGCCTTGGCACTTTCACTTTCCAATAGAAGCAGAGTAAACTGCAAAAATATTTTGGAGCTAGAGGCTTGTCAGATGGACACTGAATAAAAGTTATGGATAAAATTAAAAAGAAAGATGATCTGTTAAATGTACATGGGGCATGGTCTGACTTTGATGAATTTAAAAGGATGGATAGTTATTCCGTAGAAGACTATATCATGGAATAAAACAGGTTATATACGGTTGCAGAAATTCTATTTGTGGATCCTTAGTTGAGTGTTTGGTTTCAATTTATTGGAGTTTGTTAAAGCATGGATATGGATAGGCTCCTGCTCTTGACTGGAGTTCGGTTCTCAGGCAGAGATATGCATTTGGAGCATATGAAGATATTTTTAAAATTCTGGGGTTAAATTCATATCCAGAACCTTCATGGTACCAATGGAACATTTAGCAGTCACACAAAAGATAGAGAATTTAATGGGAGTGCAACCATCAATTTGAGTGAACTACCAACAAAATAAATCAGGACTGAGAACCTTTTGATATCTCTAACATAACAGGAATTGGGTAACTGTGGCAGGAGAATAACTGAGGAGAAATAAACAGGTGTTTCAGATGTGATTCAGAATATCATTATGTAATGAATTGTCCGAAATGGAACAACAGGGTTTTTGAAATGACACGTGATGAGGAATATTTTTTAAAAAATAATCTTTATTGTCACAAGTAGGCTCACATTAACATTGCAATGAAGTTACTGTGAAACGCCCCGAGTCGCCATATTCCAGCACCTGTTCAGGTACACAGAGGGAGAATTCAGAATGTCCAATTCACCTAACAGCCCGTCTTTCAGAACTTGTGGGAGGAAACCGGAGCACCCGGAGGAAACCTACACAGACACAGGGAGAACGTGCAGACTCAGCACAGACAGTGACCCAAGCTGGGAATCCAACCTGGGACCCTGCCGCTGTGAACCACTGTGCTACTGTACCGCCCAAGGGGAAGATCGGTTAGAAGGTACTAGTCAGCAGAATTGTTAATCTAGTAATAGATGTTCTTGTTACAGCCTCATTCAATGTGCTGTGTTAGACAATGGGGTGATCTAATTGCCACGTTGCGCTCCGAAAAGCAACTCATAGTGGCGCAGTGTGAAGCTGGGAGATCCTGCTCCTGGGGTCTACCTGGCTCGCAACGCCTCATGAGGTCTAATGCGATTTCGCGAGACATTATGATATAATGGGTAGGATCACTCTTTAGCAAATCTGCAGATTTGTCACCCACACAATCCCCTACACCCACACAGGAAACCCCCAGCACAATTTCACCTGCACAGAAAATGCCAGCCTGACATCATGGCAGTACCCCTGCCAGCTGGCAGTGCCACCTGGGCATCTTGTCAGTGTCAGGCTGGCATTGCCAAGATGTCAGGTTGGCATATAATTGTCGCGGGCTGGCATAATCTGCATATTAACGCAAGGGGATCGGAGGCCCCCAGGTATATGTGCTTTGAGCAGAGTGGCATCCTGGCATGGCTGGTTCCACCCTGACACTGTCAGTTTGGCATCCTGGCAATGTCAGCCTGGCACTGGCAAGATGCCTAGGTGGTACTGCCAGCTGGTAGGGGTACTGCCATGGTGCCAGGCTGGCACTGCCAAGGTGTCAAGCTGGCATTTTATGTGCAGGTGCAATTGTGCTGGGGGTTCCCTGTGTGGATGTTGGGGGTTGTGTGTGGGTGGTTCCAGGGACCCTCCCAAAGTGTGGAGAGAGTGCCTGGGGGTTGTTTCGGGGACCTCCGAGATTGGGACGTTATTTTAACGTGGTGTCCCGATCTCTCACTACACATGAGTTCCAGCGAGTGGAGTTCCTCGGTGTACAAAATGGGTCTCTATGCGGCCTCAGCCATGCGTTCTCTGCTGAGGCCCTTTATCAAAGCGAGTCACATTTTAGAGCCTTGAGTTTCTCGGCGCTTGCTCGGGACTTTACTTAAATCACGTCCAATGGGCGCAGATCCATAGTAAATGGAGTGGATTGTTAATTTGTTTAAAATAGCCAGGCTGAACTATTTTATCAGTACTGATATAACGCGCAATTTAGCAGGCTTAAAACTAAGACCGCTTTCAGGCACATTTGGTGGGGTGATTCTCGGTGGCTGCAGCGCCAAATATTACCCTGCTATTTAACTACACTTTGCTGTTTCCTTTGACGTCAGGGAGTTTCTCACCGATGCGGCCAGAGAGCTTTGCTGCTGGTGAGCTGATCCAGTGACCAAGTATTTAAATGCACCATTAGGCTTATTTAAGTATGCGGATCTGGATCCCACAGTGTGCAGCGAGTCAGGTGACCTGTCATAAGCCTGGTGCAGAGCCCGTTTTGGGGTTCTCGCACGATTCACCCATTGCACCCAGATTATGTCGGACGCAATGGGGTTACTGAATCGCACCCACAATATCCAGCGAAATACCATTACTGTTGATTAAGCTGTCAATGAAAAAGACTCAAATGAAATTAGATTTGGAACTTAATAAGTCAGTTGTTTTGGGAAATCTGTAGATTTACAGTCTACACAATCAGAGCATTATGGTATGTCCTTAATCATGTTGAGAAAGAAGTGTTTGTGCAATAGGGGCATGAATTTCAAAGAATATAGGCAAATTGTTTTAAGACTACATAGACCAGATCAAACTCAGGATTACGACCCATGGGTGGATTGCGGGCGGGTGTCGGGAGGGTCATGGAACAATCAGTTCTGGCGTTCCTGACTATGGGGAGAAGTACCCGATTGCCGGGACTGACTTTTACGAATGCCGGCCGCAGGCAATCCCTGATTGGTTGCGGCGTTTGAGGGGGCGGCGCGAGGCTGGGCTGTGTACTGGTCACCGTGCACGCGCGGGGGAAGGGGGCATCGACGTGGGTGCGCGATACCAATCGTGGTACCCCAGCTTGGAGCTCAGCTCTAGTGCTCATGCTGCTCGGCTCGTCCCCCGCAACCGATTGGCAGTATGCGATTTGCGGCTCCGTGGTCAAGCTGTTGAACGGCCGGCACAATGTCCGCCTGCACTCCAATGACGTGAAGCACTGATCGGGAAGTGGTCAGCAGTCTGACTGGGATGGATGCAGCTACTGGACAGTGAGAGGGAGCCCAGGCCAGGTTTGGCGGCAAGGAATACCGATCAAACAAGGCCAGTCAATGCGCCTGACACATGTCAGCACTGGAAGAAACCTACACAATCATCACTTTGTGTCTCCATTCTCTGCAAACCAGGAAATAAGTGCTTTTGGTGAGAATGGAGAAGGAGATGACTTGGATGTTTGGATAGTGCAATGCAGTGGAACCAGTAAGAAATATTATGACATTGTATGCATTTGACAAGTTTCTTCATCTCGTCTAAAGTCATAGTTTGTCAGGTTAAAACAAGATTGTACTTTTTTCTATACTTGTTTAAAGTATGTCAATGTGGATAACCTTACATTTCCCTAAAATTGCATCTGACATTCATTTGCCCCACTCACTCAACTTGTCCTAATCACACTGAAGGATCTCTGCATCCTCCTCACAGTTCACCCTCTCACCCAGTGTTTTGTCATCTGCAAATTTGGAAATATTACATTTCCTTCCCTCAACTAAATCATTAGCACAGATTTCTGTAATACCCCACTCATCACTACCTACCAATTTGAAAAAAAATCATTTAATTCCTACTCTTTGTTTCCTGCCTGCCAACCAGTTTTCTTTTCATCTCAATACACCCCTAATTCCATGTGTTTTAATTTTACACAGTAATCTCTTATACGGGACTTAATCAAAAGCCTTTCGAAAGACCAAATGTACCACATCCATTGGCTCCTTCTTGTCAGCTCTACAAATTCTCTGCAATTCCTGCAGATTTGTATCTTCCTTTTAAATAGTGGAGCTACATTAGCTACCCTCAAATCTTCAGGAACTGTTCCAGAGTCTATAGAATCCTGGAAGATGACCACCAAAGCATCCACTATTTCTAGAGTCACTTCCTTAAGTACTCTAGGATGTAGATTATCAGGTTCTGGGGGATTTATCAGCCTTCGGCTCATCAATTTCCCCAACACCATTTCTCTACTAATATTGATCTCCTTCAGTTCTTCTTGATAAACCGTCCACCATTTTTGGAATCTGATTTGTGTCCTCATTTGTGAAGACAGAACTAAAGTATGTGTTTAGTTACTCGGCCATTTCTTTGTCCCCTATTATACAATTCCTTTATTTCTGACACTAACATTTGTCTTACTCAATCCTTTTCTCTTCATGTACCTATAGAAACATTTACAGTCAGTTTTTATGGGCGCGATTCTTCGCAAATGCAGCGAGTCGTAAAGGCTGCCGTGAAACTGGCAGTGTTTCACGGCAGCCTCCGCGCCCCCTCCCGGGACCCGATTCTCCCCCTGGGCGGGGCTAGCAGCGGGGCCCCGTGAACCACGGCATCGCGGCCTTAGCGACCGTTGCTAAGTCCGCGCGCCAAGCGTCACACCGGCTGACGCGCACGATGACGTCAGCCGCGCATGCGCGGATTGGACGGCTCCAAACCGCGCATGCGCGGGGCCGTCATCTCCCTCGGCCGCCCCGCGGACTGATCCTGTGGGGCGGCGGAAGGAGAAAGAGTGCGTCCGTTACGGACGCACTGCCCGCAATCGGTGCCCACCGATCGCGGGCCCATTGGCACGGCCGTGGTACTGCCGTGCCAATCAGGGCCCTGGATGCCCAGAACGGGCATGTTGCGGCCGTTTTTATGACGGCAGCAAGCAGGTGTGTTTGTTGCCGTAAAAACGGCCGTAAAGGCCTGGGAACTCGGCCCATCGGCCTGGGGAGAATCGCTGCTCGCCCTAAAAAACGGCGAGCAGCAATTCGTGCCGTGGGGCGGCCGTGGGGGGGGGGGGGAATAGCGGGAGGGCGGGAAAAATGTCGGGGACGCCCTCCCGCTATTCTCCGACCCGTCGTGGGCAGCGGAGAATCGCGCCCAATGTTCCCTGCAAGCTTATTCGCGTATTCTATTTTCCCTTTCCTAATCAATCCCTTGGTCCTTCTTTGCTGAATTCTAAACTGCTCCCAATCCTCAGACCTGTTGCTTTTCTTGGCCAATTTGCATGCTTCTTCCTTGGATTGAATACTACCTTTATTTCCCCTGTAAGCCATGGATTGGCCACCTTTTCTGTTTTAATGTTGTGCCAGATAGAAATAATTGTTCCAGTTACCCCATGCACTTCTTGAACGTTTGCCATTGCCTATCCGCTGTCATCCCTTTAAGTAATGTTTCCCAATTGACCAAAGCCAACTCATGCCCCATATTATTGTAGTTTCCTTTATTAAGATGCAGGACCCTGGTCTCAGAATCAATTACTTCACTCTCCATCTCGATGAAAAATTCTACTATATTATGGTCGTTTATCCCAAGTGGTCTCGCACAACTAGATTGCCAGTGATTTAATTCTCATTACACAGTATCCAGTCTCTCTCTAGTTGGTTCCTCAATTTATTGCTCCAGAAAGCCATCCCGTATACACTCTAGGAATTCCTCCTCTATGGTATTGTGGCGAATTTGATTTGCCCAATCTTTATGCAAATTAAAATCACCCATGAATACAGATGCTCCTTTATTGTATTCTCACACTTTATCCAACAAATTTTTAAAATGTGCACTTCAAAATAAAAGAGATATGAAATTGGCAGCAATGTCAACGATCACATTTTTACAGTACTCCCAAAAGAGTACGGTAAAATTGCTTTGCAGAACTTGCTGACAGCCAAAGATAACAAAGAAATACCCAAGCAACTGCAAACTTCATCATGGCTTCATAGTAAAAGGTAAACTAAAGTCGCCATAGTCCCAGATGACCATAGGGTGCTTTCCCATTTAAGGTGGAGAGCTAACTGGTGGTTTAACCTGAGGATCACCATGCCTCAGGCGAGGGGCAAGGTTGAGAAAGCGCACTTTCATGAAGAACCTTAGCCGGTACTAAATTACATTGTTCCAAACCACTGTCTTAAAAATTCCCTTACAATTGTTAAGAAACACAACAGACCTGATTAAATTTCTTTGTGTTTAGTAATATAAACATCATCTAAGGCTCATCTAAAAGACAAAAAATAAAATGTTGTCTTGTGACTGAGACCCTTATCTCACAGATAAAGCAGTCAAAGGTTGGGAGATGAGACTGCAAGGGATCTACTATCCAAAAAGCAAGCAATTCATTATAAGGTTCGTGTTTATTCATAGACTAACCATGCTGCAGCATGTTGAAGTTTGTGGCGAGCAGCATGATCCCAGGCACCTGCCTCTGTGGTAATTGTCTGCAACTGGAGAACTGTTGCCTGAGTTGAGCCTGAGGTGTGGACATTGTAATGCATTAGGGAAGGCCAGGGTTTGGTGGACATTTTCTTCCAGAAGATAGTTAAACCCCTTGGGTTAGCTTGTGGCGTAGATTTGGTCAGTGGTTAGTGGCTCTTGACTCATAGATCAAAGATAAATTGTATATGACTACATTATTTCACAGACAATACTATGATGCAAATATGTAGAATTGGAGATCCACAAGATTAAATGATGCGTGAAAAGAATGATGCCTTATCCAAGATAATTTTCAACAATAGTCATTCTTAGAACTTAATTCAATTTTACTGAGACTTTTCCACAAATCACAGCCATTTGTTCTCACAGAAATGTTTAAGTTATTCTTTAAAAATCACCTTCAAATGTTCAGTTTGCCATCCAACAGAAACTATTCTTGACAATTTTATAATTTGCATCACAATGGCAAATGACTGACCAAATGACTGCACAAAATATATTGTTGCACAAGATTATGGCAAAATTAACTTGACAGTGCAATACAATTTCATATCTTGTTGCTAATTTTGAAAAGGATTATGTGCTCAACATACAGCTCCTCCAGCCTATCAAACTGAACACTACTATGTAGCACAGCTAATTTGAATAGAAAATCAATTAAAAATCAAAATGGTGTGAATGAAATGTTACAACTGCAAATGGAAAGTGTGTAACACAGCTTGCAACATTATTAGAATGCATTATCAAAAGATTAGGAAGTTAAGAATTTGGTGAGACTAGGAATTCAGCATATGTTTGAGATAGTAAATATTTAAACCTAGGAATATATCATTAATATTTTATAAGTTAATATTTTGAACTAGTTAAACATGAATTTTAAAATAATATCTGAAACACACAAAACTATAATTAATTGAAAATATGCTACACATGGGTCGTGAGGAATGGCAGTGCAGGAGATGCGTTGCATCTGCAACATGTTGAAGTTTGTGGAGAGCAGCATGATCCCAGCCGCCTGCCTCTGTGGTAAGTGTCTGCAGCTGGAGAAACGTTGTCTGAGTTGTTGAGCCTGACGTGTAGACATGGTAATGAATTAGGGATGGCCAGGGTTTGCTGGACATTTTCTTCCAGAATGTAGTTAACCCCTTGGGTTAGCTTGTGGTTTAGATTTGGTTAGTGTTTTGGGACCCGGGGAGGCTGATCTGACTGTGCCCAGGGAGGTAATGGGCCTGCAGATGCACTGATGATGAAGCTTTAGCCTTTGTTATTGTTCAACTAAGATGAGATACCTGCTACTGGTGTGGACGAGAACAAAGACTGCCGAAAGGATGAGTAAATAGACCATAGCATCATGGTGCAGGAGGCCATTCAAGTTGTGGGACTGGTAAGGAACATAGTGATGGTAGGGGACAATATGGTCAAAGAAATAGGTATGTTCTGCAATCATTACCAGGAATTCTGAAACTATATTGCCTACCCAGTGTCAGGGTTAAGGCCATCTCATGGCTAGAAAATAATTTCGTGAAGGCGTGGGGAGGTTCCGATCATTGTGGTTCACATAGAAACCAATGAGTTAGGCCGAACTAGGAATGAGGTTCTGCTGAAGGAGTTTGAGGAGCTAGAGTCCAAATTTAAAAGCAGAACCTCAAAGGTAATAACCTCGGGATCACCGCCTGAGCTGTGAGTTACACATAATTGATATGAGGACAAACAAATTAGAGGTCTAAATGCATCACTGAAAGAATGGCATTAGAGGAAGAGATTTCATATGGCGAACTGTACCAGGAGTGGGGAAAGATGGACTCTACTTAATATAGACTGGAGACACTATCCTGGCAAATGGAATAATTAGGCTGGAAAAGACTTTAATTTGAGGGAGAGAAAGTGTTGGCTGAGAGGTCAATTTATAAGTCTGAAGAAAAATCAAATATATAGAGCAAGGTAGCAGCTTGGGTAAAATCAACAAGTTGTGGCAGGAAAGAGAGTAACTAGTTCACCTTTGTCAATTCCTTGGGAGCGTTGCTTGTCTATGGGGAATTGATGTACTTCAGTTGACGCTACAAAAAAAGAGTTTCTCCCCAGAGAGGTCAATAATGATAATAGGACATCGGTGACTTAGGGTATGTCAGGAAAATTGGTTTAAAAAAAGATTTTATGGCCCTATATCTGAATGCACAAAGCAACTATAACAAGATGGATGAATTAATGAGATCAGAGGGGAAAACGGATTTCACCTATTATCCATTACAGAGCTATAGTTGCAAGGCTGGGAAGTAAGACCCAAATTTTCGCAGAGTCGGGTTGACTCCAACACTGGGATTCCTGCCTGAATTCCTAGCACCAGCAGTTTTCATTGGTGCATAATAAGGGTGAGGATAGTAAGAATACATTCTGTATTCCCAACCTGGCCAGCTCCATTGCATCTCATAACCCACCTCCCCCACTTCATAATTTTTTTGTGGAGTTGAGCTAGCTTCTGGACAACGAGGTTCATTGCCTCAGAAATGCTGTGAACCATAGTCTGGATTCAGGAACCTTCTGAAAGATAAGTTTAATAGGTCTTACCATGCCCCATTCCCCTCTGTGCCACACATACCTTCCATGCCCACTCATGGAATAGCTATCGGCTTTGTGCGCCTATCTTTTCCACGCTCGGAGTGGCTCAAGCGACCTTGATCTGACCGTCCAACCTAAAAAACCAGCAGGATCCAATATCCAGCACAAACTTGGTCCCCAGTTACCGTTTTTGAGACTCTGTACTTGTATATTAAGTATGTGTTCGCGGTAATTCAAATTTTCTACCTAATTTTGAACATAAGTCTGTCCAGTTGCTATTTCTCTCACTCGCAAGAAATGTTGAATTGCATGTAAAAACTAACAGAAGTTGGCAATCAAGGAGAGCTTTAGCTTTAAAAGATTTTATACCTCGCTTTACCTTCTAAGTGTTAACCAGTCTTTAGACAAAATATATGTTTATCACATCAGTATTTAAGGAACATAGTTTGGCTGGAGAAAATAATTAATTAATTTAAGAATTCCAAGCACTGCTTCGTTTATTAATGAACTGCTTGATGTGCTTGAATAATCAGCATAAAATTGATATATTTGTGTGTACTATTGCTTTCATTCTCCATCACTTGAAGTAGTTGACAGCTCTGTAAGGTGGATATCAAATTTGTCAAGTTTACTTGATCTTTCCTATTTTAAAACTGGTGGCTTTGTTACATTGCTCATTGAAGTTATCATACTTGTTAACCACACCTGCATTACGTCATTTCTTTTCAGTTTAAAAAAATCTACTTTCACATTGAAAAACTACATTCATTAAGGGTATTATAGCATGTTAGATTACAAAAATCACAGCTTAGTTGGATTCAGTTTGTTTGAGCAATCCTTGAGATGCTGAGTTCTTTATTAGGACTGACCCTGAACACAAGTTAGGCATTTCATCATGGGAAGCGATAAATTCATTATTGGTTGCTGTGTGGCAGCCTTTTGTGGCTAGAGCTGAAGACTGTGAGAAATGGGAATTTTATTCCACAAAAGGAACATCGAGCAATACAAAGGTATATATTGAAGAATCAGATTAAGGAATTATTAGATTTTTAAAAAACACACACTCCATCTGGTTCATCTACCATCCTGATAGTTGTATTTTACCACGATAATGGAGTAGTAACTAATGCTATCACTGATTTCAGCTGACTCAGATACGACCAAAGAAAATCCCAAATACCAGATAGCTTTGGAAACTATGGGAGCGATTCAACAATTGAGTAACTTTTAAAGATATGATAAAGTTTATTTTAGACAGAACCAGAAGCTTGCATTTCTGGGACAAAGGTAGGTTATCAAAAATGATTTTGTTTTTATTTTGTTCAGTACCTTACCTGTAAATAATGCACGCACTGTTTCGACAGGTGTCACAATTTGCAGTATCCTGTCCTGTTCGATAGGAGAGCCTGTAAAGATAAGAGTTATATTGCAAAAGTAAATTTAATTTGTTTTGAGGGAATAGTTGAAAAGTAACTCGGAATTTTTCTATATTTCAATTTTTGTATTCCAATTAGCATTGACTTATATTACCACTATTTAAAGTGAATGTTATTTTAAAACGTTTCATTTTAGCTTGTGTATTTAAACTGTTCAAAAATATTTCTCTTCCATTTTTGGGATAGAAAAATAACCTTCCCATTTGTTTTACGGATAATTACTTTTAATCTGTTTATCATGCTATGAACATGAAAAACACATTAATTTATGACAATTTAAGGCACAATCCCCTTTAGCACTTGGCATATTGCATGTCAATATCACTATCTGCACCCAATTCATTTTTTTCCAATTAAAGGGCAATTTAACGTGGCCAGTCCATCTACCCTGCATATTTTTGTGTGTTGTGGGCGAGACCCATGCAGATACAGGGAGAATGTGGAAAACATTAATATTGATGTCAACTCCAGCAATGACATACCTCTCCAGTGCATTGCTGCCTTTCACTGAACTATGAATTTTTATTGGTTCACTGTTATTGCACTTTCCCACCAAGGTTATAGAAAAATTAGCAGTGGTTCATGAATAGAATGTAGAATTTTCAATTGTTCAAGGACGTGTGCATTGCTGGCTGGGCCAGCATTTATTGCCCTTCCCTAATTGCTCTTGAACAGAGTTGCTTGCTCATTTCAGAGCATTTCAGAGGCAACCGCATTGCTGTGGGTCTGGAGTCTCAAAAGGTAGCCAGACCAGGTACAGGTGGCAGATTTCCTTCCCTAAAGGGCATTAGTGATGGGTTTTACGACAATTGGTAAAGGTTTCATGATCATCATTAGGCTTTTATGAAACTGTAGACTTTTATTTAATTCAAATTTCACCAATTGCCATAGTAAGATTTGAATGCCCAGACCATTACCCTGGATTTCTGGATTGTTCGTCCAGTGACGATGTCACTATACTACTGACTCCCACCAAAGTCGCGATCCGGATCGCGCCACTGGGGCTGGTGGGATTCGCACCTATTTTCCTGCCAAATATGACACTATGCCATTTCTCCAATGATAATTGATATGGTCATCATTCCAGATTTTTATTGAATTTAAATTTCACCATCTGCCTTGGTGGGGTACAAACCTGTGTCACTATGCTTTACCCTGGTCTCTGGATTGCTAGTCCAAAAAAAGGTATATTTAAGATTAACAGAAAAAGTGTGCAACATTGAAGTGTGGGTTGTCTTTTTCTTGCACACTGGCAAATTGTCTAAAGCACTGCGAAGAATAGAAATTTATGTTTGGAGTTCAGCTATGTTTTATTTCCTTTTTTTGGATATTTTTGGTAAGCATTTAAAAATATGAATATGATGAAAGAAGACTTATGTTTTTGTCCAAATTTGAAACCCCTATCTTTTGACTTGTTACAATATTGGAGAAGAATTTCAATACTTTCCTCAGGCGATATGCCCTCAGAGAATTTTCAAATGCCACCTCCAGTGAGCCATTGCTGGAGTTTTAGCTATTCCACTGATCTTACCAGATGAACCTTGGTTACAAAAAGCAATTGTTCTGAATTCAAAGCTTTGTCACCTAATCGGGTAATTTGTTCAACCTACTGAATTCATCCTTACCCCAAAAATATTGATGATATACCTGGTTCTTTGTTTATTCATCAAATTTTTTTTTGGTGGGATGGTACGTAGCTATGAGACGCTATATAGTGTCTGAGACTAGGAAGTGGGATCGGGATATCAACCAGTGGGAATATCATCTGAATTGATGCCACTTTGGGGCAAGTATTTTACTGTTTTTAATAAGGCAAACGATATCAGAACTCTGAAAGGAGACAGGAGGAGAAAAGCCACCTTCACATGTCCAATGAGCTCAGATTTTTTCAGTTTCAAGATAGCTACTATTAATTTAGCTTCCACCCTATTAAAAATTCAGATCTTTTGCAGCTATCTTTTTTATCTAGTAGGTTCACTCGGTAGTGATCTGAACATCTTGCTTCTGTGGAAATTTGCTACTGTCACCTTTCAAGAACGGAGACAGACACTTTCAGGGAGACAGCTGGAAGGCACACCTGATAAATACAGAGCAAGGCTAGGGGACTTCACTTGCCTTCCAGGAGCCATGACAGCCAGACCTGCCAGGGACACCTCTAATGCGGCAGCAGGCCAAGTGTGAAAACCAATCCAGGAGTGACATTGCATAAAACGATAAATTCATTGTTTGGTGAGAAGCTTCTATTAGGAATTTTTACTGGAAAAATAGAACATTTATAAAGAAGTAGCTCCTTGGATTTTAATAAGGATTACTAGCAATAGAGAATAGTCCAAATATGTGCAGGTTAGGTGGATTGGCCATACTAAATTGTCCTTGGGGTCCAAAAAAGGTTCGGAGGAGTTATTGGGTATGGGAATAGGGTGGAAGTGAGGGCTTAAGTGGGTCGGTGCAGACTTGATGGGCCAAATGACCTCCTTCTGCACTGTATGTTCTATGTTCAGAAGTAAAGTTAAATTAAATCAAAGTGAAATAAGGTAAGACTAGGTTAGGGAGCAGAGAAAATAGAGCACAAGAAAGAGCGAGACTGATAGCGCACCAAGGATAAAAGAGTGTAAGAAAGAGCAAAACTGAGAGTGGTGTGCTAGCTTGGAGTTTTAAGCTCCTGAGGTGACATCAGGATTCAAAAGTGACACAGGGCAAATGGAAGCAGCTGATTAGGCGAGTGAGGTCAGATATGCATTTGCAACTTTTATCATTTATAGTTTGTAGGTTTATATATTGTGGTCTAGAGTTTGTCAGGGCTATATTCTGTAGTAACAAAGACCAGGGACGGAAGACCCTAGAGTTGATACTATTGATACTATTTGATTTTAAGTATTTTCCAAAATGTTTAATTTAAAAAGGTAAGTCATGACAGAGAACTCAAAACTTTGGTATGCTCTTCCTGCTTTGTGTGGGAAACTCGGAACATTTCCAGTGCCCGGGGCCAGCATGTGCGCAGAAATTGTCTCCAGCTGCAGCTCCTGGAAGTCTGGATTTCAGAGCTAGAATGGCGACTGGGAACACTGTGGAGCATCCATGAGGCAGAGAACATCGTTGATAGCACACATAGAGAGATAATCACACTGCAGTCCAAGATTATACAGGAAGGAAGTGACTACCAAGCAATGCAGGATCCCCTTTTGTCATTCGTCTGCAAAACAATTATCTGCTTTGGCTGCCATGAGGTGGAATGGCCTCCCAGGGGAAACCAGCAACAATCAAATTTGTTGCACCACAGTTGGCTCTGTGCACAGGGGAAAAATGTGGGAATGCAATAGTTATAGGCGATTCAATTGTAAGGTGAATAGATAGACATTCCTGTGGTCGCAAATGAGATTCCAGGATGATATATTGCCTCCCTGGTACTAGGGTCAAGTTGTTTTAGAGTGGTTGCAGGACGTCTTGGAGGGCAGGGTGAACAGCCAGTGGTCGGGTACACATTGCTACAAAGGAAATAGGTTAAAAAAAAGTGATGAGGTCCTAAAAGTAGAATAAAATGGAGTTGAAGTTGAGAAGTAGGACCTCAAAGGTAGTGATCTCAGGATTATGACTAGCCACTTGCTCATCAGAGCAGAAATAGCAGGATATATCAGATGAATACGTGGCTGAAGAGATGGTGTAAGGGGGATGGTTTCAGATTCCTGGGACATTGGAATCGGTTCTGGGAAAGTGGGACCAGTTACACCTGGGGTGGTCAGGGACTGAAGTCCTTGGGGGAGTTTTTACTGGAGTAGTTAGGGAGGGTTTAAACCAAAATGGCAGTGGATGGGAACCCATGCAAGGAGTCATGCGTGGGAACTCATGCGCCTGTTAGGGTACACTGAGGGAGAATTCAGTGTGTCCAATTCGTCGATCAAGCACGTCTTTCGGGACTTGTGGGAGGAAGCCAAAGCACCCAGAGGAAATCTACGCAGACACGAGGAAAACCTACAGACTCTGCACAGACAGTGATCCAAGCTGGGAATCTAACTGGGTCCCTGGTGCTGTGAACGACAGTGCTAACCACTGTGCTGCCATGCCACCCTGAATGTAATCAAGGAAACTATGATGGTATGAGGTGAGAGTTCGCTATGATGGTTTGGGGAATGTTACTCAAAGGGATGATGGTGGATAGCCAATGGCAAACATTCACTGGACGCATGGGTGGACTGCAACAATTGTACATTCCTGTCTGGCACAAAAATAAAACGAGAAAGGTAGCTCAACCAGGGCCTACAAGGAAGAAGCATACAAATTGGCCAGATCTGAGGATTAGGAGCAGTTTAGAATTCAGGAAACAAGGACAAAGGGGTTGATTAAGAAGGAGAAAATAGAGCGAGGAACATAAAAACTGTCTGTAAAAGCTTCCATAGCTATCTGAAGAGAAAAGAATTGATGAAGACTAATACAGGTCTCTTACAGTCGGAAACAGCAATTTATAATGGTGCAAAGAAATGGCTGACCATCTAAATACATACTTTGGTTCTATCCTCACAAAGGAGGATACAAATAGCGTACCAGAAAAGTTGGGACACAGCATTTAGTGATAGGGAGGAACTGAAGGAATTCACTATTAATAAGGAAATAATATTGGGAAATTGATGGGTTTGAAGGCCAAAACATCCCCACAGTCTGATACATCCCAGAGTGACTAAGGAAGTTGCCCTAGGAATAGTGGATGCATTGGTGGTCATTTTCGAAGATTCTGGAACAGTTCATACAGATTGCAGGGTAGCTAATGTAACCCCACAATTTAAAAGGGAGGTAGAGAGAAAACAAGTCATTATATACCAGCCAGTAGTGGGGAAATGCTGGAGTGCATTATAAAATGTTTAATAGCAGAACACATGGAGAACAGTGGCAGGTTCGGACAGAGTCAACATGGATTTACAAAAGGAATATCGTGCTTGTCAAATATGCTGTAATTCTTTGAGGATGTAACTAGTAGAGTTGACGAGGGGGAGCCACTGGATGTGGATTTTCAGAAGGCTTTTCGCAAAGTCCCACATAAGAGATTTGCATGTAAAATTAAAGCACGGTAGCATGGTGGTTAGCATAAATGCTTCACAGCTCCAGGGTCCCAGGTTCGGTTCCCGGCTGGGTCACTGTCTGTGCGGAGTCTGCACGTCCTCCCCGTGTGTGCGTCGGTTTCCTCCGGGTGCTCCGGTTTCCTCCCACAGTCCAAAGATGTGCGGGTTAGGTGGATTGGCTATGCTAAATTGCCCGTAGCGTCCTAAAAAATAAGGTTAAGGGAGGGGGTTGTTGGGTTACGGGTATAGGGTGGATACGTGGGTTTGAGTAGGGTGATCATTGCTCGGCACAACATCGAGGGCCGAAGGGCCTGTTCTGTGCTGTACTGTTCTATGTTCTATGAGATTTGGGGTAATGTATTGAGGTGGATAGAAAACTGGTTGGCATATAGGAAACAAAGATTAGAAATAAACATGTATTTTTATAAATGGCAGACAGTGACGAGTGGGGTACCGCAGCTATTCACAACATAGGTTAATGACTTAGATGAGGGAACTTAATGTAATATCTCCAAATTTCCCACATGAAGCTGGGTGGGAGGGTGAGATGTGAGGATGATGCATTGGATTGGATTTTGTTTATTGTCAGGTGTACCAAGGTACAGTGAAAAGTATTTTTTTGTGTGCAGCTCAACAGATCATAAAGTACATGAACAGAAAAGGAAATAAAAGAAAATACATAATAGGGCAATACAAGGTACACAATGTAACTACATAACACTGGTATCGGGTGAGACATACAGGAGTGTAGTGTTAATGAGGTCAGTCCATAAGAGGGTCGTTAAGGAATCTGGTAACAGCGGGGAAGAAGCTGTTTTTGAGTTTGTTTGTGCGTGTTCTCAGACATTTGTATATCCTGCCCAATGGAAGAAGTGCATGGATGCTTCAGTATGATTTGGACAAGTTGAGCGAGTGGACAAACGTATGGCAGATAAAGTATAATGTGGATAAATGTGAGGTTATCCACTTTGGTTGCAAAAATAGGAAAGAAGCATAGAAGTTATTATCTTAATGGCTATAGACAGAGGAATGTGCACCTCGACCTGGGTGTCCTTGCACACCAGTCGCTGAAAGTAAGAATGCAAGTGCAGCGGATGATAAAGAAGGGAAATGGTATGTTGGCCTTCATAGCGAGGGGATTTGAGGACAGGGACATGGATATCTTGCTGCAATTATACAGTACCTTGGTGAGCCCACACCTGGAATACTGTGTGCAGTTTTCTTATCTGAGGAAGGGTATTCTTGCCACAGAGGGAGTGCAGCGAAGGATAACCAGACTGATTCCTGGGATGGCGCGATTGATATGAAGAGAGATTTAGTCGGTTCGGATTATATTCTCTGGAATTCAGAATGAAACCTATAAAATTCTAACAGGGTAGATGCAAGAAGAATGTTCCGGATGGCAGAGGAATCCAGAACCAGGGCTCACAGTCTAAGGATTGGTTAAACCATTTAGGAGTGAGATGAGGAGAAATTTTGAATTCACAACCACAGAAAGCAGTTGAGGCAAAACATTGTATGATTTCAAGAAGGAATTATATATAGCTCCTGAGGCTAAAGGGATAAATGTATATGAGAGAAAGTGGGAACAGCCATGATCCTAATATATGGTGGAGTAGCCATGAAGGGCAGAATAGCCTACTCTTATTTACTATTTTTCATATATAGCATTACTGGGGTGTAGCTTTTTTCTTTTTGCTCTCTTTTTGAGAGCAGTTTTATTATATGATGTGTTTATTAATTCTACTTTTAAATATATACATGTATAACAATTACATTCTTATTCTCTTTAACCATGGGTATTTGTTCGATTTGATTTGTTCTGGGTCTTGTTTCATCTCCCACCTCAATGTCAGCAGGACTGGCGAAGAAGACATAACCAGCAGAATAGGAGAAATGAGGGACTGACCAACTGATGAAAGATCAGATTTGGTTTGCATAATCGATCCCTGTGCTTTAGATGGAGGGAGTCATTCTAAAATCAATTTTTTGCCTACCATTTAATTTCAATGCAACCTAAAGCAGTGAGTCACAGAGGAGCATTAATCCTACCCAGCTGCATAAAACCATGGCCTGCTAGAATTACAAGAGTTTAAAGTGTACTGACCTGCTCTGGAAAACTTTGTTCAAACCTCTGTTGACTGGAGCTGAAGTCTGCAGTGAAAGAGTTCCTACAGGCCACAGCGTGGTGTAACTCCAGTGAGCTCAGGGAGGCCACACTTTCTTTTCTAATGGGGCTTGGTGCTTCAAATAGTTACACTTAAATTAGAAGTGGTTTTATTTTTTCTAACCTTTTCGGAGTAACTGTTGGTGTAAAACTGGCAGAACAATCCCAAATTAGCGATTTGGAATTGTTTTGTTGGATGGTATCCAACTCAGTGTGTTTGTCCAGGGAAAGTTTGCCCTTCTGACCAAATGCCGCGTAAAGACTTATCTGGGAACTTCCAGAGGGATTTTCCAAATGCATTTTTGGGGTATCCCCAAATCTAATGCTGGGGAGTCATGAAGTTACTGACCAGTGTAATTGCAGCGCAGAAAGAGGGCATTCAGCCTATCGGGTTCATGTTGTTCTCAATAAGGCAGTCCAGTCAGTCCCATTGTGCAGCTCTAGCCAAATATGAAAAATAAGGAAAAACTTAATTTGAAAGAAACTACAAGTAAGCAATCTCTTTTGACAAAGTAAGATCTTGGCTGTAACTTAGTTTTATTTTCAGCTATTATGTGCTTCCAAGTGAAAAAAAAGCAACATGCTTTTTTTCTGGCAAAGGAACCTAAATTCAAGGACAAGAAAAATGCAATCATTTTTCCAAGTAAAAAGCAGGGGTGCCAAAATAATTCTACATGTCAGAGTTCTAAAGTTAGTTTCTCTTTGTAGCGCAGAAATTTTTGTTGTTGGAAATTGAAAACAGTTTCCCCAAAGAAATAGTAATATCAGAAGCAATATTGCATTTGCAATTTGTAGTGTCCCTCAGGCAGCAATGAAACTTAAAGATTTTAGGAACGTTGAAAATTGCTAACAGCAAAAGATAGCTGTAATGTGTATTTTGAAAGAAATATTTGTATTCCCCTATAATGTTATTGTAGCAAAAATGGTTCTCAATATAATGACATTCTGAATCCTTGTAATAGGGCAAATATTGGTTGCTAGTTTGAAGAGACTAAGTGTGTTGCTTCTCTGGTAGCAGTTGATTACTTTCGTGCAAAAGGCAGAAGGTTTTTCATAAATTGTTTTAGATTGTAAATCAAGGTATATGAGTTTCCTTGTATAGAAAACTGGATGAAAATTATAGAACATAGAACTGTACAACACAGTACAGGCCCTTCGGCCCACGATGTTGGGCCGAACTAGTCTGAAACTAAGATCAAATCAACCTACTCCCAATCATTCTAGTGCACTCCATATGCCTATTCAATCACCGCTCGAAAATTCCTAATGTGTCCGACTCCGCTACCATAGCTGGGAGTGCGTTCCACGCCCCAACCACTCTGAGTAAAGATCCTACCTCTGACATCCCTCCTATATCTTCCACCATGAACCTTATAGTTATGCCCCCTTGTAACAGCTACATCCACCCGAGGAAAAAGTCGCTGAACGTCCACTCTATCTATCCCTCTCATCATCTTATACACCTCAATTAAGTCACCTCTCATCCTCCTTCGCTCCAATGAGAAAAGCCCTAGCTCCCTCAACCTTTCCTCATAAGACCTACCCTCCAATCCAGGCAGCATCCTGGTAAATCTCCTTTGCACCCTTTCCAATGCTTCCACATCCTTCCTATAATGAGGTGACCAGAACTGCACACAATACTCCAAATGTGGTCTAACCAAGGTCTTGTACAGTTGCAACATAACCTCACGGCTCTTAAACTCACTCTCCCTCTTAATTAATGCTAACAGACTATCGGCTTTCTTCACGGCTCTATCTACTTGGGTGGCAACTTTCAGAGATCTATGGACATGAACTCCGAGATCTGTCTGCTCCTCCACATTCTTCAGAACCCTGCCGTTAACCCTGTAATCCGCATTCAAATTTGTCCCACTAAAATGAATCACCTCACACTTATCAGGGTTAAACTCCATCTGCCACTTTTCAGCCAACTCGGCATTCTATCAATGTCTCTTTGCAGCCTACAACAGCCCTCCACATTATCCACTACTCCGCCAATCTTGGTGTCATCAGCAAATTTACTAACCCAACCTTCAACTCCATTATCCAAGTCATTGATAAAAATCGCAAATAGCAGAGGACCCAGCACTGATCCCTGTGGTACATCACTGGTGACTGGGCTCCAGGATGAAAATTTACCATCTACCACCACCACCTATGTGATTACTGATCCAATCGGCCAAATTTCTCTCTCTGCCATGCCTCATTACTTTCTGCATGAGCCGACCATGGGGTAACTTATCAAAAGCCTTACTAAAATCCATGTATACAACATCAACTGCTCTACCTTCATCTATGTACTTAGTTGCCTCCACAAAGAATACAATCAAACTTGTGGCTGAAAAAATGCAACACTTTTTCAGTATTAGTTTGCATGCATTCCACTAAGGCTACAATGCTCAAGTTATTTTGACTAGGATTTTCACTCTTGGGTCGGGAGCGCAGGGTTTTCTCGGCTTTTCAAGTCTGACCTGGGAAAGAACATTTCCCTGGAAGTTGGGATTTTCACTCCAGGGTTGCAGGGTTCTCTGGGAGTCATACCAGACCACCCTGCAATGGGTTCAGATGCAGGCTGTGTGGAAGGTCTGCCAGTGCTCCTGCACTGTTTGACAGTAAAACATAAAACATCTCTCCAGCTCACATCACCTCAAATCTCCCGCCACACTCAAATGACCATCCATTACACTTTTGACAGTTCCAATGAGCTTGACATTAATACATTTATTAATTTTTTATGCACATTCAATTCTATTTTAATCCCAAGGAATACCTGACCACCTCTGAAGGTGGCCCATGACCTTATCCAAAGGGGAACCCCACCTCTCCAAATAACTTGCCAAAATTCAGACCTGATCCTACCAGGTTTAATCTGTGCATATACTGTTTTGCACACTTGGCTCACCAAAAATTATATGACTGGAGACGATTGTTGATTTAGATTGGCAGGTGCCTCTGCGAAAAGTGCAAACGCGCACCCCAACCCAGGCCCATTCCTGCACCTATGCAAATGGTTGGTGCTGTGTTGAGGGTCAGACTTCCGGATTTATGCTCTTCTGTCTGTCATTTCCGCAACGACAATGAGGCCCTCCGCCATTGTGAAAATCTAGTACTCTAACTTGCTTTTGGAGTTGTTTAAATTGCACTGTACTTCACAATTATTATTATTTCCTATGTTGCACGTGACTCCATTGAACAGTTGCACATCAAATTAGATGCTCCTTAATTTCATGGAAGTTTCGGGATTTTAATTCATTTTAAATGCTGGTACAGTATCTGTAAAAAAAAAAGTGACCACAAAGCTGTCAGATTGCCTGTAAAACCCATCTGATTCACTCATATTCTTTATCGATAACACCTAACTCCTTTAATGTTTTAATAATCTTTATTGTCACAAGTAGGCTTACATTAACACTGCAATGAAGTTACTGTGAAAATCCCCTCATCGCCACACTCCGGCGCCTGTTCGGGTTAACTGAGGGAAAATTCAGAATGTCCAGATTTGCAGCCTTTCAGGTCTTGTGGGAGGAAACCCATGCAGACTCTGTACAGACAGTGACTCAAGCCGGGTATTGAACCTGGGACTGTGGCGCTGTGAAACAATAGTGCTAACCACTTGTGCTACCATGCTGCCCTTACCCGGTCCGGCATTGATGTGACTCTTTGCTCACACTGCATTCTTGACTCTTAATTGCCTGCAGTTTTGCAAGCCACTCAAATGTTTCAAATTGCTACAGCATTGTGACTGCACATTCACCACACTGACTCCAGTGATTCGTGCAGTGGGCCAACCATCACATTCTCAGGGCAACTGAACATGGACAGTAAGTGCTAGTCTTTCCATACCACCCAGATCTCTGTAATATTTAAAAACGTTTGCTGTAATTTAAGAATTATTGAGGATAGTTCAACCTCAAACAATGGGTGGATTCGGGCCACATGGGATGTTAAAGTCTCACAACCTGTCTCAAACTCCCCTTCTTCTAGTATTAATGACAGCAGGGTGATGGCAGGCAACCAACTTTCTCCCAGGAGGTGGCTCGCTCCTTTTAATATTAGAATGAAGCATTGGCAATGTGCAGCTTAATGATACTGTTGCCCCTCTTCCCCATCCGAAGCCATGATTTCCCCTCCATTCCATAGCTCCCACCATCCTTTTTTTCTTTCCAGTCCCTTCCTCTGTCCCTCGCCTGCACTCCCTGGTTGAATTCTATGATCTCCCTCCATTCTTTTGGTCTTCTGAACTTGTTTGCTGAAGCCTGAATCAATTTAATTTGACAGGACCTAAGTCAAAACAATTCTCCTATGCTTCCTGACCTGAAAACAGCACCTCCCCTACTTCCTCCCTGCCTTCAAGCTAATATCAAGGTAATTATTTCCAATGGTACAATTGAAAGCAAAGACCACATATAAAGGCTGATAGTAATTTAATGAATAAAACTCTTAAAGGGAGCAAACATGCTTTGCGATATTGCGGACTTCAGTGAACGTAATACATGACCTGATTGGAAAAGCAATTTACACTGGAGCAGGTTATCATTGTTTTTGTTAGTTGGTCGATACCCACATTGACATAGGTCTAATCCTGTAATAAATTAGATATATATAAATAAAATCTGTCTTTTGTACAATGTAAAAATATTATTTTAATTTAATTACTTGAACCGTTTGAAAGCTGCATTCCAATTATTTCCTTAAATTACATATTTGCAACTTAAAAGCTTCAAGCTGAAAAGTGTTGTTTGTTTGTCAAGGTTACTGTTCACCAAGGTGACTACTGCTCTTTGTTGAATAATCAATCATGAAGTCCTGGGTAGAATACAAAAAAACTAGAAATTAATATATCAAAGGGTTAAAATACAGGAAGAGAGAGTTATGTGATCACACTAATTGCTTATCCACTAATAGCAATAGTAATTTCTGTCTTATTCTGTTGAATAAGATATTTATACATATTTAGTCAAATATTGATAAAGTATAAATTAGATTAATTTTGAAGAGATGTCAGTGCTTCCAAATGTATGTCAATTTTACCTTCTGTTTCAATAACATTTTATCGTTATAAGTCACTTCGACCAAATATCCTCTCTATTCTTCCAACATTTTTGATCTCTTTTTTCAAAAATACTGGCCTTTATGTTAAAATAACCTCAGCAATATTTTTTTTCTCGCCAGCTGATCTTTCAATTGACTTGTTTTACTTATTTTTCCATTTTGGTTCTAATTTCTGAAATGGGATGTACATTTTCTTTAGTTTGGGGTCACAAATTACTTTTTAAAATAAAAAAAACGATTATTCATAATTGAGTACTTCAGGTTTAATTCACAAAACAATTTTGTTGGAATATTTAATAAGTAAGGCAAATTACATTTGTTTACTAATTAAATTAAATTAGAAAGGAGTTTGTTTTCAACTCCTCCCAGTGAAACTTTATTCAACCAAGTGCATTTGACAGCTTTGGCTAATGATATGCTCCATGTTGATGCTGCTTGTTGGAATAGAAAGAAGCTGAAGTGCTACCTGCATCAAACAAACATTGTATTTTTTTTACAAATACACTATTGCAGATTTTCCTTAATTAAAAAAACAATGTGGTGGAACATACTAACATGCTCAGTAGTCTTTAATCATGTCATAATCTCACTCTCCAGGGGTGGAATATGATAATCTTCCACAAAATCATTTTATACCACTTACAGTTCTCATTGGTTACAGTATAGCTCTGATCAGAGGCATAGCCACCGTGAAAACACCCCCAGCTGGTCCAAGACCTTTTGGGGACATTGAAATGCAATATACCAGGAGCAGAATTGTGCATATATTCATCAGGTATAAAAATAGGTTGTTTCAGCAATGACCTCATTGTAATCTAGAGTGCAGCGGAGCTGGCATTACCTACTGATTGTGTATTCCACTATGCCTATTGATCTGAAACAGACACATTATTATTTAGCCCTGTTAGACTTAAGGTGCAGAGATTTTGGGGAACTCACCTTGAATTTTACTGATCAGTGTATTACAAATGAGTCATCTGTTTTATACAGTGTTCATTTCATTGATAATTTTGACATTTATTCTTATCTCTGCTTTCTGGATCACTCTGTAACAGTTATATTCCTGAGTTTGGTTATTTGGACATTCATTTTTAAACTAGTATGTATGTGTATACCTTTTCATAAAACATTTTTTGTGGTCTTACCCTTCTCTGAGGGCTTCACCTTTTTCTAATTCTTGAATAACCCCAAGCAGCACCTTAATGGTTTCCTGACTGGAACTGATCAGATTTTCCATTATTTGCAGCTGTGCTTTCAGATCCACCACTTCAGTAAGAGGCATGATTTGCTGATTTGACTCCATTACAGATACTGTCTGGTTAGACTGACTTTGACTTTCATCTCTGGGTGCAGTGTTTGATGCAGTAGATTCAGAAGTTTCTTCTTCACTTTGTGGGAACTGTAATGAACAGGCTTGACCATTCATAGGCAGATAATTCAGACTGGTTGGATGCAAAGTTCTCTCATGTACTTCCCGTGCTCTCACGTTTTGTGGAGAGTTCTGTGTAAAGGAATTAGAAGAATCAGGTTGCGTAAGTTCACAGTTGGCTTCTGTTAAGTGGAAGGAGGTGAACTCCGTTAGCTGCAGCGCTGATTGATTAAAGTTCTGATTTTCTGATGCCCCCTTATCATATTTTGCCGTATTGCACAGCTGGTGATTTTGTTCAGTTGGGTTTGAATCTGCCAACTTTAATATGTGAGAGGACTCTTCAGTGTAACTGTGCATTTCTGGATCTTTGCTGCTAGAATCACCAAAACTGTCACTATCAGCTTGTTTATTCAGTTTGATGAAATTATTATGTGAGCTGATATCTGTGTTCTTTTGATTGCTCCCCTCTGCACTGCTAAGAGTATGTGCTGAGTCTTTATTGAGGTTACTACCTTTAATATCAATTGCCCAGTCATTGTTTTGTCGCCTGAATGTGTCAATTGTTGGAGCAATTTTAATGACATTCACTTTCTTCCTTTCCAAAGGGAATGTCTGATATCGCTTTTTCAGATCAGGTGATGTCTGTACACCTGTGCTTCTGGTTACATTTGGGATTGACCGTCGTGCAGGCACAGTCATGTATTTGCGATAAGCTGCCTTATAAGAAATAGCTTTCATTGTTTTTTTGTCCAGTTGCTGTGCTGCGGAAAGTCTCTTCTCTTGTTCATTCTGAGCTTCCCGGATATCTTTAAATCTTACCTGTAGGGCTTTATTTCTTTTTCTAATCTGCCTATTTGGATCCAGTACATATTTAATCTCCAATGAAGCTTGCTCAGCTTCGTTCTCTGTACTTGTGAGTTGGCATTTGCTTGGTTCCTTACTCACCATCTTTCACCTATAATTGAAAACAATGGAGATAATATTTCAAATCACACATTGAAATCTGTCAAGAACAAAGAGCATAAAAATCTTTGTTGCAAAATTATTGTTGAACTGACACCATGAGATTCTCTCCACAACAGCAATATTTTGTAACTTGAAAACACCAATTTCAGGTCACACCTATTTAAAAGTGTTAAGTTTACGCATACACAAACAAAACTTATCTTCTCAGCTAAATTCCTGCAGTGTTCATAAAAATTGTTTGCAAGTTTGTGAAAATGAATTTTAGGCTATGTAATTAATTTTTGAATTCATTCATTCCCCCCCGCCCCCTCTCAACTCCACTCCAATGGCCTGCTGACTGAATTCACCAGAATATTCTGCTCTGAATGCATTACAGCTTAAAACATGATGGCAAAACTAGAATAACATAATTTTGTAAATCTGATGGCTTTTCTAGTCTGCGCAAGAGCCACTATTGTTTTTGGAGCAAGACCGGTTTGCCTTAAGATGAGATGTAAACTGAAAAATATCTAAGCATCTGATTCTTAAAAAAAAGTCAGAATATATCAACACAAGTATTCTTGATTATGTTTCATTGCAATTAAACTTTTTACAGCTACGTGTATTTGTTAGTATACATCTGGAATGAAAACTGGTGCTGTAAATGTAGCGATAGATCCTTCCAAGAAATATATAATCTTTGATTTGAGTGAATGCACAAGCTAAGTACAAGCAGGTGCTGATGAATTCATTCAGGGAATCAGCAGGCAAAAAACCCTTTAGCTGTTTTGAAAATCAAGTACTGCCAGTTTGACGGCAATGATGTGAGCCCCTGATTTTTGTAAAAAAGTGTATGTTACATTTGTAACTTTATTGGACTATGTTTGAATAAATCTTGACCTTGACTACTGAGAATGTTAATTTACCAATATTAGTTTGCAATATTGAGAATACTGCCTCATTTCATCACAACAGAAAGGTATGGGGCGGAATTCTCTGCTCCCCACGTGGCGTGGGAGAATCGTGGGAGGGCCTCCCGACATTTTTTACGCCCCCCAGCGATCCCCCCCCCCCGCGCTCGGAAAAACGGCGATTCTCAGAGCCCGATGGGCCGAGCGGCCGGCCCTTCATGCCTGTTTCACCACAGCAGCAACCACACTTGATCGCTGCATTCGTGAAACGGGCGCCAGATGCCCTGTTTGGGGCATCTAGGGGCCCGATTGGCACGGGAGCACCACGACTGTGCTCGGGAGGGGACAGGCCCGCGATTGGGGCCCACCGATTGTCGGGCCAGCGTCCAAAACAGACACACTCTTTCCCCTCCACTGCCCGGCAAGATCAAGCCGCCGGAGAAAGACGGCCATCGTGCATGCGCGGTTCGCGCCGTCTGCGCGATGAAGTCATGCGCGAGTTGGAACCGGCAACCCGGGCATGCGCAGATGACCTCACAAATGCGCCATTTTGTGCGTCATTTCCGGCGCGACGAGGTCGCGTCCGGGAAAGACGGAGGCCCGCTCCTAGCACCCCGGGTGGGGGTGAATTAGGTGCGGTGAGCGGGCTCCGAGGCCGTCGTGAACCTCGGCCGAGTTCACGACGGCCTCCACGATTTTGGCCACCAGCGGAGAATTACGCCCATGGGATTTGTAGTGAAAACTGTGCTTGGCCCTAAAGGAAGGGTTAAAACCTTATTTTCCTGAGTCAGCTTAATGGCGACAATGAATGAAGTTTCACAAGCAAGTACAGTGCTTCATAAGCCATTGACTTTGTTTGAAATTGGAGTCGAATTATTTTGTTTTAGGCTTTAAATAGAGATTATTTTAACTCTGGAGAGAGAAACGGGGTTAGCTTTTTCAGTCAGTCTCGACTCTGAAGAAAACTTATACAGACTCAAAGCGTTAACTGTTTCCCTCTCCACAGATGCTGCCAGACCTGTTGAGTTTTTTCACCATTTTTGTTTTTATTTCAAATTTCCAGCATCAGTAGTTTGCTTTTATCCCAATCAACTGCCGAACTGGTACCGCAATACCTCCCTTTAAATCTCACTGCCGGCTCAGCTTCACATAGGAGACTTCGGATTTCTTGCCTATCCATTCTCTCTTCACCACGCCCCCCCCCCCCCCCCCCCCCCCCCCCCAATAGGCATTGTTCTGCTGGAGAATGATTTATAGTATTCAAATTCTATTTTACTTTAAGTCCAAAAGTGAATGATTAAAAGTATAAAATAGATTAAAATTTAAAAGTCAGAAACATCGTATTTGTAGCTCAGCAAATATTGGGCGGAATTTAATGGAAACATTTCTATGTTCATTTGTGGTGAGTTTTGCAGGAAGATGTCTGCTGTTTCTGCTAGCCCACTGCTCTCAAACGACACGTAGTCACTTTATTGGGCCCTGGGGAGTTCTCACCAGTTTAGCCCACACTTAGAATTTTTTTCAGCACTGGGGAGCTGAACTCAGGGATCGGGGCGTCCTTTTGAAAGGGTGCCCGATCTCTAAGTGAGCTTGTGCCCCGCCTCCCCACCCATGGCAATGTCACCGCATATACACATGGGCATTACCGTGTGGACCGGTACCCACCTGCAGTCTCCCTGGGCATCTACCGGCCGCATTGCGCTCGAGCGAGAGCGCAACGCAACTAGTAGATCGCACCAATTATTTCTTTAAACAAACCTGCTACAGATGAATTGTCTTGTGCTCCAGTTTATAAACAAAACTATGCTTCAGACATTACTGAAGAACTGAATGGGGGTTGCATTTCCAGAATGATGCTTTCCTTTTTATCTTTCTAACATTATGTATGTTAGAAACATAACAACAGACATTGTATTGTTCACATGCAATACAAACCTTTTACTCCTACATTCTTTATTCTTTTATTAAATAGTTTATTTTCATTGTACATTTTATAGTATCTAAAAAGAAAAAGAAAGACTTGTGCCTTTCAGAGCTTCAAAGACTGTACAGCCGATGAGATACTTTTGAAGCGATGCCACTGTTATCACAGTGCAGAAGGATGCCATTCGGCCCTCTGAGTCTGCACTGGCCCTTAGAAAGAGCACCCTACTTAAACCCAGGCCTCCACCCTATCTCCGTAATCCAATAACCCCACCTCACCTTTTGGACACTTAAGGACAATTTAGCATGGCCAATCCACCTCACCTGCAATCTTTGGACTGTGGGAGGAAACCAGAGCACCCGAAGCTGCATCCAATTTGTGCACAGCAAGCTCCAACAGACAAAAATGTCATAATGACCAGATAATATTTTTAAAATATTGATTGAAGGGTATATATTGACCAGGACACTGAGGATTACTCTCTTGCTGTTCCACCTGAGTGAGGAGAAAGGGTCTTGATTCGACCAACTGAACAATGGCTGACATAATATCTAGGTCCCTGTGTAGCAGCAGAGTACAAAAAGGAGCCAATTTAAGTGATAATAAAAATGACATAGAGAAATTTAGTAAACATTGTGCTGACATTAATTTGTTCTGTTTACTTCTAAATTCTCTGTGACGCCAATATGAAATGTTACAGGTCTTCAAAGTGGAAAATATTTGTAATTTTGCTCAGTTGCCTCCTAAAGGTTATATTTCATCTTTATGTAACTCGTTTCATAATGTGGGCAAATATGTAGTTCCAGAACAATGCTACCTCTTCACCTGATCCAAAGGCCATCTCTTGATATGTGTTGGAAAGTATAATTTGAATACATTGAACTGTTTTTCATATATTACAACAATTCCATTAAATGTTTAAATGCTTTATGGATGCTTTACGAATACATGAACCTGTGGCGTAGCATTTTGAAGGATTATGTACTCGAAGCAGCCACATAATCCTCTTCCACTTTTTGGGGTCTATACTTCAAAACTGCCTCTTCTGGTTCCTACTGTTGTGTTCTTATGGCATAGAACATGGTATAAGTTACTTCTTGTTTAATATAAAGTAATTCATAAAGAATTTTTAACTTCAAAGATGGAAAATATTTATTGTTAATGGTTCTTATTTCTGGATTTTTAATTGGTTTGGTTTACAGTTCAGGCTAAATGAACACATTTATTAGCTTTCAAACAGCTATTTGATTATACTATGACATTATTTATCATATATATTGGATTATATTTCATAGCATGAATAATTGGAAACTACTTTTTAAAATAAACAAAAATGGAATCAAGATATATGACTTGGAAACAATTAAAGTGACTATAAATGCATTTTGTATGGGGGCAAATTTTTTTTAAGAAAAGTGGAACATTGGTGCTATCTATTTGAAGTGGGTTTAGACTAAGTCATGATTATTCTTATTCAGTATAAGTAAGAAAATATTAATTTCTCTATTTTATCCGTGCCAAGAATAGATTTTTACCAGTAAGTTCTATTTGAAATCATCTTGTGTTTCAGTGCATTTTATGGAAATTTAGCAATGACAAACTGACCAGGGGCATGTTCAACTGAATCAATTATTATGTAGATTCATCTGCAATGAATCCTATGTGCATATCAATTCCAAATTGAAAAAGGCCATATAATGCATAAATTACTTTAAACAAATGCATTTTATGTCAAGGATCGGTAGAATCCTACTAGTATTTTACATCTTTAGTTAACAAGATCAAACATCTTTTAAAAGCTCATTTAGAACTTCCTGTAAGGAATATCACTTACATGAAGATCATCCTCATAAGACATAAATTATATTTATCACTTGATATTATTCAAAAACGTTGGACAACAAGTGACAAATGAATAATATTATGATGAAGTATCTTGTGGTTTTAGTTCTTAAAACTTTCAAATAACTAAACTTTGTTAGCCCTAAGATGATATATCTCTAACCTCCTTGACTGTGCACTTGACCATTAGTAAAATTCTAATACAAAAAATAGTTTTTTTCTCAAATTACTCAGATTAAAAAATGGTATCTGAATTGTCTCATCATTCATTGATTACTTGATCATAACATTTGCTTATAAGTTCAGTAACCAATTTAAAACATCAAAAAGTGTAATTTTAGCTATTTTTTATTGAATCCAACTAATGTTTTGCAATGCATTCTTAGTTTAAACCTTCGGTTAATTATGTGAGCAACTATTTGTCAGAGACTAACTTTGGTTTTTTAAACTTTTTATTTATTTCCCAGACTAAGTCAAGTAAATCAAATGAACATGTAATGAAAATACCGATAGATGACTGCGGCATCTAGCTGTTATTTGATGGAGGATAATCATATTTGTTAGATTGGTAGGGTATTCTGACTTAGCTGTATAGCTTTGGAATGCTCAAGATGTTTTACGATCATTTAATATTAAAGATGGAAAACAAAAATAGTCTCCTCAAAACCCATCAGCACACTTGAGTTTATGTAATCCTAAAGTTGGTGGTAAAGTACCCTTTAAGGAGGAAGTGAAGGGTTAAAATGAAGTAATCCTTTCCATGCTGTAAGGCAGTGGTATGAAACAAAATGGTAAGATGGACTACTGTTTACTTGAGCCTACCCATTTGTGAGCCACTGTAACAAGCTTAAAACAAAAAATTGAAGGGACCGTTTCTAGATTATTGCTTGCAATGTAGAAAAAAAATTTTTTTTTTGTAAAGTTGTGAAACTGAGGAATATTTTCATAACTGATTTAAAAGCCACGAGAGTATTATTTATCATCTTTTCAGCAGCATAGAGGTAGGGTGCGATGCTGTATCTTTAAAGAGGATTTCCAGGGTAACAGACATGCAATAAAAAGCAAGCTGTACTACGAGTATCCTGAAGTGTTCTAATTATTTCAGATCATTGTCTTGTAGCTTCTACTTGTCATCGTTGACCGTTAAATCTCACTGGACAGTGTATCACAGAAGGCTTTTATGCTTGCCTGTCAAGCAGATACTTATAAATTATTTGATGACAGAAAACTACTGCATTGGGGTTGCAAGTGAAAAAGCTCATTTGATTTGGATACTTGTGTAGGATTCTGATTGATAAATTCCTCAAATTGAATGCAATTATATTCAATGTAAAAGTAGAGTAGACTTGGGAAATGATTACAGTTACAAAGTGCAAGTAAAACATAATTTTCCTTTCACGATAATCTGTTACGTATATTTTATTTAATATCTGTGTTATACATGTTCAGCAGTTGAATTTTTAAATTGGATATATCAGAAATTAATTTAAATATTTGTGGGAAATGAGAGTTCTGAAATTACAATAGAAAAGATTGCTTACCTTAGATAAATTAGAAATGAAAGCGCAACGCCTGTATGCTGCTTCTGTTGTAAAAATCCATGTGTGGAGTAGGTTTTCTGTAATGATCCAGCACTGTAGAATATGAAGTGTTAGCGTACTTTCCAAGCTGCGCATTTAGCTATTGCTCAAAGTTCCCTCTCCTCCATAGTATTTAGTCTGCACCTTTCTCTTCATAACAGTGAGACATTTAACCAGCTGTGACCAACGATGCTTTCACTAGAGGCAGCCACGCACTTATGAAATTTCCTGTTACTGAGTTGCCGTGTGCAAGCTCTCCAGGCTGCTGGGGAAGTCCAATTTCTATCAGCTGCTACTGGCAAGCTGTGCATGCAAAGCAAGACCTCGCCTCCTTATCATCTTGGCTGAGATGTTTTTACAGTGGATACATGCCAGTAAGCTATTACACAAACTGAATTCTAGGCTTCTTGAAGTGAGAGTGAAAAATGATATTTTGCTGCAGCTTTTTTTAATTGGATGTTTTCTGCCCACATGTTCCATGCTGACATTTGAGAGAAAACAATCAATTCCTGTAGTATTGTAGACTGCTGACTCTCCACTAGGGAGAGTTAGAATATAACTGATTTTAACCCCTCTTCAAATGAAGTTGAATTTTGATGAACTTGTTGAATGTGACACTCCGACCATTCTACAATACGTGCTAGTATGTGCAACTGATTGTCGAGCAAAAAGACCCCCCAAAAATATAGCTGTTCAGTTCATATGTTTTCTAGCCTTTGGGCTTATCAGACTGTTGAGCACTATTGAACTATTAGTTTAACTAAAACTGCATGGGAGTTTTGTTGATTATTGCTTTCCCCTGCCACTTAGTGGTAGGACATTTACATTCCAAAGAGTACTTTGCCATATAGGCTTAGTTTTAAACTCAGATTTTAAACAAAAATTGATGCTACTTTTAGAAGTATCTGAATTTTATTGCATTTATTTTAGCCAAAATTTCAAAAATCCATCTCATTTGCATTCAGATAATATATAACACTGATGCCATATTTTCAAAGCTAAGGTGGTCATGTGAGAGCAGTGCATACTGAAAGTTGGCAGCTTTTATTTAATTGCGAAGGGACTGCTGTCTGCATCAGTTGACGCATATAACGTTGAACTGTTGAAAGTCGTTCATCAGTTAAGTCAGTTGGGAGCACTACCATCATTAGTTGGTGAGCTAAAAGCAATTCTTTTCATATTGCTGCATCTTCAATGACATTAAATAGGTCACTGCTCTTAGACTTGTAATGTGACTCTGGAGATTTTTCTTATTGGGGAATCATAACATGCAGAAACTGCAGATGCATTTTATTTGAACAGTCACTTGTTAGTACTTACCCCGACTTTAGATATATGTGAAGCTAAATTATGCATGTTGCCCAAGAAAATCATCTTCTGTACGTGACCATTCAAATGCTGTTTTTTTTGTTCAGCTTCAACATTTTTTGTCGTAACCTTTAAAATGCAGATCAATTTATGAATAACCCATTATTATATTTCATTGCAATTTACCATTTCAATTGGAGTGACCTAAAATGTAATCATAATTTTTTGCAATAAATATGGTTTGTAAGTATTCAGCAGTACTAAGCAGGCTAATATGGGTTACAAAGTTTATAATTTGAGTTAATAGTATGAGTTTCGTTTTTGTGGAGCGCTGAAATGTAATTTAATAGATGGGCCAAAATTGCATTTAATGTTTAGTATAAGCACTTTTAATGTCTAAGAATCATTTGAACTTGTCATTGTTACTGATGATTTGCATCTGTAAGGGTCTTATTGATTGCACTCCTGAAAGTCTTAATGTATGTGTAGGTTATAAAGCTTCCTTAGGCGATATGTTCAAGAAGGTTATGACATGTCGCAGAAGGGATTATGAGGGTGGTTAAAGAACTTAAGAATGTGTGTTATCAGGATATTGTATTGAAAGTGTTCAAGTTTCACTTTGTCCTCTCGAGGATATTTGCAGACTTTGTGCTACCTTTTTTGTTCCCAAATTGAGCACACTGCTACCCTGCCCCGCCCTGATGAAAATTTAGCATGATAATATCGCGCCAGCAATATGGCACCATCACGCTCGTCTCCCAAATTATTGAAGGGAGTTGGTGGGGAAATCAGCAAGCCGGCTGCCATTTCAAAGTCGGTAATTTAAGAAGCTACTAAGCTTGCTAATAACCCAATCAGTTTCAATTTTTCATTGTTTGGTAGGCTTTTGTTATAATGTAGCAGCACAAGGCATCGAAAAAGCCTGCCACCACGGTGGGCCATGTTTGAATGTACCAGCAGATTCAGCTGGGGAAGGTGGCAACACCTATCTGATTTTTAATGACATGTATTATGTTTTTTGAGCCTTCAGTACAAAATAAGAAATAATTCTGAGAAGGGGCATTTACAATTCACAGATTTTCACAGAATTTGCAGTCCAGAAGGAGGCCGTTCAGCCCATCGAGTCTGCACCGGCCCTTGGAAAGAGCACCCTATTTAAGCCCACACCTTCACCCTATCCCAGTAACCCCACCTAACCTAATTTAGCATGACCGATCCACCTAACCTGCACATCTTTGGACTGCGGGAGGAAGCCGGATCAGAGAAACCCAGGCACACACTTGCAGACTCCGCACAGTGACCCAAGCCAGGAATCGAACCTGGGATCCTGGAGCTGTGAAGCCACTGTGCTACCACCAATATCCAGCCATGACCTACTTCCTGTTCGCGGTAGTAGCCCTCTGCCACATGATGGCTTGGCCTATGGTGTCAATTTGGAACAGAACCCTTTGCACCTACAATTATCACCTTTCAAACTGGATGGCCATTAAATGGCCACCTGACACTTGATTGAACGAGCAGAAACAATGGGGTTGGGAGCAAGCGAATCACTCAGCTTCCGTTCTTTCTTCCTCACCCTGCCAAGAAATGTAAAATCCAGCCCATAATGTTTTCAGATTCACCATTTCTTTTATCAAAAAATAGTTTTTATTTATTTCTGTCTCACACTCTTATGATATGTTTATTGCCGCTTTGAGATCATAAACACAATAATGCAAATACACTTAACGCATGTTATTAAATTTGCAAGAATATTATTATTGCAAGGAAATGAAAATATTACAGCTAATTTATTGAGGTGCACCATTTTCACATTAACAGAAACGCAAGGTGTAAAAAGTTCTGTTTTAATGCTTCACCCAAATAATATAATGGCACCTGCCCTGAGACCACAAGATATCGGAGCAGAATTAGGCACTTTGGCCCATCAAACCTGGTCAGCCATTTGATCATGGCTGAAATGTGCCTCATCCCCATTCTCCTGCCTCTCTCTCCTCCCCCCCCCCCCCCCCCCCCATCACCCCATATATCTCCTTATTAATCAAGAAATCCCCTTATTAATCAAGAACACCAGATTTTCCCCAGTTAACTTCATGAGCAAAAACAGTGTGATTTGTCAGTAACCTGTTACCACTGTTAACCATTTGCCAAATTAAAGTCTTGCTCTGCCTAAAAATTCCCTGTTAACGGTAAAGATTCCCAAAAAAGCACTTGAATTGTCTCTTCTCTGTAGGATCCGCACTACTGATGTAAAGGTTGGTAATTGACATAATAGTAGTAGCATGTGGAGGGAGAAAACTAATCTCAGATGCATGGGAATTGGAGGCCATTGGAAAGGGAGGATGGAACTCTGATGCATGGAATCCTGAAGGGGAAAAAACGACAATGTTTCTACTAAATAGTCTGCTTCAGATTTAGCAGGCCAACTTTCTGTGCTGTGATGGTTCCATGTACCTCAATATGCATTTGCTGAAGAAATGCAGAAACAAATTAACTTGGCATATGTTTTATCATTGATAGATATAGAATTTACAGTGCAGAAGGAGGCCATTCGGCCCGTCGAGTCTACACCGACCCTATTGAAGCCCACGTATTTACCCTATCCCCGTAACCCAGTAACCCCCACTTAACATTTTTTAGACACGAAGGGCAATTTAGCATGGCCAATCCACCTAACATACACATCTTTGGACTGTGGGAGGAAATCGGAGCACCCGGAGGAAACCCACGAACACAGAGGGAGAACATGCAGACTTCGCACAGACAGTGACCCATGCCGGGAATCGAATATGCGACCCTGAGCAACTGTGCTAACCACTATGCTACCATGCTGCTACTCGTGAAATTTTGTGTGCAAAATTGCATTCCTGTTACACATGCACACCTTTGGTGTGAGCTGCGCCAGATGTCATCTTAGTGAGGGCGCTTTTGTGGATGTCGAACATGCAGCAGATATATGCCGAATCAGCTGATCAAAATATCAGTCAGCACTGGTGCTAGCTCAACTGGAGGGCTGTCATTTTCAACTTCAGTTCTTCCGCTAACGCCCCATCTTAAGCTCACACAGCTAACTATTATACAGAGCAGGAAGGAAGAATACCCTCCGATGCTATTTAATGGGATCATCATTTACATTAAAAAAAAATTAGAGTACCCAATTATTTTTTTCCAATTAAGGGGCAATTTAGTGTGGTCAATCCACCTAACCAGCATATCTTTGGGTTGTGGGGGTGAAACCCACGCAGACACGGGGAGAATGTGCAAACTCCACACGGGCAGCGACCCAGTGCCTGGATTCGAACCCGGGTCCTCAGCGCCGTAGGCAACAATGCTAACAACTGTCACTGTGCTGCCCTATCAATTACTTTTAGGTTGCTGAATTATTTCTGCTGAATGTTCTTAAGTTGGTCTGTTTGTACTTTTATTTAAAGTTGATGAACTTTGTCAGCAGTAGATTGGATTTGGTGTTTGTCTTGGTTCTCACTTCAAGGATTCTATTCACCTTTCCTGATCTCGGTCATGACTGCTTCAATTTCCATCTGCTTTGCTGGCAGCATCACAGGAAGATTTAGGTTAGAAATAATGCAGAGGAAGACATGCTGGTTGAAAAACGAAGGAGGAAGGGCAGCATGGTGGCACAGTGGTTAGCATTGCTGCCTCATGGTGCTGAGGTCCCAGGTTTGATCCCGGATCTGGGTCACTGTCCGTATGGAGTTTGCACATTCTCCCCGTGTTTGCGTGGGTTTCGCCCCTACAGACGAAAAAGATGTGCAGAGTAGGTGGATTGGCCACGCTAAATTGCCCCTTAATTGGAAAAAAAAATGAATTGGGTACTCTTTTTTAAAAAAAAATTTAAAAAAAAGAAAAACGAAGGAGGGGGTGGTGGAGAAGCACTCGCAGCAGGAGGCCATGTCCACTCAGCTTCTTCAAGAATCATTTTCTCATCTTAAACTCAGCAAGGAGAAATGTTTGCAATGTGTCATTTACAAGGGAGGCGCTTACTGAAAGGTGTCATCTGTTGCAGACAGACTTGTGGCCTCAGGGCAGAATGAGGCAATGCTACATGTGCTGTAAAGGTGACCATCATCATTGATTTCCTCATTTGGGTCCCTACAGGCTGAAAGTCAATATCTCCCAGTTTTCCATTCATTGCTCTAGAAGTGAGGTGATAATAATGTGTATCTCGGAGTGGGGGGATATATTGCACATTATCTTTTCAGGGATATGTAGGTGGAGAAAGTATGTGACTTTGACAGGATAGCAGGATTCCCCATAATGTACGCTGTTATTTACTGCATATATTGCTTTTTGGATGCCACATGTAAATGTAGAGATGGACCACAACCTCATAGGTTTCCACAACTTGAATGTACATTTCATGTGCAAACATACCAAGCACATCAAGCAAAATGTCATTGAGCAGACCATTGGGGTGCTCAAACGCTCGTTTCCATTGCCTGGACTGCTTAGAGAAATCCTGCAGTACTCTGGAGCATTTTTCACGGTTTATTGTGGCCGGCTTTGCACAACCTTGCTATCATGGGCACAATCCATGTTGCCTGGTATATGGTGACTAACTGATGACTAAGTAAAAGGGAGGAAGCAACTGACAGATTCCCTTTCTGGCCAGGTTGGTCGTGATCAGTTTATCCAACTGGTGCCAACAACCCAATTCCCTATCAGAGTCCTGATCTTATTTCCCTTTGTTACTGACAGGTGTCCCCATGGCCACGATACTGAAATAAAATTTATTGCTAAATAATTAAATACAGAAGCTTTCACTCGTACTTTACAGTTCATATTTTGTCAGTCTGAGCTGTGAGAATTTTATTAAGTGCCCGTATCTGTTAAATGTCCCATTCTCAGCCCTTTCTCAAAAAACAAAGGTCTTGCATGGTTATTTGATACACCGTAGTTAGTTCTTAAAAGGAATACCTAATTATTTTAAGGTTCTAAAGTATTCTTAACTCATCTAGTCTTGCCTTTCCCTAGGCCAGCCAGCATTTCAAGATGTAGTAATGAACCTATGGTGTACCATCTATGGCAATGTTTAACTTCAGTTTGATCAGTTGGTTCTGCAAGATTGATGATCTATTTTATATCAATCATTTTTTCATCCTTAAATTTTATCAGTAAATGAATACACTTGTAGTCATTTTACTGCAATGCCAATCAAAACATAATGCTTTTTTAAAAATATTAAAGCAAAGCTGGGAGATTGCTGTGATACTAAAATCAGAATCGGCGATTAAATATTTACAACTAGTTTGATAACAGCCAACTTGTGTGTTTGTTGTCTTTTACCCTCATTTTCAAAACAAAATTTATACAATTCTTTTTGGGGATCTGGACAAAATCCGTTTGATGTTGTGTAAGTTACTGTTCCGGTAAGTTTCAGGGGCTGAAGAGCTGTAATATAGTTTTGCTGTTTGAATTTCTGTAATTCAGTATGATTACATAATTCATGAATCTATGTGCATTTTTTTGAATAACTCAAATTAAGATGATAATCTTTAATTAATCTGAAATGCATAGTTTATTGAGTTGCTAAATAACTTAATAGTCCTTAATAAATGCTGTCATTGTAAACTTGAGGTCATCCAAAGCTATACATTATTTGTCGTAACTCACATCAAGTCCTATTCATTTATTGTATCACCCTTATGTTTGCTAATCTAATTTGACTCCTGATTAAGTAGTAACTTGATTTAAAAATTCTCATCCTTGTTTTCAAATTCTTCCCTGTACTCAAACTCTCCCTCTCCCCTCCAGTCCTAAAGCCCTCGGAGATTTCGATTGTCCCGAATTTTAATCGCTCCACCATTTGTGGCTGTGCTTTCTGTTGCCAAGGCTCAAGTTCTGGAATTCTCTCCTTAAATATCTTGGCCTTTCTTCCTCCCTTTCCTTCTTTAAGACACTACTGAAAACCTACCTCTTTTACCATGTTTTTAAAATTGCGTTAATATCATCGTATGTGGCTTTGTGTTATATGTTGTGTTATAATGCTCCTGTGAAGAACCTTGGAAAGTTTTATTATGTTAAATACACTATATAATTCAAATGTAGTACAGAGGAGTGCTGCACAGTTGGAAGTGAATAAGACATTAACTAGAGGTCCTATATGCCCGTTCAGGTTGATGTGAGATCATGGCACTATTTCAAAGAGCAGTGACGTTATTCCTGGCGTCCTGGATAATATTTATCCCTCAATCAACATCATTAAAATTATCTGATCATTACCACATTGCTATTAATGGAGTTTTCTTTGTGTAAATTGGCTGTTGTATTTCAACGTGATAATACTTCAAAAGTACTTCATTGGTTGTAAAGCGCATTGAGATGCCCACTAGTCATGAAAGGTGCATATGAAAGTGTCTTTTTAAATTGCCATCTGGATGTAATGAGCAGTGTTGAGTTTAATAATTAGAATTTCGAAAATTTATCTTAAAACTTTAATGAATAAATTTACAATAATGATGAATACAGTTCCTCGTGGAGACGTCTTGAATGCTTTCTAAAAATGCTGATGTTTATAAAATTGCATCTATCCATTTAGATGTTTAGTCACAAATCTTGAGGAAATGTTTTTCGTAAGATCAGATTTGGATGTTACTATAAACTGTCTTGTCGGAAAATAGCTATTGAAAAAAAAGATTTTTGAAAAACCTTGGGCGGAATTCACTGTTAGCCGACGGCAAAATCAGGAAAAGTGATTGGTCGGAGAATCAGTTCCGAAGCCGAAATCGGGGCAGGCACCAATTTGATGCCACATCGCAGTACTCCAGTATTTCGACAGTGGCATCAATGTGTTCCGGAACGCACGTAGAGTAGACTCCGTTTGCAGATCATTAGCTGGCCCAAACCGGTATTCGCCGGGGCCTCCGTGACTTTCTGCCTCCGATGGGCCACGTTCCCGATGGCGTGGTTCCATTGTGCTTTTAAAAACCGTGAAACCGGCGTGGCGTCTACTGAGGGAGTGAGAGGGCGTACGGAAAATGTCCAACATCGCCACAGTTTGCTGACAATTATGCTGCTGGCCAGGGGGTGAGGGCGAGGGGAGTAGTGGGGAGTGGGGTTGGGGTAGACGGGCACGGGACATTATTGGCGCAGCCATGTAGCTGTGCACACTGCTAACAGCTCACTTTGAACCTAGGGCTACGGGTCGTATAGGAGTCCCCCAGGGCACTCCCTCTAGGTGCCCTCTGGCCCCAGCCGACCCATCAGCTGTATGGGCGTGCTCCAGCATAACCAGTGCTGCCTTGTTGGCTGGGGTGAGTGTGTGTGGGGCTGCAGCTTGTCAGCCTCTCGAGTGGCAATCAGGACCTGGAGAATCCCGCACCATTTTTCATTGGCATAGATCGTGTTCCTTGCTGCACGGTGCTAGCCCCTTAATTGTAGCGTAATTGATCCAGGTTCAGCAGTTTTTCTGTTGTGAAAGTCCACGAAATCTGCTTTGGCATCAACACTTAAGTCTCAGAAATACAGAATCCCGCTCCTTGAGTCCAAAACTAATGCAGGTAAACCTTATTTTGTAGTGTTCAATTTGACGTTGTTTGTCTTCAAAGTTAACATTATCTATGTTCATTGAAGTGAGCAGGGGGAGGATTCCTCGTCAGTCGTTGTTGTCTGCCGAGACCCTTAATAACTTCACCGCGTAATACGCCCCTCCTGGAGACCACAGATCACCCATCAGCTAACGTCCAGTTAGAGATATCTGATCGGAGGTGTCACTTTTCAGTAATAATTTGATATTTTGATTTGTTGCTAACCTGTAAGGTTTTTCTTCCGGGCTCTATCATTTAATTCCGTCAAATATGTAGCCAATTGTATCATTAGTTTTTCCCCCATACTGTCTGAAACATTCTTCTCCGGGGTATTGTTCAGGTTCGTCATCTGTATTATTGTTGCTTCATCTGAAACCCAAATGAACAGGTCAAAGGCGGAGAGGGCACTATTTCTTGATTTGTATCTTCCTATCCTTGCTTGGATATTCCAGAAGTACCCTCTCCAGGACTTCCAGATTTCCATTGCCACCATTCCTATTTTTCTAACTCAGTGATTCAATCAGGTCGAAACGTTCCCTGCTACATTTCGGATATTGCTACTGCATCTACTTCAATGTTTTTAATTCTGATTGTGACAGGATTTTTTGAAAGCTAAGTTCCGAACATGCCATTTTCACTGTATCACCTGTCCTATTGATGCTGCTAACGGGTTTCAATTCACTGGCATCCTGACACCCACACCCAAACATTCCTTTTTCCCTTGTCCGAGCGGTTGGGGGATATGATCTATCCTGTGGCACGGCATCATTGCAGTGATACAGTCTCTAAGCACTGTTAGGCTAATTTTACATCCCCAGGTCATCACAAACTTCAATCACCAGTATTGCTTTGAGCCGAAGCATTTCCCCATTTCTATTGTTCTAAATGCAATACCAAATCGTCTGACTACGCTGTATCTGTCATTCTAGGTTTCATATGATTACTCCTTGACCAAACTTACTGGGCTACAGGACATGCCACAGCTTTGACACAATGTTTCATTATGTTCATAATGAATCATTTTAAACTGGGGACCAATTCTCTAATGCAACTTCCCCTGTGCTTCTATCAGCTGTGATTAAAAATACAAATTACTTTTGCTGCTCCGAGGAAAAAGAGGGCCTGCATACTCTCATGACCATTCTTCCATCGGTGTCTCAAATACCCCAATGTTCTCATGATTTGCTGAACCCCGTTTCGTGAAACAGGCGCTGTGATTCTAGTAACTTTCTCTCTCATCCCAACACTGGCCTCCCTGCCTGCCTTTGACACTGAATACCCTAAATAGTCGACTTCGCTCCTGCCAATCTGGCATTTCTTTAACCCTATTTTAAATCCTACTTCACTAAGTGTTTTAATAATTTTGGTCACTCTTTCAACATGTGTCCCCCTGATCATCATCTCTAATTAACACATCATCAATATATACTAAATCCAAATGATGTTTAATCAGCTCCCTTACAATTGCCACAGTCCAAAGATATGCAGGTTAGGTGGATTGGCCATGATAAATTGCCCTCGGTGTCCAAAATTGCCCTTAGTGTTGGGTGGGGTTATGGGGATAGGGTGGAGGTGTTGACCTTGGGTCGGATGCTCCTTCCAAGAGCTGGTGCAGACCCGATGGGCCGAATGGCCTCCTTCTGCACTGTAAATTCTATGATAATCTATGATATCGTAATTTTTTTCTTTTTTTTTTCTATCTACTTTTATTAATCTTTCCCTGCCATCAGATTCTCATTTCCTGATACTGCAAGTAATACTCCTAATCTAAGCTCCGGTCCCATATCTTCATTCCTTAAAGCTCCATCTGCAATGTAGTCCAAAAAAAATCCATAATCTTTGCTGTATGAAAATCCCCGATCAGTAAATTTGATGTGTAGTGAGTTTCCAGAGAAAATACTGAAATCTCTACAAATTTGGAACACACCAAACAAAATTTTTAATTGTAGGTACATCATGGTTGCCTCTAACAAAGGAGCACATGGCGCACACCGAATGCCTAGTCTTCACATTTCAATTTAGATTCCTTTGTTCTCTTATTTCTTAATAATTTTTTTTAGCAACCAAGACTATGCCGAGTTGAAACTAACCATTTAAAAATCCCAATTTATACATTTTGATTTTGCTTTTTGTTTACTTCTTGAGAATTATGTTCTAATTAACTCCCACAATGTTAATCATTATTACTGATTTTCTAAAGAACTTTCAAATACTTACCCCGTTTTAAATCTCACTTTAACGGCCGAGTATACCTCCTAATTGATGTGCAACTTCGTTTTGCAAAACACAACATTTTAAAAACTAGGAATACCAGAGGTTGTTCACAAATTCTTATTAAATGGACTCATTCATTCGTTGGAGATCTCCATTCAAACAAAAGGAATTCAAATCATTATACTTTCATTCATCTCAACCTACCGAACAATAAAAGTTTGAATTTTCAAAGAACCCAGAATATAATTTTACCAAATCCTGAGAGCTCCACTTTCCGATACAGTTCTAAACTTCTCAAGTCTCTGGTTCTCCCAATTCTTTGTTTCACTCAAAAAACATATCTCCCAAGAATAAATTTTAACTTAGCCAATTCTAATTGTATGGAATTTACTTGTCTCCAGAACATTCCATCAGCGGTCTTAACTGAATTGTCTCTGTGACATTCCATCAACCCGTTAAAGACCTTAACCGAATTAGTGTAATTTAATATAACCAATTTTAGCCAATTCTAATTGTACGGAATTGAATTGTTTCCAGAACATTCCATCAGCGGTCTTAACTGAATTGTCTCTGACATTCCATCAACCCGTTAAAGACCTTAACCGAATTAAAGTGTAATTTAATATAACCCAATTTTAATTTTCAACTCACATGCAACTGACTTACTAGGCAACATTCCGACAGTCACCAGCTGAATTGTTACTCTGCATTCACTCAATTATGTTCAACCCCTCAGTCGTACTGCATCGACTGAAATTAATTCTTCTAATCCGCCAGACTGATCTTTGATTTCGTCGAGACAATCTTACCTGATCAAATGCGAGTGATTAGACTGTAGTCAGAATACGAGAGAGAGGAAAATTGACATGGTAATTTTCCAGCTACTCATATCGTGGGCCCATTTCCTCCTTCCCCGTCCGAGATCAGTCCAATTCTGATTTCGCAGATCGTCTGGAGAAATCCCGGATTTCAGCACCAAATGTCAATCCTGATTCTTTTGCTGCCAGCCTGGGCTCGATAAAATTTGAGACGGATTTGCAGGTAACAATTATTGTTTATTTTAACCAGCTAGCTGGGGTGACTCACTCTGTTGGGAGAGCAGGACACAATCACAGTCTCCTGAATCTTCAACAGCCAGAGTGCAGACAAAGGGACAAAACATCTCATTTCATATACATTCAAGTTGCATCAAGTTTCACATACATACGACCAAATAAGGCAACGGTGCAAATGCAAAGCTCCCATAGGCATTCCCCACATTCCTTAACCTGGCCTGAGGCCCCTTTTCCCAGTATCCCCGGCAACAAAGAAATGGTCCTAGTGGCTGCCCATCCCCCTCTTCCTGCCTTGAATCCCAGTTGATGTTTAAAAGTCCACTAACCTAACTCCTTATTCTACTGCAGTAAAATTTTACTCCTAACTTGGCCTAACTACCCATTATCCCTTTCTGTTCATTTCCTCAGAGGCAAAGTATCCTTTCCTCACAGTCTTACAAAATTAAAATAAAATATCGGGGTTTCTGTCCAATATGCTCGTCACTTTTGGGGTCTGGTCTGGGATCGTAATAAAGGGAATCTTCTTTGTGTCCTTTCCAAAAGTTATCCTCAAAAAAACACCAACGGTAGAGAGACTGGTCATTGGAACTTTCTATATGCAACATGTCTGCTGGATTTCCATTACTGTACCTGCAAACATTATTAGACATTTCTCTCCATTTGTTAAATGTGCACTTGTCCATTGGTAAAAAAAAATAATAATTTCAGGCAATAGGAAAGGAGTTTGAATCAGATTTAAATGCTGACTCGATTAATTAATTAACAACACTTGTGGTGTGATTTTAATTAATCTCAAAACATATTCACTTTCACATAGTTAAAATTGGGCCCTTTATCTCTGCCCTACAAGTACTTACAAAACGACTTGCTCTTGTTTGTTCCGATCAAAAGCACTTTTGAAAAGCAATTTCTTCAACTGTGTTGGACTCCCCATCTAAAATCATTCCTTTCCTCAATATACAAATCTTTTCTCAATACTTTCACCAGAAAAGTTAGGGAATAATTCTGAAGCACACTGCATGCATACCGCATGTGTATAAAAACTCATTTCAAGCTTTTAATGGGAAATGCATGATGCCATTGGCATTTCATTAAAATATGAAAATATTCTGTGAGATTTTAATATTGCTACTACCTGTATTGTGAATAGCATTGAACATTGAAGATTATAGGTTTTGCTCATCCAAACTAGTGTGGTATCTGAAGAGAGCAGAATTTGAGCTATTTGACACTAAGACACAAGGGGCGGAATTCTTCGCCAGGCCCGACGCCGTCGTGAAACCCGGAGAGGTTCACGACGGCGTCGGAGGCTGCTCCTGGCCCCCTATTCTCCCCCCCCCCGCCGGGGGGCTAGGAGGGCCGTGCCGTGAATCTCGGCCGCCGGGCCTTGTCGCTGGCGTCAAGGCCCGGCGCGCCGAGAATGACGCGGCCGATGCGCCTACTGACATTAGCCGCGCATGCGCGGGTTGGCTGGCTCCAACCCGCGCATGCGCGGTTGCTGTCTTCCCCTCAGCTGCCCCGCAAGACGTGGAAGCTTGATCTTGTGGGGCGGCGGAGGGGAAGGAGTGCGTCCCATTGAGACGCCGGCCCGACGATCGATGCCCCCCCACAAGCCACAAAACAGCTGTTGGCGCCATGTTCACGCCGGCAGCGACCAGGTGTGGTTTACGCAGGCATGAACCGGTCAGGAACGGCAGGCCGCTCGGTCCACCCGGGTCGGAGATTCACTGTGGCCCGCGATTCTCTGAGCGGGGTGTCGCAAAATGCGACACGCCATTTTGGGGACGGTGGGAGAATAGCGGCGTGGGAGCAGAGAATCGCGCCCAAGGTATTTGATAAGGCACCTCATTAAAGGTTATTGTGGAAAGTAAAAGCACATGGTGCAGGGGTAATATATTGGCATGGATAGAGGTTTGGCGTGCTAACAAGAAACCCAGAGTAGACCCAAATGGATCATTTTCTGGCGAGTAGTATGAGAAGAATGGTGTTCCACAGGAATCTGTCCTGGGGCCTCAATACTTTAAAATTTACAAAAATGATTTGAATGAAGCAATCAATGGTATGTTTACTAAATTTGCTGATAACACAAAAATAGGTAGGAAAGTAAGTTGTGAAAGGGCATTATGAGGCTGTAAAATTTTATAGATAGGTTAGGTGAGTGGGCAAAGATCTGACAAATCGAATATACTGTGGGAAAATGTGAGGCTACCCATTTTCGAAGGGCAAATACAAAATAAACATTTTATCTAAATGTTGAGAGATTTCAGAGCTCTAAGATGCAGAAGGATCTGGGTTCTTAGTGCTTTAATCGCAAAAGGTTAATATGTAGGTGTAGCAGCTCATTAGCAAAGCTCATAGAATGTTCTGGTTTATTGCAGGGAGAATTGAATGCAAGAGTTGGAGTGTTATGCTTCAGTTATACAGGGCTCAGTTGACACCACATTTAAACTATTGTGTACATTATTAGTCTCCTTATTTAAGGAAATACGTACGTGTATTGGAAGCAGTTCGAGAAGCTTTACTAGATTCATATCTGGCAGCATGTTGTATGATAAAAGGCTGGACAGGCTAGGCTTGTAGAGTAAGACTTGATCCTGAGGGGACTGGACGGTGGATGAGGAAAGGATGCTTCCTGATGTGGCAGAACCTCGATCTAAGGGGCCACACCCATTTAAAACAGAGATGAGGATATTTTTTCCTCAGGGGTGTGAGACTTGGGGACTCTCTTCCTTAAAAGGTGGTTGAGGCAGAGTATTTGAATATTATTAAGGAGTATATAGATTATTGAAAAGGTGATATAAACACAGGAATATAAAGTTGAGGTTAAAATTAGATGAGCCATTAACTTATTGAATGGCAGAGCAGACACGTGAAACCTGAGTAGCCTCCTCCTAATTTGTATGTTTGTGAGTCAAGATATTGGTAGTTTCAGCTCTTGTTGCGACTGCGATGATAATAATGGGGGATAAGGTTTTGAATCGAAGGAATTTACATTTATAACATATACACTTTAATAATAATGGAACCAGTATTTTGTTGTTTCACACTTTCTATTCTGATGACCAAAATTATTCATACAAAATATTCTTACAGATATTTTTTATATAAATTTTGAGTACTCAATTATTTTTCTTTCCCAATTAAGGGTCTAAATTGTGTGGCCAATCCACCGACCTGGCACATCTTTGGATTTTGGGGGTGAGACCCATGCAGACACGGGGAGAATATGCAAATTCCACAAGGACAGTGACCCAGGGCCGAGATCGATCCTGGGTCCTGAGTGCCGTGAGGCAGAAATGCTAATCACCGTGCCGGCAGATATTAACAAAAGTGATCCACTCTTCAGTTTTTCTCCTTTGGCACTCTGGATCATTACTTGATATCTCCTTCCAGGGAATGTTTGAAACCGGTGAATTAGTACATCGGAAATCATGGATGCAAATCTACATTTCCAATACATGCAATGTATTGGTGCTCTTTTGTATTCTAGTGCCATACATGGATTTTTCTAATTGCAATGAGACAAAAGATTTTTGTTTCTTTCTTTTTTATGCATCTCTTCCCTTGACCCAGACGGGCGTCTGATCTAACTAGTCTGCCTACATTGCTGTGAAAGTGGCTTGATTTTTGATAGCTAAAGAGATCTTTATATTTTTCACTTTCACTTTTAAGTGGTTCGAATACCAAATTATGAAGCCACCTTATTTTATTGCTCATCTGAATAAAAAGTAAGTCCCTATGTTTCCACTTGCGCTAATGAGGGGTGAAAGGAAGACTGCGCCTCCACAAGCACAATAACTGGAACAGTTAAGAAGCTCTAAAACCATAATTATTTAATCTGATCTAAAGTAAAGTGCTGCATTTATGAAAATGGCAAAGTGCAGTACTTGCAGAATATTATAAGCATATTTGTTTTATTGATTATGATAAATTAGATTATACAATCACTGCAAGCACAGCTGGAATGCACTTAGATTTCAAAAGACTGCTATGCTTTAATTTATTATTTCTATTGTAGTGAAGAATTATGACATTCTGCCATCAAAAGCTAAACCAATTATAGGAAGGGACTGTAATAGCGGAATACTGTGTTGTAACTTCAAACTAAAAACAAATCAGCCTAAAGTTCATTCTTATTCAAATGTAATGAGCTGCTGATTAAATGAAGGTATATAATTTTAAAGATAAAATATGGGATCCTGAATGCTATAGATGGAAACCAAGAATATAAATGCAAGAGGCAAGATGTAATCTGTATTTGTTACTTAGTAGTACAGAACTTGAACATTGTTGAAAGGAGAGACATGTTGCTGAAGCTTTTCATCTTGCACTTATTCGGATCAAAGTATGAAGGCTAACTTTTAAAAGATCATCACAATTTATACCACAGGAGAAAGGGGTTGGCAAGTCAATTGGTTGAATTGTTGCCATGGAGAAAGCAATGTGGAGCTACAGTCTAAGACAAAAAGCTTCTACGACATGTCTTTCAGAAACATTCTGTACAAAACTTTGATTCAGCCGCAGTTAGAATATTTTTCAATTTCCAGATGCCCTATTTCAAGTATGTGAATGTTTTGGGAATGCTTTCAAGTGGTTGACTAAGATAATAGTAATAAAGAAACTTATTTAAAAACAGTAGAAAAATTGCAGTCTTACGGAACAGTGAAGTTAAAGAGGCATTTTGATATATGTTCAAAATTGTAATATTTGTTTGATAGTGCAAGGAAAACTTTGCCATCGATTATTTAGCTAGTTACGCATCCAAGCACCTTGGGAGACAATGGACTGCACCCAGAGTGTATGTCACTACCTTATTGAACATCATCTGTTGCAGCTTTAGAGGCCAATTCATGAGTGGCAGTCCCTTCCTCAGCTGGCAGAGGTGAATAATGTTGGTACAAGGTCAACTGATGCTTTTTCTTCTGGCAGGCTCCCTTTCCCAGTATCTCGTCAGTTCTTTGCCCTCTGTTTTTTCCATGCCGTTGCTGGCTTCTTGTAATCAGGCACTCTAGTCAGCAGCAAGATCTATTACCAAGCATCGACTCCAATCCCGGTCAACTTGAAGTCTCGCTTGCAGACATCATTCTATTGCTCATGTGGGCAACCTGTTGGTCTCCTGCCGATAACAAGCTGCACACAGATCATGAAATGATGCCTAATTAACTTTTTGTTTTGTTCTTACATGGGATATGGGTGTCACTGGCTAGGCCAGCATTTGTTACCCATCCCAAAGTGCCCTTGAACTAAGTGACTTGCCAGGTCATTTCATAGGGCAGTTACAAATGTCAATCACCATGTTGTCATGGTCACCATTACTGGGAAACTGAAATGTGGAGCACAATTTATGTGTGAAGATGATTAAATTCACTTAACCTTCCCATTCAAAATTAATTTTCATCGTCACCAGTGCAATGCAAATATATTCCACAGATTACCGCTCCATCTAATTATTCAGTCTGCATGTGGGTCTGTATGTATTTTTGGCGAGGATGAAAGTTCGTTTTCACTGCTCCGATTTCTCTAAATGGAGTTCTGATCTGATTTTTCAAAAATGCACATGAGATAAATAGGGATGATTCAATTTTGTTCTATTTCTGTGGAGAAATGCCTTATTTTCATTCAGTTCCTCTCCAGAGCAATATTGGGAATATGACCTGAAAGCATGATCACTATTCATTGGGACGCTGTATGTTTTTCAGATTTTTTTCTTTTTGACGTTAACCTGGAGTAAATATTGTTCTACGATTCCTCGAGTGCTTTGCTTAAATGGGGATGGATTCTGTATTTGTGAGATACCAATGAGATTCAAAGATATAGGGCGCAATCTTCCCAAAAGGGAACAAAGTCCCCGAACAAGCCGAGAAACTCATGGCAATTCAACGTGACTCGCTTTGAATAATGGGCCTGAAAAGGGAATGCGAGGCCGAGGCCACACATAGCACCGCGTTTTACAAAGGGGAGCTCCGCTCGCTGGAACTTCCCATTGTAGCAATGGCGTCCCGATCTCGGAGGGCCCCAAAAGAATCCCCAGCCCAAATGCAATATGGGAGGGACCCCCGGCACTCTCACCCCCCCCACCCCCCCTCCCAATACCCCACCAATACCCATGCTAGGCAACCCCGGCCTGATCGCGCGCACAAAAATAGTGTGCCTCAAAGACTCGGACATTTTCATAGAATCATAGAATTTACTGTGTAGAAGGAGGCCATTCGGCCCATCAAGTCTGCACTGGCCCTTGGAAAGAGCACCCTGGTTACTATTACGCCTCCATCCTATCTCAATAATCCAGTAACGTACCTCACCTTCTTGTACACTAAGGGGCAATTTAGCGTGGCCAATCCACCTAATCTGCACATCTTTGTACTGTAAGAAGTCTTACAACACCAGGTTAAAGTCCAACAGGTTTGTTTCAAACACGAGCTTTCGGAGCACGGCTCCTTCTTCAGGTGCTCCGAAAGCTCGTGTTTGAAACAAACCTGTTGGACTTTAACCTGGTGTTGTAAGACTTCTTACTGTGCTCACCCCAGTCCAACGCCGGCATCTCCACATCATCTTTGTACTGTGGGAGGAAAACGGAGCACCTCCCGGAGGAAATCCACGCAGACACGGGGAGAACGTGCCTCTAAGCTCCAGGCAACATGAAACAACAAAGATGCAAAGCTGGCTAATTTCAACAGCAGCAACAAAACAGTTTCAAGTATATTTCACCTCCATAATGCGAGCGCCAAAAGGGAGCTCAACACCTTGAATGGCAAGGGACTGAATCACGAACAACATCCTGTTAATCTTGATGTTAACCGTGACCGAATATTGACATAATAAAAACAGCTGAGAAAGACAACAGCAAAGATCAAAACATGAAACAACCTCCTCAGCAAACGTGATGGCTCTTCGTGGGGTGCAGATGCTCAATCCTTAAGGACCTCAGCTCTTACCATTGTCCACTTGACTGCAGAGTACTGTGCACCAGTACGGTACAACTCATCTTGTAGATACCCAGCTCAACACAACAATGCGTATCAACTCAGGTACCCTCTGATCAACTCCACTCCCCTGACACCTAGTCCTGAGCAACATCCCGCTCCTTCACGTAAGGATGGAGATTGTTGCAAGAAAGCTCCTATAGAAAGTTAACATCAACCAAATTCTGCCATTACACAAACACCTTACCAATTCACCGCTGCTCACATCCCGCAAAGCCAAAAAATAACAGCAGAGGCCCTGTGACAGTAGGAATGGCACCAACATGCTCCCATTAAAAATCACTTTCGCAACACAGATCCTACAGCCCACCTATCCAGCTTCAACCTGTCACTGACTCTCCATTGGGCACGCCTTAGCCGTTTCCGCACTGGCTAATGTTTTTGTGCAGCAAATTGGCAGAAGTGGCTACTTGCCTGGAATCTTTTTTTTTTTTTAAATAATTTTTATTGAAAGAATTTTTCCATACAGACATTTACCCCTACTAATTTTTAAATTATTTACAACACAATCCCTCTAGGCAAATGTCCCTCCCTCGCCCGCCCTCTCGCGCGCACCAGTCCTCCCCCCCCCCCCCCAGGCAACCTTAACAACCAAGGCAGCCTACAGTTTCAGACATGAGCAGCGAGCAGGCTTGCCCGCGTTACAGTCGTGCGTGTCCCCCCACGACCCTTGCTGCCCCCCCCCTCCCTCCCCCCCCCCTCCCTCCCCCCCCTCCCCTCCCCTCCCCCCCCCCTCCCCTCCCCTCCCCCCCCTCCCCTCCCCTCCCCCCCCTCCCTCCCCCCCCCTCCCCTCCCCCCCCCCTCCCCTCCCCTCCCCCCCTCCCTCCCCCCCCCTCCCCTCCCCCCCCCCTCCCCTCCCCCCCCCCCCCCCCCCCCCCCCCCCCGGGTTGCTGCTGCCACGACCCCGAACGTCTATCTCTGATCTAAAAAGTCAAGGAAAGGTTGCCACCGCCTGGCGAATCCCTGTACCGACCCTCTCAGGGCAAATTTGATCCTTTCTAGCTGAATATAGCTAGCCATATCGTTAATCCAAGTTTCAACGCTTGGAGGCCTCGCGTCCTTCCATTGAATTAATATCCTTCGTCGAGCCACTAGGGACGCAAAGGCCAGTATTCCGGCCTCCCTAGCCTCCTGTACCCCCGGTTCTACCCCGACCCCAAAGATCGCAAGCCCCCATCCTGGTTTGACCCTGGACCCCACCACCTTCGACACCGTCCTTGCCACCCCCTTCCAGAACCCTTCCAGCACCGGACATGCCCAGAACATATGCACATGGTTCGCTGGGCTTCCCAGACATCTGACACACCTGTCCTCACCCCCAAAGAACCGGCTCATCCTTGTCCCCGTCATGTGAGCTCTATGCAGCACCTTAAATTGAATGAGGCTCAGTCTCGCACACGAGGAGGAAGAGTTGACCTTCTCCAGTGCATCCGCCCACGTCCCGTCTTCTATCTGCTCTCCCAGCTCCCCTTCCCACTTGGCTTTCAGCTCCTCCCCCGATGCTGCTTCCGCCTCCTGCATTATCTTGTAGATGTCTGATATCTTCCCCCCTCCGACCCAGACCCCCGAGAGCACCCTATCACTCGCCCCCTTACTGGGGAGCAGGGGAAACCCCTCCACCTGCCGCCTAGCAAATGCCTTCACTTGTAAATATCTGAACATGTTTCCCGGGGGGAGCTCAAACTTCTCCTCCAGCCCTCCCAGGCTCGCAAACCTCCCCTCTATAAACAGGTCCTTCAGCTGCCGTATGCCCACCCTATACCAGCTCTGAAATCCCCCGTCGATGTTCCCCGGGATGAATCTATGGTTCCCTCTTATTGGCGCCGCCAACAGACCTCCCATTTCACCCCTATGTCGCCTCCACTGCCCCCATATCTTGAGGGTGGCCGCCACCACCGGGCTCGTGGTGTACCTCGTGGGGGGGAGCGGCCATGGTGCCGTTACTAGGGCCCCCAGGCTTGTGTTGCCACAGGACGCCCTCTCCATTCGTTTCCAAGCTGCCCCCTCCCCTTCCATCATCCACTTGCGCACCATTGACACATTTGCCGCCCAGTAGTACCCCGAGAGATTGGGCAGTGCCAGCCCTCCACTGTCCCTACTCCGCTCCAAAAAGACCCTCCTCACCCTTGGGGTGCCATGCGCCCACACGTAGCTCATGATGCTACTCGTCACCTTTTTGAAGAAGGCCCTAGGGAGGAAGATGGGCAAGCACTGAAATAAAAACAAGAACCTTGGGAGGACCGTCATTTTGATTGACTGCACCCTCCCCGCCAGCGACAACGGTACCATGTCCCACCTCTTAAACTCCTCCTCCATCTGTTCCACCAGCCTGGAAAAGTTCAACTTGTGGAGGGTCCCCCAGTTCCTTGCCACCTGCACCCCTAAGTACCTAAAGCTCTTTCCTGCTCGCTTGAAGGGGAGTCTCCCAATACCCTCTCCCTGGTCCCCCGGGTGTATCACAAAAACCTCGCTTTTGCCCAAATTTAATTTGTACCCCGAAAAGTCCCCAAACTCTGCTAATAGTTCCATTATCTCCGGCATTCCCCCTTCTGGGTCTGCCACGTACAGCAGTAGATCATCCGCATACAGCGATACTCGATGTTCCTCCCCTCCCCTAGTCAGTCCTCTCCACCCCCCTGAACCCCTCAGTGCCATCGCCAACGGTTCAATCGCCAGTGCGAAAAGTAGGGGGGATAGGGGACATCCCTGCCTGGTCCCTCGGTGGAGCCCGAAATACTCCGACCTCCTCCCGTTTGTCACTACACTCGCCGTCGGGGCCGAGTAGAGCAACTTCACCCACTTAATAAACCCTTCCCCAAACCCAAACCGTTTCAACGTCTCCCACAGGTACTCCCACTCCACCCTATCGAATGCCTTCTCCGCGTCCAGCGCTACCACTATCTCAGCCTCCCCCTCCACTGCCGGCATCATAATTACATTCAGCAATCTCCGCACGTTCGTGTTGAGCTGCCGCCCCTTCACGAACCCCGTCTGGTCCTCATGGATTACCCCTGGCACACAATCCTCTATTCTAGCTGCCAGGATCTTTGCCAGCAACTTGGCATCCACGTTCAGAAGCGAGATAGGCCTGTAGGACCCGCACTGCACGGGGTCTTTATCCCGCTTCAATATCAGGGAGATCAGAGCCTGCGACATTGTCGGGGGCAGAACCCCCCCCTCTCGCGCCTCATTAAAGGCTCGTACCAGTACCGGTCCCACCAAGTCCACATTTTTCTTATAGAATTCCACCGGGAACCCATCTGGCCCCGGCGCCTTCCCCGCTTGCATCTGACCTATTCCCTTGACTAGCTCCTCTAGCCCTATTGGCGCCCCCAGCCCTTCTACCAGCCCCTCCTGGACCCTTGGGAACCTCAATTTGTTTAGGAAGTCCTCCATTCCCCCTCTCCTCGTTGGCGGCTCAGACCGATACAACTCCTTGTAAAAATCCCTGAAGACCCCGTTCACTTCTTGCCCCTTCTGCACTACCTTCCCGCCCCTCTCCTTCACTCCCCCAATCTCCCTAGCCGCATCTCGTTTGCGAAGCTGGTGTGCCAGCATCCTGCTCGCCTTTTCCCCATACTCATAGACCGCGCCCTGTGCCCTTCTCCACTGCGTCTCTGCCTTCCTGGTGGTCAGCAGGTCGAACTTGACCTGCAGGCTGCGCCGTTCTTCCAGCAGCCCCTCCTCTGGTGCCTCCGCATATCTCCTATCCACTTCCAATAGCTCCCCCACCAGCCTCTCCCTCTCCTGCCTCTCCTTTCTTTCTCTATGCGCCCTTATGGAGATCAGCTCTCCCCTGATCACTGCCTTCAGGGCCTCCCAGACCATCCCCACCTGCACCTCACCCGTGTCATTCAAGTCCAGATAGCTCTCAATGCTCTTCCGGACCCTTTTACACACCTCGTCGTCCGCTAACAGCCCCACATCCAGCCGCCACAGCGGGCGCTGGTCCCGCGCCTCCCCCATTTCCACATCCACCCAATGCGGTGCATGATCAGAGATCGCAATGGCCGAGTACTCAGCTTCCCGTACCCTCGGGATCAGCCCCCTGCTCAACACGAAGAAATCGATTCTGGAGTACACTCTATGGACGTGGGAGAAAAAGGAATACTCCCTCGCCCTCGGCCTACCAAACCTCCATGGGTCTACTCCTCCCATCTGCTCCATGTACCCCCTCAGCACTTCTGCCGCTGCCGGCCTCCTATTGGTCCTTGCGCTCGATCTGTCTAGCCCGGGGTCCAGCACTGTGTTAAAGTCCCCCCCCAAGATCAAGCCCCCTGCCTCCAGTCCCGGAATGAGGCCCAATAGGCGCCTCATAAAACCCGCGTCATCCCAGTTCGGGGCATATACGTTGACCATCACCACTTTCTCCCCCTGCAGCTTACCCTTCACCATCACATACCTACCCTCCTTATCCGCCACCACCTCCTCCGCCACGAACGACACCCTCTTTCCCACCAGAATCGCCACCCCCCGGTTCTTTGCGTCCAATCCAGAGTGGAACACCTGTCCCACCCACCCCCTTCTCAGGCGAACCTGGTCCACTACCTTCAAATGGGTCTCCTGTAACATTGCTACATCAGCCTTCAGTCCCTTCAGGTGTGAGAATACCCTTGATCTCTTGACCGGCCCATTCAACCCCCTCACGTTCCAAGTGATCAGCCGGGTCGCGGGACGACCCGCCCCCTTCCCCTGCCGATTAGCCATGTCCTGTTCCCTGCTCGCCCCGGGTCGACCCTCCCCTTCTGACCCGCTCCCCATGGCGATGTCCCCCTCCCCCCACCTCTCCAGTCCTCCACTTCCCGTTTCTGGTCTTTTCAGCAGCAACCCGGTGTCCCTCCCTAACCCCCCCCCCCCCCCCCCCCAGGCTAGGACCCCTCCTAGCCGCGATGCACCCTCCATCGTACTCCCGTAAGTCAGCTGGTTCACGCTGACCCGGCTGCTCCTGCCCCACTCCGACTCCCCCCGGCTCGGGGGGGGCCTCCCCCCCCCTTGCCACTCCTCCCTGGCCCCGCTCCAGCGCGGGAAAGGTCGCCATTGCTAGCCACGCCCCGCACTCCTCCCCTCCCCCCTCCTCTGCCCCGCGCGCGGGAAAACAGAGGAAAGCCCGCGCTTTCGCCCTGCCACACCCCACCCCGCCATCTTCAGTTCCACCCCCGTCCCCGTCCATGCCTGTAAAAGAACCCCCCCTAGGAGCCCATATCCCCGATCTGCTCTCCCCCCCGTCCCACCTCCCCAACTTAACATTATAAATAACAGATAAATAACAAATAACAATGTACTTAACAGTCGCCCTCTACCAAACAGCATAAATAACCATAAATAACCATGAATAACCACAATAACAATAACTAAGGGAAGTTGGCAAAGGGGGAAAAAACATCAGAAGAAAAACCACAGCAAGAGTTCAAAATCCAAACAAAGAATTCAGCTGAAAGTACCCGAGCGGCTACGGCCGCCAAGTATCCCCTGGGTCTAATTCGAGTCCAGTTTCTCTTCCTGTACAAAGGCCCACGCCTCCTCTGGGGACTCAAAATAGTGGTGTTGGTTCCTGTAGGTGACCCACAAGCGCGCTGGCTGCAGCATTCCGAACCTGATCCGTTTTGCATGTAGCACCGCCTTCGTCCGGTTGTACCGGGCCCGCCGCTTTGCCACCTCCGCACTCCAGTCCTGGTAGACCCTCACCGTCGAATTCTCCCACTTGCTGCTCCTTTCCCTCTTGGCCCACTCCAGCACTCTCTCACGATCGCTGAGTCGCTGGAACCGCACCAGCACCGCCCTCGGGGGCTCATTTGCTCTTGGCCTCCTAGCCATGACCCTGTAGGCCTCTTCCAGCTCCAGGGGCGAAGGGACGGCCCCTGCCCCCATCAGGGAGCTCAGCATTTCTGCTACATATCCCGGGAGGTCTGACCCCTCCAGGCCTTCTGCCAGGCCCAAGATCCTCAGGTTCTTCCGCCTCATTCGGGTATCCAGCTCCTCAAAACGGCTCTGCCATTTCAGGTGGAGTGCCTCGTGCACCTCTACCTTTCCCACGAGGACCGTGGCCTCCTCCTCCCTCACAGTCATCTCCTGTTGCAGCTCCCGAATCGACGCCTCTTGGGTCGCCTGGGCTCCCATCAGCCTGGTGGTCGTCGCATTCATTGACTCCAAGAGCTCCATTTTCAGCTCCGTAAAGAAGCGCAGGAGAGCGGCCTGCTGCTCCTCCGCCCATTTCCTCCATTCCTCGGGTGCTCCACCGGCCGCCATTTTGGTCTTCTTCCCCCGCTTTTTTTTGGGAGCTGCTGTTGCTTTCTTTACCACCCCACTCCGGGTACCGACCATAAAGTTGGTCTGGTTCTCTTCAGGGAGCCTTCCCCCACCGGGATTTGTCCTTACAGCGCCGTTGGGGCCCTCCAATCGGCCCGAAAACACCTTTGTAGCAGGAGCAGCCAAACGTGCGACTTAGCTGGTCATAGCCGCAACCGGAAGTCCGCTTGCCTGGAATCTTAACTGCAGCTGTGATGCACCCCAATCAATGGTGCACATCATTGAAGATGGCCCAATGACAAAATTCAACAGAGTGCTCCGAAAGTTCCATTTTGCTACTATGGAAGCTATTGCCTAGCTTGGTGATCTCTACACACGCTAAAAAAAAAGCTGGAGGCAACCACCTGACTGCGCTTGAACTAACTGCTGCATTCTATGTATGTGAGACAAAAACATCATTGTTACATCTGCACAATTATGATACCTGTAGTTTTTAAAAATTATTATTTGCATAGAACAAGGAAGAAAGAATATCGTGCTATTGATTTTCTATGATGTGACATAGTGTCATTTGAAAATTCGTCATTGAACTATTGCTTTAATATAGAAATAGTACAGCAGTTTTAATACATTCAGCTAACCTATGCTGGCCAGCGTTTGGTACCTCCCAATAAACCTTTACCCAGAAACTAATTCATTCCATGTGTTTGTATCTTTCTGACCTAGTCACTGCTGCTAAATTTCAGAAACTTAAACTCTTCCATTAAGACTGTGTTTGACAGTTATATATTTCTCAGTTTCAATGGGCTCTTTAAATATGAGTTCTAAAGTCTTTACTAATGTTCCTTACATTATTTATGATTTTGTTTCCCCCATAAAATAGTTTTGCTGGATGGTGTGTTTTAGTAAGCACTTAAACACTGAAGAGTGCTTCAGTTTGTCAATTCATTCAACTTGCCAGCATAGGACTATATGCTAAGCAGAAGTGCTGTGATAGCTACATATAAAACTTTGGTTCTTGCTCGTCAAGTGACAAATATATTATGGCTTCATTTCTCTTGTATATGCAATGAATTAGGACGGTGAATGTAAGAATTTATAGTGGGCTGAAGGAACAGTGATTTACAAAGTGACAGTGGAAATAACTTGAGGTTCATGCAAAATTACAAATGGAAGCTGCATATTTAGCAGATAAACTTGAAACTTTAAAAATACATATTTCTGCATTAGATGCCCACAGTGCTTTACTATCGTTTGAGCACAATTTATGTATTTAGTGCAGTATGCAATATTTCCATGTTTATGTAACAGACAATACTTTTTTGTTTTTAAATAATTTTTATTGACATTTTTACAAAATATAAACAGCTCAACTCTATTAACAAAACAACCGCGGTAACACCCCAAGAATAATTCCCACCCAACTTCAAAAGCAACTACAAACAAGAGAAAAAAACAAAAACATTTCCCCCCCCCCCCCCGGATTGCTGCTGCTGCCGGCCTATTTCCCTACCGTTCCGCCAGGAAGTCCAGGAAAGGCTGCCACCTCCGAAGGAACCCTTGTACTGATATCCTCAGGGCAAATTTCACCTTCTCCAATTTAATCAACCCTGCCATATCATTGATCCAGGCCTCCACGCTGGGGGGCCTCGCATCCTTCCACTGAAGAAGAATCCTCCGCCGGGCTACTAGGGACGCAAAGGCCAGAACACTGGCCTCTTTCGCCTCCTGCACTTCGGGCTCCACTGCAATCCCAAAAATTACGAGTCCCCAGCCTGGCTTGACCCTGGATCCCACCACCCTCTACACCGTCCTTGCTACCCCCTTCCAAAACTCCCCCAGCGTTGGGCACGCCATAAACATATGGGCGTGGTTCGCTGGGCTCCCCGAGCACCTAGCACACCTGTCCTCACCCCTGAAAAACCTACTCATCCTCGTCCCAGTCATGTGGGCCCTATGCAGCACCTTGAACTGTATGAGGCTAAGCCTCACACAGGAAGAGGAGCAATTCACTCTCTCCAGGGCATCCGCCCACGTCCCCTCCTCAATCTCCTCACCCAGCTCCTCTTCCCATTTACCCTTCAGTTCCTCCACCCAGGCCTCGTCTACCTCCTGCATCACCCGGTATATGTCCGAAATCCTCCCTCCTCCAACCCACACCCCCGAGAGCAACCGATTCCGCACCCCTTGTGGGGGCAGCAAGGGGAACCCCTCCACCTGCTGCCTGGCAAACGCCCTCACCTGCATGTACCTAAACATGTTCCCCGGGGGGGAGCCCAAACTTCCCCTCTAACTCCCCAAGCTCGCGAACCTCCCCTCCACAAACAGGTCCCTCAACCTCCTAATCCCTGCCCTGTGCCAGTCCAGGAATCCGCCATCAATGCTCCCTGGGACAAACCGATGGTTCCCCCGTATCGGGGCCTCCATCGAGCCCCCCACTTCTCCCCTATGCCGTCTCCATTGCCCCCAAATTTTGAGGGTAGCCGCCACCACCGGGCTCGTGGTATACCTCGTTGGAGGGAGCGGCAACGGCGCCGTTACCAGCGCCTCCAGGCTCGTGCCCACACATGACGCCGCCTCCATCCTCTTCCATGCTGCCCCTTCCTCGTCCATTACCCACTTACGCACCATCGCTGCGTTGGCAGCCCAATAGTACCCACAGAGGTTGGGCAACGCCAGCCTCCCCCTATCCCTGCCTCGTTCCAGGAACACCTTTCTCACCCTCGGAGTCCCATGCGCCCACACAAATCCCGTGATACTCCTGTTGACCCTCCTAAATAAGGATGGGGAGGCACTGGAACAGGAACAAAAACCTCGGGAGCACCGTCATCTTAACGGACTGCACCCTCCCCGCCAGTGACAGCGGTAACATATCCCACCTCTTAAACTCCTCCTCCATCTGCTCCACCAACCTTGTGAGGTTGAGCTTGTGCAGGGCCCCCCAGCTCCCAGCCACCTGGACACCTAGGTACCTAAAGCTCTTCCCTGCCTGCTTCAATCCCCTCCTCTTGATCCCCCGGATGCACCACAAACAACTCACTCTTGCCCAGGTTCAACTTATACCCAGAGAAACCACCGAATTCACTAAGAATCCTCATCACCTCCGGCATCCCCCCACCGGGTCCGCCACATACAGCAACAGGTCGTCCGCAAACAGCGACACTCGATGCTCCTCCCCACCCCGCACCAGGCCCCTTCAGTTCCCTGACTCCCTCAATGCCATGGCCAGCGGCTCAATCGCCAACGCGAAGAGCAAGGGGGACGGGGCACCCCTGTCTCGTCCTCCGGTACAGCCGAAAGTATTCCGACCTCCTCCTATTTGTGGCTACACTCGTCATCGGGGCCTCGTAGAGCAGCCTCGCCCACCGGATAAACCCCTCCCCAAACCCAAACCTCTCCAGCACCTCCCACAAATACTCCCACTCAACCCTATCAAAGGCCTTCTCCGCATCCAATGCCGCCACTATCTCCGCCTCCCCCTCCATGGCCGGCATCATAATGACATTGAGGAGCCTTCGCACGTTCGTATTCAACTGCCTTCCCTTTACAAACCCCGTCTGGTCCTCGTGAATGACCCCGGGCACGCAATTCTCTATTCTAGTGGCCAGGATCTTTGCCAGCAGCTTAGCATTGGCGTTCAGCAGCGAAATCAGCCTATATGACCCGCGCTGCAGAGGGTCCTTGTCCCGCTTCAGGATCAAGGAAATCAGCGCCTGTGACATAGTTGGGGGCAAAGCCCTCCCCTCCCTTGCCTCGTTAAAGGTCCGGACCAACAGGGGCCCAACAGGTCCAAATACCTTTTATAAAATTCCGCCCATCCGCCCCGGCGCCTTCCCCGACTGCATGCTCCCTATCCCTTTGACCACCTCCTCCAGCTCGATCGGCGCCCCCAGTCCCTCCACCTGCTCCTCCTCCACCCTCGGGAATCGCAGCTTGTCCAAGAAGCGCCCCATATCACCCCCCTCCAATGGGGGCTCCGACCGGTACAGTTCCCCATAGAAGTCTATGAAGACCCTATTAACATCTACTCCCCTCCGCACCACCTTCCCAGCCTTATCCGTCACTCCCCCAATCTCCCTGGCCGCGTCCCGCTTTCAGAGCTGGTGTGCCAGCATCCTGCTCGCCTTCTCCCCGTATTCATACCCCTGTGCTTTCCTCCACTGAGCTTCCGCCTTTCTGGTAGTCAATAGGTCGAATCTGGCCTGAACGCTACGCCTCTCCCCCAGCAATCCCTCCTCTGGAGCCTCCGCATATCTCCTATCCACCCGCACCATCTCCCCTTTCAGCCTCTCCCTCTCCCTCAGCCCCCCACTCTCCCTATGGGTTTGGATGGAGATCAATTCCCCCCTCATCACCGCCTTCAATGCCTCCCAGACCATCCCCACTCGGACATCCCCGTTGTCATTGGCCTCAAGGTACCTCTCGATACACACCCGAACCCTCTCGGCCACCTCTTCATCTGCCAGCAGCCCTACCTCCAAGCGCCAGGGCGGACGTTGGTCCCTCTCTTTCCCAAGCCCGAGGTCCACCCAGTGTAGGGCATGATGGCAATGGCGGAGTATTCCGCATCCTCCACCCTCGAAACCAACCCCCTACTCAGGACAAAAAAAATCAATCCTCGAGTAGACAAATCAACATCACCCCAATCTGGTCCATAAATCCCCTCAGCACCTTGGCCGCCGCCGGCCTCCTACCCGTCCGGGACTTGGATCGATCCAATGGGGGATCCAGTACCGTGTTGAAATCCCGACCCCCCCCATGATCAGGCCCCCTACCTCCAGGTCCGGAATGCGGCCCAACATACGCCGCATAAACCCCGCATCGTCCCAATTTGGTGCGTAAACATTCACCAACACCACCCGCTCCCCCTGCAGCTTGCCACTCACCATCACATATCTCTCGCCACTGTCAGCCACCATATTTAACGCCTCAAACGACACCTTCTTCCCCACCAGGATCGCCACCCCCCTACTCTTCTCATCCAGCCCTGAGTGAAATACTTGGCCCACCCATCCCTTCCTCAGCTGAACCTGGTCCACCACTCTCGGGTGTGTCTCCTGGAGCATGGCCACATCCGCCTTCAGCCCCTTCAGGTGCGCAAACACCCGGGCCCGTTTGACCGGCCCATTCAGCCCCCTCACATTCCAGGTTATCAGCCGGATCAGAGGGCTCCCTGCCCCCCTCCCCTGCCTATTAGCCATACCCTATCCCTTGCCCATCCCCGGCCAGCGTCCCCGCTCTGCCAGTTTCCCACGGCGGCAACTCCCCCTCCTCTCTAGCACCCCCTGCGTCCTCCAGCTCCTTCCTGACCGTTTCAGCAGCAACCCGGTCCCCCCCCCGGCTAGGACTCCTCCTAGCCGCGCCCCTCCCTCCATCGCACTCCCGTGAGCCAGCTAACTTCTGCTGACCCCGGCGACTCCCGCCCTACATCCGACTCCTCCCCACGTGGGACTACTCCCCCTCCATCGTGCCCGTCAACGGGTCCTCTTCCCCCCCCCCCCACCCCCGCTCTTGCGCGGGAAAAGAAAACAGCCAACAACGACCCGCGCTTCTCAGCTCCGGCCCCGCCCCCACCATCTCCCAGCGCGGCAAACCTGCAGAGAGCCCGCGCTTTCACCCTGCCCGGCCCCGCCTCCTCCAGGGCTACTCCCATTGTCAGTCCCCCCCCTCCCACCAGCTCCCCGAACTCCCCGTTTACCCCTCTGCCCAAACCCGTCCACCCGACCCCTGCAGAAAAACCCATGTAGAAAAGACAAATCAACATCACCCCACCCACCCTAAGGCCAACCCACATCTTACATTAAACCAAGCAAATACAAATACAGTATTATACAGCATCCCCCATCTTAGGCCCTCAGTTTGAGTCCAATTTCTCGGCCTGCACAAAGGCCCACGCCTCCTCCGGGGACTCAAAATAATGGTGCCGATCCTTATAGGTGACCCACAGACGCGCCGGCTGAAACATGCCGAACTTCACACTCCGTCTATGGAGCACCAACTTTGTCCGGTTAAACCCGGCCCTCCGCCTCGCCACCTCCGCACTCCAGTCCTGGAAGATCCACACCTCCGTGTTCTCCCACTTGCTGCTGCGCTCCTTCTTGGCTCACCGGAGCACACACTCACGATCCACGAACCGATGAAACCGCATCAACACCGCCCGTGGCGGCTCGTTCGGCTTGGGCCTCCTAGCCAGAATTCTGTGGGCCCCCTCTAACTCCATGGGCCCCTGGAAGGACCCAGCCCCCATCAGCGAGTTTAACATAGTCACCACATAGGCCGCTAGGTCCGACCCCTCCAGCCCCTCCGTGAGGCCCAGGATCCGCAGATTCTTCCTCCTCGACCGGTTGTCCAGCTCCTCGAACTGCTCCTGCCATCTTTTATGGAGCGCCTCGTGCATCTCCACCTTCCCCGCCACGGCCACGACCTCATCCTCCCTTTCGGAGGCCTGCTGTTGCAGCTCCCGGATCGCAGCCCCCTGGGCTGTCTGGGTCTCCATCAGCTCCCTGTTAGTTACCTTCAGCGACTCCAGCAGCTCCAACTTAAGCTCCTGGAAGCAGCGCAGCAGAGTCGCCTGCTGCTCCTGAGCCCACTGCCTCAGCTCCTCAAGGCCTCCGCCGGCCGCCATTTTGTCTTCCTTCCCCCACTTTTTCGGGGGTGCTTTCTCCGGTTTTCTCCTTACCCCACTCTTGGTCCGGACCATAGGACCGTTGGGGTCGACTCCTGACCTCTTCCCACGTCGGGATTTGCCGCCACAGCTCCGTTGGGGACCCTGAAAAGAGCCCCAAAGTCCGTTCTCAGCGGGAGCTGCCGAATGTGCGGCTTAATTCCTCATTGCCGCCACCGGAAGTCTCTGTGACAGACAATACTTGAACTTAACCTGGTATTTTCTGCACCGAAATGATTTCAGAGCCCTTTGCACAATTAATTGCTTGCTCAATTGCAGTTGACAGTATTTTATGGGCATAGGTATATAAGATGAAAAATAGGAACATGATTGGCTGTTGTTACTTGAACATGAGACAATAAGAAATAGGAACAGGAGTAGGCCGTTCAGCCGCTCGAGCCTGCTGTGCCAACCGATAGGATCATGGCTGATCTGACATTCTTCATGTCCACTTTCCTGCCCATTCCCCGTAACCCTTGATTCCCTTACTGATCAAGTGTCAACCTCCCTCAGCCTTAAATATACACAACTCTCTGTGGCAAGGAGTTCTAAAGACTCTCAACCCTCTTGAGAGAAGAACTTCTCATCTCAGTCTTAAATTGGCAAACTTTATTTTGATACTATGCCCTCTGGCCCTGGACTCCCCCATGAGGGGAAACATTTGAGTATTTACACTGTCATACCCCTTAGGATTCCAATGAGTGTGATTCTCCCAAAAAGTCCCTTCACGACCGTGTTAAGCCGCGTGTCTCCTGGAGCTTTCAATGCCGAGAAACGCATGGCTATTCAACTTGACTCACCAAAATGGCGTTGCAATCTCCGAGTCCCCCGAAAAATCCCTGTACCCCCACCACCACCTACGCCAGGCACCCCCGGCCAGATTAACCGCGTTCAAAAAATGCCAGCTTGCCAGGAGGTCCTGGGATGGTTTGGGCAGAGCTTTATTGATTGGGTTCGGTTGCTGTACCAGGCACCGGTGGCGAGTGTGTGGACGAACCAGGTGAGTTCGGACTACTTTAGACTGCACCGGGGGACAAGGCAGGGATGTACCCTCTCCCCACTGTTGTTTGCCTTGGCTATAGAGTAATTGGCGATGGAGCTGAAAGCGTCAAAGGACTGGAAGGGGCTAGTCTGGGGGTGGGTGGAACACAGGGTCTCGTTATATGCAGACCACCTACTCCTGTATATTTCTGACCCGTTACGGGGATGGGAGAAATGATGCGGATCTTAGCGGAATTTGGCCAGTTCTCAGGGTACAAATGGAATATGGGTAAGAGCGAGGTTTTTGTGATCCAGACGAGGGGGCAGGAGAGGAGACTGGGGGAGTTGCAGTTTGAAGTGGTGGGAGGGACTTTTCACTGCTTGGGTATTCAAGTGGCACGGGATGGGAGCAGCTACATAAGTTAAATTTGGCCTGGATAGTTGAAAAAATGAAGGAGGACTTTCGGAGGTGGGTCATTTTCCCGTAGTCACTGGCGGGGAGGTTACAGATCGTAAAAAGGACGCTTCTCCCAAGGATTTTGTTAGTTTACCAGCACCTCCCAATTTTTATACCAAAGGCCTTTTTTAAGCTGGTGAATAGGGTGATCTTTGGGTTTGTGTGGGTGCGTAAAACCCTGCGAGTAAAGAAAGTGCTGTTGGAGCGGAGCCGAGGGGGGGAGGGCTGGCACTGCCGAACTTTAGGAACTACTACTATTCGGCAAATATAACCATGATTAGAAAGCGGGCAGTGGGGGAAGAGTCTGTATGGGAGCGGGTGGAGGTGGCCTCATGTAACGGCACACATTTGGGGGCATTGGTAACGGCTCCTCTGTTGTTCTCGCCAGCCTGGTACTCCACAAGTCCAGTGGTAGTAGTGGCCCTGAGAGTCTGGGAGCAGTGGCTGAAGCATATGGGAGTGGAGGAAGCATCGGTGTGGGCTCTAATTTGTGGTAATCACCGGTTTGAATCGGGGAGGGTAGATGGGGGGGTTTCGGAAGGTGGCAGAGAGCAAGGATTGAGAGGCTGGGGGAACCTGTTTATTGATGGTTGCTTTCCCTGTTTGGAGGATCAGGAAATGGAGTTTGAATTGGCGGGAGGGAATGGGTTTCAGTATCTGCAGGTAAGGGATTTTGTGCGATTGCCAGCCTGAAAAATAAACTGAACTCGCTGTTTCCTGCTTATTAGCCAATTCTCTATCTATGCGATATACTCCCACCAGCACCATAAGTTCTTACCTTATGGCCTAACCTATATCGAGGAGCCTTGTTGAATACCTTCTAGAAGTCCAAATACAACATATCTACTGGTTCCCCTCTATCCATTCTGGTTGAGACTTCCTCAAAAAACTCTAATAAATTAGTCAGACACTATTTCCCTTTCATGAAGCCATGCTCAATCTGCTTGATTAGATTATGATTTTCCAAATATGCGGCTGTTACGTGCTTAATAATTGATTTCAACATTTTCCCAACAATAGATGTTAGGCTAATTGGTCTTTAATTACCCCCTTTTTTCCTCCCTCCCTTTTTGAATACGGGTGTCACATTGGCAGTTTTCCAAATCTCCGGTACTTCTCCAGAATCCAAGGATTTTTGGAAAATTAGATCCGATGCATCCACTACCTCTGTAGCAACTTCTGGGATGGGATGGATGGGAACCAGATTAGGAAGTTAGAGGTCAGTAAAGAGGCAGCAACTAAAGCCAGTAAGGTACTAGATAATAAATTCGATGTGACTAAGGGGAAGAGTAGACAGGGAAGAGATGATGAACGCAAAGGGACAGATGGTCTGAGGTGCATTTATTTTAATGCGAGAAGTGTAGCAGGTAAGGCAGATGAATTTAGGGCTTGGATTAGTACCTGGGAATATGATGTTATTGGTATTACTGAGACTTGGTTGGGGGAAGGGCAGGACTGGCAACTGAATATCCCAGGGTATAGGAGGGATAGAGAGGGAGGTAGAAGGGGTGGAGGAGTTGCATTACTAGTCAGAGATGATATCACAGCTGTGATTAAGGAGGATTCGTGCTCTGAGGCAATATGGGTGGAGCTAAGAAATAGGAAGGGTGCAGTAACATTGTTGAGACTTTACTACAGGCCTCCCAAAAGCGAGCATAAAGTAGAGGTACAAATATGCAGACAGATTATAGAAAAATGTAGGAGCAATAGGGTGGTTGCGATGGGAGATTTTAACTTCCCCAACATTGAATGGGATTCATGTAGTGTTGGAGGTGTAGATGGAGCAGAGTTTGTAAGGAGCATCCAGGAGAGTTTTTTAGAGCAGTATGTAAATAGTCCAACTCGGGAAGGGGCCATATCGGACCTGGTATTGGGGAATGATCCCGGCCAGGTGGTTGAAGTTTCAATCGGTGATTACTTTAGGAATAGCGATCACAATTCCGTAAATTTTAGAATACTCATGGACAAGAACGAGAGTGGTCCTAAAGGAAGAGTACTAAATTGGGGAAAGGCAGAGTATAACAAAATTCAGCAGGAGCTAGGGAATGTGGATTGGGAGCAGCTGTTTAAGGGTAAATCCACATTTGAAATGTGGGAGTTTTTTAAGGAAAGGTTGATTAGAGTGCAGGACAGACATGTCCCTGTGAAAATGAGGGATATAAATAGCAAGATTAGGGAACCATGGATGACGGGTGGAATTGTGAGACAAGCTAAAATGAAAAAGGAAGCATACATAAGATCGAGGCAACTCAAACCTGATGAAGCTTTGGAGGAATATCGGGACAGTAGGACGAATCTCAAACGCGCAATGAAGAGGGCTAAAAAGGGTCATGAAATATCTTTGGCTAACAGGGTTAAGGAAAATCCCAAAGCCTTTTATTCGTATGTAAGGAGCAAGAGGGTAACTAGAGAAAGGATTGGCCCACTCAAAGACAGAAAAGGGAATTTATACGTGGAGTCAGAGGAAATGGATGAGATTCTTAATGAGTACTTTGCATCAGTATTCACCAAGGAGAGGGACAGGACGGATGTTGAGGCGAGGGATGGATGTTTAAATACTCTAGGTCAAGTTGTCATACGGAAGGGGGAAGTTTTGGGTATTCTAAAAGACATTAAGGTGGACAAGTCCCCAGGACCGGATGGGATCTATCCCAAGTTACTGAGGGAAGCGAGGGTCGAAAAAGCTGGGGCCTTAACAGATAACTTTGCAGCATCCTTGAGCACGGGTGAGGTCCCGGAGGACTGGAGAATTGCCAATGTCGTCCCTTTGTTTAAGAAGGGTAGCAGGGATAATCCAGGGAATTATAGACCTGTGAGCTTGACGTCAGTGGTAGGCAAACTGTTGGAGAAGATACTGAGGGATAGGATCTATTCACATCTGGAAGAAAATAGACTTCTCAGTGATAGGCAGCATGGTTTTGTGCAGGGAAGATCATGTCTTACAAACCTGATAGAATTCTTTGAGGAAGTGACAAAGTTAATTGATGAGGGTAGGGCTGTAGATGTCATATACATGGACTTTAGTAAGGCGTTTGGTAAAGTTTCCCATGGCAGGTTGACGGATAAAGTGAAGTCGTATGGGGTTCAGGGTGTACTAGCTAGATGGATAAAGAACTGGCTGGACAACAGGAGACAGAGAGGAGTGGTGGAAGGGAGTGTCTCAAAATGGAGAAGGGTGACTAGTGATGTTCCACAGGGATCCGTGCTCGTATCACTGTTGTTTGTGATATACATAAATGACCTGGAGGAAGGTATAGGTGGTCTGATTAGCAAGTTTGCAGATGATACTAAGATTGGTGGAGTTGCAGATAGCGAGGAGGACTGTCGGAGAATGCAGCAAAATATAGATAGATTGGAGAGTTGGGCAGAGAAATGGCAGATGGAGTTCAATCCAGGCAAATACGAGGTGATGCACTTTGGAAGATCAAATTCAAGAGCGGACTATATGGTCAATGGAAGAGTCCTGGTGAAAATTGATGTACAGAGAGATCTGGAAGTTCAGGTCCATTGTACCCTGAAGGTGGCAACGCAGGTTGATAGAGTGGTCAAGAAGGCATACAGCATGCTTGCCTTCATTGGACGGGGTATTGAGTACAAGAGTCGGCAGGTCATGTTACAGTTGTATCAGACTTTGGTGAGGCCACATTTGGAATACTGCGTGCAGTTCTGGTCGCCACATTACCAGAAGCATGTGGATGCTTTAGAGAGGGTGCAGAGGAGGTTCACCAGGATGTTGCCTGGTATGGAGGGTGCTAGCTATGAAGAAAGGTTGAGTAGATTAGGATTGTTTTCGTTGGAAAGACGGAGGTTGAGGGGGGACCTGATTGAGGTCTACAAAATTATGAGAGGTATGGGCAGGGTGGATAGCAACAAGCTTTTTCCAATAGTGGGAGTGTCAGTTACAAGGGGTCACGATTTCAGGGTGAGAGGGGGAAGGTTTAAGGGAGATGTGCGTGGAAAGTTTTTTACGCAGAGGGTGGTGGGTGCCTGGGACGCTTTGCCAGCAGAGGTGGTAGGGATGGGCACGATAGCATCATTTAAGATGCATCTAGACAGATATATGAACAGGTGGGGAACAGATGGATGTAGACCTTGGAAAATAGGAGACAGGTTTAGATAAAGGATCTGGATCGGCGCAGGCTGGGAGGGCCGAAGGGCCTGTTCCTGTGCTGTAATTTTCTTTGTTCTTTGTTTTCAGATCATAGGATGCAAGCAATCAGGGCCAGAGAACCTATCTGCATTTAGCCCCCATTAGTTTGTCTAATACTACTTCTCTAGTGATGGTGATGGTATTTAATTTTTCCCTGTATTCTTTTGTATTAATGAAATGTTCAAAGTATCTTCACCGTAAAGAATGATGTGAAATATCTGTAACTCCTCTGCCATTTCCTTGTTCACCATAACTATCTCCCCTGATTCATTTTTAAGAGGCCTGTGTTCACTTTGACCTCTCTTCCTTTTTATACATTTAAAGAAGTTCTTATTGCTAGTTTTTATATTGTGACATTAAATAAGACCATTGTTGATTTGTACGTAAGCTCCATTTACTTGCTTTGTCTTGATATCTTCTGATACCCTTAGTATTTTGTCATCTCTTACTTTTATACTTGCTGGTACAACACCTTTGTTGTATTTTCCTCTTACATTTTGTAGAATTAGTCACAAGTTAATCCTTTGTTGGTTCCATGCTCTATCAATTTCCAAACTTGCTGACATGAAAAATAAAGGTTGAATTTCTTATAGATTTATGCTCAACAGATGCAAGTTATTGGGGTACATAGCAAAAATCTGGCATAAGCAATCATTGTAAATCGGTTGAAAGTAAGGCATGTACATAATTGTGCCTTGCTTAATTTTCCTTGCACTACCAAATCATCCTATCAATTCCTGTATCTCAACATATTTTAACTAATTATAATTGCCCTGCCTCTCATGCAAACATGTGAAATTATGGTTTAAAACAGAATTTAGAAAATTAAGTCTAGCATTTTAGGCAAAGCTGGTAATAGTAATTTATCTGCAATTTTCATCAATTTTTTTGAACAATTTTTAAAAAGCTTATATTTTCTAAACGTTCTGGAGTTTCAGCTCTGGGCACAATTGGCAGTGAGGGCTAAAATTGTGTCTAGAATTGTTTTAGTTTTGAGATGTATTTTATGCCTCCACTTAATCTACCGGCCAAACACATTTGTATATTGCCAAATGTGAAATTTGTAAACAACAATGCAATTGAGTAGTGTTTCAGAACACACTTCTACTCCTTGGTTAAGCTTGACCATAGCCTGTAAGTAACCTGATTTTGAATAACTGAAAATGACTATGAAACCATGCAAAGAGCCACTTGCTAGTTGTATTGGTGTTCAACAGTCAGCTTCTAAGTAAATTTTAGAATTCAAATGCTTTTAACATGATTGTCCTTGTGCACCAAAAACGCTTACATTCATGAGCATTCTTAAAGACCCAGAAATGGGCACAAACAAGAGACTCACAATAGTGATTAATTCCATCATATCATATTTGTTTGACAACACGTTCCAAATGTGATCGCTACCATCTAGAAAGACAAGGGCAGCAGATACATGGGAACACCACCACCTGCAATTTCTAATACAAGTCACTCACCATCCTGACTTAGAACTATATCACCGTCCCTTCGCTAGCACTGGGTCAAAATTCTGGATCTCCCCCAACAGTACTATGAGTGTCCCTGCACCACATGTACTATAGCAATTGAAGAGGGTGGCTCACACCACCAATAAAAATGCTGGCTGAGCCAGTGACGCCCACGTTCTGTGAAATAATATTTTAGAATGGCCAGTTTTTTGGATTATACTAACGTCTCCTGCGATTTAAAAAAAAAAATCTACTGCAAATGATCTTGGGAAGACAAACTCATCCAGGCCGATGTGTCCCATTTGTATTAATGATGTTTAGAAGGCTTGAAAGAGTAATGACTCAGTGGTATTATCTTCACCTCTAAAACAGAGGTTGTGGATCTAAGGCATACTCCACAGACTTCAGCAAAAATGTAGGCTGGTAATCCAGTGGAGTACTGAAGTGTGCTGCACTGTCAGAGAGGTTGTCTCTGATCAGAAGGATTGATATCTACCTTCTCAGGTGGACACAAAAGACACGATTCAATACACAGGGGATTTCTCCATGCTGTCTTGGCCAATATTTATCATTAAAACAAATTATCAGGTTATTAATATGTTGATGTTTTTGGTATCTTGCTGTGAGCATTTGAGCTGCTGTGCTTACCTCTGCACTTAAGACAAAGCCCATGTTTTCATTTTGTGAGGCCCTCTTAAGTCCAAAATGAAACTAAAATAGCTCTGGAAAGTGGGTTAATTCCATTATCTGTTTGGCAATAAAAAAGAAAATGCAACTCCAAAAACTGTTGGTCAAACAACGTGCAAGAAAATTGAAAATGACTGGATCCTGAAAATGGTGTGAATAGCTCTGGCATTCTAAAGAATCAAGGGGGCGATTCTCCCAAATGGAGCCTAAGTGTTACGCCATCGTGAACGCCGTCGGGTTTCACGGCGGCGCGAACCGAGCCCGGGTACAACCTATTCTGCCCCCCACAGCGTGAACGCTGGAGCGGTTCACGCCGTTCCAGTCTCCCTTCCCGACGCCAGATGGGCGCCGCGCATGCGCAGTTGGGCCGCGCCAAGAGGACTTCTTCTGCGTGCCATCCCCGACTCAACATGGCGCAGTGTTCAGGGGCCGACCGCGCAGGAATGTAGGCCCGGGGGGGAGGCGGGCCCTGATCACAGGCCAGAGCCCATCGGAGGCCGCTCCCCGACTGTTCGCACAGAGTTCCTGCCAGCAGAGATCGCGGTGAACGGCGCCGGCGGGACTCTGTCACTGATCCCAGAAGCCCGCGGCTGGCGTCGCGGCAACTGCGCCGGCGCAAATGACATTGATTCTCCGCACCTCGGAGAATCGCGTGCCATCGTGGTGACGCGGTTGCGGCGATTCTCCAGCCAGGCACGGGGTTCGGAGAATCGCCCCCAAGTGTTTTGTATCTGAGGATTAGACTATAAACCGGGGTGTATTGGTTGATCAGTTGAAAAAGAATTCTGCAAAAACCACACCATGTTGTGATCTGAGTGAGAGAGAGTTCGTAGATGGCTGTCTTGTCACTATCAACCATGTCCAGTGATCTCAGATAGAAACGACTGTTGCTGAAAGTCACTTGAGGACCAAATCCATTGAGAGGAATAATTGAGAGATCCTACTTCCGGTGGCCGAGTTGTAAAAACGGTGAGATTGCACTTGGTACTGTATTTTGGCCGGGAATGGATGTGTGCTTGTAAGGCCTATTACGATCACTGCAGAAACCAGTCATTTTTTTAATGTTTTACTTTCCAGAGAACAATTGAAAGCATTACTCAAGGTTTCAAGTTTTAAGACTTTTATTGTAGCAAAAAACTAAAAGTAACATTGGCAAAATGCTATTTAAGTAAGCAAAGGTCCGCCATTCAACTTTTAAAATGACCAAAATCGCTCACACTGTCCTGAATTGGAGGTTTCATTCTTCAGGAACCAATCGAGGGCTATTCTCTGCTCCTTTTTCCTTTTTCAGCCAGATAACTTCAACTTCCTAAATTGACTTTCACGGCAAGAGATAAACTTCAAATCCCTCACTCGAGTCAAAGTAAGATAAATTTTCCAGCTCCGTTTAAATGCTCATGGATTTTGTCTCTTCAATCCAAGCACTCTCTCCCTCTCTTTCTCTTAAATTCTTGCAGACTTGACCTTGTCTATGAGGTTCAGTGACATTTTTAGGAAAACCTGCAAGCCAATCCTACAATGGTTGCTATGTACTCACCCTCTCTTAAAGCGCATCTCCATGGCAACCCAAATCACATGGCTATTGTATCCAGGTAGAAAAACTAATAATCTATCATCTAGATCCCTAACGTCATTCTATCTTAGAATGAAATGGACAGTTTCAACTGTTTACAAAATTTGATATTCTAAACAACTCTCTGAGATGTGGAGACTAACAGTTTATCCGCTGTCAGCTCAGCTGCTCAGGTATGAATACCTTTCATGATCTTCCTAGTTAAACAATCTGGGCCCCCCCTTTAACTTTTGTCATGTGAGAGAACCTTTAAGAACTGAGTGTTTATTAAATAATTGTTGTGGATGTACCTTTAAGAAGATCACTGCAGTGATGTCAGAGAATGGGTGGAGCTGGGCTGTCTGCTTTTATTTTCGCTTTGGGCTGTCTGCTACAGGGTAAGTTTTAGTTTTGTTTTGAGAGCTGGATAGCTGCAGGAAAAGCAAGCAGCTGTTTCAGGATCTCTCTGCAAACTAAATACTGTCTCCAGATGATTTGGGTGATTTCAAAGTGATAACTGCTCTCAGTAGAGAATTTAAACCTGATCTCTGTTAAAAAGGGTCTTTTGTCTTCTGGATGTTGCAAGGAAAGATTACCGGTTACGTATAGAATATTGTATCTGGGGATGATTGGTGTTGATAGTTGTTAAGATGTTTACTGTGGGTTTATAAAGTGTGAACTGGTTTCATAAATAAACATTGTTTTTGTTTAAACATACTTTTAGTTCTCTGTTGCATCACACCTGTAAAGTGGGCCCCTGCGCTCCCCATAACCAAAATCTATTAATAGTTGTGTGTCAGGTGAACTCCATGATACACTTTGAGGTTCTCTAAACCCTGGCCCGTAATACTTTTAACAACCAAATCACCCAAGCTTCTTGTCAGACCGAATTCAAAATAGGTCACATTCATTTCACTAAATTTAAAATACAGTCCCAAACATTAATCTTACAAACCTCGGGCGCGATCCTCCACTCCCCACGCCGGGTGGGAGAATCGCGGAGGGCCGCTCTGGCACCCCCCCCAAATGGCGTGTCGTGTTTTGCGACACGCCGCTCGGAGAATCACCGCTCGCCGTTTTTCACGGTGACTGGCGATTCTCCGGCCCAGATGGGCCGAGCGGCCTGACGACCCCGACCGGTTCACGCCGGCGTCAACCACACCTGGTCGCTGTCAGCGTGAACAGCGCGCGACAGGTAAGTGTGGGGCCTGTGGGGGGCGGAGAGAGGATCGAGCACCACGGGCGTGCTCGTCAGATGTCTGGCCCGCGATCGATGCCCGCTGATCGTTGGGCCGGCATCTCTAAGAGACGCATTCTTTTCCCTCTGCTGCCCCGCAAGATCAAGTCGCCATGTCTTGCGGGGCAGCGGAGGGGAAGACGGCAACCGGCATGTGCGGGTTGGCGCCGGCCAACATGCGCATGCACGGCTGACGTCACTTAGGTGCTGCCGGCCGCGTCATTCTCGGCCCGCCGCTTTGGTGCAAGCGTCAAGGCCCGGCGGCCAAGTTTCTCGCAACGCCGCTCCTAGCCCCCCAGGGTGGGGGGGGGGGGGGGGGGGGGAGGAATAGGGGGCGAGGAAAAGCCTCCAACGCCGGAGTGAAACACTCCGGGTTTCACTCCGGCGTCGGCCGTTGCGGAGAATCGCGCCCCTTGTATTGGTAACGCTATGTGAGTCGCATCTTTGTTTTAGTTATTTAAAATGAAATTTACCTTTTTCTTTAAAATATCAATTGCTTATTAATTAACATTTGAATTATGTTGATTTTAGTTGGTTGTGGTAAAAGTTTTAAAGAGTGAAATCTTGAAATGAAATGAAATGAAAATCGCTTATTGTCACGAGTAGGCTTCAATGAAGTTACTGTGAAAAGCCCCTAGTCGCCACATTCCGGCGCCTGTCAGTGGAGGCTGGTACGGGAATCGAACCGTGCCGCTGGCCTGCTTGGTCTGCTTTAAAAGCCAGCGATTTAGCCGAGTGAGCTAAACCAGCCCCTTGACTGTTGGCTTTCTTTTTGCTGGCTTTGGGGTGAGGGGGGGGCATTCCTTTCTCTTCAAAAGTTATCAGTCTCTATGGACATAGTAGCACATTACACGAAAGACTGCACTTCAAAAATACTTGTGGCACTTTTTAAGACATCCTGAGGCCAGGCACGGTGCAAGTTTTAAAAAACATTTTGAATATTCAGTACATTGTGCACTTTCCTCCATTTCCTACACTCATTTCTGTATATTGATGATGTGAAGATGCCGGCGTTGGACTAAGCTGAACACAGTAAGAAGTCTTAGAACACCAGGTTAAGGTCCAACAGGTTTGTTTCAAATCGCTAGCCTTCGGAGCACTGCTCACCCCCATCATCTGGCTGGGCTTGCAAAATCCTACCAACTGTCCAGGCTTGAAACAATTCACACCTCTTTAACCTGGGGTTACCCCCCTCTCTCTGGCTCTGTAAAGATTTAATTACCTGCAAATGCTCGCATTCAAAGTATTGTCTTGTATCTTTGACTTTGTCTATGTAAATGTTTCTGCAACCTACCTCTCCATTCACCTGAGGAAGGAGCAGTGCTCTGAAAGCTAGTGATTTGAAACAAGCCTGTTGGACTTTAACCTGGTGTTGTAAGACACCTTATTGTATATTAATGTTCACTTTTACATTCTGATATATGTAGTGAGATTGGAGGAAATTTGGATATAAACAGCGTTCGGTAAAATGGGAGCCTGAGTAGATGTGATTTTGGCGTTACATCCTGAAATTTTGGCAAGTTATTTATGCTTTTGGGGTTCATGTATGTATATGTTACTTCAGCTTAATGTTAATCTATATTTTATTGATCTGGATTTTATTTGATCGTTGGTCATTGCAGATAATTTAGTGTTTGCCATGTGATTTCTTTTGTGACACAAAATCAGAAGTAAAAATTTCCCAGCAATCAGAAGTAAAAATCTCCCAGCCTCTACCTTGAAGTACTAAATAATTTACTCCAGCCAAACAATCTCCTGTAATGATGCTTACACGGTGTATCTTTTGGGCAAAGTCAGCAGAATTCTTAAATGACTGTCGCTCAGTTGTCAGGTTGCAGTGAGATACTGATTTGCTTTCACTTGAAGTTTATGCAATTCAGAAATATGGAAACTAAACGTTATGCTTGTTTTTAGTGTCCGAATGCTTAAGTGATGTTGTTCATGTTTAAGCGCTATGGTTTCTGGCAATTCAAATTTGTTACGGTATTTGTAATGCTAAATGATTAGTTTTGAGTGTAGCTGATGTCAAATAGTAGTTAAATTATTAATTTGGAGTGTAATTGATGTTAAATGATAGCTAAATAATTGCTTTTGAGTGATACCAATATCAATTGAGAACAAATTAATGCTGTTAAATTCTAATGGTATCAAACTTTTTAGGTAGAGACAGGTTTCCATTTTGGTTGTAATAGACCCTTCTCCTTTCATAGTTATCCACTTGCTCCTTATATATTAATAATCCAAATATATAATTCAGATTTTTATTTGCCAATATTTATTCATGCCCTCTTTTTGCTTTCCTAACATTAACATAGCTTCACCCCTGCATTTAATATACTCCTTTAGACTCTGCAGTATTGAGCACTTGGCACTTGGCATGAGGTTCCCTTTTTGTCATGCAAAGGTTCTGAAGTTGTGAGTCCCACCTTTATTGCATTTTGGTAGCATATTTATTCTGAACCCTCATTACTGTGCCATTGATATAACTTCAAGTAGGTGTTTCCACCTTTTTTTTGCTAAAGCTCACCTCAGGAAAATTGATCGTTCCTGAGAATTGTTTACACCTGTAGTTTTGGAGCTGAATTCAAAATTCTTTCCCACTGATGCTCCTTCCACTTCCTCAGCCTTCATTCCTTAAACTTAGTCCAGAACTGCCATTACTCTTGTTGGGCTTTCCTGAATGCATTTTAAGAATTCTGCACAGGATATGGGCATTGCTGACAATGGCAGCATTTGTTGCCCTTAAACTCACTGGCAGTTATGAGTCAACCACACTGCTATCGATCTGGAGTCACATGTAGGGCCAAATTTAATGGTGGGTGTTTGTTATGATCTTTGTTGCAACCGCAAAGAGAAAAAAATCAGAAGTAGCACACGCCGAGTTCATATAACATAGTGCAAGGGATTTTACCAGAAGACAGCAGATAGTGGTTAATTCTTCAAAGGCCTGTGAAAGCTCGGATGACATCATTGCTTAATATGTGACATTACACCAGCTGATGGTGATATTCTGATACATAATATGTCTCCCTCTTTACTCCTTTAGTGTCCCGCCATTTTACTTAATCAAACACTTCAACACAGATCCAACGCATTATACCATACCATAACTAACATTGTTACGTTACGGATACATATACACATTAGTAAAACAGTCTTGGGTGGACGTCTCGTTTTGACAGAACATTACGGACAGGATCTTGGCTATTCGGTACACTAGGAGTGTATTCCTGTACACTGCTTGGTGTTACATCTGGCAAAACCAACTTTGGAATTGTCTCTGGTTTTGTGGAGGTTTCTGTTGCAGCAGATTCCATAATTACGGCAATTGTAGTTCTCAAATCAGGCATATCACTGTCCATACTCTCAGTGGTGAAAACATCTGGTACAGATTCTTTACTCTCACTACGTGGAAACAATATTGTGGCGACGTCAAATTTGTTCTTCATCAGATTGAACAATATATGAAATCGAATGTGTTTTGGCTGGTACAATTGCTGGGGTCCATTTTTTGCTTGAAGTGTAGTTTCTTGCAAGAACACCTTCTCCACAGTCAAAGAATCTGTTTTTGGAATGCTGTTCTTTTCCAGCCACTTGAATCTGATGTTGTTGCCTGGCTTGTCTCTGAAGTTGAAGAGGGAATCAAAAGGTCGAACTGTGTGTGTAGTTTCCTTTTTAACACCTGTATAACCAGTGAGATTTGTGTTGCAGATTTTCTGTATGTAAAAGAAAGCACAGTAGCAAGGTGGTTAGCATAAATGCTTCACAGCTCCAGGGTCCCAGGTTCGATTCCCGGCTGGGTCACTGTCTGTGCGAGTCTGCACGTCCTCCCCGTGTGTGCGTGGGTTTCCTCCGGGTGCTCCGGTTTCCTCCCACAGTCCAAAGATGTGCGGGTTAGGTGAATTGGCCATGATAAATTGCCCTCGGTGTCCAAAATTGCCCTTAGTGTTGGGTGGGGTTATGGGGATTTGAAGCTCTGTTAAGTGACAAGAAAATCACCGTCACATTTTCAAAAACTTTATCAAGGCTGATGGGAGAGAACATAGAACATTCAGTGCAGAAGGAGGCCATTCGGCCCATTGCGTCTGCACCGACCCACTTAAGGCATCATTTCCACCCTATCCCCATAACCCAATAATCCCTCCTAACGTTTTTGGTCACTAAGGGCAATTTATCATGGCCAATCCACCTAACCTGCACGTCTTTGGACTGTGGGAGGTTGCCAGAGCACCCAGAGAAAACCCACGCAGACACGGGGAGAACGTGCAGACTCTGCACAGACAGTGAACCAGCGGAGAATCGAACCTGGGACCCTAGCGCTGTGAAGCCACAGTGCTATCCACTTGTGCTGCCCACTAATATATTCTAAGCAATTCACCAACAGGAGCAAAAACTGAAGGCAAGATTTTTCTCTGGCTCAATATGCCATCCAAGCAGGGACTTCATACAGAGCGAACCATTCCTGAAAGGGTGCCCCATCATCCAGACTTTATAAGAATGTAAGAACTAGGATCAGGAGTAGGCCATCTGGCCCCTGCTCCGCCATTCAATGAGATCATGGCTGATCTTTTGTGGACTCAGCTCCACTTTCCGGCCCGAACATCATAACCCTCAATCCCTTTATTCTTCAGAAAACTATCTATCATTATCTTAAAATCATTTAATGAAGGAGCCTCAACTGCTTCACTGGGCAAGGAATTCCATAGATTCACAACCCTTTGGGTGAAGAAGTTCCTCCTAAACTCAGTCCTAAATCTACTTCCCCTTATTTTGAGGCTGTTCCCCCTCGTTCTGCTTTCACCTGCCAGTGGAAACAACCTGACCGCATCTATCCTATCTATTCCCTTCATAATTTTATGTTTCTATAAGATCCCCCCCCTTATCCTTCTAAATTCCAACAAGTACAGTCCCAGTCTACTCAACCTCCCCTCGTAATCCAACCCCTTCAGCTCTGGGATTAACCTAGTGAATCTCCTCTGCACACCCTCCAGCGCCAGTACGTCCTTTCTCAGTTCAGGAGACCAAAACTGAACACAATACTCCAGGTGTGGTCTCACTAACACCTTATACAATTGCAGCATAACCTCCCTAGTCTTCAACTCCATCCCTCTAGCAATGAAGGACAAAGTTCCGTTTGCCTTCTTAATCACCTCTTGCACCTGTGAACCAACTTTTTGCAACTCATGCCTAGCACACCTAGGTCTCTCTGCACGGTAGCATGTTTTAATATTTTATCATTTAAATAATAATCCCTTTTGCTGCTTTTTCTATCAAAATGGATAACAGCACATTTGTCAACATTGTATCCCATCTGCCAGACCCAGGCCCGTTCATTTAACCTAACCAAATCCCTCTGTGGACCTCCAGTATCCTCTGCACTTTCTGCTTTACCACTCATCTTAGTGTCGTCTGCAAACTTGTACACATTGCCCTTGGTCCCCAACTCCAAATAATCCATGCAAATTGTGAACAATTGTGGGCCCAACACTGATGCCTGAGTGTCACCACTAGCTACTGATTGCCAACTAGAGAAACACCCATTTATCCCCACTCTTTGCTTTCTATTAATTAATTAATCCTCTATCCAGGCTACTACTTTACCCTTAATGCCATGCATCTTTATCTTATGCAGCAACCTTTTGTGTGGCACCTTGTCAAAGGCTTTCTGGAAATCCAGATATACCACATCCAACGGCTCCCTGTTATCTACCACACTGGTAATGTCCTCAAAAAATTCCACTAAATTAGTTAGGCACGACCTGCCCTTTATGAACCCATGCTGCGTCTGCCCAATGGGCCACTTTCCAACCAGATGCCTCGCTATTTCTTCCTTGATAGATTCCAGCATCTTCCCTACTACCGAAGTTAAGCTCACTGGCCTATAATTACCCGCTTTCTGCCTACCTCCTTTTTTAAACAGTGGTGTCAACGTTTGCTAATTTTCAATCCGCCGGGACCACCCCAGAGTCTAGTGAATTTTGGTAAATTATCACTAGTGCATTTGCAATTTCCCTAGCCATCTCTGTTAGCACTCTGGGATGCATTCCATCAGGGCCAGGAGACTTGTCTACCTTTAGCCCCATTAACTTGCCCATCACTATCTCCTTAGTGATAACAATCATCTCTAGGTCCTCACCTGTCATAGCCTCATTTCTATCAGTCACTAGCATGTTATCTGTGTCTTCCACTGTGAAGACCACCCAAAAAACCTGTTCGGTTCCTCCGTCATCTTCCATTATTAAATCTCCCTTCTCATTCTCTAAAGGACCTCCTAACTCTCTGAATTCAGCTTGTAGGACCTCATCCCGCTTTTTACCTATATCATTGGTGCCTATGTGCACCACGACAGCTGGCTGTTCACCCCCCCATACCCCAGAATGTTCTGCAGCCGCTCTGAGACATCCTTGACCCTTGCACCAAGGTCTATACCAACTCACCCTGCTAGCACTTAAAGATGTAAGATTTTGAGCACTTTGCTTCATTTCATCAGTGTTACCACGTTGTGTGCGATAGAAAGTGCATTTGCAACATCAGCTGTACTTTTTCCTGCCATGGAGTTTTTATCAAATATCTAATATTAGCACTGAATAAAAGCAAATTACTGCGGATGCTGGATTCTGAAACCAAATGAGAAAATGCTGGAAAATCTCAGCAGGTCTGGCAGCATCTGCAGGGAGAGAAAGGAGCTTATGTTTTGCGTCCAGGTGACCCTTTGTCAAAGCTAAAAGACATAGAAAGTGGGAGATATCTATAGAGTATGGTGGGAGAATGAAAGATGAGTCATAGCCACAGAAACTAAGGGACAAGGTGCCAATAAACACAGAAACCAAGGGAAAAGCTGTTAATTGCATTCCCCAGAAAGAACAAAAGGTGTGAAAGGCAAGACAGCCGAGAAACTAAGATCAGTAGGTAAGCTGTGACAGATGTAGATGTGGATATGGGGGTGGGGGGGTGGGGGGGCATAGGTGGGCGAGAGGGGAAGGGGGAAGGATAGGGGGGATAAGATAAGGGGTAATATATATATAAAGAAAGACAAAATTGAAATAAATGGTAAAAGACAAAGCTTTGGCAAAGGGGCATCTGGTTAGCTCTTTTCTCTCCCTGCAGATGCTGCCAGACCTGCTGAGATTTTCCAGCATGTTCTTTTCTGGTTTCAGATTCCAGAATCCGCAGTAATTTGCTTTAACACAACACTTTAAATGGGATGTAAATGTAAAACATAAAGCTCTTTGAAACAAAGCCAGTTTAAAAGGAGACACTTAAAGTGACACATTTAAAGGATACAATCCTGACTAGATGCTCTCTTCATGCAGAATTCTACCAGGCTTGATGCTACTTTCTACTACGCCCATGTGATTATGCCATAATGTGGGCAGTACTGTTACCCCAGTCCCACATGAGCTCTTACAGCCCCGAACACCCTAACACTACATCTCCCAAATGTATTTACAAAAATAGTTACATGTTACCCTTCTTCAACCACCAATCAAACCACCCACCACCACCATCACACACTGACTTTTCAAATTCAGACAGTCAGGAGGCTTTCCAATTCTTCAAGGACTAATTTTTTTCCTCAAATCTGGAGTGTGTGGTCGTCTCAACTTCTTGGGGCTGACTTTGTTAGTCTACAGTTGTCATACTTTTGTTGTAATTAATTGGGTTTCTACATCTGGTTCACTATGATTACAACAAGGAATGAGACGATTACTTAAGTTTTTTCTGATTATGCCTACTGAGGTATGTATTAAGTAAGACCATTACTGATCTTCATCCTTCAGGACAATGATGCCTTATATGTGACGGTTCCTATTCACATTTAGCCACTGCTGTTTATCCTGGGAAGTTTTATGATATGTTATCTCTTGTTTGTGGAAATTTGTCACTGTTGATAGGACTGTTCTCGGTCCTGAATCTTCTGATAGTGCCTGACTGCCAATCCTGAGATTAATGTTTTAGGCAGCATGGAAAGTTGAGTGCAAAGTTTCCTGTCAATATGTCAACAGCACCGCTGGAAAGTCATTATTTTTCTTCAAGGACATTTTAATAGTGCGGACGTTCTTTTCCACCTCACCATTAGATTGTGGATATCTTGGGGAGCTGGTGAAATGTTGAAATCTGTAATTGTTGACAAAACAAGTTTGAAATATTTGCGAGCGAATTGCATTTTGTTGTTGATCACTTCAATGTTGCAGTTGTTCTTTGTTCTCTTTCTTCACTTGTCAGAATTTGGTGGGCTCCCTTCGCAGTTCCAGACCATTTTAAACTTGAGCAATTCTGCAGAATATGTTTTGAAAAATTGTTTTGGCCATGTAATTGCTTTCCTAAACTTCAGCACTGGCTTTTTTTTGTTTGCATGTAGTTGCCATGTGTTATGGCACCAATTTTGGATCCAAGCTGCTGAGTTCTTCAAGCCACGCACATTGAAACAAATGGTCTGTTAGTGCTGCTTGATTATTGTGCAGAATTAAAAAGCTTAATTTGACCATTTTTGGAGTTTGCTTCCACTTTCGTGATCTGCCTACGTCCTTTGACTTTGCTTTCAATCGAGTCTCGTAACAGACTTCCATGTGCTCTAGTAGAGTCGTTTTATACTGCACAGTGGATCTTTCTTCTGGCTTTAGCCTCCATGCTTGTAATGGAGCTTCTTAGGCGAGCTCCAGCTGTGTATTCAAGATCTTCAAGTTAGGTGCTCATCTCACAAGTCAGACTGAAGTCTTTTTTACTTTATTGTTAGAGATTTTGAGGTCCTTAACCTGCTGCCACCATGTTGAAAGGTTATATGTTGTCTCATGAAGAGGTGTGGAGGCCTGAATGGTTGAAAGGCAGCTGTTTGTTAACAACATAGCTATATTAGGTTCTATCACATGCTAACTTCTACAATTCTCGTCCCATATGTGACTCTGTTTTCCCAGACCTCCATAATACTTTGCAATCATGAACATCCTAATACTATACTGCACTCACCAGTTTTCAGTTTTATTTCTAATTAATAACCAACTGGAGCATTCCCAGTGGTCACATCTGAAGTCTGAGCCTGGGTCCTTGGGTAGCAACTGCCGTCTTGTTATCGTAGCCTGATGGCTGTTGTTATGTTGTGAACCTAGACAACAAGTGATGGCCATCTAATCAACTGTATGGCATCAAGCTGAATCTGGCTTCATGATTACCTAATATTTGCACATGCAGATATTCTAGTGGGATCACTGGGTTGAGACCATAACAGAATTTCTGGCTGCCTTCGTGTTTACGCCGACTATATACCATTGATGGAAAATGACTAGCTGTGAATCATACAGCAAATATTTTTTGTATAATACCAAGGCACTTAGTTGTGAATAAATGAACATGAAGTCATAATTCATATGCTAAAAACAACAAAGAAAATGATGTTAAATCAACAGAGAAAATTACTAATGTGGAGAGTTCAAAATTCTATAGTAGTCCTAGATTCAAGTATAAAAATACAGCCTCACAGACACGAAGCAAGTTAGCATACATGATGGAACAAAATAGGATATGAATAGATGATGTTCTTTTAGATCAGGGAAGAAATTTGATGTTAATCTGTAGACTACATAATTTTTGTGTTGTTAGATGAGAAAGACAATGATTTTGTTCCTGGGATGCTGTGATGCTAATTCTCAGAAAATTAGACACAAAGCACATTCATTATTGCCTGAAGCATGCTGAAAGATAGAAATGAAAAGGGAATTATTTTCTTTCTCTTTTGAAATTATATGACAACCAAAACAAAGTAGAATGATAATAAGGAGGTTTGATGGTACTGGCCACATAGAGAATCTGAGAATATACTAGTGTTACATTGAAAAAATGTCTTGTTGGTAAACAGTTGAAAGGAACTTCCAACTCTGAACTTGTATTGCTGAGAATTGAGTGATGGGAGGGAAAATGTTTTTTTCAGTACTTTTTGCTGACCTCTAATACCTTATGTTTAATATATCGGTCATTGAAATATTGCAGTAGTCTTAACTAACCAGAATATTGTAGCTCTGATTAATGTTAAACTGGTGTTATAATTAAGAGTCCAAAGTTCTTTTACACAACTTTCTATATGTAGCTGTCATTCCATAACAGGTAGCAAAGGCTTCTCTTAGTTCTACGCATTTACAAAGATTAATTAGGGAGAAACGTTTTTCAATCTTACCCTTACTCTTATAGAAACATATAGGCCGCGATTCTCCCAAAGGGGGACGAAGTGCCGACGCCGGAGTGAAAACCGGAATGTTCTCTGGCGCCGGAGATTTGGCGGGGGTGGGAATCGTGCCGCCCCGGTTGGCGGCCGCTGACAGCGCCCCCCTCCCCTGCGCGATTCTCTGGCCTGCGATGGGCCAAGTGGCCGCTCATTTTGTTTTGCCGGTCCCTCCAGCGTAAATAGAGTAGGTCCTTACCGGCACGGAGGATGGGGGGGGGGGCAATCTGGCCCCGGGAGGTGCCCCCACGGTGGCCCCCCGCGATCGGCCCACCAATCCGCGGGCAGGCCTGCGCTGTGGGGGCACTCTATTCCTCTATTCGTCCGTATCGGCTGCTATTCCGGCCGACGTGTAGATGAAATCCCCCCCTGCACAATGCTGGGATGACGCCAGCATACGCTGGCGCTCCCGCGCATGCGCCAACTCACACCGGCCGGTGGAGGCCCTTCGGCACCGGTTGGCTTGGCGGCAAGCTGCTTTCCTGCTGGCCGGTGCGGCGCAAACCACTCGGGGGCCAGCCTAGCCCCTGAAGGTGTGGCCCGACGCCGGAGTGGTTCACACTACTCCTTCCCGCTGAAGTTGCCCGCCCTGCCGATTCCCGTAGAAACCCGCCCACGGTCTGATTCAAGTGCTGTACAGATTCAACAGATTTATAGTGTTAGACTTGACAATAAAGTCAAGCCGTGATTGGATATAGGAATTCTATTGTAATTCCCAGATCACTTTCAGCTTCTCCACTAGCTGGTTCAATATTATTTTGTATTGTATTTAATTTTCCATAGTTGAGCCCATTTTGTAAATTTTGTCTGACTCACCACTTTTCCTACTTTAGTAGTATGTTGCAGAAGTTCCACACTGAAATTCACGGGCCAGGATTCATATGGCTGACGGTGAAATCGGGAAATGGGATTGGGTGAAGAATAGGTTCCAACGCTAAAATCGTGGCGGGCGCCGATTTGACGCCAAATCGCTACTCTCCGTCACCTCGATAGCTTCATCAATGCAGTCGGGAACACACGTACAATAATCACCGTTTGCATATCATTAGCGGGTCTGACCCGGCATTCCCGGGGTCACTGTGGTTCTCCGCCTCCAATGGGTCAAGTTCCCGACGGCGCGGTCATTTGTGCTTTTAAAAATCATGAAACCGGCGTCGTGGCTGCTGAGAGAGAGAGGGAGGAGGTACGGAGAGTGTCCAACATCGCCATAGTTTGCTGACAGTTGTGCCACTGGCCGGGGGGCTGTGGTGTCGTGGTGAACGGGTATGGAACACCATTGCTGCAGCCGGAAAGGCAGCCATATAGCTGCGCATGCCGCTGAAAGCCCACTGTAAACTTAGGGCCTTGGGTCGTATTGATATCCCCAAGGCACCACCTAGGTACTCTCTGGCCCCAGTTGACCCATCAGCTGTATTGGTATGCTCGTTGGCTGGGGTGAGTGTGCATGGGGTTTGTAATGTGTATATGCGGCTGCAGCTTGTCAGCCTCCCGAGTGTCAATCACGGACCCTAGCGAATCCCTCACCATTGTTTATTGGAATCAATTGTGTTCCACGTGGCACCGGTGCTAGCTGCTTCACAGTCGCTGAACCGTCCAGGTGTGGCGACAGTTTTGCTGTCCTGAAAGTCCACGAATTCTGCCTCGATGTCAACACTCAGTCTCAGGAACGGAGAATCCAGCTCACTAACTTTCTACTAATTTCCCATTTTGGGGGAAAGTTAGAGATATGGTAATCTTTTATTTTTTTCGATTTTCCAATGGAAAAAGCTTCCATTCTATTTCGTGGTCACTATTTCATTAAAACAGCTAAATTAACTAATGACTACTTACTTTCTTTATGTCCCTGAAGTGAAAGAAAGTGTTCAAGATAAATTTGGAAAGGTTTCATTTTCAATGGCTAGTGAACAGAGACGGTTGAAACAGAAATTAGTCCCCAAAATCAGTAAACCATTTTGCAAATTAAAACAGTATTATCGGCATATAAAATTGCAGTTGCATTCACTAATAGTAAAATTGCAGTTGGATTGACTTAGATTGACTAGACGGGGCTGATTTAGCACAGTGGGATAAATAGCTGGCTTGCAATACAGAACAATGCCAGAAGCGCGGGTTCAATTCCCGTACCGGCCTCCCCAAACAGGTGCCGGAATGTGGCGACTAGGGGCTTTTCACAGTAACTTCATTGAAGCCTACTTGTGACAATAAGCGATTATTATTATTATTATTATTATATTAGTAATTTGAAAACTCCTTGATATAGTGAAATGTGTTTTACCTTGTTTTGGTGTGAAAGCTGTTTATTTAAATTGGGTGCAACACAAAATTTTAAAAGGCACTTCTAGCCACAGACTAATTTCATTACGTGTGTTGTAAAGTTTGTCGTAACCCTCCCTGGTAACCAGGCTTGAGAGGAAGCCTGGTGCACATTTTTCAAATATATAGACATTGTGATTGGTTCATGAATGCTCCAGCGTTCTATTTAAAATTAGGCTGGCAGCTATGAATTTCCAACCATCCTTGGCAACAAAGGAGCAAATGAAGCACAGTTCTGAGTGTACTTGAAAAAAGCAAACTAAGATTTCACTTAGATGCATGTAGATTTCAGTTAGTTCTTGGCTCAAAGACTTAAAGAAAGATGGAAATTGCATATGAACAATGTCTTCATTTACAAATACTGGCCTGCTGCAATTTTGAGGTCTTATTGATTTCAGGGAGGTAGATGATAAAATGGTATGTTGATGTGTCATATTGTTATTGACCTTTTAAATCAATATTTGCTTAATATTTTAAAACTATAATGAGGACTAATGCTCATCAAGGTTTGGTGATGGATCCTTTGAGCAAAAAGAAGAATTCCAATATCTTAAAAATTCTATTCATTGTCGTTTTAATGTTAACAAAAGTTCTATCAAGATGCTGGAACCAGTGAAGACATTCTGAAAAGCAGAGAGTTGGACAGACTTAGGAGATTGATGTTCACGATGGATTGTTTGACTCTCATATTTTAGAAGGGTAGAAGACATCTAAAAATGTAACACTGGTATCCTGATTTGTACTCCCAGGTAACATGAAAGTACATTTTATAAGCCATAAATTAATCACTTTGTGATGCATAAATTTTTGCATGTAAAATTAACTCTAAATTATGTGAGGACCAATGGCCTTGTTATATTTATTTCCAACTTTTGAGAGCGAAAATAGTATACTTTCATTGTGTCTGAATAAGTCAGAGGAATAATAAATATCAATATTCAGATAATTGATATAGTTTTAATGACTATGTGTTGTGTTTGATCCAAATATGGAACTGTTTTTTACATCACGGGCAATGGTCCAGTTTCCTCTTGTAAAATCTGTGGGATGGGCACACCCCACAACCATTTAATGACCGGTTGGCCATTAAGTGGCTTGACGCAGGACCTCTGCTCCTCAGCAACAGGAACTCCTCCCTCAGAGAGCCGCTGATCAATCAGAGGCCTTGGTTCACAAGTACCTGTGGCATTTGCAGGATTTATTTGTGTTCCATAGTTCCATTCGTCGTAAATTATATCTTGCTTCAACTTGTAAAATCTCTGATCTATGCTTAGTATCCTGTCAGTTTCAAAATAATGATTTCATAGTGCAATATTGTAGTAAATCCAATAAGTAGATAACTGCAAATACAGATAATTCTTAATCTGCTGGTCATGGGGCTGTTGCTCGTTATGCTTTTACTTAATTGCTCTGTTTTAATAACCTTTGCTCTAGAGTCACCAGGTATCTTTCTGATACCACCACGAGGTTCAAAGCCAAGTGCTGATCAATAACTCAATACACCAGTTAGTAAGTTTCAAATCAAAACACATTTATTATACACACAGTCAATCACTACTCATGCATAAACTCTACTTACTAGACTATCACTATAACTAAAGGCCTATACTTAGCTTTCAAATGGCCCACCAGGTCAGAGGAACAATGGCCTTTGTCCGGTTCTGAATCTGCAGGTTTCAAGCTGGTATGGAATAGTAGCTAGGAGCGCCTATCTCGTAGGGTGCGTTGACTGGAGACTTACTTGGTTGGTGAAGCTGCTAGGCAGGTCTCTCCTTGTTGAGAGTCACGGTCAAGAGTTCTTTGAGAGCTGCCAAGAGAGCGAACTGAACTTGGGGACTCTATAGTCCCCAGGGGTTTCGCACCCTTTTGGGCGGCCCCGGACTTGGTCCCAATTAATTGGACCATGTCCCAATCATTTCTATCGATTTCTCCAATACTGGAGCTGTTCCCTGATCGTTGGCCTGCCTTTTTCCTAGTTCCCGCAGGCGCCGGAGAGTCTGGTTTGGTCCCGATTGCTTCAATGTTTCTGATTGTTTCTGGGGATTGCTCATTAGTATGTCGATGTCTATTGGTTTCGGTTCTGTCTAGGTTCTGCAAATCTTAATACACAGGAAACCTTGCACCTGCTTGTTTGTCCTGTGGCTGGCCGATTTTTCCTGCATTCTTAGCGGGCCTCCATTTTAGAATCGGGAAGTGGCCACCCCAGGTGGCTACAGGGCTTAGTAAAGAGAAGATTATCAATAAAATACAACTTCTGAATCATAGAAGAATTGGTTGGCTTATGTGAGCTTTTGTAAATTGTGAGAGAAAACTGTTAAATAAAATTATTGCAAATTTTAACGTACTGAATGGTAGTCGAAGGCTGGGATTGTCTGGCCCTTGTGTGCCAGATCCTGCCACGATGGTTAGAGTTTATAGCATGGAAACAGGCCCTTCGGCCCAGCTTGTTCATGCAGCCCAGTGGTGAGCCAGCTAAATGATTTTAGTGCAACCAAAGATCCCACCCTAAGGGTATATTTAAGCGCACTGTGATGAGTACTGGAAGGCAAAATTGGAAAATAACAATGGTGTGGGTGAGATTTTGGACTATGACTGAGGAAAATTGCTGCCATATACATCGCTTAATTCTATTAACTGGCGATAAGGTTTTATTGTTTTCATGAAATTGAATTGTTTAAAGCTTTAAAACAGGCCTAGGTTGGCATGCATTAATGGATGTGTTTGTTTTGGATTTGGGGTCCATCTGCATTGAGGTGCAGCAGAAACGAAGGGTTGGATGATTACAGAAGAGGAGGATGTAGGAAGGAGGAAAACTGGAGCTCAAGGTTATAACAGTGGTGGAAGCAAGGCAAGGACGATTGGTTGTTCAGCCAACAGCTGGAAGTGAGGATGGTCGTGAAGGTTAAAGGAGTAATTTCAGAAAAGTGCTTCTGTCAGCCTGCTGCCTTCCTAGCCATGGGCTTCAGGTTATCCTTTTTAGACTAAGATAAATATGCAAAAACACTGAAATCACTTGAAACATATTCCAAGTTACAGCTTTTTTCAAAACATGAGGCTAGATCTTCCAGTGACAATAGTAGCAAATATGGCATCCACTGCTGTTGTGCTTTAGAACCCAGTGTACTTGAAACAAGCAAACTAAGACTTCACTTAGATGGCAATTTAAGTTAGTTCTTGTCTCAAAGACTTAAAGAAAGATGGAAATTGCATATGAACAATGTCTTCATATACAAATACTGGCCTGTTACAATTTGTCAATGTAACAGAAGTCATGATGCGTGCACAAGTTCTGTAGCCTCGGAAGTTTAAACTTCCGTGAGTCGTGCTGCCCTGAATCATTTGCAAATGCCTCTTACATGGAGGTCATTGTCAGAGACTTGGGCTAGAGATTAACTGGATACCAAATCTCGAGCTGTTGCACTGTTTAATCTCTGGTGTAACACACTGATTAACAGCACAACTGAACGCACACCCCAACTGACCTCCAATTGCACATCCACCCATCTTATTTATTTTTTCACTGCCCCTCTTCATTGTAAGCAAAACATTTTAAAAGAATATCACAAGATGGCTTGGGAACTTTGTAACGCTCATGGTGATCATACTTTTCACATCTGCAAGACCGGTGTTCATGTTTACTCCATGAAATAATCTTCTATTTAGAGGCTATTATGGTCTTCACTGAACTAAGCGTCTGCAATTTCTACCCACTTTATAATGGCTGAGTTATCAACAGAAAGACATCAATGATGATATTAGGCATCTGAATTAGTAGATTTCTCAGAGCTTAGAAAAAAGGTATGCAGAGTTGTGCAATAGGGGTTCTCTCCTGGTATTTTGCATGGTTTAACCAGGAATAGGAGCACTTTATCCTGCATTTGATCTGTATTTTATATCTTATCTTGGAATATTTGGTAACATCATGTACTTAAGCAGAAATTGAGATTGAACAAAAGTTACATTTTACACTTAAAGGGTAAAATCGTTATCGATCTAAAACTATGTTTCGTTCAATGTATTCACAACAGGTTGGACATAGAATTACAAATTAATGCTAATGTGATGCATGTTAACAAAGTGTAATATTTTTATTTGTAAATTTTATTTTGTAACTGAGAGAAAGGTGCTATTTAAAACTTTTATTGGTATTGTATGTTCCAAATTATATCAGCAAATTATGATTGTGTCAGATATTCAGAGGCTTTTAAAATCAAATATCATGCAACCAAATCACTCAGAAATGCTGCTATTATAATTGGTGGAAAAATACTGAAACCCATTATTTGAATTGTAAAAATGCAGCCTTTACATATTTAAAATAGAAGATGTACCTGCAAAAGTTCAAAAATTGTGATTCAAACATTAGCTGGTATGAGCCTGTAAAATCCTCAATTACAGAAATATGCTCCAGCAAAATTAACAATTTCTTTATTTTTGAAAATGGTAAACAGTATTTATTACAGTGATGAAGCATAGATTTTATTGTGCTGCAGTAGCTACTATACCCAAGTCATCAGTCTTCTTTGGCTGCCAGAATCATACAAATAGGAAGCTCCTCATTTTACCAGGAGTGTTCAATATAGTGTTTTTTTTGTTATTCATGACATTAAGAATGCTTGCACATGTTACTTGAGGAAAATATCATAATTTGAACTTGGATCATCTTTTATCTGGACTGTAGAGAAATTAAACCAAATGCTTTACAACGTATAATCATTTCATCAATACGTTCTAACTAATCCAAGTTCCACATACTCGTAATTGGAGAAAAAGTAAGTGCTTAGAATTTTTTAAATCTATTTTTTCTATTAGCATTCAGGTTTTCAGTGAGTATCATTGTTGGATGCATTACTATAACTAACCAATAGAACACATTAGATTGTATTTTAATCAATTTTATTCAAGAACACACATTAAGGCTGCAGCACAGAATTAAAACTGCAATTACAGTCCAGACATGAGTTTAATGTTGTTTCTATAGAATGCAAACCTATCTGACGTTAACTGTAGTCATAGTACCGTAGCAATTTTCACTGAGGAAAAATAGCTCTTCATGTATGATTGGACTCGTGCAGTAACCATTGCTGCCATATAAACATACCTCATTTTTCAGAACTCCCCCCATCATTGCACTTGAAGGACCAGATTCACCAACCGACTTATGAGCTGCAATTACTTTCCAATCAATGTGTATCTGAACCCATTTTGCAATGACATGAAAATGACAGTATAGCTGCATCACTGTTGGCTTTTTGAACCAGGAAGGACAAAACTACTTGAGGTCAATATTCCCATCCTGCCCATTGCAGTGAGACCATAAAATTTACCCCCAAGTAGTTTGTTTTTTAACCCCTCTTCGTTCAAGAAAAAAACAAGTGAATGCAGTTATACTGCCATTTTCATTTTCATGTCACTGCAAAGTGGGTTCAGATCTCCATTGATTGAAAAGTAATTGCAGCTCATAAGTTTTAATTTATTTTTATCAATCATTAATTTTATTAGTTTCAAGGAGAGGGATTTTCCAGCCACGTCCAACCCAAGACCAGAAATTCCCACACCAGGTTAACGCACCTTTAAATGGTTTGTCAAATATTCCGTCCCAGCCCATGATGATTCCCATGGATGAAGGTCCGTTAACCCCAGCCAGGAATTTCCGGTCTTGTGTTGGCACGACTAGAAAATTCCGTTCCCTGAAACTGAGAAAATTAATTTTTTAAAATCCTTTGAGTGTCTCCAATTATATCTGACATTACAAGTCTATTTGTGCATTTACTATGTGCAGTTGTCAAGTGAAAGAGAAAGTATGGGTTGTTATGCAGGTATTGTATTAATTGAATACAGCTTCCTTTTCTAAATCAGAAATCCATGTCATACATTTAAATTCTTTTAAAATACTGTTTTCCTTCAAATTTCGCTGTTCTAAATAATATTATTTACAATCATGTAGGACAGTAATCTTGTGGGGAAACACCTTATCTTGGTTTTGTTCGGGTACTGAACTAGACTCCAATGTTTGTTAGGATACCTCAAACAATTTTTCTATTTGTAAAATTAAGAGGAAAGGATACTGCACCCCAGGGGTGAAGATTCTGATTGATAGGTTTCTTTTATGTGAAAACAAACTGTAATTTAAATACAGAATTAACCACATCAAATAAGTAGCTTTACAATTAACAGTTAAACATTTCTTAAATAAAAGGAAAAACTTTAACTCACTGTCTACACCTGCCATGATATATACTCCAACAAAGCAACCCAATACAGTTCAAAATCCACTCATTAAAGTTAGCATTCAGGGTCACTTACTGTTCTCTGTGCAGACTTTTGGAGAGAGACTCTTTCAGGAGCAACCTGAAAACTCTTCTGTCTTGTCAGACTAAAATCCTATAGCCAAAACTGCGAAAGCCACTGATAGACTTGGCTCCTCCCATTAATTACATTATCTGTATCCCACTAAGATGTACCATGACCTGCTCAGCTAGGACTAAACACCATCCATCATTAATAATCTACAGCCCAGGGAGCCTCCTTTCCATAACCAATGTTCCATTAGACATCCATATGTAAATGCGTAAATGGTTCAAAAACTTTAGCACAGATCCCACACATTATACCATACCATAACTAACATTGTTATGTTATGGATACATATGTATATTAATAAGGCAGTCTCTTGGGTGGATGACTGTCTTGTTTTGGCATAACAAGGCGTTCAGGAACTTGGCTCTTAAGGATACTAGAACTGTTTTCCTGTACACGGGCCAGTGTAACACCTGGCGAGATAAACTTAGGAAATGCCTCTGATTGTGTGGATGATTCTGTCATAACCACACAATAACTTCAGTAATTTTTCCCAACTTCACAGTAACTTCATTGCAGTGTTAATGTAAGCCTACTTGTGACAATAAAGATTATTTTAAAAATTAACTAATTCCATAATTTTGGCAGCTCTGGTGTTCACAGGCATGCCACGGTCCATGCTCTCAGTGGTGAAAACATCTGGTACAGATTCTATACTCTCACTATAGGCAGACAATAATTGGACAGTGTGCCGATGCCAAATTTGTTCATTGTCAGATTGTACACTATGTGAAATCGGACCCATTTTGGGTCATACAATTTTTCGCCTGAGGTGCAATTCCTCACAAGAACATGTTTCCCACAGTCAAAGATTGTGCTTTTGGAAAGTTCTCTTTTAGCCACTTGTGTCTGATGTTGTTGCCTGATTTTCTCTGAAGTTGAAGGAGGATCAAAAGGGCGAACTGCTTAGTTTCTTTTTGGTCATCAGTATAGCGGGTGAGCTTTGTGCTGTTGAACGTGCAATGCTTCTGTATGTCATTAGAAAACTATTGGCACATTTAGATAGAGAGCCTATACCCCTCAAAGCCTTCGCTGCATGCTTGAACAATTGTATGAAACATTCCGCTAAATGGATGATAGGAGGCAGATTTCATATGGCAGATGCCACACCCCTTAAGGTAGTCCTTGAATGCGGCTGATGTGAACTGAGTACCCTTATCGCTCACGAGTTGTTCAGGTCGCCTGAATCTTGCAAATGAAACAAGCCTTTCCAAGGTCTGTTTCATAGTTGTCGATTTCATGATAGCAACCTCAGACCACTTCAAATGCACGTCAACCATGACCAAAAACGTGTCCTTCGACTGTCTTACATAATCAACATGAATTCTATCCCATGGCCTGGTCGGCCATTCCCATGGATGCAAGGATTGTAGTAGATGTACGTTTCTCAGCGCAGCAGATAATTTTCCTTCTCTTCTCTTTGGGTATCCAACCCGAGAAGTAGCTTCTCGCCAACTTCCTCATTCTAACTACACCGCGATGGCTCAGGTGCAGCTGTTCCAGGATTCCACGTCGTAGAAATGGCAGAATCATCACTCTCCTACCCCACGACAGTACTTCATTTAATACCGTCAACTCAAGATAAATGGTAAGATAGGGTTTAAGGTCTGAATCCTTCCTGATCACTTGTGTAAGAGTGAATTACTGAATCATGTCAAACATCTTCCCCATCACCGGAACTGTTCGGGTAAAGACGTTACCAGAACATTTTCCATATGGGACAGATAGAATATGTCGTTGATCAGGTATCATTATTTTTGGTCTTGGTGATTTTGAAGCGGCGTTTAGACAAAGCGCCTGCGTGCTGTTTAGACGCTGTCTCCCAATTATTCCCAATTAAGGAGCAAATTAGCTAGGCCAATCCACCTACCCAGCACATCTTTGAGTTGTGGGGTGAGACCCATGCAGACAAGGGAAAATGTGCAAACTCCACACGGACAGTGACCCAGGGTCAGGATCGAACCTGGGTCCTCGGCGCCGTGAGGCAGCAGTGCCAACCAGTGCACCATCCTACCACCTCTATCTCCCTCCTGTACTCTGACTCGTTTGAGATCTGACACACTATGGTCGTGTCATCAGCAAACCCGTAGATGGAGTTGGAGCTGAATTTTGCCACACAGTCATGTGTGTACAAGGAGTATAGTAGGGGCTAAGTACAGAGCCTTGCAGGATCCCGGTATTGAAGACCACCGTGGGGGAGGTATCATTATTTATCCTTGTGGTCTATGGGTCAGGAAGATGAGGATCCAGTTGCAGAGGGAGGAGACAAGTTTTTGGAATTTTGATGTGAGCTTGGTTTGGATTATGGTGTTGAAGGTAAAACTGTCATCAATGAATAAAGTCTCACGTAGGACTCCTTGCTGTCGACATGCTCCAGGGATGAGTGTAGAGGAAAGAGCATCTGCTGTGGACAGGTTGTGGTGGAACACAAATTGCAGTGGATCAAGGCAGTCTGCAAGTATGGAGTTGATGTGTCTCATGACTAGCCTCTCAAAGCACTTCATAATGATAGATATCAAAGCCACTGGATAATAGCCATTGAGGCATGTTGCCTGGTTCTTCTTTGGCACGGCTATGGTAGTGGTCTTCTTAAAACAGGTGGGAACCTCGGAACGGAATAAAGAGAGTTTCAAGATGTCTGCGAACACACCCACCAGTTGGTTTGCGCAAGATCTTGAGTGCACGACCAGGAATTCCATCAGAACTCTGCTTTCCATGGGTTCGCTTTCAAGAAGGCTGATCTGACTTCTGAGGCTGTGATGGTAGATAAGGATGTGTCCAAGGCTGTTGGGGCAGTTGGCAGCTGTTTGTTGGCTTCCTGCACAAAATGTGCGTAGAATGCATTGGGTTCATCAGGGAGGAGTGCACTGTCGCCGATTCTACTTGCCTTTGCTTTGTAGTCTGTTACATTGTTTAAACCTTGCAACAACTGACGAGAGTCCGTGTTGTTAGTCTGTGAATCTAGCTTATCCTGGTATTGTCTCTTGGTGTCCCTGATGGCTTTGCGAAGGTCGTACCCAGTTTTCCTGTACAGGTCAGGGTTGCCTATCTTGAGCGCCTCAGACCTGGACTTCAGTAGGGAATGGATCTCCCAGTTAATTTGATTTGATTTATTGTCACATGTACCGAAGTACAGTGCAAAGTATTTTTCTACGGCCAAGGGAACATACTCAGTAGACAAAAAAGAATAATTGACAGAGTACATTGACAAATGGTACATGGACAAACAGTGATTGGTTACAGTGCAGAACAAGAGGCCAAACAAAGCAAATACATGAGCAAGAGCAGCATAGGGCGCCGTGAATAGGTTCGTACAGGGAACAGATCAGTCCGAGGGAGAGTCGTTGAGTCTTGTAGCTGTGGGGAAGAAGCTGTTCCTATATCTGGATATGCGGGTCTTCTGTCTGGTTTCTGGTTGGGGTCCTCGGCGCCATGAGGCAGCAGTGCGAACCAATGCGCCACAGTGTCACCCTATTTGAATGCATTTTAATGTACCTTGGGGGGAGGTTCTGGTCACTTCCAGGCTTTCCTGGGTAGAAAGCTCTGGGATGTGCTTCAGCAGTTTATCCTCCCTCCAGATACACATGGGCCTCTTGGTTACTCCATGGGTCTGAGGGTGAGCGGAGTGAGTTCCAGAAGCCTCAACGTCACCTGGCGCTGCCAGTCCTAGTCCTCCAGGCAGGCCATTATCTGGACCATGGAGTTGAAGCCATCAGCCACGGTCCTCAGGAATTGAGTCATGCCTTCGGCAGTCGTGGACCTGACATCTTGCCCCAGGTTTCCACTGCAGCTGCTACTCTTGCAATGTTTGCCTTGGTGCCACACATCGCTAGCAACATCTCCTGTGACAAAACACTTTGGGATTCCTCCATTTAGCCTTGCAGTCGCAGGAATGTTGCTGACAACCCCTCCTGTTTTTCCCAGCTCTGCCTTCGCATCTCAAGCATCTGAGAGATGAACGTATCCAAAAGAACAGCATGTGGGTGGGACACAGCTGTGTCCTGGTTTCCAGCAGACGTCCAACTGTCTGACCCCTGCGATGCTCCTGCCTCTACCTGATGTCCATCAGAACCAGTGTGGCACTCACCACAAAGTGACCCAGAAACCTGCCAGCTAAATTCGCCCACCGAGATGCGTGTCTGCGAGGGTGAATGGTGCGCGAAATAGCATGTGATTCTTTATCCACGTCCTCATTCGAGATCTGCTCTGAGGTGCTTTCAAGGATGAGGGGTTGGGTACGCTGGTTCTGGGCGAGGCTCTTCAGTTGATTTTCCTGCAAGGATTTGTGACCTTGCTGGAGGATCCTATGCCAGTCTGAGGGTAAATAGTTGCCCTTCTCTCTTCCATGGCATCCAACATTCTTGTGAGAGGCACCCTCGTTGAATCATGGAGCTGGCTTATTGGCTGCCATCCTCCTGGCTTGACTGTGAGCAACTGCTGTGGAGCCATTTAAATACAGAACCCCCATGATTCAAGTGCTCAGATGATCCCCTTGGTGAGCAATTCAGACACTTTGCACCTCAAGCATGGCATTTTTCAGGTGGGGAAAATAATATCAAAGTGCCCGGATCGCGGCAGGACAGTGGGAATCACATCGATTTACTCATCGGAAATGTCACTTTGTCACTTTTTGGAAAAGTTCCTCCCCAAGTTCAAACCTTGTGGACATGGATGCAGTGCCTCAAAAAGTTCACTGACCTCACAAAATCGTCATGGTCAGTGAATATATCTTCAAATGTTATAGCCGACGAACTGGTGCAGATGCTCCTCAATCCACCACACACTTTACGCATCTAAGCAAAATCTAAATCATTGAGGAGTTGACTGAAATTCATGTGCTCCAGTGCCCTCAAAAACTTAGCCCTGCTTCAAACCTCATAGCTTTTATAAACGCCATACGATTCAATCATGACAGCCATATCACCAAAACTAATTGCACAATATCATCAGCCACACTTCCCTTTCTCTTGAAAATGAAAAAAATGAAAATCGCTTATTGTCACGAGTAGGCTTCAATGCAGTTACTGTGAAAAGCCCCTAGTCGCCACATTCCGGCGCCTGTCCGGGGAGGCTGGAACGGGAATCGAACAGTGCTGCTGGCCTGCTTGGTCTGCTTTAAAAGCCAGCGATTTAGCCCAGTGAGCTAAACCAGCCCCTCTTGGAGTTCTCTTGGAGAACAAATGGCACATGACTGGAGGCAGCAATGCTAACTGGAGTAGAACAGATGCATTTGGCTGTCCAGACCCCTAGGAGGAGATGGTGTTGGCCATTCATGGGACTGCCATTGTTGCGATCATAGCCAGTAGTGAGACTGGAATCATTGAGGATATTGGTGCTGTCATGTGAGAGTACCTTTAAGAAATGGATGTTTAAGTAATGTACCTTTAAGAAATGGAGCAGCTCATAAGACTGAAGTGATGTCAGAGGGTGGGGGTAGTTGAGCTGAGCACACGTCTGCTTTTTGGGAGTTTCAGTTTTGAGAAAAAGAGCTTGGGTGTGTCTGTGTTTGCAGTGAGTTGGATCTGCGGTGATCTCTGTCATGAAAGACTATCTCTGAATCATTTGGGTGATTTAAACTCATAATAGTAATGTCTTTAACCTGATGTGTTTCTGTTGTTAAAGCTGTTAAGTCTTTTGGATGTTTGAAGGAACATTTTGAGTGATTATTTAGTGTTGTATTATTTTCGGGGTTATCTTTGGAGTAAGGGGTGGTAAATGATCCAATGTTTATTTAAAAAGGTTAAGTTGAATTCATGGAATAAACATTGTTTTGTGTTGAAAAACCCATGTGTCCATAATTGTAATACCACATCTGGAGACCAAGCCGTGTGCTTCAAAAGCAACAATACATTAAAGGGAGAGGCTGGTTGAACTCCATGAATCATTTTGGGGTTCTGAAAACACCGCTCCCATAACAGTGCTCCCATTCTTGATCCTCCTCATACCCCTCTTTCCCACCTTTCCTCCCCGCCTGTCTCATTCTGCAGTATCTTCTGATTTCTAAACTGCAGATTCTGCAAGCACACACCTCTTATTTTCCTCTCGTCGCACCACAAGCTTGCACTTGTGTTTTTTTACTTTCAAATACCCAAGAAATGCAATAGGCTGTGCTAGAACAGCAAGAAAACAGTGATGAAGATGCAACTTCACTCTGTTTCACTTCTAAACCACCAACTCAAATACTGACAACCGACATAAATTAGGGAATAGTATAGAAGTACGATTTGCACGTGGTGTGAAACGGCGCACAAGTGGCCTGCAGGCAGCTCATGAGAGGGTGAGGTCACACATGAATCTACTGCAGAGGATTCAGACAAACATTTTGATGGTACAGAAGATGTCTGAAGCCTAAACACAGAACAATATTGTCTTGTGAAAGCCAGAAAATCGACAAGAAACGTCCAGGAGTTTGTCCATGAACATAGCATAAAACTTGCACAGCTTGGATCCCATTCTTGTCAGCATGGCAATAGTGACCAACTGCATCAACACACTTGTGAACCCAACCATAATTTAACATCTCATGGCCGATGTCTCTACTTCCATGGTAGCAAAAGCAGCTTTTATCATAAGTGCTGCAATAGAACAATGAACAAAGAAAAGTACAACACCGGAATGGGTCCTTCGGCCCTCCATGCCTGTGCCGACCATGCTGCCATCTAACCTAAAACCCTGTACGCCTCCAGGGCCCGTATCACTCTATTCTCATCCTATTCATGTATTTACCCAAACGCCCCTTAAATGTCACTTTCGTACCTGCTTCCACCACCACCTCCGGCAACGAGTTCCAGGCACTAACTACCCTCGTACATCTCCTCCAAACTTTGTCCTTCACACCTTAATCCTATGTCCGCTTAAACCGATGTCCACTCAGGCAGCACAGTGGTGCAGTGGTTAGCACTGTTGCCTCATGGCGCTGAGGGCCCAGGTTTGATCCCGGACCCAGGTCACTGTCTGTGTGGAGTTTGCGCATTCTCCACCTGTCTGCGTGGGTCTCAGCCCCACAACCCAAAGATGTGCAGTGTAGGTGGATTGCCCACGGTAAATTGTCCCTTAATTGGAAAAAAATAATTGGATACTCTAAATTCATTTTTTTTTTAAACCGATGTCCCCTCAGACTTGTGTGCAAGATCTTAATGTGCAAGATCTTGCTAGTCCAGCAATTTATCCACCAACAGATTACTCAGATTCTTAAAATGGTGCCCCGGGGAGTGACAGTGCCTCCATGGATCACAAACTTGTTTTCGTCTCTTAGGGAAGACAGCATTTATTCTTCAGCCCAAGTGTTTGAGTCCTGAAGCTTCTCAAGGACTCTTCTCACCAGACATGCTGCAGCCACTGAAATATCACTACGTCAAGCACCTAAGTAGCTTGTGCAGAAATCTTAAAGAATGCAAAAGCTGCTTCAGCACCTACCACCTCCCTGAAGACATTTGCAACTTTAAATAACTGCAGAAAGCACCAAACACTTATGGAAGTGAAATGCTTGCCATAACAAATTAACCAACAACTAACTATTCAACAGTTGATGATCCCCTCAAATAACGCTGGTGGAAGGGTCTTCCTGCTGCTGAACATGTTCAGCTGTGTGGGGTTGTGAGAGGGTGTCAGCTGGAACATTGAATTCCAAAATGGCACTACTGAAATCAGATCAGGGGCGGAATTCTCCAACCGCCCGCAGGGTCGGAGAAACACCCGGGGCCGGCGTAAATCCCGCACCCGCCGTGGCTGGAATTCTCCGCCACCTGGTAATCGGCGGGAGTGGGAATCACGCCGTGCCGATCGGCGTGCCCCCCGCGGCGATTCTCCAGCCCACGATGGGCTGAAGTCCCGCCGCTGACAGGCCAATCCCGCCGACGTGGTTTCAACCACCTCTGGTGGCGGCGGGATTGGCAGCGTGAGCCCCCACGGTCCGATCGCTCCGCGCCCCCCCCCCCCCCCAGGACCCCGGGGGGTGCCCCACGGTGGCCTGGCCCGCGGCCGGAGCCCACCGATCGGCGGGCGGGCCAGTGCCGTGGGGGCACTCTTTTTTTTCCGCCGCCGCCACGGTCTCCACCATGGCAGAGGCGGAAGAGACCACCCCCTAGTGCGCACGCGTCGGTGGTGACGTCAGCGGCCGCTGACGCACCGCGCATACGCGGACCGGCGAAGGCCTTTCGGCCAGTCCCGACGCCGGTCTGCATCTTTGGCGCCGGTTTTGGCACCAGTCGGTGTGGCGAAAACCACTCCGGCGCGGGCCTAGCCCCTAAAGGTGAGGAATTCTCACCTTTGGGAGGCCCGATGCCGGAGTGGTTGGCGCCACTCTGCTACGCCGGGAATCTCCGCCCCGCTGGGTAGGGGAGAACGTGGCCCAGGTGTACCTAAACAAAAAGCATGAGCATAACCAATTTTGCGCTAAAAATGTTTAATCAATCATAATGCTTCATCTTGCAGGTGGAAGAGAGGCTGATTGAAATATTTTCCACATAGGCTGGAATGGCATCTCTTATTTTTGCTGAGAGTTTGAAAACACTACTACAGCCAGATGATCAACATTTGTTACACTCCTTAAGTAAATTTAGCTACCACAATGTTTTAATTGTTCGAGAGCAGTAATAAATGTATCACAGAATCCATGTTATCTTCATAAATTCTATTAGTCATGCAGAATCATGTAAAATTAGCATCACCCTCGTCCCCTATTTACTGCCAAGAATTGCATTATGGTGCCTTAATCATTGTGCATCAAATGTTTTAGTGGAAATCAATATATATCTTTCAGCTGTTGTAAGAGTAGAATGTTATTGATCAAAAACATTCATGGCTTCACTTATCCAATGCACCCCTGTAATCCGATTTCAAAATTTAAAAAAAATCAAATTTATATGTCAAATGAATGTACCCCATATTATAGTGGGTATTTCTTTTCAAGCTGAGGCTTCTAGCTAGATCATCGTGTAGATTTATTGGGCTGATTCTATAACCAACACTTGTCAAGCAAAGTTCTATATCAGGAACAGACTCAGATAAAATGACTGTGTAAAGCACTATTACAATATGGATTCGATGTATGGGGCGGGATTTTCCAGTCCCCCAGCTGTGTGTTTCTCAGTGGCGGGCCATTCACTGGCGACGGGATTCTCTACTTTCACCGATTGTCAATGGGATTTCTCATGAAAACCACCCCACGCTGACCGGAAACGCATGGGTACAGATCTGCTGCCAGAGGGAAGAGAGATTCCCAATGGCTGGAGAATTCTGGCCATGAACTCGAACAAATACATGACTTAAAAATTAGGGTGGCACAGTGGTTAGCACCTCTGCCTCATAGCATCAGGGACATAGGTTTAATTCCAGCCTCGGATGACTATGTGGAGTTTGCACTTTACCCCCGTGTCTGCATGGGTTTTCTCCGGGTGCTCAGATTTCCTCCCACGATCCAAAGTTGTGCAGATTTGATGGATTGGCGATAAAAAATCTCCCCTTAGTTCCAAAAGATTAGGTAGGGTTATGGGGATACGGTGGGGGCCTGACTCTAGGTAAGGAGCTCTTTCAGAGTATTGAACAAAGAACAAAGAAAAGTGCAGCACAGGAACAGGCCCTTCGGCCCTCCAAGCCTGCTGCCCGTCTAAACTAAAATCTTCTACACTTCCGGGGTCCATATCCCTCTATTCCCATCCTATTCATGTATTTGTCAAGATGCTCCTTAAACGTCACTATCGTCCCTGCGTCTATCACCTCCTCCGGCAGCGGGTTCCAGGCACCCACCACCCTCTGTGTAAAAAATGTGCCTCATACATCTCCTCTGAACCTTACCCCTCGCACCTTAAATCTATGCCCCATAGTAATTGACCCCTCTACCCTGGGAAAAAGTCTCTGACTATCCACTCTGCCTATGTCCCTCATAATTTTGTAGACCTATTGGTACAGAATTGATGGGCCGAATGGCCTCCTTACGCACTATAAGGATTTTATGAATCTATGAAATTGAATGTGGTCTAGTAGTAGCTTGCCCAAAGAAAAGGGTAGCATTTTGTAATATGGAGATGGGATACCATGCTGGATTTGGAATAATTAACCTGCTTTGCAGGCTTTTTCATTAAGCTTTCTTTTCTGTAAATTGCCCTCTCACTGATGGCCAATGTACTTTTATGGGGAAAAGTCTACATTTTGTGTTGAAGTGATGGTCCCCTTATTAACTCTCAGATATGTTTTCTGGTAAAGTTCTTGGCTTCCAGCAAATGATTATGTGACCAGGTTGCCTGGGAGATAAACAACAGATTAAACGATGTAAGTTTAATTATAGTGGAATGATTCCGTATTTATGTTTGGTCAAAGAATAGGCTGGCTACAGAAGAGAAAGGACATACTGGCACTGGAGGGTGTGCAGAGGAGATTCACTAGGTTAATCCCAGAGCTGAAGGGGTTGGATTATGAGGAGAGGTTGAGTAGACTGGGACTGTACTCGTTGGAATTTAAAAGGATGAGGGGGGATCTTATAGAAACATTTAAAATTATGAAGGGAATAGATAGGATAGATGCGGGCAGGTTGTTTCCACTGGCGGATGAAAGCAGAACTAGGGGACATAGCATCAAAATAAGGGGAAGTAGATTTAGGACTGAGTTTAGGAGGAACTTCTTCACCCAAAGGGTTGTGAATCTATGGAATTCCTTGCCCAGTGAAGCAGTTGAGGCTCCTTCATTACATGTTTTTAAGGTAAAGATAGATAGTTTTTTGAAGAATAAAGGGATTAAGGGTTATGGTGTTCGGGCCGGAAAGTGGAGCTGAGTCCACAAAAGATCAGCCATGATCTCATTGAATGGCGGAGCAGGCTCGAGGGGCCAGATGGCCTACTCCTGCTCCTAGTTCTTATGTTCTTATTAATACTTTGCCTCAGTTTTCACGGTGGAGGACACTAGTATCCTTTCTATATGAACGGGCAATTCAGAGGTAATACAAAGGTTGAAACTTGGAACAATCGGCATCAATAGGGAAACGGTACTCAACAAACTCTTGGGATTGAGGGCTGACAAGTCCCCAGGACCTGATGGCCTACATCCTAAGGTGTTAAAGGAAGTGGCAGCAGAGATAGTGGATCCATTGGTTATAATATTCCAAAATTTCATGGACACGGGAAAGGTTCCACTGGATTGGAAAAATACTGATGTAATACCCTTATTCAAAAACGGAGGGAGGCAGAATGTGGGAAATTACAGACCAGTTTGTTTAACACTTGTTGTTGGAAAATTGTTAGAACTAATTATCAAGGACGTAATATCAGTACATTTGGAAAGCCAAAGTGCTATCAGCATGATTTATGAAGGGCAAATAATGTTTGAATAATTTGCTTGAGTTCTTCGAAGATGCAACAAGCAACGTGAATACGGATACTTTAGATGTAGCATATCTGGACTTCCGGAAGGCATTTGATAAGGTGCCGGACAGAAGGTTCATTCACAAGGTGAGATCACATGGGATTAAGAGTTACTTATTAGCTTGGATAGAAAACTGGCTGACGGACACGAGACAGAGAGTCGGGATAAATGGGACTTTTTCTGGATGGCAAGATGTAACTAGTAGGGGACAGGGTTCGATCCTTGGGCCCCAGCTATTTACAATCTATATTAACGGCTTGGATACAGCAATAAAAGGCTCTACAGCCAAATTTGCAGATGACACAAAAATAGGTGGGTTAGTAAGTTGGAATGAGGAAATAAGAATTTTACAAATGGATATAGGTAGGTTAGAAGAATGGGTCAAAATGTGGCAGATGGAGTTTAACATGGATAAGTATGAGGTCATACATTTTCGTTGGAAATATGGAAAAGCAACTTATTATCTAAATGGGGAGGAACTTAGGGATGCTCCGCTGAAGAAGGATCTGGGTGTCCTCATGCATGAGTCACAGAAAACAAGCATGAAGAACCCTGGGGCAGCAGGGTAGCAGGGGCAGCAGGGTAGCATGGTGGTTAGCATAAATGCTTCACAGCTCCAGGGTCCCAGGTTCGATTCCCGGCTGGGTCACTGTCTGTGTGGAGTCTGCACGTCCTCCCCCTGTGTGCGTGGGTTTCCTCCGGGTGCTCCGGTTTCCTCCTACAGTCCAAAGATGTGCGGGTTAGGTAGATTGGCCATGCTAAATTGCCCGTAGTGTCCTAATAAAAGTAAGGTTAAGGGGGGGGGGGGGGGGGGGGGGGGGGGGGGGTTGTTGGGTTACGGGTATAGGGTGGATACGTGGGTTTGAGTAGGGTGATCATGGCTCGGCACAACATTGAGGGCCGAAGGGCCTGTTCTGTGCTGTACTGTTCTATGTTCTATGTTCTAGGTGCAGCAGATAATAAGGAAAGCAAGTGGAATGTTGTCATTAAAGCAAATAGAGTAGAGTATAAAGGTAAATAAGTGTTGCTGCAACTATACAAGGCTTGGATACAGCAATAAAAGGCTCTACAGCCAAATTTGCAGATGACACAAAAATACGTGGGTTAGTAAGTTGGAATGAGGAAATAAGAATTTTACAAATGGATATAGATAGGTTAGAAGAATGGGTCAAAATGTGGCAGATGGAGTTTAACATGGATAAGTAAGACCGCACCTGGAGTATTGTGCACAGCTTTCGTCTCCTTATTTGAGGAAATATGTCGTGGCATTGGAGGCAGTTCAGAGGAGGTTCACTAGATTGATTCCAGAGATGAGGGGTGGAATTTTCTGCAAGGCCCAACGCCGTTGTGAAACCCGAAGTGTTTCACGATGGCGTTGGAGGCCGCTCCTCGCCCCCTATTCCCCCGGGGGGGGCTAGGAGCGGTGTGCCGTAACTCTCGGCCGCCGGGCCTTGTCGCTGGCGTCAAGGCCCGGCGCACCGAGAATGACGCGGCGGCGGCGCCTAATGACGCCAGCCGCGCATGCGCGGTTGCTGTCTTCCCCTCCGTTGCCCCGCAAGATGTTGCGGCTTAACCTTGCGGGGCGGCGGAGGGGGAAGAGTGCATCCCTTTGAGACACCGGCCCGACGATCGGTGGGCACCGATCGCAGGCCAGTCCCCTCCCGAGCACAGCTGTGGTGCTCACTCCTCTCTCCACCACCACCCCCCCCCCCCCCCCCCCCCCCCCCCCTCCACAAGCCACTAACGAGCCTTTGGCGCCATGTTCACGCTGGCAGCGACCAGGTGTGGTTGCTGCCGGCGTGAACAGGTCAGGAATGGCAGGCCGCTCGGCCCATCCGGGCCGGACAATCACAGGTCGCCGTGAAAAACGGCGACACGCCATTTTCAGAGAGGTGGGAGAATCGCGGGGGGGGGGGGGGGGGGGGCAGAGCGGCCCTCCCGCGATTCTCCCACCCGGCCTGGGCAGCGGAGAATCGCGCCCGAGGGGTTTGTTGTATGAGGAGAGATTGAACAGTTTAGGCCTTTACTCTCTAGAATTTAGAATAATGAGGGGAGATCAAATCGAGGTATATAATATGCTAAAAGGTATGGATAAAGTAGACATGGAGCACTCTAAAATGAGATGTCATAATCTTAGAATAAGGAGGTAGCAAATTTTAAACAGATTTGAGAAGAAACTACTTCTCACAAATCAGTGAATCTGTGGAATTCGCTATCCCAGAGTGCAGTGGATGCTGGGACAGTGAGTAAATTTAAGGAGGAGTTAGACAGATTTTTAATTGGTATTGGGTTGAAATGTTATGGAGAAAGGGCAGGACAGTGGAGTTGAGGCCAGGAAGGGATCAGCCATGATCACTTTGAAGGTGTTTAAGCTCGGGAGGCTACATTGCCTACTTCTGCTCCTCGGTCATGTGTTCTCGGGAGGAGATGCTCTGGCTAATTTTGCAATCCGGCTCTTGGTCTGCAGCATTGTGGGTTACAAATAAGGAACATATCAGCCATGATAGAATGGGGGAGCAGACCCGATAGGCTGAATGGCCCAATTCTGCTTCGATATCTTCTGAACTTATAAGTCTATTGCATTCCTGCTTCCAATAATAAAAGTCTGGTGAGTGAGAATCTCCTTAACAGGGATGGGAACTTTTCTGATTTCGGCTTCCCATTTCCATAATGAAAATACAGTCCATCCGGGAGGGATGTTTTGAAAGCAATCATAAGAGATTAAAATTTGTATTTGCAAACATTGTTCAACGTGCTTGATTTCTGTTCCCCTGTAACCAAATCTGTCTGGCTCTTGCACTCCATCTCTCCTCATTGCTGACAGACTGAAAATTCATCAGTGAAGCATGCCCCAAATTCCAGCTCTGAGTTCTTTGCCCTGCATTGCCGCAGGACTGTCCCCAGTACAGTTGAAATCCATACCTTTACAATCTAGTCCAGACTTTAAGTCCCACCACCCTGGCCCAGCCCACCCCGCTTCATATGAAGACTGCTCTTAGATTTGATTCCCTTTATGCAATGCACAGAAGATTGAAAAAGATAAATTAAATCCCCAGTTATTCACACAAGAGGCGGATATGCTATAGAGGGGATAGCTTCTGAGTGGTTGATTTGCCTTGACTGAATAAGTTATGTTTTTTTTAAAGAAAATGCTCTCTGGTTTGTACTGGTGCTTTTGGACTGTAGTTTACATATAGTCCAATGTTTTTGTTGGCTAATTTGCATAATCTCAGTGCTGTATATATGGAGGCAGAGCACAACAAACAAGTAACGACGTAGGAAATTATGAGGGAAAATTTGACATGATTAATTCGGCAACAATACAAGAAGTCAAATTGTGCAGGGAGGAAGTTCATGCAGATGCTCAGTGTTTTAATAAATCCTTTTTTAATAAACTATTCAGATTCAGTAAGTTCTATCACTTCTTTGAGTTCTACCTTTGCGTAAGTTGTAAATGCCCAAGATGAGTAGGGTGAGGCAATCACTTCCACTTTAGAAAATTCTGTATTACAGCAATTATCCATACCAGGTTTAGTTTCCGATAAAGTATCAAATAATCACAGTCCTTCTGCAGAGACTGCTGTGCATATGCGTTTATCATCTGTAAGTTCATAGATGTCTTCCCTTTCCTTTTGTCCCTTTGCAGAGGCAGATGAGATTCTGTCACCCCTCAAAACAGATTATTTGAATGCCTCCCAGATGAGAAAGTCAAGGACCATGATTACCTCTAAATACAGTCTGTCTCGATATGAATTTCTTGAAGTTTAAATTATAAAGGAAGGAATTTGATTTGATTGGCCATACAGCTCCTGTTCCAGAATTGCAAATGATCATACAATTAGTCTAAAATCTAACCTTGAAATATATTTTCTGCACTATGAAATATAATCCTGAACTGTTCCACATAATCACTGTATATTGGTAAACCCTATCTCTCGAACTGCAGTATAAAGTGTCTGCCAGATAGTATAATTTTTACTTTATTTTTATTATTACAGCTGTTGGCACTGTGCCCTCAGCAAGATAGAGTAGAGTTCACCTCCCTCATGGATGCCCCCAATTAAAACTTGAACCCAAGTCATTTACTAATGTCTGATGGAATAAACATGAAATGTATGGAAGCTGAATTGAACGTTAATATTTTTGCTGCTTGTTCTGTTGCAGTGTTCAGAATGTCTTTTTCTAATGTGGTGGTTGAATTTTATATTTTTGTGAGTAATATACCCTCCGTCTAGCTTTAGAATACTGGCTATTATACCTCGCAGACAGCACTGGCATACCAACAGAATCTAGCAAGTGTTGTGATTTTTGTTATGAGGGCAAGAGCTCAATCACTAATTATAGTTGAGATAGCAATTGTTTTGTTAGATTTCAAAATGCAAATCAGAATCAAATCATGTTGTTAAATTTAATTTCAGCTAGTAGTTTCTTTTCATTTTATGGGAAATTCATGCCAGAAACTAAGTCATCTGGTGTAATTTTAAATGCTTTTGGTAAACAAAAATATTAGATTCAGTTTAAAACTGAGGTCTTATAACTGATTAGGAATATTGGAGCACTTTATCCATTCTGAGACAGTAAAAGACCTGTTAGTAGAAAATGGGTTTTCATGCATCTAGGGAGCCAACTATCCAAACTGCATGCATACAGAATGATTTTATGCTTCTTTCATACATATTTTTATATGAATAGGTGCCTTCGGAGCACAAGTTGATGGATGAGAGCAGCAATCAGACGTGACTGGAAATTCACATTAATGCATTTTCTTTGAAAAGGCGACATAATACAGTTAAATATATTTAACCTTACTGTAATAAGACCTTGAACACCATATTAACATAAAACATATCTAATTTCTCAACAGATTTTTGCAACAGTATCTGATCTTAAGCTTGTCTGTGGTTTGATTATAGTGTGATTTTAAGGTCAGCTTCTAAAATGGTATTTCTCCTTTACCATCCATGCTCTTCAGTGACTGATGAGGCTGAGGTTAGAATTGGTCTTTGTGTTGTTGGTCCTACAATCTTTGTTTTGCGAAATGATAGTGCTTGGGCTGTGTTGCCTTACGTATATTTTTAATCATGTCATAGTGGGTTGGGTATTAACTCGGAGGCAGGAAGGAAGTAGGAGAGCTTTGTGGTTGATACGTGGAAGAATGAATTTCCCAAATTGAAAAGGTGGTCCGATTGCTTTCCTAGGTCTCGAGTTTCCTGACTGCAGCCCATCAAAGGCTGTTGGTCTCTGTCCTTTAGCACCTGACCGCAGCAGGGGAGCTAGCGACGATTAGGTAGGGAGTTGGAGAATTTGATGCTCAGAGCCAGGGATCATTTTGACTGAAGGCATGGAGTGATCAGGCATGGAGCCGGAAAACATAAGGAAATGGGGAGATCAGAACTGTGATACTGTTGCTGGAATCAATGGCTTCATAGAGGAGATTGGTAGTGCAAGGTATAGAGGGGATCGGAGGCCTCGGGGAGATGATTGGAAGGGTAGAGGGAATGATGGGTCGCACCCGTATTGGATTGGTCAGGCATGTATACTGGATCTCGTAGGTAAGTGAAAGACCTCAGTGCTAAAAATTGCAATTTGCCTCCTGCGAGTGGATTGATTGCCTGCTTCTGCCATCTTTAAATCCAGAATTTGGCTAATTTGGCTGGATTCAGACTTTCACCAAAAATCTGCCTGGCTTTGGTGCTAAAACTTTGATGAGTGTTCTAATAATCTCCTACAAACATAGTTGAGTGAACACCAAGTCCAGAAACCTGACTTTATGCAGAACACATGGAGGTTGATGGGTATGCTACAAGTGTATCAGTGATGGACATAAAGACTACTTAATTTAGGTTGTTTCAAGTAAAATATGAAATGATATTGGAATAAGTTAAACATTTTTACTATATTATTTATCAACAGAGCATAGCATTTGCAAAGCCATTTCTTCTCAGCCACCAAGTGTGGAATTATGTGATCTGTGGCACTTGAATGATTAAAACTGAACCACAAAATTTGTGGGGCTCTGCAAGAATGCAAACATTTAAATACAAATCGATGGGATCTTATTCAGTGCTGATTTGGGAATATGAATATGGAGTAAACAGACATACGGTTCTAATGTTTAACTGTGTTTGTAAATTTAGAATTGTTTGATGTATGCCTCATATTTTTCTTTCCCCTGTTACTCCATTCCTCATCAGCCAAATTTTTCCCCCTCATTTTGTATCCCATCTCTCCTGCCTCCACATCACTCCTGTTTCAGCTCTCCTCTTTTTGTAGTCTGCCCCGCACTTTTCATTTAACCTTTTTCTCTTCTAATTTTTGTTTTCCTCTTCTATTTTCCTTATTTTCCCTAAGATCACTTGTAACATTAGTTCTGTCGGATGAGGAAACCAACGAGTTGAAAATCAGGCTCAATAGCATAAAGTGCTATGCTGAGACAGAGAGGATACCAGCCAGATTAAAAAGTCAAAAGTGGGAGAGAATAGACTAGAGCCCCTAATATAATTCAGAGTATGAGTGAGTCAGGCCTGCCTCATAGATATTCAACACTACTTTTCTGCTGAAGTCAAATCAATGCTCTAGTTTGTCGTTAGGACTTTATAATGTTAAATAATTGCAAGATTAGAAATTCCTAGCTGTAGTGGAGGACCTGGAGAATCGTCTCCGCAGGCAGAACATTCGGATTATCGGTCTCCTGGAGGGAAAGGAAGGATCAGATGCCGGTTCATATGTTGTGAGGATGTTCGAGAAAATGATGAGGGCAGAGGCGTTCGACAGGCCTTTGGAGGTGGACCGGGCTCACAGGGCACTGATGTGCAAGCCCCAGTGTGCTGAGCCCCCGAGAGCGTTGGTGGTGAGGCTTCACCGATTCCTGGACAAGGAATGCATCATGAGATGGGCTAGGGAGATGAAACGGTTTGTATGGGAAGAAGCAGAGATCCGGGTTTACCAGGACTTGGGAGCAGAACTAGCTATGAGGAGGGCGAGTTTCAATAAAGTTCAAGCGGCGCTGTATGCGAAGGGAACAAAATTTGGACTTCTCTACCCGGCCAGTCTTTGGGTAACCTACGAGGAACGGGAACTGTATTTTGGCTTGCCGGAAGAAGTAGCAGGCTTTATGAAAGACAACAACCTGGGAGACCCAGAAGGACTTAGTAAAAAGAGAAAACTGCTCGGTAGCAATTTACATCAAAAAGTTCTGCTCTGCACTGTAACTTGAGTTGCGTTGACCGGGAAGAGAAGGGGGGGCTGTTTTTTTCTTTTTGAGTTACCAAACTTTGACCTTTCAGTGTATGTACGAAGGTACAGTTTCTTCCTTTTTGTTTGTGTTTGTAAAAAAAAAAGTAAAATAATAATAAAGGGGGGAAAAAAGAATGGAGGGGGAGAAGAAGAGTTCAAATTAAGATGGTCTAGGAGGGAAAGTCATCTGTTTGTGTTTTTACATCTATAATTTTTTTCTGACTCTCCATTTACCCATTTAGGGCCTCACGGTAGCATGGTGGTTAGCATCAATGCTTCACAGCTCCAGGGTCCCAGGTTCGATTACCGGCTGGGTCACTGTCTGTGTGGAGTCTGCACGTCCTCCCTGTGTGTGCATGGGTTTCCTCCGGGTGCTCCGGTTTCCTCCCACAGTCCAAAGATGTGCGGGTTAGGTGGATTGGCCATGCTAAATTGCCCGTAGTGTAAGGTTAATGGGGGGATTGTTGGGTTACGGGTATACGGGTTACGTGGGTTTAAGTAGGGTGATCATTGCTCGGCACAACATCGAGGGCCGAAGGGCCTGTTCTGTGCTGTACTGTTCTACGTTCTACCCTGTTTGTTTACACTTCTATTGTTTGGGGCTGCAGTAATCCACGGGAGGCAGGAGTTCCGTCACCACACCAATATTGGGTTGTAGTGCTCTTTCACCAATTCCGTTACTTCTTGGAAAGTTTTCGTGTCCGGCGCATCGGGATAAGTCAGACTACGTATAATGGCGAAAGCGGAGGGTTCGCACGCCGACAGCAGGATATGCCGTCTCATTTTGTCCGTCAGTATATCATTTGCCCGGAAGAAGTAACACATTCTCTCCACATACTGGGACCAGTCCTCAATAGCCGGGTCGAATGCCTCTAACCTCCCAAAAAATGGCATTTTTAAAATCGCAAGGCTTACCCTCCGAGTGCAGCAGCTGGTCTCCGCAAAATTCGTAGTTTACCTCGTCGCCACTGTAGTAATCCACGGGAGGCAGGAGTTCCGTCACCACACCAATATTTATTTACAATAACGATATTACAGGAGCAGCTACAAACAGTGCTGCTAGCAGTCCAGTCAACTTAAGACTGCTCACAAAGCCTACACAGGTGATTATATGGGCCCCCTCAATGAGCTATCATTGAGGGAGCTCATACTCCAATTGGCCGACCAATAAAGCCAATTGGAGTTCATTACAGGGGCTCTGTTTGAAGGTGATGGGATTGATAAGATGGTGTAAAGTGGAGGGGTTGGCCATTGAGTTTGGGCCTTAAGTGGAGGGAGCATTTGCTTTTTGCACGGTGCTATTGTTCTGAAAACCTATGTTAAGAGCTGGCGTGTACAAGATCCAGCAGCCGGTAAACTTTTAAGCTTCAGGGGTGGAGCTGCTCGGTTAGCTGATAAGGCTAACTCCCGGATGCAAAGTGGGGGGTGAGCTGAAAAATTACACCTGGGGGGGCGGCGTTACTGCTGACGATTTGGGGACTTCCAGGAGGCTGGAGATGGTGACTAGATGGTGGTTGCCGCCATTGGGCGGATCTAGGGGCTGGCTGATCAACAGGGCAGGGGGGGCAAGAGCTCTCGCCGACCAGAATGGTTGTGTGAAATGTTCGTGGCCTGAATGGGCCGGTCAAGAGGTCCCATGTGTTCACACACTTGAAATAGTTAAAAGTGGGCGTGGCCATGTTACAGAAGGCGCACTTGAAGCTGGGGATTCAATGTAGACTGAAAAAGCGATGGGTCTGGCAGGTGTTTCATTCAGGATTAGACTTCAAAACAAGCAGGATTAGACTTCAAAACAAGGGGGGTGGCCATCCTGATTAATAAAAGGGTGGCGTTCGAGCTGGGGAACGTGGTGACAGACCCGGGAGGCAGATTTATCATGGCGAGTGGGAAACTGGAGGGAATGGCAGTGGTACTGGTGAATATATATGCCCCAAACTGGGACGATGTCGCGTTTGTTAGGAAGATGCTGGGAAAAACCCCGGACCGTGACTTGCACCGGTTGATCATGGGGGGTGACTTTAATACGGTTTTAGATCCTAGGATGGACCGGTCGAATTCTCGGTCATGGAATGTGTCAGCAATGGCAAAAGAGCTGCGAGGGTTCTTGGAGCACATGGGAGGTGCTGATCCGTGGAGATTTGAGAAGCAAAGGAGTAAGGAATATTCATTCTACTCCCATGTTCACAAGGTGTACTCCAGGATTGACTTTTTTTATATTCGCCAAAACATTATTAACGGGGGTAGTGGGCATAGATTATTCAGAAATCATAGTATCGGACCATACGCCACATTGGCTAGACCTACAGGTGAACATGGGAAACTCTCAGCACCTACAGTGGAGGCTCGATGGAGGGCTGTTAGCAGGCGATAAGATATGTGAGCGTGTGGGGGAGGCCATTCAGGGGGTATATAAACATCAGCGACATGGGAGAGACCGCAGCTGGGGTGTTGTGGGAGGCATTGAAAGCAGTCATCAGAGGAGAATATATTTCGATTTGGGCCCATAGAGAGAGGGCTGAATGGGCAGAGCTCAAAATGCTAGTAGGAGAAATCTCGCGTGTGGACAGGACATATGCGGAGTTGCCGAATGAGGAGCTCCTGAAGGAGCATCAGAGACTTCAAATGGATTTTGCGCTCCTTTCCACAGCAGGGCGGAGGGACAGCTGAGGAGGTTAAAAGGGGCAGTGTCCGAATATGAGGAGAAAGCTAGTAGGGTGTTGGCGCATCAGCTGAGGAAGTAGAAGGCGGCAAGAGAGATGGGGAAAATTAAGGATGTGAGGGGGAAAGTAGTGAGGGACCCAGGGGCAGTTAATGATGTGTTCCATGAATTTTATAGCCGTTTATACAAGTCTGAACCCCCTGGGGGGGAGGAGGGAATGCACCAATTCCTGGGGAGGCTAGAGTTCCCAAAGGTAGTTGAGAAGCTGGTGGAAGTCTTGTGGGGCCCAATTGGGCTCGGGTGAAGTGATAGACGGATTGGGGCAATGCATCGGGTAAGGCCCCGGGACCTGACGGACTCCTAGTGGAATTTTATAAGTGTTTTCTGGGCTAGTGGGACTGCTGTTAGTCAAGGCTTTCAATTAATCCAAGTTAGGAATACTTCCCCCAACGCTATCACAGGCATCAATCTCTCTCATCCTCAAGTGAGATGAGGACCCGGAGAGCTGTGGATCAAACAGACCAGTTTCCCTTTTGAATGTGGATGCTAAATTACTAGCAAAGATCTTGGCCACCAGAATAAAGGATTGTGTCCCGGCGGTAATAGGTAAGGATCAGATGGGGTTTGTGAAGGGCAGGCACCTGACGTCTAATATTAGGCGGCTTCTCAATGTTGTAATGATCACAATAAGAAGTCTTACAACACCAGGTTAAAGTCCAATAGGTTTGTTTCAAACACGAGCTTTCGGAGCACTGCTCCTTCCTCAGGTGAATCTGAGGAACCTGGTGTTGTAAGACTTCTTACTGTGCTCACCCCATGGGAGTAGAATGAATATTACTTACTCCTTTGCAACGTCGGCATCTCCACATCATGTTATAATGATGGCATCCGAGGGATGTGAGGCTGAGCTGGTAGTAGCCATGGACGCGGAGAAGGCTTTCGGCCTTGTGGAGTAGAAGTACCTATGGGATATCTTAGGCAGGTTGGGCTTCAGGCAGGGATTTGTGGACTGGGTCTGGCTGTGGTATCAGGCCCCGGTGACAAATGTGAGAACCAACCGCTCCCGGTCAGAATATTTTAATCTCAGGAGAGATTAGGGCAGCACGGTAGCATTGTGGATAGTACAATTGCTTCACAGCTCCAGGGTCCCAGGTTTGATTCCGGCTTGGGTTACTGTCTGTGCGGAGTCTGCACATCCTCCCCGTGTGTGCATGCGTTTCCTCCGGGTGCTCTGGTTTCCTCCCACATTCCAAAGATGTGCAGGTTAGGTGGATTGGCCATGACAAATTGCCCTTTGTGTCCAAAATTGCCCTTAGTGTTGCGTGGGGTTACTGGGTTATGGGGATAGGCTGGAGGTGTTGACCTTGGGTAGGGTGCTCTTTCCAAGAGCCGATGCAGACTCGATGAGCCGAATGGCTCCTTCTGCACTGTAAATTCTATGAGAGGGACAAGGCAGGGATGCCTGTTCTCCAAAATGTGAGAACCAACTGATCCTGGTCAGACTATTTTAATCTCAGGAGAGCGACAAGGAAGGGATGCCCGCTCTCCATTACAGTTTGCCCTGGCCATAGAGCCTTGTGTAACGGCCCTTAGAGCATCGACTAGTGGGGGGTGGGTGTGGAACACAGGGTTTGTATTTATGTGGTTGACTTGCTGCTTTATGTTACTGAACTTAGGGGGTTACTTAGGGGGCCTCACGGTAGCATGGTGGTTAGCATCAATGCTTCACAGCTCCAGGGTCCCAGGTTCGATTCCCGGCTGGGTCACTGTCTGTGTGGAGTCTGCACGTCCTCCCCGTGTGTGCGTGGGTTTCCTCCGGGTGCTCCGGTTTCCTCCCACAGTCCAAAGATGTGCGGGTTAGGTGGATTGGCCATGCTAAATTGCCCGTAGTGTAAGGTTAATGGGGGGATTGTTGGGTTACGGGTATACAGGTTACGTGGGTTTAAGTAGGGTGATCATTGCTCGGCACAACATCTGCAGTCCCCCTTAGGGGACTGCAGGACAAGGTGATGTCAAAAACTGGGGTTGGCGCAGGGAGGACTTTGGAGATATACAAGATGACGCAGAAGTGGGAAGAGGAGCTGGAAATGGAAAAGTGGGAAAAAGCCTTGAGAGTTAATTCATCTTCGTCCTGGGCCAGACTTAGCCTCATCCAGTTTAAAGTGGGCCACAGGGCTCACATGACGGTAGCCCGGATGAGCAGTTTCTTTGAGGAGGTGGAGGATGGATATGGGCCGTGTGGGGCTAGTCCGGCTAACCATGTGCATATGTTCCGGGCATATCCGAAGCTGAGGGGATTCTGGCAGTGATTTGCAGACGTTATGTCAGAAGTCCTGGAAGGGAGGGTAACCCCGAGTCCAGAACTGGCAATATTTGGGGTATCGGATGATCCGGGGGCCAAGGGGGGGAGGGAGGCCGATGTCCTGGCCTTCTCTTCCCTGGTGGCCCGGAGACAGATTTTGCTGGGATGGAGGGACCCGAAGCCCCCAAAGTCAGGTGTGTGGGTCAGCGATAAGGCAGGGTTTCTCAGCCTGGGAAAAATCAAGTTGGCCTTGAGAGGATCAACTCAGGGGTTCGCCCAAAGATGGCAACCGTTCATCGACTTCTTCAAAGAAAATTAAACATCAGCACTAAGGGGGGGGGGGGGGGGGGAGAAAATATGAGGCATGGCAGCGTTAAATAAGGACAGGGAACTCAGTATACGGGTAGCTAGGAAATAGGGCCCGGGCAGTTGGGGACATTGTGTTGCTTTTGGGGTTCTTTTTTAAAATATATATACATGTGTTGGCCCACATGACTGTTTTAAGAAATGTTAATGTGTTAAACTGAAAATTTTAACTGCTTCAATAAAATATTTTTAAAAAACATTCTCAACAAGTTAATATTGAAAGCCACAGTAACAACATTCAAGTAACTGCATATATCCAGGTTCATTTTTGTTTTATGTTGCCTCCATGCTATGAAATCAACTACATAGAGTAAATGGGATCAATTTTATCGAGAAAAAAAGTAGCCAAAGCAGTTAAGTTACCCTACAAAAGTAAGGAATCAATATCTGAAAGATTTCTTCCTCAAGAAGCAGTATATGACAGTCAGTTTCTAAACTTGCATCCAGTCTACAATGCTAGCTAATGCTGTAGCAGTAAATTGAAAATTACCCTGTAGTGTCCGCAGGATCCAACAGAACTCATCAAAACTTTGTAACTAAATTTGACAATGTGGCATCAAATCTAAGTGGGCTGGGACGACCAATGCCAGAGACTTTGACTGCTTTGCTGAGCATACAGGTTTGGTCCTCACTCGATTTCAACAATTTAACAACTTTAAAAATTCCTTTGTGTTAATCATAAACTTGCCACTTAAATTAACCTATAATTTTAAGAAATTTTAAGAACAGATAAAAAGGGATATTTCCAGGGAATAATTCATTTCGGTGCATTGTAAGATACATGATGGCAATGTTTTTTTTATCCAACAGTAATTACACTTTTTTTTCATTTCAGGGCAACTTTGTTGCTTGCATGACAGCTATCCTGAGGCAGATGGAAGATTATCATTATGCCCATTTAATCAAGACCTATGGGAAGATGAGATCAGATGTTGTAGTAAGTTAAACAACTAATTGTGCACTTGGCTTTCAGAACTGAGGTGTACGATGCATTGAACAGGTTTCTATTATGCCACAGTGAAGTCTAAATATTTCATCCTGACTGTGCATTTCAAATATATTGTAAAATTACTTTGATTTTTAATTGCACTTTTGAAAGTAAACTTTGGATGCTCTTCGATTAATTTTGAAAGCTTTGTGGAATATTGTTTGATCCTATAAATTAGCAGTTCATCACAATCTTCCCATTTGATGGTTCGATCACACTTCTTCCCCTTCACTGGCCTCACATTTTCCACCTCGTGACTTTCCCGAGAGCACTTCCTACCTCTTGACTTTTCCAACATCTTCCTCAATTCTATCACTGTACTTTTCTTGTACTCTTTGAACTGCCTATACAAACCGACACCTTCCACTCTTTACTCTGTTGTCACTCACCTCATCCTTAATTCTTCATTCACTTTCTCTCATTCCATTTATTTCCCAAAGGTTAAGTTGCAACTCGTCAGAGACTCCCATACAATGTACAATATTATTTTCTCCCATTTTCCTTCCTTTATCTCTAAAATATTTGTCAGTTCATAGAGGAGAAAGCAACATTGATACCAGCTCCATCACCATAACATTGTTTTCTTTCTTTAAAGGAAATGTACTGCAATAGAAATTTGTTCTCAGTAATGCTTGTGACATGTATCTTTTTCAAAATTATTTGAATGAAAGCTGCTGGGCTGAAAGTACTCAGAGTTAAAGAAAAATATCCCATTAGTTGCTGACTGAACAATACTGACGCACCTGAGAGATTAGATATACTGAACATGTTCAGACTGTACAATCCAAATTCAGCTCATAGTCACAATTCTGGGCACAGATATAAAATGCAAACACTGCCTTTTGGAAGCCAGGAAAAAAATGAATAAAAGCACAAAGACATTTTAATCATTCATTTAATAATTTCATTGTGAAATATGAAACATTTCCTTCAAATCATTACTTGGAAATCAGAAATTTCAGTTATTGAGGGAGAAAAACTGTTCAATACTCTTTTCAAAAATCGTTTTGATTCAAGTGAAGGAGTCCGATTGCTAAATTTTATAATCACAGATTAATATAATCTATAAAATAGAAGCTATTGTGCAACAAAATAACACTTTTAATGTTAAAAATAAAGGTACGACAGGTATGAGTTTTCAATTTTCTCCTCTCTTCTGAAGATAGTGACTCATAACCTGGAATTGAGCTTGGAATCTTGTGTGTCTGTAATGCATAGTTTCATACTGGGCAATGAATTTATCAACTGCATCTTTAAGGAACCTAAATTAACATAAAAATTACAGTTAAATCTCTCTTTTGAGCAGAGGCAGATTTACAGGTCTTGGGGCCCTGTGCTCAGTTTCAATTTTGCTTCCCCCTGAAGGCCGAAGACCATATCTTACATAACCTCTCTCTTATCCCTTACCCTCCCACACACACACACTCTCTCTCCTCTCCTCCACTCTCACACACATCTTTTCCCACCACTCGTGCACACCCTCGCTTAACCCCACTGCTCACACACACTCTCTCTTCCCCCCCCCACTCTCATACACTCCTCCTTCCCCCTCACCCCTTGCACACACAGTCTTCACCCCCACCCCTCGCACACAGTCTCTCTTTCCTCCCCAGTCCTCAGGGGCACACTCTTCCCCCACACCTTTCACACACACTGTCTTCCCCCCCCCCCCCTCACATACAACATCTCTTCACCCCACTCCTCACACACTGTGCTGGTTTCTGCGTCAGCTGACGTCGGAATCGTGAACAGCGATCAGGCACAGAATATGGCGTCAGCTGAAAATCAAGAATGGAGCTGGCCATCCAGTGGAATGCCATGCTCCAACGCCACGATAGCGGCATCAAACGTTCAACGCCCTATGCCTGCGCACATTCTACAGTTTTAACGGGCCCGACCTGGCAGTCTCTGGCCTCCCACGATGCTCCGCTTCTGCTAGGCGCAAGTGACGATGGTGAGGTACACTTGTGGCATTTAAAAACAGGGACCAGGCGCCATGGCTGCCGAGGGAGTGAGTGTAGGTAAGTCACCAAAGCTGCAACAGAGGGCTGACAGTTGTGCCGCTGGCTGGTGGAGCCTAGGTGAGTAGCGCGGGGTGACCAGAAGAAGGGCCTTAGGGTCAGGGTATCCCTCTGGTGAAGCTGGCCGTAGATTGCTGCTGCCGTGGCCTGCAAGGGAGCTAACTGGCTGCGCACCCCACTAACTGTCCACCGGGTCTCGTGAATGTGCACGTGCCACCGGCTGTACGGGGTTGCTCTCCCCCCCCCTGCCCTCAGGAACCCCCAGATCCCACCGGCCCATCAATGGGTTGTGCATGGTCCAGCACAGCCAGTGGCCACCAGGTGTTGGCACACCTTAGTACACCCACCTGTGGCGCTGCCCCACTGCTGGGGATGCATGCGGTGTGCCCAGCACACCACGAACAGCGATCGCATGCACTGTGGCGTTTGGTGCCTGACAATGGCCTGCCGGAGTGCCGCCGCCGACTGCAGCTGTGCAAAGAGACCATGCGACATCTGTGCCAGATGAGGACGCATCTGGAACCATGAGGCTATGTGTGAGGACGCACACTTCTGGTGGTTGTCAAGATGATGGTCATTCTGAACGTTTATGCCACGGGGTCCTTCCCGAGTGGGACCTGTCTGGGATCTCCCAGACCTTTGTGCACAGGGGCATCTGCGCTGTGGCAAATGTCCCATATGCCTGGTCAGTGCAACATGTCACCTTCACCAGGTTGACTGGGCAGCAGGATTCGCTGGCGTGCCCAAGGTCCTGGGAGTGATCAACGGGACAAATGTACCCCTGCAGGCACTGGCGCATGAGGGGGTTCCCTTCATCAGTCAGAAGGGATGCGACTCCCTCAATGTGCAGTTGGCTGTGACCACCAGGTGCACGACTGCGCCCGATATCCAGGCAGCATGCACAAAGCTTTCGTCTTGGCAAACCGAACGTTCCCAGCACCCTTGAGGCGAACCCACTTGTGGCGACTTGGCTCTTGAGCACCAAGTTTTACCCGCGGTGATGACTCCTATCGGGAGGCCTCAAACCGACGCGGAGAACCGCTGCAACAACACCCATGCAACAACCAGGGGTGTCATTGAGCGGTGCATTGGTGTCCTCAAGATGGGCTTCATGTGCCTGGAACACTTGTGTGGCCATCCAATACAGCCCTGGGAACGTCTCGTGCATCATGGTTTCCTGCATTCTCCACAACATAGCACAGAAGAGGGGCAACATGCTGGAGGTGGAGGAACGCATGCCTCGTCTGAGCAGGAGGATGGACAGGACATGGGGCCCGGTCAGGCAAGGAGACCGCACGACGTGTGTGCCGGTGCCGTCGCGCACAAGACAAAGTGATTGCCTCCAGGTTCACCGGCTCGGGGACCTGGCCATCGGCGGCTGAACCGTCCCCACAGCCTGCACCTGACAGTTCCCCCCCCCGACCTCAACCCATCCCTCCCACCTCAGCATCACGTCTTGATGCTCCCAACGGCTGCACTACAGGGTGGTGGCCCAGGGTCGGCAGCATCAGTGGGTCAGGCCCATGGGATGGAGGATGATGATGACCTGCTCTGTGATGAGCTCTGGTGCTCCACAATGGCTGACGACATCTGACTCCCGCCCGGTGTCATATTCCACTGCCCACCAGTGACCCTTACTTGCGTGTTACCCATTCCATCACAGGGGCACACAGTCCTTCTGGGGTGACAGGGTTGGGGCTGGGGGGGGGGGTTGCATGGTAGGGGTGATGGATAACAAACTGGGTAGGCCCACCCTCTGCACCCAGCCCAGCTCATTCCCCACAACCTACGGACACAGGGCCGAGGCAGTTCGGAATTTCAGTGAACCCATGTTCCTGCGTTAGTTACTGGCACGGACACCATCACCTCCTCCCCCCTCAATTTCCCCCAGGCCACTCCTTGGCCGAGGGTGTGATTGGAGCAAGCCCCAGTGGCTCCGCCATTATCTGGCACTGCCAGTCCTGGAAACCTGCTCTTGCCTTGACCAGGGTCTCCATGCTTACAGTCATCATAGATTATTATAGATTATCATAGAATTTACAGTGCAGAAGGAGGCCATTCGGCCCATCGAGTCTGCACCGGCTCCTGGAAAGAGCACCCTATCCCCATAACCCGGTAACCCCACCCAACACTAAGGGTAATTTTGGACACTAAGGGCAATTTATCATGGCTAATCCAATTAACCTGCACATCTTCGGGCTGTGGGAGGAAACCGGAGCACCCACAGGAAACCCACGCACACACTGTGAGGATGTGCAGACTCCACACAGACAGTGACCCAAGCCAGAATCGAACCTGGGACCCTGGAGCTGTGAAGCAATTGTGCTATCTACAGTGCTACCGTGCTGCCCACCATGGAGCACATGGACTGTGCTATGTCCTCTGGCTCGGTGCCATGTCCGTCTGGCTCTGTGCCATGTCGCTTTGCCATTGTCCGTGTCCCTCTGGCACTGCCATGTACCTCTGGCATTATGCTATGTCCCTCTGGCATTGTGCCATGTCCCTCTGGCTCTGTGCCACGTCGCTCTGCCACTTTCCATGTCACTCTTGCATTGCCATGTCCCTCTGGCACTGCCATGTCCCTCTGGCATTGTGCCACGTCCCTCTGGCACTGTGCACATCCCTCTGGCACTGTGTCTGGTCCGTCTGAGACTATGCCACCTCCCTCTGGGACTGTGCCTCATCACCCAGGGACCATGCCACGTCACTTAATGACTGTGTCAGATTCCTCTGCGTCTGGTTCGGGTCAGCCAGTGTCAGGCCAATGCTCTCGAGGCGCCAGCAGCCATGGCCCATTGTGACTGGACCACATTCTGCTGCAACAATGTCCATGTTTCCTTGGTACATTGCTACCCTGTCCTGTGCCTCAGCTGCCGCCCACACAGAATGCTGCAGGCTTTGAACATACTGACCTATGGCCGATATATTTGCACCCGCGGATGCCACCCATGCAGTGCTGGCCTGGGTGGCATGCATTTTCGGCACCACCTCCTGCAGACGGGTGGACTCTTCCAATGCACCTGCAGGCGCTGGATGGTTGCTGACACCCTCTCATGTAGTTCCCAGCTGTGCGCCTACATCTCCAAAACTGATGCGACTGCCCTTTCCAGAAGCAACCGGGAAAAGACCAGAGCGGCCGCAGATCCGGCAGCCCCCTCCAGTATTTTCCCGCTGCCTATGGTTGTGGGCCTCCTTCTCTTGGGAGGACAGATAATACACAGTGTGACATATTTGGACGCAGACCATGTATGAGCTCTGCGGCTGGAACCCTGTTGATGGATCTGTATTTTATTAATATATTTATGTGTCGCCGCACTATCTTCCAGAACTTGAGACTGAGTTTCTTGGGTGAAGTCAAGTATAGCTTTATTTATTCAAAGTCTATTGATCAAGTCAAATTTTAAAAGAATACAGAATCTAGAAAGTTGTTGTCCAACGCAAATACAGTTGGTTGAGTTGAATTCAAAATACAATTCAGTTCGGTTTAATTTCTTCAGATCAAAATGCACAATACAAAAATGAAACAAAAGTAAATAGCTGTTTGCAAAGCACAGTAGAAATAGGTTTCAAAGGTTAGGTTAAAGATGAATTCAGTGAGCGAGAGAGATTAAAGATGATTTTGGAGAGAGACAAAAAGGTTATCTCCCTGTCTCATAAGGAAATCATAATCTTTTTAGGTTCTGTCCCCTTTCTGACTATGATTGGGTTAAAATAATTATATTTCATCTAATTGACCGAAATGTCTTCAAGTTTTAAGAGATAATATGGCATGGGAGAACTTCTATATCTTTCAAACCACCTGTTTCCCACCATGTTTTCGGGAACTGGGATGTTTGCCCAGTAATGATAACAATGAGTCTATTCTGCAATGTGGATAGTAAGTTTGAACACTGACTTCCTTATCAGATCTTTTCCCATGCTCTCAGCATTCTCTGCTGTCATGGCTTAATATATGATTTTTAATAGTGTAATGGCACTGAGTTATTTCTTCTCTTAAACCTTTATTACCTGTAATAAAGTAGGTTTCTATCACGTGTGTATGTAGGGTACCCGGCCATGGCTGGGATGATACGGGTGTTGGCATGGGGTGCAAGGGGGCTGCTGACGGGTGTGTCCTGTTGCCCTCTAGGGGGGTTGGTGGGGCTTGCGTGGTGTAGACTGAGGATGCGTGAGACGGGTGGAGCCAGGGGCATGAAGGTAGTAGCTCAGCACATCTGGCCAGGGGATTGCCCATTGTGGGCCAGCACTACCTGCCAGTCCACCTGCTGGGGCCGAGTTTGGGGGGTGTGGTGGTGGTGATTGTCAGGCCCTCGAGTGCCAATCCCGCCTGCAGTGAATTTGGCGTTTGCGTCTGTTAGAATTGCACTAGTTCCATGTGGCACACGGGCTGGCCCATTAGCATGTCCTGAAATCTATCAATCAGTATCATAATTAAGGAAGGAAGTCCAAAAGTATTTTTACAGCCAATAAAATGCTTTTGAGCTGTAGTTACTATTGCAATGTAGGAAACACAGCAGCAAATTTATTACAATAAGGTTCGCAAAGAGCAATGTATAATGATTGGATGATCTATTTTAGTGATGTTGGTCGAGGGATAATTATTGGCCATGGGTATCTGAGAGGGCAGGCAGGGTCTCAGTACCCCATCAGAAAGATGGCACCTCTGATATTGTAACATTCCCTCAGTACTGTGAGCACACCTTCTGTGCCATGATTAACACCAGCCAGGATTCAGAAGCAAATTATCTAATTTTGTATAATGCATACTAGACCCTGGAACAATAAAGTGTAAATTTATGAAATACTCCATCCACAGTTCACCTGGGCTATCTCGAGATCTAATTGTGGCTATATTTACTCGCTATAAATATGGCAGTCAATAAGGTTGCCCTTCCTTTGACTAGATATTGATATTATATTGCTTTCAGAGTCGCCAGGTATCAAGTGATACCACCACAAGGTTCAACCGGATATCGATCAAAGACCCAACAACCAGTTAGTTAGTTCAAGTTCAATGATACTTTATTTACACACAAGATTAACTTATGCATGCAACATAAACACTACGAGCTAAACTACACCTAACAACTGTGACAACCTGTACTTAACTTCAGGCACCCGGCTTAGGTCAGAGGAACAGTGTCCGTTGTTCGAATCTGGATCTGCTGGGTCTGGAGAAGTAACTGCTGTTCAGCTGGGCTCATCCGTCTGGTAGCGGGCGTTGAACTTGGACTTGCTTCTGGTTGTGGTGCTGCAGTTGGAGATGGATGATGCCGGAGCACCAGGTCCAAAAGAGATCAAACACATGGCAGTGTCTCTCTTTATCCTTGGGGGGGGGGGGGGGGGGGGGGGGGGGGGGTGCGCTCTTTTGGGCAGTCCTTAAGTTTGGACCCAATTAATTGGGCAGTCCTCGATTGCTGCCTTCAATCTGAGCCAATAAAGGGGCGGGTGCCCTGATGGGTGGGCGTGTCCTAAGCGGTCATTGACCTTGCTGTTTATGCTTCCTGAATAAAGGGAGTGGCGCTGATGTGTCTGGACTTGTATCGGTTACCTGAGTATCAGTCCTTTGTCTTACGGAGATGGGCCATTAAAATGCTAATCGGTTGGGGGTTTCGATGCTGTCTGGGTTATCTGCTCACGAATATACATGCAGGCTCTGTGCCTGCCGGAATCTTTCATTGTCCAGATTTCCCTTTAGGCTTTGGGAACATCCATGTTTCTTGTTGTAAGTTGTCATCCAATAATTTTTCACCTTTAACATTTTTAATGCTATTAAAGACTTTATAAAAGTAGTTAGTATGTCGGTATTCTTGACCTTTACCTCCAATCTTTGCTTTGGTCATCCGTAAAATGGGTCTGTACTACATCATTTCTGGCAACGGGTCCTCACCCAAAACATTAACCTGTCTTTCCACTTTCCAAATGTCAATATACTTGTGTATTTCCAGTACTTTGTAATTGACCATTTTTAATTGCTCAGATTGGCAAAGATTGCTTGGAATAGTATTTCGACTTCATTGCATGTTTGCTGAAGGCCTCATTAGTCACAGTTGGCCACGTTTTAAATTCTATTAAATTGGTTGAGGACTGAAGTGCAACGCTGCCTTATGATGCCACAAAGTGGCCACCCGCTACACCATAGAGTGTTCTTTTTTTTTAAATGTGCGGAATCTGGGATCCTTTATAAAAAGACAAGTAAGTATATAGAGAATAAAGAATGAATGAGATTACGAAAAATGAATATGGTGCTTCTCGATTAAAGCAAAGACTGGATATGTTGCAAAGCAGATGCATATCAAGGAGTTGAGATGGCTACAGTCCGTCCTCTTGATCCTAAACGAGAAGCATGATGGAGCACACTACTGAATCTTCTTCTGTTCTCTGGTGTGCCAGGTACCCTTAATCAAGGACAGGTTCTATCCTACTCTGTCCTATGGATTGAAACATTTACCTACGTTCTTTTTTAACACATCACACATGTATAAAAAACCTCTTAAGGGGGCATGACAACATTCCATCATACATTTCAATTTCTTTACACAAAGGGGAACCTCTAACTGTCCTTAGCTAAACTACACTTATGCTGCTAGCTAATAACCAAAATAACTTATATTACAGTACAAAATAAACAATAGCAGCATCACATTTCTACTTAACATTTATGCTATTTACAGAGAAAGTAATTTATTTTGAAAACCGAGGAATTTATTATACAGAAAAAGGGTTCAAAAAGAGTGTGGGGTCTGTTTGAGTCTGAGAAGAGTCTAAGTGTGTATACTGGAGGGCGGGAGGCTCTCCTTCGCTATTTCTGAAGCCTACGTGTCCGGACGATATTGCAAAGTATTGCAATAATCAATAGGGCTTCTGCCGTGTACGAAAGGGAATACCACTTTATGATGTTTTTGCACCATGTTGGGGTAACAGTGGCTGTTTCTATTTGTGGTGTAGTGGCAGGGCTAGGGGTATCGTGTTGGGTGGTCATGTTTGGGGCCTGTGTGGTGAATGATATAGGGGCTGATAACACGCGTAACTGTAGTGATCTAACGATGATCATGATGCCGGTCATCAGGTCCGTCTTCATTTTGTCTTTGTCTTCCTCTGTGTCCTTATATTCGTATGTTCCTGGGGGTACAAGCATAATATCTGTTATTATCTTGTTTAATATCTCGTTTGTCTGTCTGTTTCTCCTTAACATCAATTTCCCATTTAGAATTGTCACCACATGTGACTCCCTCTTTTTTTTTTAAACCAATGATTTGAGAGACTAGACATCCGAAAAAGAAATCCCGTAACAGTGCGAGCAATCTCACAGCCTGTGTTCGATGCACTGAGTGGGCGGACGATTTCTCCGTCCAGTGTTGAGGTAGTTTTTCCCAGCAGCAAATTTGTTTCAACCAAGTGTTTGGACATGTAAATAGCAATTGTGGGTGAGCAACCGAAGGGTGGCCGGAAAGCAAACAAAACTGTGGCAAAGTGCATTCTTTAAACCACACTTTAAAAGAACAGTAAAAGAGTTTCGAAAAGAACTTTCTGAATGGGGTGCGTATGAGCCGCGAAATGGGTGGAATTCCCGGGTAGGGCGGTGATCAGTGCCGTTACTCCACTACCCAAGCTTTGCTGACCAAATGCATAGGGGGTCCTCAGGTACGGTGGGGATCAGTGCCGTTACTCCACTGCCTGGGTGACCTTACAAGAACGGAAAGAATTTGAATATCTATGGACTTCCGACAAACTTGTTCCTTTAACCAGCATGTGGCGTCAAGAGAGTAGTTATGACTGCATCAAGAAATTTGGCAAGAGATTGACACAAAAGTCGTACAAGAGAGAAACATTCAACATTAAAAACAAACTAAAGAAAGAAAGTAGGCAGGATCCATCAGGGAATAGGACACCATAAACCTCAATTGGTTCCTTTCTCTCATCATCTGGACACCTCAAGGTTCCATTCCCAAAAAGGGTCATAAAGGGGTTACCCTGGTGGGAGTCAGACTCTGGGTCAGCACCATCTCCCAGTTGCCAAACTCGCAACTGCAGTTTCTGTGCCATGGTGGCCTGGGCCGATGTGGGATCTATTTTGTCGTTTCTTATCAGTCAATAAGAATTATTGCTATGCCATTGTTTCGTATCTTGTAAGGCGGTAGCGGCAAGGGGGGGATCGCTATCGTCGGGTGGTGGGTCAGGTTCTGGTAGTGGCAAATAAATGGTCTCTGAGTGGCTGAACATATCGTGGTCGGTGTCACTGGGGCTGTAGTGACTGGGACCTGGTCTGTTTTGCCATTGTTCAGGAATTTCAAGTACGTCTGCTGTGCTGTCGCTATCGCTGGCAGCCGAATCAAGTGTGAGGCAGAAACTTCTCTTTGGGGGCGGAGTCAAAGTCATGTCTGTAGGCGTGCTGTCCTGTCTGGGGGAGGGTTGGATTAGGATGCCAGTGGGCGGGCCGTCGTTGTCTGCTATTGCCAGTGAAATGTGTTCTGAGTGGCTGCACTGAGTTCCATAAACCTTAAGTTGGTTTACATGAAACCATCTTGATTTTCCGTTTGGATACGTAATCTTATAAACTGAAGGGCTTACTTTTATCAAAAATTGAGTAGGGTCCTGCGAATTTGGGGGAGAGGAATGAACTAGTATTGTACAGGGAGACCATGACTTGCTGTCCAACTGTATACTCTACCGGGTACTGTTTTATCAAAGCAAGCCTTACTCTGCTTTTTCCTAGCGTCTAGTCGAACAGCTGCAGCGAGCTGTGCTGCTTTAATATTTTCCATTATTTGTTGGACCGCTTTTTTGTGGGTAAGGGCGGTGACTGTGGGGCTGGCCAAATCAAGTCCAAATAAATACTCGGTACCCTTCATGGGTCGTCCGTTTGATGCACTATCACTTACGCAAAGACGAGAGTAGGATGTAATTGAGGCTTTATTACACTGAGATGTGTGGCCTCCTACAGCAGCTGACGAAATGGCTGCTGGACGGAGAGCACACATATTTATACTCCGCCTACTGGGCGGAGCCAGCAGGCAGGGATCTCCCCCCGTACCTGTAGTACAGGAGCCTTACCGTAAAGCACCTATATATACATCCTAGTGGTGACTACCACATTCGCACCCTGTTAAAAATGAGTCCGACGGGGGCGGTGGAGAACAGGAAATTGTGTTTTAAAAGTACAGACAAAATTATAAATTCAGGCAGTCCGGAGCCTTAATCTGTCGTAGAGAGCTCTGTAGTGCTGGTGGCGACTCCGGGGGCTGCTTGGTCTTCGGAGACTCCGGGAGCGTGTCAAAATCCTTTTCATCCCCCGGTGTGGGCAGGGCAAGGGGACGGCGGAGTGTCCCGGAGCGGGGGCTGCGGTGAGGTGCCCGGGAAAAGGGTTGGTGGCACCTGTTCGGAGGGGGGGTGTGTGGGGACCAGCTGGTGCCAGGTCCTTGAAGGAGACTGTGTCTTGGCGGCTGTCGGGGTACGCTACGTTAGCATACTGCGGGTTGGCGTGAAGTAGCTGCGCCCTCTCAACCAACGTGTCCGCCTTGTGGAGTCGAACATGTCTACGGAGGAGAATGGGTCCCGGAGCTGCCAGTCACGTTGGGAGCAATACCCCGGAGGTGGACTTCCTGGAGAAGGCAAAGAGACTTTCATGGGGGGTTTCATTAGACGCGGTGCACAGGAGCGACCGAATGGAGTGGTGCATCGGGGAGGACCTCCTGCCAGCGGAAGGACCGAGATTACTGGACCGTAAGGCCAGCTGGACGGCCCTCCAGACTGTCCCGTTCTCTCTCTCTACCTGCCCGTTTCCCTGGGGTTGTAGCTGGTTGTCCTGCTGGAGGCAAAGCCCCTGTTGAGCAGATACTGGCGCAGCTCATCGCTCATGCATGAGGATACCCGGTCGCTGTGGAGGTAGGCGGGGAAACCGAACAGGGCGAAAATGGTGTTGAGGGCTTTGATGATGGTGGCAGACGTCACGTCGGGGCATGGGATGGCAATGGGGAATCTGAAATATTAATCGACCACACTGAGAAAGTACGTGTTGCAGTCGGTGGAGGGGAGGGGCCCTTTGAGGTCCACGCTGAGGGCTGAGGCGTTCAAAGGGGTGGGAGGCCTTCACCAGGCGCGCACGGTCTGACCTGTAGAAGCGGGGTTACACTCCGCATGGACCTGGCAGTCTCTGGTGATAGCCCTGACTTCCTCGATGGAGTAGGGCAAGTTGCGGGCCTTGATGAAATGGTAAAAACGGATGACTCCTGGGTGACAGAGGTTGTCGTGCAGGGTGCGGAGTCGGTCCACATGTACGCTGGCACATGTACCTCGGGATAGGGCATCAGGAGGCTCGTTGAGCTTATCGGGGCAATACAAAATCCCGTAGTTGGAGGTGGAGATCTCTATCCTCCACCTCAAGATTTTATCATTTTTGATCTTGCCCCGCTGTGTGTTAAACATGAAGGCAACCGACCGTTGGTTAGTGAAAAGAGTGAATCTCCAGCCGGCCAGGTAATGCCTCCAATGCCGCACAGCTTCAACTATGGCTTGGGCCTCCTTTTCAACTGAGGAGTGCCGAATTTCAGAGGCATGGAGGGTGCAGGAAAAGAATGCCACGGGCCTACCTGCCTGGTTGAGGGTGGCGGCCAGAGCGATGTCTGATGCATCGCTCTCCACGTGGAATGTTAACGTCTCGTCGACCGTGTGCATCGTGGCCTTGGCAATGTCGACCTTGATATGGTTGAAGGACTGGTGAGCCTCAGCCATCAGTGGGAAAACTGAGGATTGGATGAGTGGGCGGGCCTTGTCCACATAGTTTGCGACCCACTGGGCGTAATAGGAAAAGAACCCCAGGCACCATTTGAGGGCTTTGGGGCAGTAGGGGAGGGGGAGTTCCATGAGGGGGTCGCATGCGATCGGGGTCGGGCCCCAGAACTCTGTTCTGGACCACATGGCCGAGGATGGGGAAGCGGTTCCTGCTGAACACGCACTTCTTGTGATACGTGAGGTTGAGTAGAGTGGCGGTGTGGAGAAATTTGGCAAGGTTGGCGTCATGGTTCTGCTGATCATGGCCGCAGATCGTTATCCAGGTACGGGAAGGTGGCCCGCAGTCCGAACCGGTCAACCATTCGGTCCATCTCCCGTTGGAAGACCGAGACCCCATTGGTGACGCAGAAGGGGACCCTCAGAAAGTGGTAAAGTCGGCCGTCTGCTTCGAACGCAGTGTATGGGCGGTCCACCTTACGGATGGGGAGCTGGTGGTAGGCAGATTTCAGGTCCACTGTCGAGAAGACCCGGTACTGTGCAATCTGATTGACCATATCAGATATGCATGGGAGGGGGTACGCATCGAGCCTCGTGTACCGATTGATGGTCTGACTATTCCACGACCATTCTGTGTTTCTCCCAAGATTTGACTACTACCACCTGGGCTATCCAGGGGCTGTTGCTGGCCTCGATGATGCCTTCCCGAAGCAGCCGCTGGACTTCAGACCTGATGAAGGTCCTGTCCTGGGCGCTGTATTGTCTGCTCCTGGTGGCGACGGGTTTGCAATCCGGGGTTAGGTTTGCAAAAAGGGAAGGTGGGTCAACCTTGAGGGTCCCAAGGCCGCACACAGTAAGGGGTGGTAGAGGCCCGCCGAATTTGAGGGTTAGGCTCTGGAGGTTGCACTGGGAGTCCAGACCGAGTAACAAGGCAGTGCAGAGGTTGGGGAGGACGTAGAGGCGGAAGCCGCTGAACTCCCCGCCCTGGATAGTGAGTGGCGATGCAGTACCGCCGGATCGCCACAGAGTGGGATCCGGAGGCCAAGGAGATTCTCTGATTGGCAGGGTGAACCGCGAGGGAGCAACGCCTTACCGTATCAGGGTGAACAAAGCTCTCAGTGCTCCCGCAGTCGAGCAGGCAGGAAATCTCATACCCCGTTGGCATTCACTTTATTTGAAGCAGTCGCGAGGTTGTGTGGTCGAGACTGGTCAATCGTGACAGAGGCGAGACGCGTCTGGTCGTCGGTGGGTGCAGGTGATGAGCGGCCTGATGAGGTGCCCCATGGGCAGGGGTCCCGAGTCGGGCAAGATGGCGGCGCCCACGAGCCGCACGTGTCGTGGGGGAGGCAAGATGGCGGCGTCCTGGGGCTGCATGTGTCGTCAGGAAGGCAAGATGGCGGCACCCATTGGTCTTGCGAGGAGCAAGATGGTGGCGCCCACGGGCCGCACGTGTTACGAGTTGAGCAAGATGGCGGTGTCCACTGGCCACACGTGGTCCGAGGCGGGGAAGATGGCGCCCCCCACTGGATGCTCGTCGGGGGTGCCGGGATAATAGCGGCGATTGAACGGGCCTGGCACATTGTAGCGAAATGTCCCTTCTTGCCACAGGCCTTGCAGTGGGCGCTCTGCGCCAGGCAGCGCTGTCAGGGGTGTTTTGACCTAGTATTTGATCAGTGTTTTGATCAGTATTTGCCCATGCGGGTCTTGATGTGTCCATACTGGATTCATGTTTGCTTCTACCTTTTCCTGCTCTGCCTTTTTATGTTCCCAAGCACTAGAGAGTCTCTTCAGAACCCACACTTCATTGTGTGCACGGTCTGAGGGGTCATAATTTGCACATGCTTTTTGTCCTGCATCTGTAGCGTGGGGGACTAAAATACTGGTCCATTTGGCCATATTGTCTGCAGTTAAATGGGTGCGGGTTAAATCTCCAAATACTGCCTTTGTGTATCGAGAGGCGTCCAGCAAATGCTGTTGGATGCTCTCCTTTCTTCTGTCTACATCGGTTGAGTTCTTCTACGGGATCTCCTTTATTATAGCGAATTGCATCTAGGATGGCTGTCTTCATATCCTGGAGGCTACCTCCTCCTACATTTTGTGGGTCGGGAAGGACTGAACTAACGGATGGGTCAACATTCATCACTATGAGTTGCACTTCTTCCTGCTTGTCCAGACCGTACATGGCTGTCTTGTCTAACTCGCTCAAAGGATAGTGTGCGTCTGATGTGGGGTGAAAGGTTTCTATTTTATCAGGGGCATCCCTTAACTGGGTGATGGTTAGTGGGGTGGTGTACACAAAATCGGGTTGGTCTTCTGTCGGTACTCTGCGCTGCGTGGTGACTGATTTCATAAGATTGTGTGCTGCCTGTGCAGTTGATGGGGCGGGTGCTTTCCTTTTCAGGGCCTGGGAGGCTCTATTCTGAATCTCTGTTCCGTTTCCATATCGATGGGCAGTTTTGTTAAGTTCCTGCCAAACGGGACCATCTTCCTCGTCTAAACTTGGTCCAAAGGTATCTCTGAAACCATTCTGAACTGAGAGCAGTGATTGCAATCCTGCAATTTGCTGCCTGCATTTGGCATGGTCTACCGAACTCTGCCTTTGTTCCGTGGTGGAACTGTGGAGTGCTCGTAGGGCTGCCTTTAAGTCCTCACATTGCTTTTTCAATTGTTCAACTTGGTGTTCTGTTTCTTCCCTTACGAGAACTGCGCGTTGCGTGACTTGGTAGACCTTATCATATTGGGTCTGAAAGCTGCTTAGGTGAGCGAGACAAGATTGGTGTGCCCGTTTGACATCAGCCATCTCCTTGTCCTTCGCCGCTAGCTGCTCTCGGAGTTGTTCATTTACTTTTTCACTTCCCTCTACTTTTCTCCTTCTCTTCAAGCTGTCTGCAGAGCGTTCTCATGACCTCCTCTGTGCCTTGCAATTGTGCCAAACAGGAAACAATTGCCATCGGCTTACGAGCTCTACCTAAACGCTTTTTATGCATCTCGGTCAGGTTATTCCATCAAGTTTGTCCTATACTACCAGGACCGGTCTCTTCATTTGCACAAAACTCAGACCATAGGGGCCATTATTTCCCCTTTAGGTATTTCCTAATTTCCTCTTCCCATATGGGACACTGCTCTGCTCTATTGATCGCTGCGACCTTGGTTTCTTGCGGGTACATAAGGCGTTCCACTGCCTTCATTGCCATTTCAACCATAATCTCTGTATCTCTACCATAATCTCTGTATCTCTACCGTGAATTTGGGACAGGGGGGAACAAAGCAGTGATGCAAACAGTGGGTACGGCTTAAGCTATTTTCCGGTTCACACAACTCCCGAAGGTTTCATGCAATAAAATCTAACAGGTTTACCTTATATCCCTGTTAGTACGCATGCAAATTACTGCACACTTCCGAATCTTGATCGATACTGGTCTTACACTTGTGGTTTATTTTACTTTTCCAATTGGATTTCTAATTCAAATGTTTTGTGGGTTCTCTCGGATGACAAAATCACTTCTGGGTCGAGTCCCGTCAGAGGTCGCCAATAACTGTTGCTAGATTTACTTGCTATACATATGGCAGTCAATAAGGTTGCCCTTCCTTTGTCTAGAAATTGAGATTATATTGCTTTCAGAGTCGTCAGGTATCAAATGATACCACCACAAAGTTCAACTGGATTTCGATCAAAGACCCAACAATCGGTTAGTTAGTGCAAGTTCAATGATACTTTATTTACACACAAGATTAACTTAAACGTGCAACATAAACACTACGAGCTAAACTACACCTAACAACTTTGACAACCTGTATTTAACTTCAGCAACCTGGCTTAGGTCAGAGGAACAGTGTCCGTTGTTCGAATCTGGATCTGCTGGGTCTGGAGAAGTAACTGCTGCTCAGCTAGGCTCATCCATCTGGTAGCGGGCGTTGAACTTGGACTTGCTTCTGGTTGTGGTGCTGCAGTTGGAGATGGACGTTGCCTGAGCGCTAGGTCCAAAAGAGATCGAGCACATGGCAGTGTCTCACTTTATCCTGGGGGGGGGGTTCGCGCTCTTTTGGGCAGTCCTTAGGTTTGGATCCAATTAATTGGGCAGTACTCGATCACTGCCTTCGATCTGAGCCAATAAAGGGGCGGGTGCCCTGATGGCTGGGTGTGTCCTAAGCGGTCATTGACCTTGCTGTTTATGCTTCCTGAGTAAAGGGAATGGCACCGATGTGTCTGGACTTGTATCGGTTACCTGAGTATCAGTCCTTTGTCTTACGGAGATGGGCCATTAAAATGCTAATCGGTTGGGTGTTTCGATGCTGTCTGGATTATCTGCTCACGAATATACATACAGGCTCTGCCTGCCTGAATCTTTCATTGTCCAGATTTCCCTTTACGTCCATGTTTCTTGTTGTAAGTGGCCATCTCAGATGGCTTCAGCATCATGAAACACTACATTCAGAATAAAATGCTGGTTATAAATCTCATGTAAAGATTATGTATGACAACTTTGTGCTAAAGTGCCGAACTGCAAATAAATAATTAGAATATTAAAATATTTTCTGTTTATTTTACTTTGAAATTATGAATTTAGAATTGGAAGAGTTTGCATTCAAAAAGCTTGAAATTATACATCTAATTTTGTAAAATAAAAATCTATTCTTCAAAAACTTCGGCAACTTGCCTATTTAGTCATTTATCGGTTTGTAATGTCACATTCTCACCCATTCTTTGCAAAAACAATGAATATGTGTATTCTATTTCAGGACTTTCTGATGGAAACATTCATTATGTTCAAAGATCTCATTGGGAAGAATGTCTACCTTGCTGACTGGGTTATAATGAACATGATGCAGAATAAGTAAGTAGACTGAAAATTTATTGTGATATTTCTACTCCATGTTTGGTCCAATATTACAATTTTTCCTGGAATCAACAACCAAATGGAAAAAAACAGTATTTCAAAAGGCTAGTTCAAATAAATAATTTTAATCTTGGATTTCAGTCTTACAAAGGATAATTTCACAAATCTGGTTTTCAAATTAATGGTGCACAAAAGAGTTTAAATTCTTTAAAACATTTGGTATCTTACAAAAATACAATGTCAGATATAATGAACTTTGGATTTGTTTTTCAGTTTTTTCCCTCTTAATCTGTTAAATGTACGCTGCTGTTGCAAATTCAATTATCTTCACATTAACTTGCTGGCCTGAGTCAATCTTAGTGTTAAATGCCATATGACATTTATATTTCCTGTGTCATTCACCATCTTGTTGCAGCCCAATAACTCTGATACACTACATTGAATCTCAATAGTTCAGGTGTTCATGTTGATATGGTTAGCCCTTTGTTTAATGAATTCATTGTTGGTTGAGAAAGAAAATCAGAAATTGAGACAGTTATATTGTGCTCTTCTGACTGAAATAGATTACAGGTGAAAATTGGTGAAAAACAATTTGCATCTCTCATGTTTGTAGCCTGTTAGAAATTTTCACGATGTGACAATTGGTCACACGAATGTAAGAACCTATCATTCAGAATAATTGTGTTTCTAGTCAAAATTGGAGTTGTTACTGAGGTACAACTATCAGAAAACAGTATTTCAATATTTCAATTTAAAAACCAGGTCAGAGTCCAACACGTTTGTTTAGTGTCACTAGCTTTCGGAGCACAGCTTCTTCAACAGGTGAGTGACTCTCAAACCTGTTGGACTTTAACCTGGTGTTGTAAGACTTCTTACTGTGCCCACCGTAGTCCAACACCGGCATTTCCTCTTCATGAATTAAGAAAGTTATATGGAGCAGAAACTTTGTGTATTTGAGAATCACCAGTTTTCTGGAAAGAAAATGTACAGATTTATATCAGGCAGGGTTCTCTGGAATCCTTGCATGTATTTGGGCAGCACAGTAGCACAAGTGGATAGCACTGTGGCTTCCAAGCGCCAGGGACCCAGGTTCAATTCCTCGCTGGGTCACTGTCTGTGCTGAGTCTGTACGTTCTCCCCATGTCTGTGTGGGTTTCCTCCGGGTGTTCCTGTTTCCTCCCACAGTCCAAAGATGTGCAGGTTAGCTGGGCAGCACGGTAGCACAAGTGGATAGCATTGTGGCTTCACAGCACCAGGGTCGCAGGGTCAATTCCTCGCTGGGTCACTGTCTGTACGGAGTCTGCACGTTCTCCCCGTGTCTGTGTGGGTTTTCTCCCACAGTCCAAAGATGTGCAGGTTAGCTGGATTGACCATGGTAAATTGCCCTTCGTGACCAAAAAAGGTTAAGAGGGGTTATTAGGTTACGGGGATAGGGTGGAAGTGAGGGCTTATGTGGGTCGGTGCTGAGGGCTTATGTGGGTCGGGGGGAGTTCTGTTTGTATTACTGTGGAATTGAAATGGGAGGCATGGGCCACCTTCCTATTGAAGGCTATCAGTAGTTAAGAAGTGGATACTCACCCTCTTACACTAATTGTTCACATTTATCACTTTTTTTGAGTTTGAACTTCATTCATTGGAGTTCAATATCCTGTGATTAATTAAAGGTAAGAAAAATACCATTATTCGAGAAGAGTTGAAGGGATAAACCGGAAGCTATCGACCAGTCAGCCTAACCTCAGTAGCGGAAAAACTAATGGAAGCAATTCTGAGAGGCAGAATGAATCTTCATTTGAAAAGGCAGGGATTAATCAACAATAGTCAGCATGGTGTTGTTAAGGAGAGGTCATGTCTGACCAACTTGATTAAATTTTTCGAAGAGGTGACCAGTTGTGTATATGAGGAAAGTGCAGTTGACGTATTCTACTTGGATTTCCGCACTTTTGATCAGGTCCCACATGGGAGATTGATAGCAAAGGTAAGAGGCCATGGAATCCAAGGAAATTTGGCAAATTGGATCCAAAATTGGCTGAGTGGCAGGAAGCAGAGGGTGATGGTAGAGGGGTGTTTTTCTGACTGGAAGCCTGTGTCTAGTGGTGTCCCAGAGGGATCAGTGTTGCGGCCCTTGCTGTTTGTGGTTTGTTTAAATGATTTAGATATGAATGTTAGACGGTTAATCAATACGTTTGCAGATGATACGAAAAGTGGTGAGATGGTAAATAGTAGGGAAGATAGCCTTTGATTACAGGAAGATATAGATGGCCTGGTCAAATGGGCTGATCAGTGGCAAATAAAGTGTGAGGTGATGTGCTTGGGCAGGACAAACAAAGCAGGGCAGTACATGATAACCGGCAGGACCTTGGGAAGCACTGAGGATCAGAGGGACCTTGTGCATGTAGACCAGTCCCTTAAGGCAGCGGAGCAAGTGGATACAGTGATTAAGAAGGTATATAGTATACTTGCCTTTATTAACCGAGGTATAGCGTTTAAGAGCAGCGAGGTTATACTGGAACTGTATAAAACATTGGTTAGACTACAGCTAGAGTATTGTGTGCAGTTCTCGAATTCACATTATGGGAGGGATGCGATCGCACTGGAAAGGATGCAAAGGAGATTTACCAAGATGTTGCCTGGGCTGCAGAGTTTTAGCTATGAAGAGAGATTTAATAGGCTTGGATTGTTTTCCTTGGAGCAGATGAGACTTTGATTTGATTTAATTTATTATTGTCACATCTATTAGTGAAATACATGTGAAAAGTATTGTTTCTAGCATGCTGTACAAACAATGCATACAATACATAGGGAAGGAAGGAGAGACTGCAGAATATAATGTTACAGTTATAGCAAGGTGTAGAGAAAAGATCAACTTAATACGAGGTAGGTCCATTCAAAAGTCTGATGGCAGTAGGGAAGAAGCTGTTCCTGAGTCAGTTGGTACGTGACCTCAAACTTTGGCATCTTTTTCCTGACAGAAGAGTATGTCCGGGGTGCGTGGGGTCCTTAATTATGCTGGCTGTCTTTCTGAGGCAGCGGGAATTGTAGACAGAGTCAATGGATGGGAGGCTGGTTTGCATGATGGATTGGGCTTCATTCACAACCTTTGGTAGTTTCCTGCAGTCTTGGGCAGAGCAGGATCCATACCAATCTGTGATGGAACCAGAAAGAATGCTTTCTATGGTGCATCTGCAGACGCTGGTAGTCGTAGGTGACATACCAACTTTCCTTAGTCTTCTGAGAAAGTGGAGTCATGGGTGGGCTTTCTTAACTATAGTGTCAGCATGGGGGGGGGGGGGGGGGGAAACCAGGATAGCTTGTTGGTGATCTGTACACCTAAAAACTTGAAGCTCTCGACCCTTTCTACTTCGTTCCCATTGATGTAGACAGGGGCATGTTCTCCATTACGCTTCCTGAAGTCGATGACAATCTCCTTCGTTTTGTTGACATTGAGGGAGAGATTATTGTCGTCGCACCAGTTCACCAGATTCTCTATCTGATTTCTGTATTCTGTCTCGTCATTGTTTGAAATCCTACCCACTACTGTGATGTCATCAGCAAATTTGAAAAAGACTGAGTGCGGGGGGGGGGGGGGGGGGGGGGGGGGGAAGCATGATCGAGATGTATGACCTCATGAAGGACATAGAGTGTTCAGGAAGATACTTTTTGACTTGGTGGAGGGATCAATGACCAGGGGCATAGATTTAAGATATGGGGCAGGAGGTTTAGAGGGGATGCAAGAAATACTTTTTACCCAGATTGTGTGGGAGTTTGGAACTAGTTGCCTAAAAGGGTGGTGGAGGCAGAGACCCTCACAACATTTAAGAAGTATTCAGATGTCGTGCACTTGTGATCCCAAGGCATAAAAGGCTATAGGCCAAGTGCTGGAAAATGGGATTAGAAAGTTTAGGTGGCTGTTTTTGACCGGCACAGAAGTGATGGGCCAAAGGGTGCTGTATGACTCTGAGATCTAAAAACAGTAAAGCTGATTATTGTGGTAATTTTTATAAATATAAAATTAATTAAACAAATGTAATTTTTCATGGAATGGTTTGTGTCAGGTGAGATCCTGAACTCATTTATTCAGTGTGGAAAAAGCAGGCATGATATTCAGTACCTAAAAGTGCTCAGCACATTGTAATCTGAACACCGAGGATTGTTCCAAATCATTAAACTTATTTTCTTGGAGCATTGTGTTTATCACAGCTGTTAATTTATGAATTAAATGTGAATAGATTTGGTCTAAATACTCATTCCTTTTATGCTTTGAATTCGGGCAGCTGAAATTGTACGAAGATTGATTCAGACTAAACTTTGCCCATGGAGTGACGTTGTTTTTATTTCTGGATAGATCAATTCCGTTCGTGTCCTGTGAACTACAGAAGTCCTGTGATGACCCTTTAGATAACTTGGTTAATCAGGGGTCTGATCAAATAGGTTGAGATCCATTTTTCTGGGAATATGTTCATGTGTACATTAAGATGGAAGAACAAAGCTACGTGGAAGGCAGAAAATCATTTTTTATAGCACCTTTAATTACATCAAGATGTCCCAAAATCATTTTGCAACCAATGGAGTACTTTGGAAGTGTAACCACATGGTAATATTCTAAAACATGGTAGCCAATTTTTTACATCAAAGCACCCATTTCAACAATTAGCATATTACCAGATGACAGAGGACATACTAAAAAGATGAGCCGTACCTAAAGTTGGTAAGTCTGCTGGTTCAGATGGAATACACCCTAGATACTAAAGATAAGAAATAGAAGAAGCATTGATTACAATCTTTCAGTCCTCATTGGATACAGGAGGAGTGCAAGTGCAATGTAGGGGTGTTAATGTTATATTGCTGTTCAAGAAAGAGGAAGAGATAAACCAGGAAACTACAGGGGTTACTGGAAGACATTATCAGAAGAGTAACACATTTTCATTTGGAAAGAGTTTGTCAAGGAGCGACAACATGCATTTATTAAAGACAAATCATTTCTGACTCGTATGTTTGCATCTCTAATGAGGTGACAGAAAAGGTTGTTCAAGATTAATGCAGTAGATATATATATATATCTATAGACTTTCAGAAGTCATTGAATAATGTGCTACAAAGGAGACGTGTTAAGAAGATGGAAGTCCATTCGATTAAGGGGAAAGTGGGGGTATGAATATGGTTTTGACTTAGTGACAGGAAGGATAGATGATTTTCAGACTGAGGTAGTTTGCGTGTTGTTTCCCAAGGATCAGTGTTGGGTCCTTTATTTTTTTGAATTTTTATCACCGGTTTCTGTTGTTCGAAACAGGATTATAGGACAGAAGGGTAGGGCTAACATACGACATACGGAGGACAGGAGAGATTAAATGACAAAAGATGCATGATACAAGGCCAAAATGAGTCATAATGACAGAAATAAAGAAACAAAAGATGTCCAAGTATAATCTAAAAGGCAGGACCATGAATAGTTGCTGTCTGAAAGCAAATAAGAGGCAACAAAGAGAAGCAAAAAGAAAAAAAATACCTGCAAAATGGGGCATTCTGATCAAAAATGTTGAACTCATTGTTGAGTCGATAAGGCAGTAAAGTGCCCAATCAAAAGAAGAGGTCCTATTCCTTGAGCTTGCACTCATCTTCACTGGAACACTGCAAGAGGCCGAGGAGAGAAAGATCAGATGAAAACAAGATGAAAATTTAAAATGACAGGCAACTGAAAGTTCGGCTTTAGGCAATTGAGATTTTTCAATTCAGTATATATGTGTAGAGCTATTAGAAGAAATATCCAGCTAGATCTCTTGAGTTAACAAGTATGGAGGTAGTTTTGCTAGTAAAACTCACTAGGGTAAAAGTACTCTCTTCACATGCAGGATAAATTGTTGTTCCCTTCACTATTGATATTCTTGCGAACTGTCCTGATAAGTGCTAGTTGAAAAGCTTCCACAGCATGTCTTTTGTTTTCAGAAATTCTCTAATCTGTATGACCAAAAATCTATTTGAAAGTATAAACCTTCATTAAATGGTAAAAACATGTCCTAAATCCTGTGACATACACACACCAACGCCCAAAATCACAGAGCAAGTTACAGGATGCAGATGGGGAATTGATAACAATTAAAGTCCATAAGAAAAAATAAAATTACATTCAGATACCCCATTGGTAGTGTTGAAATTTCAAGAGTGTAGTGGCGAATGTAAGCTGGTTGTTTTTAATAAAGACAGTCTATTTTAAACTGCAATTCATCTTTTTCCATTGTCGATGCTATGACATTTAAGGTCCTTCCAATTAAATGTCTCTATCTGTGTGAGGTATTCCCAAAGTAATAGAGATGGGGGCGGGATTCTCCGACCCTTCGTGCCGGAATCGCGGCCGCTGCGGGGGCGGAGAATAGCAGTTCACGCCGGAAATCCGGCGTGACGGCCCTTCCGCGATTCTCCGCGGACTCATCAGGTACGTGCGCGGACGAGGCGGGTGTGGGACTTAGTCCCCAGAAGGGAGAATCCCGCCCAGGGTCTTGAACTTGAGAATAGCAGAAAGAGCGAGGTGATGTTATATTATGCAATTTTTTGTTGTTTTTGGTGCATTCTGCAGATTCCTCTTTTGTTGTAAAGAAGCAGATGCTTATTGTCATTGTTTCACAAGTAGGGTTCCGACCATGTTTGGCACAAAATGAAGGACAATCATATTAACAACGCAGCTTAAATCTCCCACTGTCAGTGCTAAAAATGAGCCATTGAAACAGCCTATCTGTTTCTCAGCATCCGACTTGCACAATTGGCTTTGGTAGTCCTTCTTTGTTCTTAGAAGTTTCTGAAGCCAGGATGTCTGGTGTCCTATTGTCCTTATGTTTTGCAGGAAGTTCAGACAACTTTACAGGTGTAAAGTTCATCAGGGAACTGTCGGGACCTGTTCCCTGGAAATCCACCTTGAGGCTGCTGGACAGGAAAATTGGAAATGAAAATGATAATCGCTTATTGTCACATGTAGGCTTCAAATGAAGTTACTGTGAAAAGCCCCCATCAGGCCAATTAGCACCTCAGGTGACTTCTACAGCCAACCTAAAACAGTGGCCGGAATTCTCTGATTTGCCGGCGCCTGGGGGTTTCCCGACGGCGTGGGGCTGCCCCACAATGGGAAACCCCATTGACTAGCCGGCGTGACGGAGAATCCCGCCAGCGGGTCCGGGCAGAAATGTGGCAGGGCAGAGAATCCAGCCCAGTGTCTTTGCCCACTCCCCCACCCTATCCTCGTAACTCCATAACCTTACCAAACCTTTTGAACCTAAGGGGAAATTTAGCATGGCCATTCCACCTAACCTGTTCATCTTTGGACTGTGGAAGGAAAACGGAGCACCCAGAGGAAACACATGCGGACACGAGGAAAACAGGCAAACTCCACATAATCACCCAACGTCAGAATTGGACCCAGGTGCCTAGCGCTGCAATGGAGCAGAGCTAAACACTGTACAATCGTGCCACTCAGTCAATTAAGTACTTCTTTGAAATGTAGGAAATGCAACAACCAATTTGCAAAAGCCTGATCCTACAAACCATAATTAGATATGAGAAATTCATCACTATTGAGAGCCGCAACGGCGCCATAGCTTCACCCATCTCATTTGCATTGAAAGTCGGAAGTTGCGGTGCACCTGAAAGGGCTTCAGAGGACTCCTCATTGATGGTTCTGCCGGGCCCTATCATTTGAGATCTCGGACTGATTGTGCAGCAATTATATCACTTTCTACAACAGTTATTTTTAGGTCTGTTCCTAGCAGGTACAGAGCCTGTTAGGATTGCATCCCTTTAAAGCAATAAATGTTCAACATCTTGCGCTGCCATGGCTTCCCTGACACTTCACCTTCCAGCACCCCACAACCCTCCAACCGTCTGACCTAGCTCCTGTGGCCCTGGTCAATGGCTTCTCTCCCCTTGGCTCCTTCATCCCGCAATGTCAGAAACAGCACATGCTGAAAGGGTTTTTTCTGCCTGGGGGGCGGGTGTGGGGGGTTGTCTGTAGATAGAGAGGAGCCTGGGTCAGATGAGCTGTAATTAAAACATACACAGCTACATTGAACATGGAGCTAAAGGGGCCGGTCTTCAGCTCATGATGCAAAATGTGAACCTGGCTTCACCAGTATTGCCATATCCCATTAGGCCTCTGCACTGACTTCATCATTGGACTCATACCACAACCTGGAGAGTTGCAGCCAATGACATGGTAGAGTCCTCCTTCATGCAGTCAACAGTGAACACCCCCATTTCACCGCTGTCCACAAGGTCTGGGCAAATGATGTTGGTTGATGAATGAACGTTGACAAAAATACTTTGAAATATGGTTTAATGTGACTTCAGAAAGGCATTAGTTGTGACAGTGCAGTACTCCCTTTGTACTGAATTGGAGTGTCAGCCTAGATCTTGTGGTATCGAGAATTAGTGAAACTTGAACCTCCACTGTTATGAATCTAAGGTGAGAGTGCTACTGGTGCCTGCGTAATCCCGTTGAATATTTTGAGATAATGAGCATAGGGGGAGGGGCAGATATCTATGAATGTTGCTTGTACAGACTTCTTCAGCATTTCATACGGGCACACAAGATTATTCGTGAAAATAAGAATGCATGGAATTGCAAGAAACGTTGAGACAGTGGTTGGTAATTAGTTGGGGCTAAGTAACAGTAGTGATAAAGTTTTTGATCTCAGATTGGCAAGATGTAATAAATGGTATTTCCTGGGGATTTGTAGTTTGCTGATATCATTAGGTTAAGAAGTACAAAGTTGTGGATGAGAGGAAGAAGTTACAAGGAACGTAAACAAGTCTAAGTAAATGAGCAAAACTATGGCAGGTTGGTGTTCAATGTGGGGTAGGACAAGATGACAATCATGACTTCGGATTGAATCAAAATATTTGTTGTGGCGTGAGCAATAAAGGAATTTAGATATCCATTTTGGCAAATCACTAATAGCTGGGCATAGGTACAAAAAATAGAATGGACAATCGGGATGTTGCCTGAGGCCAGCCCCCTGATGCTCCGCGCACAACCGGCCGAGTTCCCGATGGCGTGGGTCTCTCATGGTCTCATCCGTCGGGTACTCAGTGTGGCGGCAGCGGACTCAGTCCAGCGCTGCCTTAGTCGGGATTGGCCGATCCGCGGGTAGGGGGTCTTTGCCAGGGACTGGGGGCACTGTGGTGGGTTGGTCCGGTGGGGACGAGCCAGCCAAGGTGGGGTGGGGGGGCACTATTTCACAGGCCAGGTCCGCAAGCGGCCAGCGCCATGTTGCATGGCACAGCCGCTGCAGGCCGCCGCCATGCGCATGTGCGACCACGGACCCGGCAATTCTCCGGGCCATATCGGCAGCTAGAGCCAGGACCTCTATTCTGCCTTGACGCTAGCCCCCAGACAAACGGAGGATCGGTGGTCATTTTGCGCCATTTATTCTGTCGTAAAACTCCACCGTTCCCATGCCAGCGTGGGGACATAGCCTCAAAATTGGAGAATCCAGCCCAGGAGTCTAGATATTTGCAAATCACTACCCAAAGGGCTGCTGTCCAATATCAAATTGAAATTTTCAGGACTAAGATTGATAGATTTTTGTTCGGTATAACAATCAACAAAGCTGGGGAAATAAAGTTGATCAGCATTGATTGTCAGAGTAGGCTTGAAGGGCTGTTCCTAGGTTCACTCCTACTGTTTTCTTTTCTTCATTTACGTGCAACTACTGCTATCCGCTAATGTGCATACCACAAAGTTTAGATGCTTGGAAACATCACTCTTTAAACTTCCTCAGTCTGAAGGACGATGGTAGTTATAGTTACGTCTACTTACCATCCAATGCTAAAATATCCACCCTTTGGCCAGTGTGGTACCCTGTTGATGCCAGCAAGGCACTCTGCAATGATAGTCTGGCACCCTGAGATTGCCACTGGGTGCCAGCCTGGAGGGGCTGCGAAGGTGTCCAAGTGGCACTGCCAATCAGTATGGGCACTGCCAGGGTGGCTGATTGGCACTGCCAAGCTGGCATTTTGTGCACCCATGCAATCGGGCCAGTAGTGCCCAGAGTGTGTCTTCCGGGGGGGGGGGGGGGGGGGGGGGGAGGGGTTCTGGGATATTGCTGGGCATCGTCCCATAGTATATCCGGGCTGCGCTGGGGTGGGGGGGGGGGCGCCGTCAGGCATCATTTTGGGAAATGGCGTCCCAATCTCTCGCTACACTGGGGACGTTCCGGCGAGCCCTGCTCCCTCCCAAAACGGGGCTATGTGCGACCTCGGACGCGCGTTACCCATTTTGGTCCCGTTGCAAGTCACGTTGAATAATAATATTAATCTTTATTGTCACAAGTAGGCATACATTAACACTGCAATAAAGTTACTATGAAAATAGCCATGTGTTTCTCAGCACTGCGAGCGTCGGGAAACATGCGGCTCAACATGCTCGCTGGGGACTTTGTTCCCTTTTGGGAGAATCGCGACCCTTGTCTTTTCTATCCTTTAATGCATTCATTAATGTTTTACTTGAAAGCCTCAGCCCCTCCCATAAACCTGGGTATCAATTTGACCTCTGTGCAGTGAATTATGATTGTTAGTTGAACGCAGATAATGGAATCAGAATTATGTCTGCATCAACTCTCACAAACTTCTACAGATGTGTGATAGAGACCATCCTATTCGACTGCATCACAGCCTGGAATGGAAACTGCTTGGTCCAAGATCGCAAGCAAATGTAGAGTGTTGTGAACTCAGCGCAACGCGTCACACAAGCTTGCCACCCCCACATTGATTCTGTATACACCTCCCGCTGCCTCAGGAAGGCAGGCACCGTTATCAGAGACCCCTCCCACCCAGGCATTGCCTTCTTCCAGACCCTTCCATCAGGCAGAAGGTACAGAAGTCTGAACACCCGCACATCCATACATAGGAAATGTTTCTTTCCCACAACCATAAGACTCCTCAACAACTCCCCCTCGGACTGATCTGTTCCCTGTAAGAACACTATTCACGATGCCCTATGCTGTTCTTGCACATGTATTTGCTTTGTTTGGCCCCTCGTTCCGCACTGTAACAATCACTGTTTGTCAATGTACCATTTGTCAATGTTCTCTGTTGATTATTCTTTTTGTCTACTATGTACGTACTATGTACGTACTATGTACGTTCCCCCGGCCGCAGAAAAATACTTTTCTCTGTTGTCATGTGAGAGTACCTTTAAGAAATGGGGGGGGTTAGAAAATAGCTGTAGTGGATATATCTTTAAGAAATGGGTGTTTATAGAGAGCTGCAGTGATGTCAGAGAGTGGGTGGAGCTAGGTTGCCTGATTGCTTTTACTTTCGCTTTGGGTTCGCAGCTACAGGGTGTGTTTAGATTTATTTTAGATTTGGAGTAGCTGCAGTCACAGCAAGATCTGTATGAATCTCTGCAAGCTTATGAACGTTCATTGGTGATTTCAATGTGGTAACTGTTCTCAGTAGTGAAGTTAAACCTGATTCTTTTGTCTTATGGATGTTGCAAGGAAAGATTAAGAATTGCTTAGAGAGTACTGTATTCTTTGGGGGATTTATTTGGGGGATAGTTGTTAAGATGTTTACTGTGGATTTATAAAGTGTTAACTGGTTTCATAAATACACCGCGGTTTAATTTAAAAGTACTGGAGATTTCTGTTGCATCACACCTGCAGAGTGAGCCCGTGTGGTCCCCATAACCACAATCTATTAAAAGTTGTGGGTCAGGTGAACTCCATAATACACTTTGGGGTTCTCGAAACCCTGGCCGATAGCACTGTACTTCGGTTCATTTAACAATAAATCAAATAAAATCAAATGTTCAGTTAACTCAATGTTCCAGGAAGTTTAGATTCTTAAGTTTGCTTAGGTTAAATTTTTCACTGTGAGCAAACTTACTCAGTTATTTCTCAAACAAATTTGTTGAAAAACTAGAGGATACATTTTAAACTTTTAATGAGTAAAGTTTGTGGCGCTTTTTTTCAGGAAGTGTTTTGAATATTTATGGAAAGCAAATAAACGTTTCTGAATACACACCTGTTCTATTTTATAAATATCAGAGTGCATATTTCTATGATCCCAGTTGATGTCACTAGCTGGTTGGCACTAGTTCAAATGCTGCATAGCATACATTATTTTTTCAAATTTTATTAATGCAATTAACATCTTAAAATTTCTTAGTGAAATGGGTCACCTATTTTACAGAAGACTTCTTTATCCTTATACTTATACTTTATCCTTATACTCCAAGCCATTTGTAGCATAGGCTAACATGCTATTTGCTTTCTTAATTATTTGAACACAAACATTACCCAGTCTCTCATCGGATTAAAATAAAATTCTGTTTTTCTATTTTTCCTATGAACCCCACATATTCTGAATGATACATTGCTGCCCACTCATTTAGCCTATCCAAATGTTCAGCAACTTCTTTGTGTTCTTCTGTCAGCCTACTTTTACACCCAACTTGTATCATCAGCAAACTTGGAAATTACACTGGGTTGCGAGTGGTGCAGTGATTAGCACTGCTGCTTCATGGCGCCGAGGACCCCGGATTCGATCCCGGCCCAGGGTCACAGTCATTGTGGAGTTTCCACATTCTCCCTGTGTCTGCATGGGTCTCACCCCCATAATCCAAAAATGTGCAGGCTAGGTGGATTGGCCATGCTAAATTGTCCCTTAATTGGGAAAAAAAAATTGGGTACTTGAAATTATCTGTTTAATGTCCCTGCTATTTCCTTATTTCCCCATTATCTCTGCCTCTAAGGACCCTCTCTCAAAGGAAATAATATTTATTTTTGATAATAAGATTACCTTAATATCCTATTTTACCTTTTCATCTTTTTTTTGTCAAACTTCGCCGAATTTTAAAATCCTCTCAAGATTACCACTGTTTTTGCAACATTATAAATCTTTTCCTTTAGTCCATGGTTTCCCAAACATCAAGCCGCGGAACCCCTAGTGACCGACCGAGGGAATCGTGCCTGTTCAACTATTCTCAAAATCTTGGTGCTCCTTATTGTGCCGCAAAATAGGTGCGAACACAGAAGTATTTTCTAACTATATGCATATATTAATTTGATCCAAACTAAAAAGTTCTCTGATTAAAATTACTCATTTTAAATGGGAGGAATGACACTGAAAAGCTGATTTTAACTTCAGACACGTTCATTGCTCTCTCCACCACACATTCATATCTCTGTTTCACATTCACGCACACTCATGTCTATCTCACACATTCACACACACTCGCCGACAGAAACACACTTACCCTCACATCCTCAAGTGCACAAACACACTCACAAAACCATTCCGAGGCCAGAACCCACCCTACTCCATTCCTGAGGCCAGAAACCACCCACCTTCCCCCTCCTTACCGGAGGCCTGGACTTCCCTTTACCTGTTTGCTGAGAACTAACCCCACCCCCCCATCCACTTCTTCCCAAGGACAACCCCCCCCCCAATGCTTTGCCGAGGGCAGAACCCCCCCCCCCCAATCCGTTTCCCAGGGCTAATTCCCCCCCCCCCCTTTGCCAAGTCCAGACGCCTCCCCGTTACTTTTCTGAGGCCACAACACACACCCCAGTCCTTTCGCAATGCCAGAAACCCCCCTTTCCCAAGGCCAGAATACCCCCAACTTTCTGAGGCCAGTTGAGCCCCCCTCCACTCCTTCCAAGGGCCAGAGCCCCCTCCCCCTCCCACTTTCCCAAGGCACCCCTTCTCAAAGACTAGACCCTCCCCCCCAATTCCAACAGCCAGATAGTTCCCCCTTCCTGATGCCAGAACCCCCACCCCCAGCGTTTCGTGCCACGAACCTCACGCTCCTTTCCTGAGACCCGAACTTCTCCTTTCCTGAGGCCATCATTTTACTTAACGTAGTTCCCCAATCTATTTTAGCCACCTCGTCCCTCATTTACATTGTTTTGTTTTGTTCAGACTTAAACCTTAATCTAGGTTTAAATAAAGCGCTCTCAAATATGGTGTACAATTTCACATATTATGATTACTCTTCCTGGTGGCTCCTTTACTGTGTAGAGTTGTTGGTTAATCCTCATTGCACAAGACTAGATCCAAAATAGCCTGTTCCCTAGTTAGTTCCTCCATATGATAATCGAGAAAATTGTCATGAGATGCATTTCATAAACTTGTTCTCGACATTATTATGCAAATTTATTTCACCCAGTCCAGGTTAGATTATAGTCTCCCATGATTCCTGATTATCCCTATTACGTGCACCTCTAATGTCCTGGTTTGTATATAACCCAGCACTATAATTACCATTGGGGTTGTATTATCTACTCCCATCAGTATTTCTGTCTCCGTTTCTTCGTTTCATCTACCATGGCTGGATTTTTCAAGGTAAGATTCTTTCTTACCTTTTTGCCAAAAATCAACTCTGATTATTTTGCAGATTTCTTATGTGAAGAACTTGGACATGTAGATTTCTACTGAATTTTTTCTTTAGTAGGGATTAATATGCTACTTTTACATTAATTATTGAACTAACTGGCATTTTTAATGCACGTTACAGTTTAATGTTTTCCCTGTTCTGTTTTTGATCTTGCGTATCACAAGCCTTTCTCTGTCTAGCATCACATCTGTCATATTGTTCCCAAGAGCTGCATCTGAGAATTAATTTTTAACAGAACAGCTGCTCTGTTCATAAGCCTTGCGCACATGAAATGCATTCCATAAAAGCTTTACCTAGTAGGTTCCATGATTTGCCAATCTATTACAAATGAACCATTTATTTGAATCAATTTTATGTAATTTCTGGCCATCGTTGGAGACGGTTCATTTCATCCAATATTTACTCCCTAGTGAGTCAAATTCTGCACTTATCAAACACAATTGATACATTTTGAGCTATGTACCCCAAACATTTTGAAAAATGGAGCAAACAAAGAACATGAATTTATGCCCTCAGGATGTCCTCCAGCAGTCCATTACCAGCTAGTTATTTTTGAAGTATAATCACTGTTTGTCCCTTAATTGTTTCACATCATATTTGTCAGCAGTTTTACATCAGTGGCACAGTTGAGTCCACTAGGTGGGATAATGCATGTTTGTACTCTCAAAAAGTAATGAAGTAAAAATCCAAAAATGTTATGTTAAAAATAAAAGTAGGGACTTCCGGTTGCGGCTATGCGGAGCTAAGCCGCACGTTCGGCAGCTCCCGCTACTTAAGGACTTTTGGGCCGATTTGAGGGCCCCAAACGGCGCTGTTTCGACGAATCCCGGTGGGGGAAGGTGTCTAGAGGAGCATTCCCCATAATTTATGGTGCTCACCCGGAGTGGGGCAAAGGAAAAAGCTGCAGCAGCTCCCCAGGAAAAGCGGGGGAAGAAGGACAAAATGGCGGCCGGCGGAACACCCGAGGACTGGTGGAAGTGGGCGCAGGAGCAGCAAGCTGCTCTTCTGCGCTGTTTTGCGGAGCTGAAGGCTGAGCTGCTGGACTCCCTGAATGCGACTACCAACAAGCTGCTTGGGACCCAGGCGGCCCAGGAGGCGTCCATTCGGGAGTTGCAGCAGCAGGCCGCTAAGAGGGAGGAGGAGGCCGTGGTCCTCGTGGGGAAAGTGGAGCTCCCTACTACGAGGTATACCACGAGTCCGGTGGTGGCGGCTGCCCTCAAGATTTGGGGGCAGTGGAGGCGACATAGGGGAGAAGTGGGGAGCTCGATGGAGGCTCCGTTAAGGGGGAACCATAGGTTCGTCCCGGGGAACATTGATGGGGGATTTCAGGGTTGGCACAGAGCGGGCATCAGACAGCTGAGGGACCTGTTTATTGATGGGAGGTTTGCGAGCCTGGGGGAGTTGGAGGAGAAATTTGGGCTCCCCCCGGGAAACATGTTCAGGTATCTGCAGGTAAAGGCATTTGCTAGACGGCAGGTGGAGGGATTCCCTTCGCTTCCGTGAGGGGGGTGAGTGACAGGGTGCTTTCGGGGGTCTGGGTCGGAGAGGGGAAGATATCTGATATCTACAAGGTTATGCAGGAGGTGGAGGAGGCATCAGTAGAGGAGCTGAAAACTAAGTGGGAGGGGGAACTGGGGGAACAGATCGAAGATGGGTAATGGGCTGATGCCCTGGAGAGGGTTCATTCTTCCTCCTCGTGTGCGCGGCTTAGCCTCATCCAATTCAAGGTGCTGCACCGGGCCCACATGACTGGGACGAGGATGAGTAGGTTCTTTGGGGGTGAAGACAGGTGTGCCAGGTGCTCGGGGAGTCCAGCGAACCATGCCCATATGTTCTGGGCATGCCCGGCACTGGAGGAGTTCTGGAAGGGGGTGGCGAGGACGGTGTCAAGGGTGGTGGGATCCAGGGTCAAGCCAGGATGGGGACTCGCGATTTTTGGGGTTGGGGTGGAGCCGGGAGTGCAGGAGGCGAAAGAGGCCGTTGTGCTGGCCTTTGCGTCCCTAGTAGCCCGGCGAAGGATCTTGCTACAATGGAAAGATGCGAGGCCCCCAAGCGTGGAGACCTGGATCAATGACATAGCGGGTTTTATTAAGCTAGAGAAGGTCAAATTCGCCCTGAGAGGATCGGTACAAGGGTTCTTTAGGCGGTGGCAACCTTTCCTCGACTTTCTGGCTCAACGATAGGGTTACTGGGACAGTAGCAGCAGCAACCCGGGGGGAAGGGGGAGGGAAAAGGGGGGGGGGGATGATGACTATGTTTGTTTATTTAATTTAAATTTATTTTAAGTTCTCTTGTTGTTCATTGGGGTTGAGGGGGGTGGGGGGGATGTGATACATGCGTTGATACGGTCTGGGGGGTGTTATAGTTGTTATGGGTTATTTTGTTGCATTTCATTGTTTGTCGTTATATTTTATATTTTCTGTAAAAAATTCCAATAAAAATTATTTTTAAAAAATTAAATAAAAGTAGCTGTCAAAACTCAATAGTCTAAAAACCACTGTGCTGCACACTTCGTTCAGTTTCGGTAGGCTGACAATACAGCTTTGCCCACCAAAAATAAACTGTGCAGTACTGAGAAATTAACTATTCACACTTCAGTGTAAATGTTCCAGCTTCATGCTAGCTGCTAAAAATGTGATCAGAGAATTAATTATTTTCATGTCTAAAGATTAGTGGTGCGTCTTATTCCAAAACATAATTTATGGAAAAGAAGGCCTGAGAAACAATGCTTACTGATACAATGTAGTGAAGAGATAATGGGAGAATGAAATTTCAAATGCCATGGAGGGAACTGGGAGGCAGGAAAATGACTTTATTTGCTTCCTGTCAAAGTTCAATGATATGCATTCATGGTATCATGCCTTATTGAGTAATCTGTAAGGTTTTAACATTAAGCTACCATTTACATTTTATTTACATTTTAAAATTTGAATTGTTATCGGATTACTTTCAGAATTGTATTATTTGAATACTTAAGTGTAAGACATTATTCTGCACTTCCTCCTACATTTGCTTTCTGCTAAATTTGACATCTATGTCTCTAATCGGAATGATTTTAGAAAGTCTGAATGACCTTCAACCAAAATGCTCATCTCCATTAATAGAAATTAATAACTGAATTATTTCACCTACATATATACAATGTGATTACTGCAGTCAACAGATCAAGTTAGAGCTTCCAGGTGTTCTTGTTATATAAAGTAGCAGTAAAAACTACATTTTCTCAAGAACACTGCCAGATTGCAATATTTCTGTATTGATATTTGTAGTGGTCATAGCTGCTATTTAAAGGTTACTTAAGTGTTAGTGGCAAGTTTTTTTCTGTTCTGTTCTTGCAAAAGCACAGCATTATGTTCAGCATTTTATTTGCAAATTGGTTACACTAAGTCCGCAATTTTCAACACCTATTTGTGTTGAAAAATGCCTCATGATTCGGAATTTCCTTATTTTCGCTTGGATGTTAGTTTGTGTCATAATTCTGTCAATGATTTCAGTAGAATCGATTAAATGTATACCTGTAGGGAATAAGTAGGTACAACACACTGTTCATTAATCATATAGTAAAACTCTGCCTGCACTTCCTGTCAATATTTCTCATTCTAAATGCCTACATCCACATTTATAATGCAAACAGAACTGCCGACTTAAACTTGTCATACAATAATTATACCCTCCAACCACTCATAGCACTATACTTTTTTAAACGTCCTAAGCTCTCAGCCTATACACCAGAGTTCCAATCAACTCTGCTTCTCAAATGCACTTTGGCTCACTAATTAACTGTAAATAATAAGTCAAAGTATTTAATAAAAATAAGGATCGAATGTAAGATCTAAAATGGAGATTAAAATGCTGCCTCTGTGCCTCTATACAATTATCGTTCACCCTCTAACACCTAGTGTCTTACCACAAGAGATTAAACGGTATTTTATTAAATACTCGTCATCAATAGTCTTAATCTATTTTTAATGTTCCATTCAGTAACCCTCAAGTTGGTCTTTAATCCAATTTCAGTAAATACCCGATGTAAGGAAAAAAAAACAAAGAGCATTAACTCTAAAAGTCAATCGTTGAACATTCAGAATATCTTCTTGTGACATTTCACTTACAAACTGCAGTCCCCACTGTAGGTGCATAATTTCTCCCTCTGTGCACGATGACCTGTATAATGTTTGGCAAACTTTATAAGAGGTGAGCATTACTTTTAATAAGACTTCTCAAAAATGTGAAACAAATTGTAGCAGATTTCTTTTGATTAGTACTGTTTGTAATGTAAGTGAAAATTGTAGATTTCCATATTGCCACCACACTACCACTGGACGAAGCTAGATGGAAATGGGAGGATGAATTGGGGATGGAAGTGGGTTGGGGACTCTGGAATGGAGCACTGAGCACTCCTGCACTAGGCTAAGCCTCATGCATCTTAAACTGATGCACAGAGCCCATCTGACTAGAACCCGAATGAGCAGGTTCTTCCTGGAGGTGGAGGACAAATGTGAACGGTGCCAGGGAGGCCTGGCCAACCACGGGCACATGTTCTGGGCCTACCCAAGACTTGTCGGGTTCTGGACAACCCGCTTCAATGCGATGTCCAGAGTTGTGGGGGTGAGGCTGGAGCCGTGCCCAAGAGTGGTAGCCTTCGGGGTATCGGACCAGCCAGATCTTCATATGGAGAAGAGGACCAACGCCCTGGCTTTTGCATCCCTAATCGCATACCGGAGAATCCTGTTTGGCTGGCAATCAGCTGCAGCATCCCCAGCTGCATACTGGCTGGCAGACCTGGTGAAATTTCTCCACCTGGAGAAGATAAAATACACCATCCAAGGATCAGACACGGGCTTCCACAAAGCATGGGGGCTATTCATCAGCCTGTTCCCGGTTGGGGGGGGCGGGGGGGGAGAAAGAGGAGAGAGAGGAAGACAAGAGAAAGGGGCAGGGAGGGAGGGGAGGGAAGTGAACCCAAGGTGAGCACAAAACAAAGCACGTGGACAAAGAGGAGGAGGGGACTGGCCACGAGACGACCAGGGCAGACGGAACCACTAAGAGGAGAATTAAACTACAAACGAGGGAAGGGGTGGGAGGGGGGAACCTCATGTAATAACTTATAAATAAGCTACAAACATGTTTGCAAATGAAATGAAAATTGCTTATTGTCACACGTAGGCTTCAAATGACGTTACTGTGAAAAGCCCCTAGTCGCACATTCCGGTGACTGTTCAGGGAGGCCGGTACGGGAATTGAACCCACGCTGCTGGCATTGTTCTGCTTTACAAGCCAGCTGTTTAGCCCATTTTGCGAAACCAGCTCATAAACACAGATATACATGTGCTGTTACTCTGTAAAAACTGGAAAACACGAATAAAAATATTTTTTTTAAAGAATATACAAACATAATGTTGAGTATAATTTTAGATAGATATAATACAACTGGTGGGAGGAAAGATAATATATTAATGTCATCATTTAAGAGTATCAACTACTTTACTCTTGTGTAGATTAAACAAGTAAAACCTTGACCTGAAGAACGTCAGCATCAACTATCGGAGCTTTCCGACATACTATAACTGCATGTAGGAGACAACTTAATTAAAAGGACAGCATGTTCCAGGCTGATTTAACATTGTGCTAATTAAGCAGAAAATCCCAGCTACACTTTGTAGAGTATGAGATAAATTAACTAAGGTTGAAGTGTCCACCTGAAGTAAACCGAGCACTTAAGACACATAACTGGCAAATTTGAAATTGATTTTAATGCTGATGGATGATAGTTGAAACGTTTTGACCAGTATATGTGCTGTCCATTTCAAACATGGACGATTTAAGTAGCAAAGTGTATGAGAGCTTCAGTAGTTTTCGGTAGCACTGAATTTTCCTGCTAATTGTTTTCCCTGCATAAAATCAATGTACAGTACAGCCTCAGGTATTCTGCTGTTCTTTCTACTTTTATACTCACCATCTTATAATCTTTCATTCAATAAAATAAAAAGAAACGAGCCATATAAATCTATGGTGACGGGAGCAGGTCAGAGGCTATGAATCCTGTGTGAGTGACTCACCTCCTGACTCCCCAAAGCCTGCCTACCACCTACAAGGAACAAGTCAGGAAAGCAATGGAGTACCCTCCACTTGCCTAGATGAGTGCAACTCCAACAACATTTAAGAAGCTTAACACCATTCAGGATGGATTCTGGGTCATGAAGGTCCAGTTTGGGGACACTGATGAAGGCGTCTTTGCCATTTGCTCCAGCAAAGTACTTGTCAAACCCAGTTGTTGTCTCCACTTAAAAAATATGGAGGCAACTCTGTCAGCATGTTAAGCTGGGTTCAGTGTCAAGGCTGGCCCCCATTTGTGTTAGCCACTTGTTGAAGCTGGCAAAGCTGGATGATACATTTGGGAGGTGGAAGGGGCTGGAGAGAGTGAGTGATCCATGAGGGGCGGTTTGCCAGCATGGAAGAATTGAAAGAGAAATTCAGGCTCTTGGGCTTGGACTCGTTTCAGTCCCTCCAGGTACGAAATTTTGTTCGACAGATATTTTCCGACATTCCCTGTGGCGCTGTTACCATGCTTGGTGGAGAGGACCTTTTCGTGTTCAGGTTTGGAAGAGGAAAATACACCTGGCATATATGGACAGATTTTGGGGGAGGATCTCATCTCAGTGGAAGGAGCTGGGCCCATATTTGAGGAGGATGTGTGGAGTGAGGCCCTTCGCTGGGTGAACACATCATTGTGTGCAAGGCTGAGCCTGATCCAGCTGAAGGTAGTGCTTAGAGCGCACCTTACTAAAGCCAGAATAAGTCATTTCTTTGCCGGGCTTGAGGATAAATGTGAACACTGTTCAAGGGGGCCTGCTAATCACACACACATGTTCTGGTCCTGTCCCAAGCTTGTGGACTTTTGAGTCTCCTTTTTTAGCACCATGAACATTGAGCTTTAGTGGCTGTATTTGGAGTTTCGGACTTGCCAGACCTACGGATGGCGCGGGGGCAGATGTCCTTGTCTTCACCTCATTGGTTGCTCGGAGGCGAGTCCTGTTAAATTGGAGGTTGGCGATGCCACCTAGTGCCTCAGTGTGGCTAGGGGACTTAATGGAGTTTTTGCACCTCGAGAAGGTCAAATACACCTTGCAGGGGTCAACTGAAGGGTTCTACCGGAGATGGCAACCATTTATATTGTATTTCAAGGAATTGGTCACTTTAATCTGCTTGGGGGGAGGGGCTGGAGGGGAGAGAGAGTACATGGAGGGGGTTGTTTTGAGGTGGGGGGGGTTGATTAGATTATTGTTTTCTTATTTTTGTTTAATGTTCGTATTTCTGTATAAAAGTTCAGTAAAAAGATTTTTTAAAAGAATTAGACATTGTTGTTGTTCTTAGAGATTTTCTTCTAATTTGCTTTGTTCCTTTAAACATTAAAGTTATAACATCGGCTGTAACAACCTCAGAATCAGGCTTTTAATGACACATCAAAGTACATGATCCAGTATGTACTCTTGATTATTCAAGTGCATCACACAAAATAATTCAACATGAATACAACGGACACTGGTTTACTCACAACTTTCTCGCTTTAGTCTTTCTCGTTCATGCATTCTACCACTAAATTACAATCCATCAAAGAATAACAATATGAAGACAAACAGATGCACTTAGTTTGTCTTAATATTTTCTGACAATTGTTATCACGGCCAGATGAACATAAGAACTAGGAGCAGGAGTAGGCCATCTGGCCCCTCGAGCCTGCTCCGCCATTCAATGAGACCATGGCTGATCTTTTGTGGACTCAGTTCCACTTTCCGGCCCGAACACCATAACCCTTAATCCCTTTATTCTCAAAAAACTTTCTATCTTTACCTAAAAAAACATTTAATGAAGGAGCCTCAACTGCTTCACTGGGCAAGGAATTCCATAGATTCACAACCCTTTGGGTGAAGAAGTTCCTCCTAAACTCAGTCCTAAATCTACTTCCCCTTATTTTGAGGCTATGTCCCCTAGTTCTGCTTTCACCCGCCAGTGGAAACAACCTGCCCGCATCTATCCTATCTATTCCCTTCATAATATTAAATGTTTCTATAAGATCCCCCCTCATCCTTCTAAATTCCAACGAGTACAGTCCCATTCTACTCAACCTCTCCTCATAATCCAACCCCTTCAGCTCTGGGATTAACCTAGTGAATCTCCTCTGCACACCCTCCAGTGCCAGTGTGTCCTTTCTCAAGTAAGGAGACCAAAACTGAACACAATACTCCAGGTGTGGCCTCACTAACACCTTATACAATTGCAACATAACCTCCCTAATCTTAAACTCCATCCCTCTAGCTATGAAGGACAAAATTCCATTTGCCTTCTTAATCACCTGTTGCACCTGTAAACCAACTTTCTGTGACTCATGCATTGGCACACCCAGGTCTCTCTGCACAGCGGCATGCTTTAATATTTTATCGTTTAAATAATAATACCGTTTGCTGTTATTCCTACCAAAATTAATAACCTCACATTTCTCAACATTGTATTCCATCTGCCAGACCCTAGCCCATTCACTTAACCTATCCAAATCCATCTGCAGACTTCCAGTATCCTCTGCACTTTTCGCTTTACCAATCATCTTAATGTCATCTGCAAACTTGGATACATTGCGCTTGGTCCCTAACTCCAAATCATCTATGTAAATTGTGAACAATTGTGGGCCCAACACGGATCCCTGAGGGACACCACGAGCTACTGATTGCCAACCAGAGAAACACCCATTAATCCCCACTCTTTGCTTTCTATTAATTAACCAATCCTCTATCCAGGCTACTACTTTACCCTTAATGCCGTGCATCTTTATCTTATGCAGCAACCTTTTGTGTGGCACCTTGTCAAAGGCTTTCTGGAAATCCAGATATACCACATCCATTGGCTCCCCGTTATCTACTGCACTGGTAACGTCCTCAAAAAATTCCACTAAATTAGTTAGGCACGACCTGCCCTTTATGAACCCATGCTGCGTCTGCCCAATGGGACAATTTCTATCCAGATGCCTCGCTATTTCTTCCTTGATGATAGATTCCAGCATCTTCCCTACTACCGAAGTTAAGCTCACTGGCCTACAATTTCCTGCTCTCTGCCTACCTCCTTTTTTAAACAGTGGTGCCAAGTTTTCTAATTTCCAATCCACCGGGAACACCCCAGAGTCTAGTGAATTTTGGTAAATCATCATTAGTGCATCTGCAATTTCCCTAGCCATCTCTTTTGGCAATCTGGGATGCATTCCATCAGGGCCAGGAGACTTGTCTACCTTTAGCCCCATTAGCCACTCTATTTCATTATAAAAACTAGTGACCAAATCACTATCTTCAAGACCACTAAGTCATGCATGTGTGATCCTTGCACATTACATCAGTCCCTTAAACTTTAGCAGGAAGCCTTTTTCATAAGCACACTTACACAATGCATTCCTAATTAGCAAAAATCTGTTTTATCTCAGCATGTTCTGATCCCAAAACAGTCACGATATAAAGGTAATCAAATGTGTAAACTGACAGTTCCACGGACATTATCTTTGCACAAGTTTTGGTCATGGAAGACTGAGGACAAATACGAGGATCTTGAATCTTTGGAATTTACTACCTCCAAGAGCTGTCATTACTTAGTCATTTTGTAGAATCCCTGCTTGCAGAAATAGGCCATTCAACCCATTCAGTCTGCACCCACCCTCCAAAAGAGCACTCGACCTAGACCCACTCCCCCACCCTTTCCTCATAACCCTGTAACCTCACCTAACCTTTGGACACTAAGGGGAAATTTAGCATGGCCAATCCACTTAACCTGCACGTTTTTGAACTGTGGGAGGAAACTGGAGCACCCAGGTGAAACCCATGTAGATTCAGGGAGAACTTGCAAACTCCACACTGTCACCCTAGAACCTGTGCTGTGAGGCAGCAGTGCTAACCACCATGTTGCTCTAATTGAATATATTGAAAACATATTGATTGATTTTTGTCCACTAGGGCGTTCAATTCTTACGAGGATGGAGTTGGAAAGTGGAGTTGATATAGAAGTTTAGTTGTAATCTTATTAAATGATGGAGCTGACATTATGGCCTACCCCTATTCCCATTTGTTATGTTATCCTATCTTATTGTTGGTTGTCTTTTCCATGTTTTTGTAGAAAACTGTAAGATAGACACTTTGCGCAACAGATTTCTGAAGCACATTTTCGATTATACCTTGTATGCATTGAACATTGTCGTCTTGAAAGAAAAATCTTCTGCAGCAAATCATAATTCCGACAGCTGAGTGATACTTGTACTGGCCCTACCTCAAAATGATGTTTAAGGATCACAGTTGTTATTCCTCATGCTAGCATGCTGTACTATTTCTTTGAACCTAATGCATGGTTACATAACCTTCTATTCCTGATTAATTTCCCAAAGAAGTAATTCCCATTGCTGCAAGGGCCCTGAATGATCTCCCTGTATTTCATTATATATACCATCTGGACTTCCTAACTGGTTCATGCCGTTGTTCTTAGATTTCTCCATGTCTTTGTTCCTCCCCATCTCCAGCTCCACAGTGCTCCGTTATACCTGTAATTCTGGCCTCTGATTCTGACCTCCTGACCAGCCCTGATTTTAATTGCTCGAACATCGGTGGACATTCCTTTGGCTGCCTGGGCACTACGCTGTGGAATTCCCTCCTAAAGTCTCTCCACCTCCAAAACTTGCTCTCATCCTTTTTATGTCTCCTTAAGACCTTCCTCTTTGTGCTTCGTTTTGGCTATCCACTCTAATCTCGCCTTACTTGAATTAATTGCAAATTTTATTTGGTAACATTCCTGTGAAGAACCTTGGGATATTTTATTATTTTAAAGGTTCTATGTAAATACAAATTATTTCAGCAGAGGCTCCCTGTAACTGAATCCATGTGCATTGCCAGCTGAGACCTGCATTCTTTCCAAGTTATCACTTGTGCTGAAGGCTTATATTTGCTATTTACTTCAGAGCCATGCTCCTGTTCCTCATCTGCTGCAGGAAAGTTTCATCTTATGCTGTTGCTTCCTGAGAGCACACACCTTCTCCTCCAGAGCCTTAAAGATTTCATTCAAGTGGTGGCGCTGTGGCTAGCAGTGTTGCCTCACGGCGCTGAGGACCCGGGTTCAATCCCGGCGCCAGGTCACTGTCCGTGTGGAGTTTGCACATTCTCCATATGCCTGCATGGTTCTCATCCCAAGAGCCCAAAAAATATGTGCAGGGTAGGTGAATTAGACAAGCCAAATTGGGCCGCCTTTGGAAAATTTATATTAAAAAGAAGATTTCATTCAAAATGGTACTTTGTGATCTGCATCTCTGAAATTACATCTGGAGAAGTTAAATTCTGTCAAAATAGTTTGGTTAAGCGGTTTAACTATCTAATTTGCATATTAAAGAAATGCTACACTAGGATATTGTAGCTGTACTATCACTATAGCTGTCCCGCTGTGCACTTGTTAACTGGATGCAATCTTACACAAATCCAATCGTGCAAAGTGACACATTGAATGCTTTACTACCCAGAAAAAAACATATGTTACAATGGTTTAATGCTTTGAAGGACACTAAAGTAGACTTTACACAAATGTATATAAAAGTTCTTTAAAAAAAATCAATGCATTGAAAAGATTAAAGTCTATTCTAGTGGAGTTGCTTTCGGAATTTTATCTATAGCATGGCGAGGTAGAATTTAAAATGTTAATTGCTGTTGTGAAAAAATATAATGTGTAATATATGAGGTGACCAACAATATGAGCAAGGAGTTATATTTTGAGATATTTATAAAGGTTGGTAATGAAGGGATAAGGCAAGGTGATAAGGAAAGTTAATGAGCACAGGATCATTATTAGTGATGACTGGACATCAGATGGTGGAGAATTTGTACGTTAGTCAGCAACTTGGTTCCCTTCTTTACACTTATGCAATGTACTCTGCTTCAATTTGGGCAGTTTAAAACCCTCACTACAACATGTTGCACTGTGTCTATTGACACCACAATTCCAGTCAATGAGTTGACAAATAAATTCAAACAGCTATACGAACATATGAATTAGAGGCAAGAGGAGGCCACTCTCCTCAAGCATGCTTTGCCATTCAATAAGATCATGGCAGATCTGATTGTAATCTCCCACTTAACCCCAATAATCTTTCCCTTCTTTGAGTATCAAGAATTTGTCCCGCTCTGCCTTAAAAATATCCAAAGACTTTCTGCTACCACTGCCCGTTGAGGAAGAGAATTCCAAAGACTCACAAAACTCTGAGAATAAAAATCTCCCATCTCTGTCTTAAACAGTGACCCACAGTTCTAGATTCTCCCACAAGACCAAACATTCTCTCCACATACAGTACTCACCAGTGCCCTGTACAACTGAAGCACAAACTACTTTTGTATTCAGTTCCTCTCGCAACAAATTATAGCATTCTATTTGCTTTCCTAATTACTTGCTTGATCCTCACATTAAATTACCACCTGTCATCGCTTTTTAAAGGGAAGAGCAGCCTATGGACCTCTGGGACTGTTGCAACATTTATATTTTACCTGCTTACTAGCCTTTTTATGATTCATGTGCGAGAACACCCATATCCCTCTGAATTTCAGAGTTCTGCAATCTTTCACCAGTTAGATAATGCATTTCCTTTTTGTTCTTCCTGCCAAAGTGGGCAATTTCACATTTGCCCACATTATACACAATTTTCCCTATCTTTGCCCACTCAATTAACCTATCTATGTCCCTTTATACCCTCCTTATGCCCGCTTCACAACTTACTATCCTACCTATCTTTGTGTCATCGGCAAATTTTGCAACCATACCTTCAGTCCTTTCATCCAAATATTTTTTATGAATTGTAAAAGGTTGCGGTACTAGCACTGATCGCTGTGTCACACCACTTGCTAAATCCTACCAATCAGAAGAAAAAGACCTGTTTACGCCTCCTCTCTGTTTTCCTATTAGCTATCCAGTTTTCTATCCATGCCAATGTGTTATACCCTGCACCATAAGCTTTAATTTTCTGGAATAATCTTGGTGTGGCACCTTATCAAATGCCTTCTGGAAATCAGTAGATCCACTGATTCCCCTTTATCCACTCCTTTAGGGATAATTTAGGATAAATTGGTTACATATGATTTCTTTCACAAAACCATGTTGAATCTGTCCAAATGCATTGGATTTTTCCAAGTGCCTCGCCATAACATCTTTTCAAATCTGATGAAAGCTATCTCAAATCTACTGAATTTTGGAAAAATTAAAACCAACATATCAACTATCTCACTAGTCACTTTTTTCAAGACTCTAGTATGAAATTCACACAGCTCCAACAATTTTCTCAATACCATTCTCCCTGTTGATTATTGTGTTCTTGAGTTCCTCCTTCCCTTCCATTTCCTGCTTTACAGCTATTTCTGGGTTGTTACTTGCACCCTCTAGGATCATCCAACCTTTTCGATCAGGGTTCTGTATTTGCATATTATTCTCACTCAAGGGCTGACGAGAAAATTTCAGAAAGATAATGTTTGGCAGAACAATATCTGAATTTCAGACAAAAACATTGGGGTTTTAGGGAAAGAAACAATTTCTGATTAAACTAAGGTAATGTATGAGCAATAAATGGTTAAGTAAAAAATCTCAACTCGTTACAAAAATGGTCAGCGTGTGAGAGGATCAGTAAATCTGGGTGGGAGTGGGCGTATGTGTTGGTGTGTGGCAGTAAGAGTAAGTGAGAAAGGAGAATCTCCAGTGATGTTATGTGAAAGCAAGACGCATGAAAGGTGGCTCCCAGCAGGTCCATGTTTTTGATCCCTTTTATCCATCTTTTCGGGGGATTTTGATGTTCAAACTCATTTACTCGAGTTAGTTGCTCGTGAGGAATCTGGGGACATTATGGATATATTAAATTTTGGGAAAAACAAGTATTTTGTGGTTGGCCCACTGGGCGGAGGAGTTGGGTTTGGGGGGCTTCCACTCCGTCTGCCCAGGACTAGTTTCTGGTATCTGAGGGTCCAGGTGGCACAGGATTGGATGTGGCGGGCAGCACGGTGGCAAAGTGGTTAGCATTGCTGTCTACGGCGCTGAGGACCTGGGTTCGAACCCCGGCCCTGGGTCACTGTCCGTGTGGAGTTTGCACATTCTCCTCGTGTCTGTTTCACCCCCACAACCCAAAGATGTGCAGAGTAGGCGGATTGGCCACGCTAAATTGCCCCTTAATTGGAAAAAATAATTGGGTACTCTATATTTTAAAAAAAAGGATTGGATGTGGCTTCGTAAATTAAATTACGTCAGACTGGCGAGCAGGGTCAGGGTGGATTTACAGAGGTTCGACGGCCTTCCATTGTCTTTGGCGGGCTGTGTTCAATCCATTAAGATGAACATCTTGCCATAATTCTTGTTTTTATTTCAATGCCTCTCAGTCTTTCTGTGCAAGTTGTCCTTCCATGTGATGGTTTAGTGGGTTTCATATGGGTGGGGAGGACTCCTCGAATTCAGAGGGTCTTAGAGAGGGAAAGACATGTGGGGGGTTGGTCCTGCCGAATTTGTTGTTTTATTATTGGGTGACCGATGCGGAGAAGGTGTTGGGGTGGTGTGGCGAGCAGGAGGCTACCGAGGTGCGGATGGAGTTGGGGTTGTGCAGAGGGTCCAGCTGGAGGCAATGGCATGACTGCTGTTCATGCTCGTGAAATGTTCTTCGAACCCGGTGGTTGTTTCCAATTTGCAGATACGGTGACAATTCCATCAGCGCTTTAAGATAAGAGCAGTATTAAAGTGGGCCTCTATTTATAGGAATCATTTATTTGAGCCAGTGAGATTAGACATCATATTTGGGGGGTGGAAAGGGAAGGGATTGGAGAGGGTAATGGACTTTTTCTTGGAGGGGCAATTTGCCACCTTGGAGGATCTGAAGGAGAAAGCAGAATTTGTGGGGACAGATACGTTGAGGTATTTCCGGGTATGGGATTTTGTTCGGAGGACATTCCCGATTGCACCGTCTACTTTATTGGAGAGGGTTCTTTCCTGTGCAAAGTCGGGGGAGGAAGATATATGTCCGGGATATATGGATCTCGGGGGAGAAGCAGACCCCAATAGAAGAAGTGAAAGCCAGGTGAGAGAAGGAGCTAGGACCCATATTGAAGGAAGAGGTGTGGAGTGAGTCCCTCCACAGGATGAATGCTACGCGAACCTGCACGAGGTTGAGTTTGATTCAGCTGAAGGTGGTGTTCAGGTTGCATTCCATCAAGACCAGAATGAGTCAATGTTTTGAGGGGGTTGAGGATAGGTGTATGCAATGTTCCAGAGGGTTCACAAATCACATGCACACGTTGGTCCTGTCACAAATTGGTGGGTTTTTGACTGTCGTTCATTAACACCACATCCGCTAGTGGCTATATTTGGAGTCTCGAATCGGCCGGAGCTGAGGATGGGCAAAGGGGCAGATGCTCTGGGATTTGCCTCCCTCATTGATTGCTCGAAGGCAAATTTTGCTGAGCTGGAGACAGGGAATGGTACCTTGTGCTTTGACATGGCTAGGTGATTGATCGAGTTTCTGCACCTCGAGAAGGTCAAATTTACAGTTGATTGGATTGGATTTGTTTATTGTCACATGTACCGAGGTACAGTGAAAAATATTTTTTCTGCGTGCAGCTCAGACAGATCATTTAGTACATGAAACGAAAATATGTAATAGGGCAACACAAGATACACAATGTAAATGCAAACACACAGGCATCGGGTGAAGCATACAGGAGTGTTGTATTAATCAGATCAGTCCATAAAAGGGTCCTTTTAAAAGGGTTCTACCGTAGATGGCGGCCTCTCATTTTGCATTTTAAGGAATTGGTCACTGTTAGCTGTCAGTGAGTGGTTGGCAGGGGAGGTGGTTTGTCTCAGGTGTGTTTGTGTTGGAGGGGCATTTCTGTTACTGCTGGTGTTTGTAATTTTTGATATTGGTGTTGGGCTGGTTTTGGTTGTATATTATTTACATAAAAAGCTAAAAGTCCAATAACAATATATTCAAAAAACAAAATCACTGAGAAACCTGAGATTGGGTGTGAGGCAGACTCACGCTCACCCCAACACTCGCTCAACCTCTCGCACAGCCGCACTCCATCACTCGCACTCACTCCCATGCATTCTCACTCATTTTCTCTGTCTCTCTCACTCACTCATTCACACAATCTTTCTGTCTCCTCACTCACTTTCTCTCACACTAACATTCAAACTAAAACTCTCACATTCATATAATACTCTCACACAAACACTCTCACTTTCAAACTTGCTCACTTACACTTTCTCAATTTCTCATACTAACAATCACACTCTCAAACTTAGTCTCTCAAACTTGAACTTGCAAACTTAGGCTCCCTCAAACTTACGCTCTCTCAAACTTAAACTCTCTCAAAATCACACACTCTCACACTCTTAGTCTCTCTCACACTAACACTCTCTCACACAAACACTTTATACGTAGAAACATACATAGAAAATACAAGCAGGAGGAGGCCATTTGGCCCTTTGAGCCTGCTCAAACATTTATTGTGATCATGGCTAATCCTCACGTTCAATACCCTGGTCCACCTTTGTCCCCCATATCCCTTGATCCATTTTGCCTCCTCCTTGAAATTACACAATGTTTTGGCCTCAACTACTTTCTGTGGTTGTGAATTCTACAGATTCACCCTTTTCTGGGTGAAGAAATTTCTCCTCCCCTCAGTCCTAAAAGGTTTACCCCTTATCCTCAAACTATGATCCCAAGTTCCTGACTCCCCACCATCAGGAACATTCTTTCTGAATCTACCCTGTCTAATCCTGTTAGTATTTTATGAGTTTCTGTGAACTCCCCTCTCACTCATCAAATCTCCAATGAATATATTCCGAACCAATGTTGTCAATCCTCGTATGACAAGCCCGCCATCCCAGGATTCAGCCTGGTAAACCTTCGCTGCACTCCCTCTATAGCAAGAACATTCTTCCTCAGATAAGGACACTAAAACTGCACACAGTACTCCCATGTGTGGCATCACCAATACCGTATACAACTTCAATAAAACATCCCTATTCACTATCCTCTCACTATGAAGGCCGATATACCATTAGTCTTCTTGACTGCCTGCTGTACCTGCACGCTTACTTTCAGCGACTGATGCACAAGGACACCAAGGTCTTGCTGAGTATCCACCTCTCTCAATTTAAACCCATTCAAATCATAATCTGCCTTCCTATTTTTGCTACTGAAGTGGATATCCACATTATACTGCATCTGCCATGCCACTCGTTTGTCCAAATCGCGCTGAAGCATCTCTGCAACCTCCTCACAGCTAACTCTCCCACCCAGTGATCCCAGACCAGAACCCTAACAGTGGTTAGGATACGGGATAGGAATCCCAATATATTATTTTAATTTTGTAAGACTATGAGGAAAGGATACTTCGCTCTTAGAGTAATTGCATGAAGAAATAGGAATTTGATATATTCCAGCAAACTAGCACAGCATTAAAATCTTTACCATCATACCAGAAAATAGCTTACAATTACCCCTTAAACAATACAGGTCAATACAATTAATTGCTGTCTTTATTCCGACTTAAATGAGCAGATACCTGCGAACTCCACCACTTGGAGGTCCCCCTACAAGTCACTCACCACCCCGACTTGGAAATATATCGCCGTTCCTTCGCTGTTGCTGAAACAAAATCCTGGAACTGCCTCCCTAACAGCACCCGGGTGTACCTACACCTCGAGACTACAGCGTTTCAAGAAGGCAACTAACCACCATCTTCTGAAGGGCAACTAGGGATGGGCAATAAATGCTGGCCTAAACGGCGACACCCGCATCCCATAAACATGAATTAAAATTTTAAAATCCCCATAACCTGCACATCTTTGGACTGTGGGAGGAAACCGAAGGACCCGGAGAAAATCCACACAGACACGGGGAGGAAGTGCAAACTCCACACAGACAGTCCCCCGAGTCCAGAATTGAACCCAGGTCACTGGAGCTGTGAGGCAGCAGTGCAAATGCACTAAATTTAATTGATTCATTAGATGCATCTCTTTTTAATTTTAGAGTATCCAATTCAGTTTTTTCCAAGTAAGGGTCAATTTTGCGTGGCCAATCCACCTACCCTGCACATCTTTGGGTTGTGGGTGTGAAACCCACGCAGACATGGGGAGAATGTGCAAACTCCACACAGACAGTGACCCAGAGCCAGGATCGAACCTGGGACCTCGGCGCCTTGAGGCAGCAATGCTAACCACTGTGCCACCGTGCTGCCTCAAATTTACATAATGGTGCACTACACTAATGTTCCTCAAATTCTGGAATGGATATTAAAGGTGCAGGTTTGATTACTGCTTGAGGTTTCCCTATTGTGTGACATGTGTGCATGTATGGCAAAATACAACTACATCCTTATGCAGTCCAAGCCAATTACAACAACGATTTTTGCTTGAGTTTTCCTTTCTCCTAAATTACCCCCTAATAACACTAATAATCATCTTTATTATTGTCACAAGTAGTCTTACATTAACACTGCAGTGAAGTTACTATGAAAATTCCATAGTCGCCACAATCCGGCACCTATTCGGGTACACAGAGGGAGAATTCAGAATGTCTAATTCACCTAACAAGCACATCTTTCTGGACTTGTGGAAGGAAACTGAAGCACCTGGAGGAAACCCACGCAGACACGGGGATAATGTGCAGGCTCCGCACAGACAGTGACCCAAGCCGGAATCGAACCTGGGACCCTGGCGCTGTGAAATAAAAATGCGAACCACTGTGCACTGGAGCCTCAAACGCTACCCGCAGAACCTCCTTTCTATAACCTACCAGAACTACCACATGATGAACTTCTGACCATTTCTCATCTGCTTAAATATGTAAAGGTCTCCATTTTCTCATGAATACATTATTTTGAATGTGTATTCCGGTGTACACTACAATTCTATTTCCACATATGCTTTTAGATGCAATTTCTTTATTTCTGAATCTTTCTGCTGTAATTTAACCAACTTTTTGAACAAAAGATATCCGCTTCATTCACCACCCGCTCTTGTTCTTTACCAACCATCTGATCAAACATGGTTTCTGATAACTGAACGTGAGCCTCCCTATCGGTACACCTGAAATTCTCTTCACCCTGTGGCTTTGTGATCTTGTCATCACACAATGGGAAACCCCCAGGATATGCTTCTTGCTCCACATCAGTTGTTTGACTTTCCACTGGTAGGCTGCACTCCCATCTAATCCAGCTATGTCATTACTCAGAATAAATTGTATCACTGAAAAAGGTTATTTTTCTATCACTCCTACCTCTTCACCATTTTTCACCAGATTCTCTAACCTTACCTTACAGAAATATAATTTACAGTACAGAAGAAGGCCATTTGGCCCATCGGGTCTGCACCAGCTCTTGGAAAGAGCACCCTACCCAGGCCCACATCTCCACCCTTGCCCCATAACCCAGTAACCCCACCCAACAAAGGGCAATTTAGTCTGGCCAATCCACCTAACCTGCACATCTTTGGACTTTGGGAGGAAACCGGGGCTCCCGGAGGATACCCACGCACACACACACGGGGACAACGTACAGACTCCGCACAGACAGTGACCCAAGCTGGGAATTGTACCTGGGACTCTGGAGCTGTGAAGCAATTGTGCTAACGACTATGCTACCGTGCTGCCCCAAATTTACATAATGGTACACTACTCCTCTCACCACTGATTCGACACGTTACCACCTTCTCTGTTAATGCTCTTTCCAAACAACATAATTCCTTATCTTTCACCATTGAAGACCGACTTGCTTTTATATCCCTTGAGGTCTTAATCTCCTTACCTACTCCACCTTATACATATGAGGAAACCTTACCCTCACAAATAAAATCCTTAAAAGTCTGGTACCTCTTCATCCATCAACCTCAACAGTTGGTTTCCTCTGTTGCACCTCTTCTACTGGAGCAACAGTTTTTCTTCCCAATTTAATAAACCCCACTAGCTTATAATAATAATCTTTTATTGTCACAAATGAAATGAAATGAAAATCACTTATTGTCACGAGTAGGCTTCAATGAAGTTACTGTGAAAAGCCCCTAGTTGCCACATTCCAGCGCCTGTCCGGGGAGGCTGGTACGGGAATCGAACCGTGCTGCTGACCTGCTTGGTCTGCTTTCAAAGCCAGTGATTTAGCCCTGTGAGCTAAACCAGCCCCAAGTATGAAGTTACTGTGAAAAGCCGCCAATTGCCACAGTCCGGCGCCTGTTCGGGTAAGCCGGTATGGGAATTGAACCCGCGCTGCTGGCCTTTTTCTGCATTACAAACCAGCTGTCCAGCCCACTGAGCTAAACCAGCCCATCTTGTGTTACTGAGTCTGTCTTCCTAGTATTTTTCTTAAGTCACCCACCCTGTGACTTCACATGTCCAATTTTATTACAATGAAAACACTTAAGTTTTCTTATCGCTCATTCACTATTATAGGTATCCTTTTTAACCTGAAGCAAATTCGCCTTAACAACACCAACTAGACTTCCTTTGCTTTAACCAACTGTGAATTTTTCATTACCCAGTTTCTATCTTTCACAGATTGAAATTGATGTTGAAACCTTTGTGAACTAATTCAAAATAATTTGCCATTTCTGCGGCTGCTTAGCAGTTTTAACTCTTTGCTCTTCCACATGTATTCTCACTACTGCAGGAAGTGAATCTTTAAATTCCTTCAAAATTATTGCTTCCCTAAGAGCGTCATATGTTGCGTCTATTTTTAATGCTCTTGTCCACCTTTCAAAATTATTTTGTTTAATTATTTCAAATTCTATACATGTTTGACCTGGTTCATTTCTTAGATTTCTAACCTTTTGTCTGCAGGCTTCTGTCAATAGTTCATATGCACTCAATATGTTTTTTTCCTCACCTCATCATAATCCCTAAATACCTCCTCTGATAGTGATGCAAACATTTCACGAGCTCTACCTATCAATTTTGTTTGAACCAACAATATCCACATGGCTTTTGGCCAATTCAATTGTTTTTCCACTTTCTCAAAAGAAATGAAAAGGCTTCCACATCTTTCTAATCAAATCCTGGCAATGCTTGAATATATTTAAACATATCACTACTCAGCTTTTGACTAGGAAGTATTTCTTCTTCCTCTAGGCCATCTTCAGTTTCTGCCTTTAACTACAACCTTATAAGTTGATGTTCTCCTTGCAGTGCCAGTTTCTAAAGTTCAAATTCTCTCTCTCTTTCCTTATCCATTTCTTCCTTTCCTAAACTTTCCATTTCTACTTCAATCTTCCTGCTTTCCACATGCTTTGAAAAGCCGTCTCTTTTTTTCCTATTCTGTCCTCTCTTTTTCCTTTGCTTTCACTATTGCTAATCTCTCCGTTTGTTTAATTTCCAATTCCTTCAGTTCTATTTCTTTTTTTTTATTAAAACAATTTAGAGTACCCAATTATTTTTTCCAATTAAGGGGCAATTTAGCGTGGCCAATCCGCCTACCCTGCACATCTTTTGGATTGTGGGGGTGAAACCCAAGCAGACACGGGGAGAATGTGCAAACTCCACACGGACAGTGACCCAGGGCCGGGATTCGAACCCAGGTCCTCAGCGCCGTAGGCAGCAATGCTAACCACTGTGCCACCGTGCTGCCCCAGTTCTATTTCTTTCTGTTTATCTTTTTCCTGCAGTTCTAATTGTTTCATTTGGAATTGAATCCTAGCTAATTCTAATTCATCCTGTGTCTCTGGAAAATTTAAATATGATCTATGGCTTGATTTATTGTCCGGCTCCTCTTATTTTAACTTGATTCCATTTATTTTTTTGTTATCTTGGCTGTTATAACTTTGGTATCTGGATGATTACTGAACACCCACCCCCCCCCCCCCCCCACCCCCCACCCCCCACCCCGGAGAGGTGCTTTTTGGTCTGATCTCAAAACACCCCCGATACAAGTGCTATTTGGTCTGGCCTAGTGATGACTTATTTTGATGCAGTTTGCTGGCAGCCAATCGTCTGCTTTGGTTTCCCAGGTCTTGACTGACTCTCGATGATGATTGCTGCTGGTGATCCAGAATGTTTTGCAAAATTAATTTGTCGAGTGAAGTTCACTTTGATCAGGCTTAGGGAGGCGCAGTTCTCATTTCTCTTTCTCTCCTGCAGACCTCTCCAATGTCTTGAAGCAAAGGTATTTCTTTCTTCACAGCCAGTTAAACTTGCTGCATGATCCAAACCAGCACCAATCAGGCAGGGTTATTTGAAAAACCTTCTTTTAAAATCTGATAATTGGAGAACTAATCTTGCCTCAGTGAAGCTGATATTTACCAGTTCTGACTGAATGCACATGCCAGTTGATCCAGTCCAACTGGTGGTTTTCAACACTCCCCATCCTGGAAGATGGCCGACTACAAGGACTTCAACATCAGCCACAAGAATCTGTCACACGTTAACTCCCTATCACTTTTTTTTTATTTTTCCATTTTTTTAGGTACAATTTAGCTTAGCTAATCCACCTCCCCTAGACATCTTTGGTTGTGGGGGCGACACCCACACAGACACAGATGGTCAAAATGGAAAGTTATTGATCAGCAGACTGTATTCTAGTTTAATTGTTCTATGTTTTAACTCTTTCCTTATTATGAATAAACAGCTTCTATGTTTTACATACAAATCTGGTGCCTTTAAGTAATTGGAGCAGTCTAGGGCCAAAGATCTCAAAATCTTTTTAAAATGTTTGGTTAATACACTTATGTTACGATTCCATATCAAGGGGGGCTAGAATTGACTGTGCACTAGCCCAGTGCTTCATAATATTATCTTTACCTTCCTCACCCCTTTTGATAAGGTGAACTGCAGGTTCTCCTCCAAACCCAAAAGTTTTGCTTGAGTTTCGCTTTGTAAATATTCCTGAATATTTGTTTCCATACCCATAAAACTTTTGTACCTGAAAGCGTCATCTCCAGTTACTCCCTGTTTAAATTTCAAACTTGAAAAGAATGCAATCATTCCACACCCACTCACCCAGAGGGATCCCAATTTTATTATGATTCCAGGCCAGACCCCAACAGTGGCTAAGAGAATGAACTGAAACCCCAATATTTTCATTTATTTTAAGACTGTGCGGAAAAAATGATTTGTTCCAGGAGTGATTGCAGGACAAAATAGGGCTTTGGCATTTCTAAAACAAAACTTTATTATAAATACAATATCAAACTTTTAACATCACACCCGAAAATTTCAGCTTACAGTCACCCGTTAAAACAATTTCCCATTAAATAACAAGGAAAGAAACATACAGCCCTTAATCTTCCTTAGAATTATCAGGGCATAGAGTAATATTTGTGATACGGAACAGATTCTGGCTCTGGTTTTAACCCCTTCAGACTCTGGCTGAATATCTTCAAATAGTTGCTCCAACTGCATTGTTTCACCCTCTTCTGTGTCTTCAGACAAAAACTGCTCTGCACTCAAAATATTATTACTCTTTTTTAAACTCTTCCACTGGTTAAGAAAACTGCCTTTACTTGTGCTCTCAAGAAAAACACGAGTTTGCCAGACTGGGTGTGTATCTGTATCTGTACCTTGTATCTGTAACCGCTTTCTCCAAAACTGCCTTTCTCCACAACTTCTCAAAATTCATTGTTTCTTTGCCTTTCTGGCTGCACCCAGCAATTACCTCCTCTTCCAAGCTAAAAGACAAATTGTCTTTGCGGGCTGGGAGCGCACCAGGGACCTCCCCAGTCAAACCAGAGCCCATTAGCCTAGACTGAAAAACATATTCCTTTGTCAATTTCACCGTCTGTTTTCGAAAAGCAAAACAACACACTGTACCCCAGGCGTTTAACCTTTAAATTGCCCAATGCATAGAATCCTGAACCTAGGCCTCTTCTCTAATGTGTTAATGCGTCCTATCCATCCTAAATTCTCTAATGCGTCCTATCCATCCTAAATATCACATACTGTTCAATATTCAGGTTCCAATCTGTGTCATCCTATAACCATGTTGTTGTAATGGCTACAAGAGCATACTTGTTATTTCTAATGGTGTTAACAGTTCTTTTGATTTGGTTTGAATGCTACAAGCATTCAGATACAGAACCTTTAGTTTTGACTTTTAATATTTTTGGAACATCTAGCCTTATCTGCTGACATACTTACTCGTTTGTACTTTGTACTTTATCTCACTTTCTGTTGTGGTCTGTTTATCATTTTCCATATTAACGTTTTTCTGTATTGCAGTGCCTTTATTATTTTATTTACCACATCTTCCCAAATTTGATTCCTGTGTTTTGACACCTTGCCTAGTGCACAATCAATTCCAGCCCCACTTGACTCAGACTCACAACACAAATGAATTAACCAATAATTCTTAGAAAGATACCCAAAGACTTTGGCCCTTGGCTGCCCAATAATTACTGTTTATTTATAATAACTATGAAATATGCAGCAAAAAGAACTGGTTAACTATTATCTAATTCCTAACTTTAACTCCCCCCCCCCCCCCCCACACCTTCTATATCTGCACACATAAGCCAGACAGACACAGAGGGTAGGAAAGAGGCAAAAATAATAAGGAGAAGGAAAAAAGAGTCTTCATTTCAGATGGTGGTTTCCAGAACTTTACTCCTCTTCAAGCTTTGCTTTCAGTTTGTGTTTTTTATTATTGATTCATTCAGGTCTCTGTTGCCTCAGAAATACAGCACTTGGCAGCATGGTGGCACAGTGGTTAGCTGAGAACCTGGGTTTGTATCCCGGCCCTGGGTCACTGTCCGTGTGGAGTTTGCCTCAGTAGATTTCACCCCCACAACCCAAAAGATGTACATGATAGGCGGATTGGTCACGCTAAATTGCCCCTTAATTGGAAAAAATAAATTTATTTTTAAAAAGAAATAAAGCACTCGCTGCCCTTCTGGACAGAGCGAGAGAAGGTCCTTTTCTTTGTTTGCAGCCTCTACATTTTCCTGTAGATTGATTTAGGTTCTCTGCAGCCCCAGGACTACAGCCTTTCTGGCGAGAACATGGAGGAGACAAACTGAAACTCCTTGGGACTCTTACAATTATTCCACTGGTACAGGATCCAATCACCTGCTGTTACCAGGTAGAGTCAGGCCTTTTGGGCCAATTCATCAAACCGAGTCCCACCCAATCTCTCTCTCTCTGCCGCCGACAAGTCTGAAGCTCCAGTTTAAACCAGCAGAGACTAGCAGGGTTCTCTCTTGTAGCTTCTTAATTCTTCTGCTTTACTTAAAGATACATGTCCATTAAGCACCCATGGACCAAAATAGCAACAGCAAACAATAAAGGGGAAATAAGGGTGATTATTCCAGCAAAATGCTGGAGGATAGTTAGATACAAAAAATGTACATAAATTCCAGTAATTTACAGCAGTGCGTTCTGCAGGTGTGATTGACATGGTTAATTAACCAATCATATCCACATTGACCAGGAATAGTGGAATTACTTTATGCAGCCATCATAATGAGGTTGGTTCATTGCTTTGCTGAACATTTTTTTTTCAGTCTGCAAAGGTTACCCTGACCTACTATTGGTAGCAATTTTAATTCTCTGCCCCACTTCCACCTTGATCTCTCTCCTCAGCCTCCTACACTGTCCCAATGAAATTTAATGGAAGATTGAGGGACCTCTTTTGATGATGAGGCATCTTCCAAGCTCAGCATCCAGTTCACCAATTTCAGATCATATTCCACTCATTTCATTTTTTTAGCCAAACGGTGCGTTAAAATCCTATATCCGAGTTCCGCAATTGTACAATATTTTTCACAAAGTTCACAAAGCTGAACTGCTAAATCTGTTTACCCCTCAACAGAATGCTGCCTGAATTGCTGCGTATTTCCAACATTTCCTACTTATATTTCAGATTTCCAGCATTTGTGCTATTTTGTCTTTTCAGTAGTAAGTGCAAAATGAATTGGAGGTGTTAACTGGCACTTGAACTTCCTTCATGAGGCAGGGCTAAACTCAATCAGCCAATTTTGTATTTTGAAAATTCTTCTGCACAACGGATTTATTATTTTAAGTTTCTTGATATATAATCCCAAATTCAGTACTTTATCAACACAAATCTGTTCATCAGTTTGAGTAATATGTGTTCAGGATGGTGGAGAGCCATATCATAGTATCGACTGATTTACTTCCATACTTAACAAAGTTTCTTCTTGATTGTTAGTCTGGACAAACTGTACAGAAAATAGATTCAATTTATAAAATACTTCAACAACACTCTAAATTCAATAAATACGAGTTCTCAATTATTTTAAGTGCCAAAGACCAGTCTATTTAGCGGGTTTTTTTTTAATTAAGGGGCAATTTCGTGTGGCCAATCCACCTACCCTGCACATCTTTGAGTTGCTGGTTAGACACACGCAGACAGGGGAGAATGTGCAAACTCCACAGGGACAGTGACCCAAGGCAGGGATTGAATCCGTGTCCTCGGCGCCGTGAGGCAGCATAGCCACCGTGCGACTCTCTAATATACAGTTTTAATTGATGTTCAAAATTAGTTATTCTCACTGAGCAAGCTTTAATTGTGCCAGCCAAGTCACCAGTTGGAAAACTTAATCGTTCAGCCCAGTTTACAGGATTTTAGAATATTAGATAGATAGAGAAATACAGCACAGAACAGGCCCTTCGGCCCACGATGTTGCGCCAAACTTTTGTCCTAGGTTAATCATAGAATTTTGGACAATTTTTCATGGCCAATCCACCCAACCTGCACATCTTTGGAATATTGCCCATATTTAAGTACCTGCTCCTGTATCTTGCTAGCTCATTTTAATCTATTTGCGCAGATGATTTGATTCACCTGAACTTGTAAGTGTGAGATTTTATTAGTTTTCTTTGCCAACTGATTTCTTTAGACATAGATATCCAAGCAATTTACTAGAAATTTACAAATCTATCTACAAGTTAAAATAAAAATCACAGATAATCAAAATCTGGTAAATTACTGCAAGAAGTATGTGAATTTTAAATCAATTATATCTAATCCTCAGCCTATATAATAAATGTTTGTAATATTCTCCAGTGTGAATAATTTACATTGTCCTTATTACATGAAATTTCTTCCTAAGAACTTAAAATAATTACAAAAATTAAAAATGTAAAATTCCTGCAGGAGAAATAAACATAGCTCATTATGTGATTTCAACCCCTTCCTGTCTTACACATGGAATAATTATCTTATAATGTATTTTGAAACATCACTTTATCGCCTCTCACATAGTACAAAATGCCTGTGCTAATACTGAGGGAGTGATGGAAGTGTGACTGCATTTCAAGTAATGTTTTGTAGACTTAAAAATTGTTGGTCTGATGGCAACTACAAACCAGTCAGTTTGACTTCAGCGGCAGGGGTATGTCTGAGAACTATTGTTTGGGTCAAAATCAATAGTCACTTAGACAAGAATAAAAAATGTTTAAAAATAATACCCAGATCATGAATACTGGAATAAGACTTCTGGTGGTGGGGATGTGCTGAGCAGTGGCACGAAAGGTGGCTCTCCATTTGGAAACTTCGAACTAAGGGCGGAATTTTCCGCTGGCTCCAAAAATCACGGAGACTGTCGTGAACTCGGCCGAGGTTCACGACGGCCTCGGGGCCCGCTCCCCGCACCTAATTCACCCCCACCGGGGGGGCTAGGAGCGGGCCCCCATCGTTCTCGGCTGCCGGAAATGACGCCCGGACGGCGCTTCGCGGATGACATCAGCGCGCAGACGATGCAAATCTGCGCATGCGCGGTGCTGTCTTTCTCCACCGCCGCCCGGCAAGACATGGTGGCTTGATCTTGCCGGGCGGCGGAGGGGAAAGAGTGCGTCCGTTTTGGACGCAGGCCCGACGATCGGTGGGCACCAATTGCGGGCCTGTCCCCTCCGGAGCACAGTCGCGGTGCTCCCGTCCCAATTGGGCCCCTCGATGCCCCAAACGGGCATCCGGCGCCTGTTTCACGAATGCAGCGACCAGGTCTGGTTGCTGCCGTGGTGAAACGGGTGTGAAGGGCCGGCCGCTTGGCCCATCGGGCTCTGAGAATCGCCGTTAGCCGTGCAAAACGGCGAGCGGCGATTTTTCCGAGGGGGGGGAGAACCGGGGGGGGGCGTAAACAATGTCGGGAGGCCCTCCTACGATTCTCCCACGCCACGTGGGGAGCGGAGAATTCTACCCTAAGTACTTCTAACCCGCAAATTGACCGCTAAGCCAACAAAAAAACACCTCCCCTCAATGTTTACCCAAATATATGCCCTCAAACCAATCAAAATTCGAAGGGAGAATAGGGGCATCAAGAGCCAGGAAAGAAAAGATGAGGCAGGACACACGGGGAGCAAGGCAGAGCAAGACATGGCAGAACCATTGAAACAAATGCCAACTTACCCACCAGTCGGGCAATGGATGGAGCTCCTAATGCAGGAGCTCCTAACAGACACCACAAAGAAGGAGACTTTGATGACGGTGAAGTCGGTGGTCGCAGACATGCTGGCCCCCTTCAAAGAGGCGCTGGAGAAGACGGAGCAACGATTGCAGGCACAGGAGACGACAGTATGAGAACTCGAGTGGGCAGTCACAACCAGGGAGACCACATCTCCTCGCTGAAAGCAGAGATGGCAAAGTTGGTGGCAGGCCAGGGAATGCTCAAGAGGAAGGTGGTAAACCAAGAGAACAGGTCTTTCCGCCAGAACCTCAGAATTGTGGGTCTACCGGAGGGCAGGAACCCGACCGAATATGTGACATAAATGCTGGGTAAGCTGGGTGGAAGTGAAAGCTTCAGGTCGCCCAAGCAGAGGCCAAGGCAGGAGAGCCACGGTGGGCCATTATTGCTAAGCTCCACTGGTTTCAGGACAAGGAGCGGATCCTGAGTTGGGCATGAAACATTTGGTCCTGGATGTAGGATGAGCACACGTGTACCAGGATTGGGGCAGACCGGAACCAACGACGACCATCTTAGATGGCACCCAAACAAGGGGAAACTCCAGAGTGCACATCCACGTGGTGAGTATGGTGGCTGACCCCGCAGGAAGTGGGGACAGAAACCCCTCAACTGAAGTCACCTGGAATGTCAAGGGACTCGATAGCCTAGTGAAAGGATCCAGAGTCTTTACCCATCTGAAAAGCCTTAGGGCAGACAAAGGCACACCTGAAGGAGAAAGACCAACTGAGGGTAAGAAAAAGTTGGGCGGGACAGATGTACTTCAAGGGCCAAGGGCATGGCCATACTGTCCAATAAGGGGACTACATTCACAATGGCAAAGATGGTGACGGACCTGGAGGGACAATATGTCACGGTGAGGGGTGTCCTGGAAGGGGCACCAGTCGAACTGGTAAATGTGTATGCCCCCAGCTGGGATGACGCAGACTTCATTAAAAAGACCATGGTAGAAATTCCAAAAATGGACTCCAACCAACTTATGATAGGGAGGGACTTCAACTGTTTATGGGACCCACAGACAGACAGATTTATCCCAAATCAGGGAAATAATCAGCCTTGGAGAGAGAACTGAGCGCCTTTATGGAGCAAATGGACTCGGTCGACCCATGGTGATTCATACACCCAAAGGAGAAGGAGTTCTCCTCCTTCTCCCAGATCCAAAGAGTCTGCAGCCGGAATTGACTACTTTGTATTGGGGAAATCAGCACTTCCAGAGGTGGCAGGGGAGGTATACTCCACCAAAGTAGTCTCGGACAATGCACCACACTACGTGGATGTGAGGTTAGAGACAGGCTGGAACCAACGCCGTCCATGGAGGCTGGGCACAGCCCTCCTCACCGATAAGATATTCTGTGAGAGAATATCACAAGCCATCAACAGATAAGTAACCTGCAACCAGAATGGGGAGGTTTCATCCTCCACATTTTGAGAAGCACTGAAGGTGATGCTAAGGGGGTGAAATAATAGCATGTATGGCGCTTAGGGACAGGAAAAAGAGGGCGGCTAGGCAGCAGCTAGTCGTCTACTGATTGGAGGTGGATCGGAGGTACTCCATGGCTCCAGTGCTCCAGTGGAATTACTGGTGGAGAGGAAAGAAATTACAAATGGAATTTGACATGCTCTCCACCGTAAAAGCGGCGAACCAACTCTGCCAGACAAAGGGAAAACCTTCCATGAGCATGGAGACAAGGCCACCTACCTGCTGACTCACCAGCTGAGAAAGCAGGCAGCCACGAGAGAAATAGTGCAGGTGAAGGATAGGAACAGCAAAGCAGTCGCAGCACCAGATGAGATCAATAAGGCTTTGCAACTTTCTATCGAGAACAGTATACCTCTGAGCATCCCTTGGGGGATTCGAAGATGGAGCGGTACCTCGACGGTATCTGGGCATGCCAGTCGTGGGAGAGGAAAAGAGGCAGGACCCGGAAGCAACATTAAAACTGGGCGAAGTCGTGGAGTATCAGCTTCATGCAAGCGGAAAAAGCACCGGGCCCAGGTGGGTTCCCGGCGGACTTCTATAAAAGATTTGTGCCAGCTGAACCCCACAGGGGAGATGTTCAATGACTCTGTACGGAGAGGAACCCTGCTACCCATGCTGGCCCAGGCCTCAATACCACTGATCCCAAAAAAGAACAAAGACCTGACGAAGACCCATCTCCCTCCTAAATATTGACACCGAAGTACTAGAGAGTTGCGTGCCAGAGGTAGTCGCAGAGGACCAGGCAGGCTTTGTAAAGGGCAGACAGCTAATAGCGAACATCAGGAACTGCTGAATGTGATCATGAACCCAACCGGGGGAGAGACACCAGAGGTGATCATCTCCCTAAGAGGCAGAGAAGGCCTTCGACAGGTCGAATGGAGGTACCTCACAGAGATACTGGAACAGTTTGGGTTTGGGCCACGGTTCACCTCGTGGGTGAAGCTACTGTACAGCGCTCCCATAGCAAACATAGGGACAAACACCACCAGCTCTGGATGCTTCCATCTGCACATAGGCACGAAGCGGCGATGCCCATTGTCCCTGGCACTGGCAATAGAACCACTAGCAATCACTCTTAGATTAGCGGAGGGGTGGAGAGGAATTCAGAGGGGAGAAAGAGAGAGTATAGAGTCTCACTCTACACAGATGACTTGCTCCTCTATGTCTCAAGCCCCCTGGCCCGCATGGGAAGATTAATGGACCTCCGAAGGGATTTTGGAGCCTTCTCAGGTTGCAAACAACCTGAGTAAGAGTGAAATCTTCCCTGTAAACCCACAGAGGGGGAAACCAGAGCTGGGGAAGTTGCTATTCAAGTTGGCCCAGACCAAATTCCGATACCTGGGGATACAAATAACCCACGACTGGACAAGGATCCATAAATGGAACTTGATGAGTCAGATGGAGGAGGTAAACAGGGACCTGCAGAGGTGGGAATCGCTCCCGTTTACCCTGGTGGGGAGAGTGCAGATGATCAATATGAAGGTACTGCCCAGGTTCCTTTTCCTGTTCAGATCCCTCCGGATCTTCATCCCCAAGGCCTTTTTCACCAAAGTTGGCAAATTAATCATGGTGTTTGTGTAGAAATGGAAGAGCCCAAGAATCAGAAAAAGGGTAGTACAGAGAAGGATAAACATGGGGGGGTCTGGCTCTCCTGAATCTCCAATTCTACCACTGAGCTACTACCGCAGAAAGGGTGCATGGTTGGATCAAGGAACCGGAGGTAAATAGGTTAAGGTGGAGGAATGTTCCTATGCAGAGATGCACCACTGCACTCCCATCCCCCATCCCCAGCCAGATACTCAAAAAGCCCAGTGGTAGTGGCCATATAGGACGTGGACCCAACTACGGCACTTTGGTCTGACCCCGGTGTCCATCATGGGCCCCATCTGCAAAATGTCATCCCCATGACAATAGATACTGTAGGCATGGAACATATATGTAGTCGGTAGAATGCTGATCCTGAGAAACTCCGAGACAAGCTCCAACTACCGAAAGGGAACAGATTAAGATACAGACAAGTAAGGAATTTCCTCCAAAAAGAGACAACAATGTTCCCATGGTACCGGGACACTCACTACTAGACAGACTTCTGACCACGAGCAAACTAGGAGACGGCAACTCGTGGACATGTACGATGGATACTGGAAGAAGTACATACACCTGTTGAAGAGAAACTGGAGAAATGGAAGGAGGAACTGTGCATAGAGATAGGGGGAGGATTCTGGTTCGAAGCACTGCATAGGGTAAACTCCACCTCCTCATGTACAGGGCTGAACCTTACGCAGGTATAGGTGGTGCACAGGGCTCCGCTAACCAGAACAAGATTGAGCAGGCTCTTCCCTGGTGGAGGACAAATGTGAGCGGTGCCAGTGAAGTCCGGCTAACCACACCTACATGTTCTGGTCTTGCCTCAGGCATATCGGCTACTGGACGACGTTCTTTGAGGCCATGTCCATGTTAAGGAATGGGTTAAGAAACATTCCAATTAGATGTCTCATTGATCCAATGATTGGCACTGATATGTAAAGAGGCTACAGGTGGCCTTTGAGGCATGTGATGTGATGATAAGGTTTTGGTGCTGAGTGTATTCATGAAAAATAAAGGTGTTTGGGAAAAGGAGCAGAACTCTTGACTCTCTACTCAACAGCAGCCAGACGCAGAGAGTCCAAAGTTGTGGGGTGAGGGTGGTTTTTGGGGCATCGGAACAGCCAGAGCTCTTTATGGGAAGATGAGCAGACGCCCTAGTCTTTGCCTCCCTAATCGCCCACCAAAGACTCCTGCTTGGCCACAACCTCACTATCCGCCCTAGCAGAGTTCTCAAATTGGAGAAAATGTAATTAACCATCCGGGGATCAGGAGAAGGCTTCCACAATGCGCGATGGCTATTCACCAGCTTGTTGCAAGACCAGTTCGTGGCCAGCAACCAATAAGCAAGTGTGGGTGGGGGGGGGGGAAACTAAACATATATTGGATAAAGAAAGAAGGGGGAAGGAAGGGTGAGGGGGTGTTAAGAATGGGGGTGCTTAGAGGCCAAGGAGAGGAAACACAAAAAAAGGGATCTAGAAGGGGCAAAAGGCAAGAGCGCAAGTGGAGGGCAGCAGGTCAGTGGTTAGTGCTTCTGCCTCACGGCGCCGAGGTCCCAGGTTCGATCCCGGCCGATCACTGTCCGTGTGGAGTTTATACATTCTCCCTGTCATTGCGTGGGTTTCACCCCCACAACCCAAAGATGTGCAGGCTAGATGGATTGGCCCCTTAATTGGAAAAAATTAATTGGGTACTCTAAATTTTAGTTGGAAAAAGAAGAGCGCAAGTGGAAGTGACCACAATGGCAAGACCAAACCGCGCACCAAGTTAGTGCTGAACAAGTCTTTCTCCCCCCCCCCCACCCCTAGCGCGGTTCAGTGCCAGGGGACAGCAAGGACGGACGGTTGCGGCAAATCTACGCAGCAGGAGCTTCCAATCACCAGGGCTCCCAAATAGGGGCCCACACACCTGTACATAGGCTCTATCATTGCACTCTGTAAATATCCTTTCGTTTTCTGTTGTCTTTTTTTCTTTCCTTCTGATGTGTTACCAGGTTAATGTTGCACTCTGTTGACAAATGAAATTCTCAATAAAAAAGGCTTTAAAAATATATAAAAACAGAAATAAACTTCCACAAGGCAGATTAATAAATATTTTACTCACAACAGACCAGAGGTTCAGAATGAAAATCATATTATTATCCTCTGTTGCGCTGTCAAATGCAGATTGATAAAGAATTTAATGATCACGTTTGCAATTTTGAAAATGAGCTGTGCCTAAGAGCTAGTTTTCTGCATACTGACGTGGTGGTCTAAAAAACAGATGTCAATACTGCGTTTTTTATTTTATTTTTATGATTTGAATTTTAGACTCGTAAGATTCAGAGCACAGTTCATCACACGGTTAATTTAATCCTAAATGTATTATTAGATATGTTTCCTTCGTGCCCACGTGTGAATGCCCATGGCACTTAACAATACAACATAGAGTACAATATGTAATACTCAACGGGTCATGTCTTAAGCAATAAGCTATTATATTTGTCATCAGAAAATTCATATTTATCATTAATTAAATTAATAACCATTTGCAGTTTAATTTGAGTAATTGAATTTTCACATTAACTTGACAACAGCATTTTTGTTTGCATCAACGTACATGTAGTTCACAATGCAATGACAGAATTTTTATTGGAGAAGGTAATGTTTATTCTGTTAAAATTATATGTGAGATGACAGTATAATAAAAATACTTGAATGCATGTGTGTACACAAGTTTTATCAAGCTATAATTCCAGGAAGAATTCTTAGATGAGTCACGCATTATTCCTTTGTTGTAATTATAATGTGTGAAATCTAAGTGGGGTTTTTTAATGTAATTTAATACTTGGTGAACATTAAACATTGGTTGTTAAACTTCCCTGATGTATTCAGATATATTTCCTGTTGGTGTTTTGTTTTATTTATTGGAATCCTCATGCTCCAGTAGTTCAGTTACTGGCTGAACAGTGCTAGCTTTACAACTATTGGAGACTGAACATATGGTTGCCTTCAGGGATTGCAAGTTAATAATATTTCACCTACGAAGTACATGGTTACCTCAAGTCAGTTAATAAGCTTGATGAATCACATAGTTCAAACATGCAATATTTACAAAAAAAGTTAGAAAAAAACAATTTAGAGATTCTACTTAAAAACAGATTTATCAGAAATCTGTCCTGCTTGCAATAGATAACATGCTATCTTGCGAAACTGATTGTTCCGTGCTGCATGTTGGATTTAGAAAGCCAAGGGAGTAGCCACACGCCATGGAGGAGACAACATTATGATCTCTAGACTATTTAGCGCTTCAGTTGACCTGAAACAAAGTGCCAGGCCTGATTGCAATTGTGGCATATATTACCTCATTCTCCTAATGCACAGGGGTAGTCAACTGATTTATAATCCATTAGATCTTACTCAGCAGAAATAAATTATGATAAAAATATGATAGAGAATTAATTTAAATTGTAAAAGGCACCCAGAATTTTTTGAACAAATATAATCTTCTCGTAAACTAATCACTACTTTTAACAGCATTTATTGACTTGACATAATGTGGCAAATGTGACTTTTATGATATAGTTATCTGATCTGTTAAAGCACCAGGTTGAAAATAGTATCATCATTCGAAAGTCTCTCTATATCATAATAAATGTCAAGTCAAATCCATTGCTTTACCCTGAAATAAAATTGTCTGAGGGTCCGAGAGGAAATGTTCCTTCAGTTGTCGTATCTTATTAATTGTTGAATTCAAAATTATGTTTTCTCAGCATGCAAAATATTGAAATTATTAAGCAAAATATTTTGCAAACAATTTGAAGGAAAGCATGTTTAGAATGGGGAAGCACAGAGCAGACCAGAGTCAGAAGAACATGCTGGGATTTAGAGTTGAAAAAGATTGTTCTGGGACCTTTGAAGCGACATGTTTTACGCTACAGTATTGCCAATTGTAATCACCTTTACTTGATAGGGATATTGGAACACATATTGCAACAAGGATTTTTTTCATTGCAGCCAAAGGCTGCTACACTAAATGTTTTCTAAGCATAGAATCGTGCAACACGGAAGGAAGCTGTTTGGGCTAACATATCTGTGCCAGGTCTGTCAAAGAGCATAAAATTGCTTCCACTCTGCTGAGCTTTACCCATGGCCCTTCAATATTTTCAAATATAGATCCAATTATATCTCCTAACAACACCCTTTCAGACCATGCATAAAAATCACCGATTAAATAATTGTTCCTACTCTCTCCTGGTTGTCTTGCCAATTATTGTAATCAATCCTATTATTCAGATGCAACGTAATTTATCGGAAAAATTTACGCTGTTTCTCTCCACAAATGCTACCTGATTTGTTGAGTATAATAATAATAATCTTTATTGTCACACGTAGGCTTACATTTACACTGTAATTAAGTTAAAATCCCCTAGTCGCCACATTCCGGCGCCTGTTTGGGTATACAGAGGGAGAATTCAGAATATCTACCTAACAGCATGTCTTTGGGGACTTGTGCGGGAGGAAACCAGAGCACCCGATGGAATCCCACGCAGCCACGAGGAGAATGTGCAGATTCCACACAGACTGTGACCCAAGCCGGGAATTGAACCTGGGACCCTGGAGCTGTGAAGCAACAGTGCTACTCACTGTGCTACCGTGCCACTCATATCTCCAGCATTTTCTTTTTTTTTTTTTTAAAAATTTTAGAGTAGCCAATTATTTTTTTCCAATTAAGGGGCAATTTAGCGTGGCCAATCCACCTAACCTGCACATCTTTGGGTTGTGGGGGTGAAACCCACGCAGACATGGGGAGAATGTGCAAACTCCACACGGACAGTGACCCAGGGCCGGGATTCGAACCCGGGTCCTCAGCGCCGCAGTCCCAGTGCTAACCACTGCGCCACATGCTGCCCTATCTCCAGCATTTTCTGCTTTTATTTCAAATTCCAACAGCCCCAGCTTCTCCAATGTATCCACATAACTGAACTTCCTCATCCGTGGGACCATTCTCATGAATCTTTTCTGCGCCCTCTTTAATGTCTTCACATCCTTCCTAAAGTGTGCTGTCCAGACCTTGATAGAATACTGCAGTTGATGCTGAACCAATGGTTTATACAGGTTTAACGAACCTTGCTTGCTCTTGTATGCTATGCCCCTACTTAAAAACCCAAAATCCCATATGCTTTATTAACCCCTTTTTTCAACTTGTTATACCATCTTTAATGACTTGTGCACAATGCTCTCAGGCCCCTCTACTCCAGCATCACCACCCGTTTCCCCCTGCCCTTGCTTTAGAATTGTGCCCTTTGTTTTATATTGTGTCCCTACATTCTTCCTATGAAAGTGAATCATTTCACATTTCTCTGCACTAAATTTCATCTGCCACTTGTTTGTCTGTATGTCCTCTTGGTGCCTGTGACTATCCTCCTTGCAGTTCACGGTACTTCCAAGGTTTTGTATCATCCGCAAATTTTGAAATTGTGTCTTAAACACCGAATTACAGGTTATTAATATACATCAGGAAAAGTAGGGTCCTAACACTGATCCCAGGGGAACCCCATTGGAAACCATCCTGCAGTCCAAAAACTGCTGCTTATAATGAATGCTGTTTTTGTCGCTCATTCAATTTCACATCCATGCTGCTACTATCCTTTTTATTTCATGGACTTCCACTTTACTAACCAGTCTGTTGTGTGACACTTTAGCAGATGCCTTTTCAAAATCCATGTGCACCAGATCAAATGCATTACGCTTATTAATCTTCTCTATTCCCTCATCAAATTGGTAAAGCATGATTTGTTCCTAATCAGTTCCACTTCTCTTTTTACCATACCTTTAATATTAATTTATTTATTTTTAATTTTTTTTCCAATAAAGGGGCAATTTAGCATGGTAAATTCACCTAGCCTGCAGAGCTTTGGGTTGTGGGGGTGAAAGTCACACAAACATGGGGAGAATGTGCAAACTCCACACAAAGTGACCCAGAGCCGGGATCGAACCTGGGACCTCGGTGCCGTGAGGCAGCAGGGCTAACCCACTGTGCCACCGTGCTGCCCACCTTTAATATTTATATGGCTGTAGAAAACTTCAGAATTTACTTTTCTATTAGCTGCCAGTCTCTTCCTATACTCTCTCTTTGCTTCTCTTATCTATTTTTTCACTTTCCACTCTGAATTTCCTGCATTCATCTTAGTTTTTTTAATTGCTCAGGATATTATCCACTTAACATTGGTCATACTCATTAATTGTATACTTCGTCTTACTCTCTATATCCCTTTCACCATCAGAGGACTCTGGGTTTATTTTCCCTACCTTTTTCCACCATAGGAATATAACTTGACTGCACCCAAACTTTCTCAGATTTCAACATTGACATGTAATGGTTATACACTTGATGACATTGGAGAAGAGCTTTTTGAATAGTTCAAGAAGAATATAAAAAAGACTCACTGGAACTCCGGAATAAATATCATTTTCTCAAATGATCTAAATGACATAAGAAATTAGTTATAGCCGTCCCTTTAAAATCATCTTGGGTTGGATCAAGAGATAGAATGCCTTAATTCATTTTTATTAACCAGAAAAGCCAATTAAGTAACCTTCAATGTAACAAATGAATGGCTTTAAGTTCTGCATTATTTCTCAAGTTCCAGCCTTATGATGTGTTCAACATTGATGAAACAGAATTTCCCTGAAAGAATGTACCAAGAAAACATATATGTCTACTGCTGGAAGTGCTTAGTGTAAGGAAGCAAAGAATATATGTCTGTGTCTGAGCATTAACATATAAACAGACCAATAAGCAGCTTCTTCTGATAATTAACAAAGTCTGGCTGTTTCAAAAATATTTAACAGTTTAACATTTCAGTGAGACATTTTGGATGATTTCCACAATTTTTGAATTTGATTTGATTTAATTTATTGTCACATGTACCGAAGTACAGTGAAAAGTATTCTTCTGCGGCCGAAGAATGCACGTACATAGTGGACACATGAATAATCAAGAGAACATTGACAAATGGTACATCGACAAAACAGTGATTGGTTACAGTACAGAACAAGGGGCCAAACAGAGCAAATACATGACAATACATTCAGCCTCTGGTTACAAATTTTAGGTTTTCTTTCAATTCATGTACAGGACAAGAGCATAGGAGGTTAGGCCAGCATTTATTGCCCATCCCTGAATGCCCTTGAGATGGTTAGATTCTCCCTTATCGGAGATGGTCATTGCATGACGCTTGTGTGACGTGAATGTTACTTACTGCCTGACATTGTTGAGGTCTTGCTGCATTTGGACATGGACTGCTTCAGTATCTGAGGAGTTGCAAATGGTGCTAAATATTGTGCAATCATCAATGAACATTCCCACTTCGGACCTTGTTACAGAAGGATGGTCATTTATGCAACAGCTGAAGATGGTTGGACCTTAGGCATTACCCTGAGGAACTGCTGCAGTATTGTCCTGGAGCTGAGATGATTCATCTCCAACAACCGCAACCATCTTCCTTTGTGCTAAGTATGACTCCAACAAATGGAGTGTTCCCCCGACTCCTTTTGACACCAGTTTTTCTCCGGCTCCTTGATGCCATATAGGGCAGTCACTCTTACCTCACCTCTGGATTTCAGTTCCTTTATCCATGTTTAAACCAAGACTGTAATTAGGTCAGGAGCTGAGTGATCCTGGCGGAACTCAAACTGAACATCACTGAGCAGGTTATTGCTGAGCAAAAGTGTTGATAGCAGTGTTTATGATGCCTTCCATCACTTTACTGATGATCGTGAGTAGACTGATGGGGCAAAAAATTTCCAGATTATATTTGTCTTGCTTTTGTTTGTATTTAGGACATCCTGAGCAATTATTCTGTGTTGTAGCTGTACTGGAACAGCTTGGCTAGAGGCACGGGATGCTTCAGTATTATTGCCAGAATATTGTCAGGGCCCATAGCCTTTGTAGTATCCAGTAACTTCAGCTATTTCTTGATAGCACGTTGAGTGAATTGAATTATCTAAAAACAGGCATGCTGGAGACCTTTGGAAGAGACCAAGATGCAACATTCACTTCGCACTTCTGGCTGAAGATTATTGTAAATGCCTCAACCTTATCTTTTGCATTGATGTGCTGGGATCCCCCATCATTGAGGAAGGCGATATTTGTGAAACATCTTCCTTCAGTGAGTTGTTTAATTGTCTACCACCGTTCATGACTGGATGTGGCAGGACTACAGAGCTTAGATTTGATCCATTGGTTGGAAAATCACTTATTCTGTTTATCACGCAAGTAATCCTGAGTTGTAACTTCACCAGATTGACATCTCATTTGAAGGTATGCCTGGTGCTGCTCCTGGTATGTCCTCCTGTACTCTTCATTGAACCAAAGTTGGTCCCTTGGATTGGTGGTAATGGCAGACTTTGGGACATGCAGGGCCATGGGGTGACAGATTGTGGTTGAGTACAGTTCTACTGTTGATGGCATGCACCGCCTCTTGGATGCCATGGAATATGCCAGACCATGAGCTTGCAAATTGTGATTGAGTACAGTTCTGCTGCTGCTGATGGTGCACAGCACCTCTTAAATACCCAGTCCTGAGTTGCTAAATCTTTTTGAAAAATATCCCAATCAGCACAGTGGTAGTGCCACATAACATGGCGGATATCCTCAAAGTGAAGATGGGACTTTTTCTTCACAAGGACTATGTGGTGGTCACTCTTACCATACTGGCATGAACAGATGCACCTGCAACAGACAGATTGGTGAGAATGAGCTCAAGTATATTTTTCCCTGTTGTTGGTTTTGTCACCACGCGTGAGTCTAGCAGCTATATCTTGATCACTCAGCCAGCTCGGTCAATAAAGTCGCACTGAGCCACTCTTGGTGATGAGCATTAAAGTTCCCCCCCCCCCCCCCCAGAATATATTCTGCACCCTTGCCACCCTCTGTCCTTCCTCTAAATGGTGTTCAATATGGAGGAGTCCTGATTCATCAGCTGAGGCAGGGATTGGGGACAGTAAGCGGTAATCTACTGGATGTTTACTTGTCCATGGTTGATTTGATGCCATAGAATTTACAGCACAGAATGAAGCCAGTCAGCCCATTGAGTCTGTACCGGCCCTTGGAAAGAGCAACCGTGCCAAGCCCACACCTCCACCCTATCCCCATAACCCAGTAGCCCCACCCAACCTTTTTGTTTTGGACACTAAGGGCAATGTAGCATGGCCAATCCACCTAACCTGCACATCTTTGGACTGTAGGCGGAACCCAGAGTACCCGGAGGAAACCAACGCAGACACAGGGAGAACGTGCAGACTCCGCACAGACAGTTGCCCAAGTTGGGAATTGAACCTGGGACTCTGGAGCTGTGAAGCAACTGTGCTAACCACTATGTTGCCATGAGACTTCATGGAGTCCAGAGTAAATGTTGTGGAGTCCTAGTGCAATTCCCTCCCAAATCTCTGCTGTGTCTGTCCTACTGCTGGGACAACACATGCCCAGGAATGGTGATTTACATAGAATTTAAAATGCAGAAGGAGGCCATTCGGCCCATCGAGTCTGCACCGGCTCTTGGAAAGAGCATCCTACCCAAGGTCAACACCTCCACCCTATCCCCATAACCCAGTAATCCCACCCAACACTAAGGGCAATTTATCATGGCCAATCCACCTAACCTGCATATCTTTGGACTGTGGGAGGAAACCGGAGCACCCGGAGGAAACCCACGCACACACGGGGAGGATGTGCAGACTCCACACAGACAGTGACCCAAGCCGGAATCGAACCTGGGAACCTGGAGCTGTGAAGCGATTGTGCTATCCACAATGCTACCGTGCTGCCCTTGCAGATCTGGACTATTATCTGTTAGCCATGATTCTGTGAGTATGACTATGTCATGCTTTCGCTTGACTAGTGTGTGGCACAGCTCTTCCAATTTTGACATAAGTTGGGAAGGAAAACTTTGCAGGATCAACAGGGTTGAGTTTGCCGTTGAACTTTCCGGTGTAAGTGGATGCCGGGTGGTCATTCCCGTTTCATTCCTTTATAGACTTTCTCATGATTCAATACAATTGAGTGACTCTAGACCATTTCAGAAGGCATTTAAGAGTCAACCACGTTGTGTGGGCCTGGATTCGCATGACCAGGAAAGGACAGCCAATTTCCTTTCCTAAAGGAAGGATTGTTAGTCCAGTAAGAATGCCGTTACACCACTTCCTCCCCAATACGAAAAGGTTAGAATAGAAAGGTGTTATTCATTGTGAATAACTGCCCTGACCAACTTGACATTTAAGTCAAACAAATGTGAAATTTGTCTAACTCCCGATAAGAACTACTATTAAGATTCTGGAATTGAAATTCGGAAACTGGAGTAATCAATCTTGGCTCACCAGAGGAAATTTCTGGCTCGAAAAAAGCTAGCTTCTTGTGGGGTCAATAAGGAATTTGTGATATGTTTTCTGAATGCAGTGAATTTTGTTGTTAGAAGTTGGAATCATATGAGTCTGAGAAATGTCCCAAACTGCTTTTGCCATGTACAAACTAAATCTGAGCGAGAGTGAATATTTTCCAGTGAATTCCCTCCCCGTGAAGGAGAGCTGATCAGGGGAGGCTGTTGTTTCGTCCGGCCAAGACTAGCTTCCAGTATCTGGGTATTCACGCTTTAAAAACTTAACTTTTCTAGCCTGGTGGATGGGATGAAGGCCGATTTGAAACGGTGGGATGCCCTCCCTCTGACCCCAGTGGGAAGGGTGCAGATTCTGAAGATGAATATTCTCCAGTGAGAGTTTGGTACGGTTTTGTTTTCTTTATGAGGGGTAAGGGGGAGGGGTTTTGGAGGATAGGGTGGTGTATTTTGTGAATACAATGGGGTTGGGGTTGATTATATTGTTGTTGGATTTGTTATAATAAAAATGTTGTTTGAATAAAAATATATATTTCTTCGTACTTTTTAAGCCAACCTGCAAATGCATGAAAGAAAATAATTCTGCAAATGGAATGCTTTGACGGAATGGGCATCCTTTATAATAGATGTTCAAATAAGATGAATTAATCAAGATGCATACAAAAAAGGATCAGGAGTAAGCCACTCGACCCCTCATGCCTGCTTTGCCATTTAATAAGATTGTGGAAAATCTGATTATAACTTTAACACCATATTCCTGCCTGCCCCCCAAATAACCTTTCACCCCCCTGTTATCAAGAATCTATCTAGCTCAGCCTTCAAAAATATTCAATGACTCTGCTTACACTGCCTTTTGAGGAAGAGAGTTCCAGAGACTCTCAATCCTCTGAAAGAAAAAATATACTGCTCATCTTTATCTTAAATAGGGACCCGTTATTTTTAAAATGTGACCCCTAGTTCAAGATTCTCTGAAAAGAGGGAACATATGGTACGCCATTTTAATTGCCACCATCTGAGTCACCATGCCTGTGACTGTCGTAATATTTTGAATACCTCCACGAACTGTGAATCCTCTTTTCCCCACTCCTCCATTAGAACTGAGTCCTTACCCTGTCGAGCAGTGGCTTGAGAGGATGAAGGCAGAAAAAGTGGCCTTGTGTAACAGATGTCGGCCAGTAGTTGTGGTGCATCAAGTATCTGGGCAAGTAGCTCCAAACCCCCAGTGGCTGCAAATGGCGATCCATAGAAAAATGGTTTCCTTTCTCCGATACAGTGGTAATGGGAGCTGGTAGTCTGCATTATTGATGCTGAGGCTGGCAACAATTGAGTTTGGTTTCACTCATCAGCATCATTCGTGATTTTTTTTGTTTGAACAATGGTGTACTTCAAACATGGCAATAATTTCGAATTTTGTTCTAAAGAGATGATCTGCAGGTGGGGAAGGTGAATCTGGAAAAGTTTTTGCATTTATTCAATGTGGCAGCTCAAACATTGTGTTGATGATCGTTAGAATTCTGGTTTGCTACCTATGGTCTTTGATTAAGAAGTTAGGACAACGAGCTTATCGCTAAGACATAGTTAATCAGTGCCAATTGTGAGAAGCCAGCAATAACTTTTCCTTCTCAAAGTGGGGAAATCTGTAAGAACATGCTGCCTAAATCTTAATTTTATTGAATATTATAGCAAAAGCACTCTCTCTTATGAAAAAGCTTCCATAGCTGTCAACAGGCCTGCCTGTCCTTTGTTTATCTCTGATAAGGACATGTCTCGAGCACAGGCTGTAAAACAAGACATTCCCAAAGCTTGATACAATTGAGCTTCATGACCGACCAACCCGCCGCGTGTTTTGCAGGAAAGATGGCCCACCAGCAGGATCTACCCTCGCCGGCGGGAAGCCTGTGCTTTGGCACATGGGACCAGTATTTCCCGCCGCCGTGAACAGCCAGTAAATTCCACCCACTGACTGAACAGTGGTTAAACAAACGCTCAAAAATAAAACATAAATCACATTAGATAGTTCTTTACAGCGACCTTAACTGTTCAAATGCTCCATTTCTGTTAGGCATGTTGGATTAAAACTACCTCTTCTAATGCTATTTAACTTCGGAGATATTTAAGGAAATTACAATCAATAAAAAAACAAGGTATTTATGTATAACTGGGACAGCTTTTGTCTTCTATTTGCTTAGAGGTTTTAGATGTATTCACAAGAGGCGTTGTTTTAAAGTGTGCTACTTGTACCAAATTTGGGATTCTAACGAAGGAAGAGTGTAGGAGCTGGGAGATAGGTTAGTGCAGTAGGCTGATAGGTGGCAATTATGGTTCAATACAGATAAATTAAACAGAATAATTTGGAAAAATTAGCAACAAAATAAGGTTAAATGAAAGATTATTCAATGGTACAGAAAAATCTACATGTATTCATATTTTTTTTAAACTGACATGAACAGGCAAATAGGATTCTGGGTTTTACCTGAAACCATTGAACGCAAAAGCAAGAGAGATTAAATTCATTTTGTACAGGTTGTTAGCACACGGTAGAATATTGCACACATCCTTTTGTATTAGAGCTGTGAAAATGTTGCAGTGAAGCTTCATTGATATAATACAGGGATAAAGGGTTACAGCTTTGAAGAAGGGCCCAGAAGATTGTGGATAAAAGGTTAAGGAGATAATCTAAGAGGTTTTCACAATTATGAAATGTTTTGTGTAGGACCAGATTATTTCTACTGGTTGATGAATCAATGATGAGACTCAGGATTGTTGATAGAAAATAAAAGGAAAAGCTAAGATTTTTTTTCATACGTGGCTATTAGAGCATGACATCCCTTTCACCAAATGAATATTGAGACAATTATTATAACATTTAGAAGATTAGAAGCTGGTTTAGCACAGGGCTAAAGAGCTGGCTTTTAAAGCAGACCAAGGCAGGCCAGCAGCATGGTTCAATTCCCGTACCAAACTCCCTGAACAGGCGCCGGAATGTGGCGACTAGGGGCTTTTCACAGTAACTTCATTTGAAGCCTACTTGTGACAATAAGCGATTTCATTTCATTTCATTTTTTTCAGAAGGGACTTGGAGAAGCATTTCAAAAACAAGAATATGTGATGTTGGGAAAGGATTGAGATTACTCCAGTTGAAGAGCTAATAACAGAATAGATGCAAGTTTTAGAATAATTTAAGCAGTCAATATCATTAATTATTACGGTTCTGTTCAATCATATATTAATAAATATTAACACTTTTACAATATTTATATGTTGTTAGAAGTTGCTGATTATTTTCCCCCCAAAGATTCACCAAATTGGAATTTAGAGTCTCAATGGCAGCTGTTAGCACCAAACTACATAGGCTGATAATGCCTGCTACTATTACAAGGTCCATCTGAAACCATCCCCTGAGAGGTCTATAGTCAGCACAGTGGTGATTTCAAGTGGCACAGCAGTGCATAAGCAGGAAGTGGACTCATTACTTTCCGCTATGGTGCTGAAAGTGCTTGGCAGACCGTCCAATACTTCATCTAATTCTTTGTGTGTGGCGAACAGTGTTATTCTCATAGCTTTAACTCTTGAAACCTGTAACCCTGGCTTCCCAAGCAGAGTTGAGAAGGGTCTCACTTTCCAGCAAATCACCACTTTCACTTTGCCCTGCTGTTGGTCATTCATGCTGGGTGCATCGTGACGAGCAGACTCTTGTAAGTCATTCCATAGCCCGTCCAGATTGCCAATCACTGTCTTGATTCTGGGGTGTGATGTAGGTATTATCCCACTTTGAGGTATCTTCTTCTGGAGGTTCTTATCACTGGATGATCAGCAGAGAAAGGGAATAAAAGGTAGTTTTACATAGATTGACTGCACAGTTGCATTTGACATATTTCACAATATTGTCAGGCTCGCTGTTTTTGTCAAGTATATGAAAGGGTATAAGAAATAACCAGAGGCCTTGTTCACAAACTCTAAGCCTCAATACCTCCAATTCAGACAGCTGCCAAGGGTCACTGAGTTCCCCAGTCTTAATCCTCTCTCACATTAAGTACCAGTTTCTCCTACAGAAAGAAAAGTCATTGATTTGTTTTGACCTTGCATAGTAATAAAAAATTCCTTTGTTTATGTAGTGCATTCACTTTGTATTCTATGTTATTCAACAAGTTTTGACTTCTGAAATAATATTGCAAATAAAATGTTTCTGCTCAAAGGAAGTTGATATGTCATCTGGAGTATTTTGAATGAAATTGGTGTTTTCTCATTGTACATTGTTCATTAAGTTGTTTATATTTTCAGGTTCTTTCAGCATTGATATAATTTGAGGTGGTAATTCAGTGTGTTTTTATTTGGTTTTATTTTTCAGAGTCTTCCTCCGAGCAATAAATCAGTATGCAGGTATGCTGAACAAGACATTTCTTGATCAAGCAAACTTTGAGCTGCAGGTAAGTGAAGTAAAGCCAACATCCTGGAATCTTTGGGTCATATAGTGAGATTAGTTTGGCTACAAGTATAAATTATGTTTGCAGATGGTTGTGGGTGACTCGGCACATACTGTAAAAGAAGAATAAAAGTTGCAAACGATACATCATCATGAGTACCTCTTTAAATGGAACTTGTGAGGGTATATAGTATTATTTTTTGTGAGGAGAGAGAAATGAACTGGCACTTAAGATTAAGTGACCTTATTATAAAGTAGTTTGAAATATTTCAAAGCACTCCACCTGATGATCAACCTTTGGAATGCATGCCCTGTTATTTTCTCAGTAAACATGGCAGCCATTCTGTGTGATTAGCTTACCATGGACAACAGTGAGGTGATTTTATGTTTTTTTTATTGGCAGAGTCCTCTTGTCCCAGACAGCCACTTACATTGCCATTACTGTAGATGTTGCATCCAAAGTTGTCTATTACTTTAAACTGTAATAAACCTCATGACTGTTTTGGGCAGTCCAAGCAGCTGTCTGCATTTAAACATGTTACCTATCATTAAGTCCTAATTCCTCATGGTCTCTCGAACTCCTGTCATTGCTGTGAGCTCTTCTTGCTGGATTCCTGAACTAGACAATTTACAGCTTTGTTTTAAAATTAGCTTGGCAATTAAGATGAGAGAATGGATTTAGCTTGTTTAATATTGAACCAGGGAGAGTTGGGGGAATAAAGAACCACCTGTCTTGAGATTGTAGAGTGGTTGCATGAGACATTCAGTAACCGCGCTATAAATATTCATTAGGTTGTAAATGGAGAGACAGAAGATGAAAAATCCCTGTGTGCTTTTTTGAACTTGTTTAGTTATACCAGACATCAGGTAAACTGGGAAAATGCATTGAGACTGGTATTCCCGCTGTAAGTAGTGGATCTTGCATTGAGTGAAGATGGAGTATTTATGAAAATATTAAAATACAGGCAGAACCTTTCTTAAGGAGATGCAGAGTCTAGGTACATGAAGCACTGAGTAACAGCACTATAAATATCGACAAAGCAAGGAAGGTGAAGGTTCCTTCTCTGCTTTTTGAAACTTACGATAATGAAAATACATCCAAAACCCAACCGGCAGCGTGATATTTTGACATTATATTTCTTAGCTAGGATGGGCCCTCAAACAATGCAAAGCTCATCACTGTTGCACCAGAGACTGTCTCCACCAGCGTAAAATACATAGAACAGTACAGCACAGAACAGGCCCTTCGGCCCTCGATGTTGTGCCGAGCATTGTCCAAAACCAAGATCAAGCTATCCCACTCCCTGTCATTCTGGTGTGCTCCATGTGCCTATCCAATAACCACTTGAAAGTTCCTAAAATGTCCGACTCCACTATCACAGCACGCAGTCCATTCCACACCCTAACCACTCTGAGTAAAGAACCTACCTCGGGCATCCCTCCTATAACTCCTACCCTGAATCTTATAGTTACGCCCCCTTGTAACAGCTACATCCACCCGAGGAAATAGTCTCTGAATATCCACTCTATCCCCTCATCATCTTATAAACCTCTATTAAGTCGCCTCTCATCCTCCTCCGCTCCAAAGAGAAAAGCCCTAGCTCCCTCAACCTTTCCTCATAAGACCTATTCTGCAAACCAGGCAGCATCCTGGTAAATCTCCTTTGCACCCTTTCCAATGCTTCCACATCCTTCCTATAATGAGGTGACCAGAACTGCACACAATACTCCAAATGTGGTCTCACCAGGGTCATGTATAGTTGCAGCATAAGTCCGCGGCTCTTAAACTCAATCCCCCTGTTAATAAACGCTAACACACTATAAGCCTTCTTCACGGCTCTATCCACTTGAGTGGCAACCTTCAGAGATCTGTGGACATGAACCCCAAGATCTCTCTGTTCCTCCACATTCCTCAGAGCCCTGCCGTTGACCCTGTAATCCGCATTCAAATTTTTTCTACCAAAATGAATCACCTCACACTTATCAGGGTTAAACTCCATCTGCCATTTTTCGGCCCAGCTTTGCATCCTATCAGTGTCTCTTTACAGTCTACAACAACCCTCCACCTCATCCACTACTCCACCAATCTTGGTGTCATCAGCAAATTTACTGACCCACCCTTCAGCCCGTCCTCCAAGTCATTGATAAAAATCACAAATAGCAGAGGACCCAGCACTGTTCCCTGTGGTACACCGCATACCAAACGAGCTATCTTGCCAAAACCATAGAATCATAGTCCTTCTCTTGAGAATCATTCTCCGCTCCCTGCTTCCTTTTCTTGCTGCTTATCCTACTCTGAATTGTCTTTCTTTATTATCCCAGATTAGTTCAATTCCCAGAGGAAGCCTTACTGGCTATTCTTCCTGTGAGCAACTTGTTTCAGCACAAAGTATTTCACCAGCAGTCAGACTGCTCTCTGTAGATTATTGGACCATAACCTGCTCAGAATGGCAAACAGTTTTGGATTACAACTCTGTGCCCAATTACTTAGGGAATTTATTTCCAAGCCTGTCTCATCCAACCTTCCGACTTAGGCCGGGCAAATTACAGGTAGTGCACAGCGTTCCTGAGGCCCAGCATTGAAGTGCTGCTCTATCAAATTGCAGAAGGCCACACCCTCTTTTTACAGCACTATATACTGTAAACCAAGTAAATTAAACGTCCTATTGAAATTTAGCCTCTTGATAAACCAGGAAGAAGGTAAGTGACTAAGATAAGTGGATAAGGGTTGGGAGTCAGAGGTCAGGGGGAGGCATTGGGACTTTGAGATAGGTTGTTGGAGCTCGGGTGGGGAGGGCTGGCTGGAGATCAGTGGGGTGAGGGAGGGTTCAGTTCAGGGGCTAGGCTGGGCCTGCAGATGTGGGAGGCAAGGGGTGGGGTTGTATGAGCACAAATTTTGTATAAGGCTCAGACTAAATCTTTTGGTGAAAATGCGACCAGCTCAAACAAGGTGACGGCCTATTTTGGTGTGTTGCAGCAGTAACTTTTAATAATAACCTTTGAAAGAATAACTACAGTTGTATGGTCTGATGTTATACATAGAATCTGCCTATTTAGTGATAGCTAATTTAAGTCACAGCTGTATTGACATTGTCTCATAATTCTGGCACAATGTGCCTGTGGGCCAAGTGAATTCCCATGTAAAAGAATTACCAGATGCTAGCCTGGGCATAGTGTCAGTGCAGCTATCAAAGCATCGTGTTTACTTTAAATCTGCATCAGTTCTGTAAACTACTTTAAGTTGCAGTCTGCTAAATGTTCATTATATCATTTACTAAATCCTTGACAATCAAGAGAGATCTAATGACATATAAATTAAGCTAAAATATATTAGTTAACGCTTCACTTGGCGGCACAATGGTTGGCACTGCTGCCTCACAGTGCCAGAGACCTGGGTTCAATTCCGGCCTTGGGGGACTGCCCGTGTGGAGTTTGCACGTTCTCCAAGTGTCTCTGGGCTTCCTTCCACAGCCCAAAGACGTGCAGGTTAGGTGGATTGGCTATGCTAAATTGCCCCTTAGGTTCCAAAGATGTGCAGGTTAGCTGGGGGAATGGGCAGAAGTAGGGTATTCTTTCGGAGGTTCGTGCAGACTCGATGGGCCGAATGGCCTCCTGCCCTGTAGGGAGTCTATGATTCTGTGAAACCTCTGCTTTAAAATATACATATACATTGGGGAAGCTGGTACGCGGCTCATCTTGTGAGTTGGTTTGTAGAGAGTGAAACTCCCTTTCACAAGAGTTGGCTTTTATGCAGAAAATAAGAGAAAAAAACTGAGTACAAAATGTAAAATGAATATTATATATCTGTAAAATAAACCTCCATTACTTGGAGTTCAGTTGCTGATGTGTCATACAACAATGGTGGACTACACTTCTAGTAAATTGTCATGCCTGATTGTACGGACTTTGCTGCAGTCACTACCAGACTTTCCAGGTTGTTTTGCATTGTATCAAATGACTGCAGATGACCACACTCGTGTACTGTCGCTTAGACTACCTAATTTACTAAAGATGGATGTATTTGTGCCAATAAGTGCGAGCGCTATGTGAAACTAATTTCCACCATTTCATGGGAGCTGAGACAAGTTCTTGGAGATGACATTACAATGAAGGAAAACAGAGCTTCCATTACTTTAAATACGTTTCAGGACATATAAAATGTACTTGCGATAAATTACATTTGAAATGTAACCATAATTGTTTGGTAAGCAAAACAGTAGTCTGTTTGAGCAAAATAAAGTTCCATTGGTAGAAATGTATTAAATAGCCAGTTAAAGATACCTCTGTTGTTGATTGGGACTTATCTTTCTTTACTTGCTCAATGCATTCATATTTTTAATATTCCTTTTTGAAAGAGAGTCAGTAGGCGGAGGTTTTCAGCTTCTCCCTTGCAAGAGTTGCTATCTTCTGATATGGACCATTATGTTTTTAAAGCAGATATTTAGCTTCTTCAGCATTCCCTCGGAGTTGAGGATAACTTGCTTCGCTAAAAATTAGTTCTCAGGTAACTGAGGAGTCCAATGAGTAACCTAAAGTCTCTGTCACAGGTGGGCAGACGATGGAGGAGTGAGTGGGTAGGGTGCCTGGGTTTCCATGTACCCTTTCGCTGTCAACACTCAGTGATGAAACTTGAGGTCTTCAGCTCCTTCCCAGATGCTTTTGCTCCACTTTGGGTGGTCTTGGGTAGCATTGAGATTTTTGAAGATTGAAGAGCATGCATTATATTCCAGCATTTGCTACCTGAATGTGTACCTACTATAGTGTATCTAATATGCTTATTTCATATAAAAACATCTTCTGAGTTCTAAATAATTTCCCATTATATCTGGGAATAACAACAACAACCTTAAGTAAACCTACAGCTGTGACCTACATGCATCCTTATTTGCTCTTAAATTTCCCTTTAAACCTGTAACAGGCGAATTAGTCAAACTGCAATTTCCTCTTAACATAGAAAAATGTCCCTAGGCACTTGATGGAAACATAATCAGGAAAAAAAAGCATGAAAGCAGAGGAGGAAAGATGTGGAGCAGTGACTACAAACAAAGGTGGGGTTTAAAGAGGGCTTGAATGGGGAGAGGTTTCAGGAGGGAATGACAAAGCCTAGATATGATGAAGTTGAAGATTGGCGGCCAATGTTGGGGTGGAGAGCGTGAGGTTGCTCAAGAGGTGAAAGTCAAACAAATGCAGTTTTCAGAAGGTTGAAGGGCTAGAAATGCTACAGGGAAGAGGAGTAAAGCCTTGAAGAAATTAGGAGATTTGGGATGAGAATTTTAAATTGTAGACCCTGAACAATGAAAGACAATATTGGTCAATAAGCACAAAACTGATGAATGAACAGTACAAGGTAAATTATTAGGTAATTGGAACTTTTTGATTCGTGAAGAATGAGAGGCCATCCGAGTAAGCATTGGAATGGCCAGGCCTTCGGAGAATATAGATATTAACCAGATGGCAGTGCAGAGACGTGTAATTTTATGGTGGTCAAACAAGACAATCTTTTTGATTAAAAATTAGGTCTGCAACGCAGCTCCAGATCAACTAATGAGCTCGGATAGGAAAACAGTCTGGTTCAACCTGAGGCAGTGTCCATGGAAGGAGGTGTGATGCAGAGTTTGGGTGGGGATGGTGTGGAGGTGACAGTGATGGCTTCCATTTTCTCAGTGTTTTATTGAAGAAAATTGGAGGAAATTGAAACTCATTCAAGATTGAATGTGGACAGCAGAAACAAGTGTTAAAGAGATAGAGCTCAGTATCATCAGAAAAAGTGGGGAATTCAAATTCCCTACAGTGCAGAAGAAGGCTATTCGGTCCATTCAACCCCTTGCAATGACTCTCTGAAAGAGCAGCTCACCCATCCCCACTTCCTCCACCCTACCACTGTAACCCCACCTAACCTACACATCTTTAGACACTAAGGGGCAACTTAGCATGGCCAGTCCACCTAACCTGCACATCTTTGGACTGTGGGAGGAAACCTGAACACCCAGATAAAACCCACGCAGACACGGGGAGAGCGTGCAAACTCCACACAGTCACCCAAGGCTGGAATTGAACCTGGCTTGCTGGCGCTGTAAAGTAACAGTGCTAACCACTGTGTCGCCCTTTGACTCCTTGGGTTCGATTTCATCTCCTTGGAAGTTCAGTGCTTTGACTGAGTTAAAATTGGGCTGTATATCTTCAATGGTCAGCCTATTTTTTTTATTCATTCAAGGGATCTGTGTTTTGCTGGATAGGCCAACATTTATTGCCCATCCCTTACAGCCCTTGAGAAGATAGTGATTAGCTGCTTTCTTGAATCACTGCAGTCCATATGTGTAGGTTCACCATTGTACTGTTAGGGAGTTGCAGAATTTTAACCCCGTGACAATGAAGGACCATTGATAGATTTGCAAATCAGGATAATGAGTGGCTTGGAGAACTCATAGGTTGTGGTATTCCCATTGATCTTCTGCCTGTATCCTTCCTAGATGGTAGATGCCGTGGATTTGGAAGGTGCTGTCTAAAGCATTTGTGAGTTCTTGCAGTGCATCTTGTTGATGGAATGCACTGCTGCTACTGAATGTCGGTGGTGGAGAGGGTGAATGTTTATGGATGGGGTGCCAATATAGACAAGAAACAGACAAGGATAGATAACAAACAAAATACTGCGGATGCTGGAATCTGAAACAAGAGCAGAGGACACTAGAAAAACTCAGCAGGTCTGCCCACATCTATCAGGAGAGAAACAGTCAAAATTTTGAGACATAAACTTTATCAGAACTGAAAGGGGGAGGATGTAAGGATAGATTATAGTTGAGGATTGCCCAGCAATCTTGAGCAACTCGATAGGTAAGGATATTGAGATAGAACAGGAAGCTAATACTGACAATGCTAGGCTACAATTGGTTAGATAAGACTGCATCCAAGTGAAAGTAATTGCAGTGAGCTGTACAATAAAAGAGGATGGTATGGTCGACATTGTCAGAGGCTGTCGAGAGATTGAAATGGGATATGGTACAACAGTGAGCATAACCAGTTTTGGAACTCTATGGGGGGGATGTCAGGTGTGAGATTGGTGGGGTGTGGGCGGGAGGTGAGATCCAAAAAATCCCATGGTGGGGTGGGGAGAAATTGCCTTGTATCGGCGGCGGGGGCCTAGCTGCTGGGCCCACTATCAGGCTGCCCCGCTCAAAATAGCGGCCTGTTATCGGGATTCGCAACAGAATCCCTCGCAATTCCCTCCGTGCATAAACGTGCATGGCAGGAGTTAGTAAATTGCCTCTGGACTTATGCTCTCAGCCCAAACGCAAATCAGTGGCTATTCATCTCCGGCAAGAGAACATAGTCTCCCAAACGGAGAATTCCAGCTGATATTGCAGAATGCCTCACAATTGCAAGAAAGCACTATTATTATTGTTACTGTATTATATGTTGAATATTGCTGAATACGAATCAAATTTTCCTGCAATTAAAGATGCAATTTCCAATTTTGTTATCAAATATCTAAAATAAGAAGACTGGCAAATATGTTTCTGTCTTCTGGTCAGAAACATCCTTATGATCCAACTATGGAAAGTCCAGCCAAGCTTATACTCTCTTTGTTGATGAGTCTAGTGTTCTATTACACAATATCTCGAATGCTACCTATATTAAAAGAGTAGTTCCACCTCAATGGAACCAAGTGATTCTGATCGAGTGCCAAAGCAACAACCAGCAACACTGGACAAACTTAACCCCATCACTCTGACAGTCTTCTCTAAGGTTACAAAGCAGTTCATGACTAAGTGATTACTATCCAACATCGGCTGCCATCTGTTTGGTAACTGCACTGGAAGATTGTCCATTTGATGTTGTGAACTTTCTTTGTTAAAATACTGATTAACTGGGGACAACCTCAACCAGTATTACAACAGGGGCGGAATTCTCCGACCCCCCGGGGAGTCGGAGAATCGCCCGGGGCCGGAGTCAATCCCGCCCCGCTGTGTCCCGAATTCTCCACCCCCTGAGATTCAGCGGGGGCGGGAATCTCGCCGGTCGGCGGGCCCCCCGCGCCGGTCGACAGGCCCCCCACGGCGATTCTCCAGCCCACGATGGGCCGAAGTCCCGCCGCTGACAGGCCTCTCCCGCCGGCGTGGTTTAAACCACCTACTTGATTGGCGGCGCGGGCGGGCTCCGGGGTCCTGGGGGGGGCAGGACGATCTGACCCCGGGGGGTGCCCCCATGGTGGCCTGGCCCGCGATCGGGGCCCACCTTTCAGCCGGCGGGCGGGCCTGTGCCATGGCGGCACTCTTTTTCTTCCGCCCCCGCCATGGCCTTCACCAAGGCGGAGGCAGAAGAGACCCCCTCCCCTGCGCATGCGCCGGTATAACGTCAGCAGCCGCTGACGCACCGTCGCATGCGCGGACTTACGCCAGCCGGCGAAGTCCTTTCAGCCCCGGCTGGCGTGGCACCAAAGGCCGTTCACGCCAGCCGGCAGAGTGTAGCCCCCCAATGTAAGGGCTTGGCCCCTAAAGGTGCGGAGAATTCCGCACCTTTGGGGCGGCCCGACGCCGGAGTGATTCACACCACTCCGACACGCCGGGTAGGGGAGAATCCCGGCCCAGATATTTAAAAGGAATTTTACAAGTTTGATCACACAGTTCTGGTTTGGAAGTTGCGAAAGTTAAATGTACATTCGAATCACCGCTGGTGGGATACTGACTTCCTCAAATACCATGGCTGTCTATCCGAATGTATTTAATTAACAGCAGGTGTGAATTGGCTAAGCATAATTATTTTCCCAATCCTCATTAATGATGCTCTCTGCTCTTCCGGCCTCAAATACATGGACAATACAACATTCTGACTCCAGGCTGCGGGGTGCAATTGGTGAGGCTCAGAAAACAATTGATGCCCCCAGTGAATGGTGTTGCTGTTGTTTGTTGTTTCTCTTCCTGCACATAGTGGTGCACAAAGGAAATTTTCATTTTTTTCCGTCAGAAACTTTTACTGGGTTGCCAAAGACTTATAGCTTGAGGGCAGCACTCCACACCCAAGCAGAGTTGACCAGGAGTCTTTCCCACTCTTGCTACCTGAAATTGGCATGCTGAAGAAATTTGCAGGTTGAGACTCAACCTGTCCGTCGCGTTATCACAACACAATCCTTGGCCATCAAGTACTGGGGTGGGACTTGAACCCGAATCTTCTGGCTTAAAGGTAGTCCAAATCATCACAAGAACTCCAATGAATAGTGTGGGGAAACAGTATACAGTTGAATGCTGCTAAATGTAATGCCACGCACATAGACTTCAGTAGACAGGAGAATGTGCTCCTTGAAATACAATTAGGCAACAACACCCTGGCAAAGATAAAAACCTTGCAAATCCTGGATATAAACATTCAAGCCAACTTGAAGTGGGATGTTCAAGTGGACAGTATACTGAAAAGAAACAAATAGATTGATGTTCATTTTCAGATCACTCATCCCTTTCAGACGCCCTGTCCATAACCTGGTATTGATGTACATGACATACATTGGCTACACCCATCCCTTTGGCAAATATGATACGCCTGTATGGCACTTTGGCCTGACAACATTCAAAGCAGTCAGATTAAAAGAATATAGAACTGCGAGCTGAGATTGATCTGAGACACACAGTACCAGTTGTACTGCAACAGCTTTCATGTGACAAAGCTTGAAAGTCTACAACTATGAATAGTTAATATTCCTTATGAAATTTGTCCAATTTCAGAGCTAGTTACCTACTCGGCACCCTAGAGCAATAAAGGTGACTCAATTAAATTCTACCCTGTAAAAAGTAGGACGGAAAACGTACTGATGTATCCCTCTTCCTTACATGTTTGGGTCCTCAGTGAAATATTTAAATGATGAAATTCATACATACTTTGGTGTCTGCGCTGTAGGAATGGAGTGTTGGTTTGTAACTCAATATAATTTTAATTCAAGATTACCCTTTTAGCATCCCATCCACCACCTGTTACTTGCTAGATTTGTATATTTTTGTTGCAACATGATTTTTACATGTTTGCAGTTTTGTTTACCTGTCATGCTTCAGCTTTCAGGCTGCAAACATGTTTCTTGAATAAAATGCCATTACAAGAAATGAAAGGTTGATGCCACTACATTTACTTTTACAAGATATGTTAATTCATTTGTAAATTTAACAAGGCTAATCCTTTGCTATAAGTTGATCTTTTTAAAGATGTGAATGTCGCTGGCAAAGGCATTTGTTGCCCACCCTAATTGTTTTAAGAAGCTGGTGGTGATCTGCCTCCTTGAACCATTGCATTCCACATGTATAGAAACAGCATTGTTCGATAGGAAATTCGAGCTTTTTGACCCAGTGACTATATTTCACCTGATGCATTTCTTTTTGCATTCCAATTGTATGAATTAGTGCAGAGTATTTCTGCAGAGTAAACCATCTGCAAAAATGTTATTAACAGAAAGATGATGAACATTGAAATCATGAAAGTAAAGAATAGCTTATTATGATGCATGAAAATGCATCAGACGTCTATAATAATAATAACCTTTATTGTCAGAAGTTAGCTTACATTAACACTGCAATGAAGTTTTTGTGAAAAGCCCCTAGTCACCATATTCCCGCGCCTGTTCGGATAACGGTGTGAGAATTCAGAATGTCCAAATTACCTTACAACATGTCTTTAGGGGCTTATAGGCCATTTGACCCATCCAGTCTGCACCAGCCCTTGGAAAGAGCATCCCACCCAAGCCCTATCCCGATAACTCAGTACCCCCACCCAACCTTTTTATTTTTTTGGACACTAACGGCAATTTACCATGGCCAATCCACCTCACCACATCTTTGGACTGCGGGAAGAAACCGGAGCACCCGGAGGAAATCCACGCAGACACGGGGAGAACGTGCAGACAGTGACCCAAGCGGGGGATCAAACCTATGGACTGGAGCTGTAAAGCAGCACTTTCTTGGATTTTCCATTTGTTCCATTTGTTTGTTAGTTCCCTATCTCCATTGTTTTTGAAAAATAATAAAATAATATCTTTCTTTAAAACATAAAACACAAAGCTCTGAACATTTCACACTATTGTAAACACACTGATTTATTTTTTTCCAGAAATGCAAGCACTGGTGCTCACAAAAACATATTATCATTAATCAAATTCTGAAATCTGCCGAGTTTATATTTTTGTACAAGAGGTTGAGGTCAAAGCTGGGCATTTGAATAGACGTGCTTGTCCCTCCTTACTGTAGAAATGTTATCACTTGAACGATGCGTTAAATTTACAAATTAATACACATAACTTATATGACTAAAATGTAATGACATTAGTCTTGCATTTCTTAGTACTATAGTCATCTTATTTTAGATGATTGGTAAGAAAATTATCAAATTGCATATTTGAAAGGTTCCTTAATTATATCAAAATCAGCTGAATTGGGCCAGAATTAACCACACTGTTAAGGTATAGCTACAACACTGGCATCTGTCTGGCAATGTCCGCAGAAGGCAGGACAAAACCAACCCTGACAATTACCACCACTCCATAAGTTTAGTTGCCATCATCAGTAACATGACAGAAGGAGCTGACTGTGTGGGGCATCAAGGAGCCCGAACAATACTGGAGTCAGTGGGAATTGGGGGAAAAGCTCTCCATAGGTTAGAGTTACACCTAGCACAAAGGAAAACGTTGTGGTTGTTGGAGATCAATCATCTCAGTCCCAGGACATCTGCTGCTCTTCAGGGTAATGGCCCAGGCCCAACCATCTTCAACTACTTCATCAATGATCTTTCTTGCACCATAAGTTCAACAGTAAGGATGTTTGCTGATGACTGCATAACGTTCAACACCACTTATGACTCTTCAGATACTGAAGCAGTCTGTGTCCATGAGCAGCAAGACCTGGACAACATTGGGGCTTGGTCTGATAATTGGCAAGTACATTCACAGCATACAGATGCCAGGCAATAATCATCTCAACAAGAGAGAATCTAACCATCTCCGATTGACATTACTATTACTGAATCCTCCACTATCAAAATCTTAGGGGATACTATTGACCACAGCTGAATTATACCTGCAACATAAATACTGTGGCTAAAATATCAGGTCAGAGGCTGGAAATTCTGTGGAGTAACTTGATTCCCAAAAGCCTGTCCATCATACAAGGTACAAGTCAGGAGAGTGATGGGATACTCTTCACTTGTTTGGATCTGTGCAGCTTCAATAACACTCAAGATGTTCAGCATTATCCAGGAGAAAGCAGTCTGCTTGACTGGTTCCTCATTGACCCTATTCACTCCCTCCACCACTAATGCACAGTGGCAGCAGTGTGTAGCATCTATTAAATACATGGCAGCTCACCCAGGCTCCTTTAACAGCACCTTTAACAGCACCTTCCAAACTCACAATCTCTACTATCTAGAAGGACAAGGAAAGCTGATGCCTGGAAGCACCACCACCTGAATATTCCCTTGAAAGCCTTTTGCTGTTCCTTCACTGTGGCCAGACCAAATCCTTGGAACTCTGTCCCTAACAGCACTGTTGGTATACCTACACCTTATGGACACAGTGGTTCAAGAAGAGAGCTCACCACCACCTTCTCAAGGACAATTAAGGGTGGCAGTAAAATGCTAGCTCACCGAAGAAAGCCCTCATGCAGTGAAATAATCTTAAAAAAGAATTGAATTAGTATTCAACAGTAGATCTTTCTAAGTTCTGGTAGTGTGTGATTCTTTGAATGTGATTTAACGGTAAACTATGGATTCAGTTAATTTCATCATGTAACAACTACATCTTGAAGGATTCAGAAATTCCATACTTGTTCAGCCTTCATGGGCCAACCATTCTGTGCAACATGCAGAAGCTTATGGAGAACATTGAGATCTTGGACAGCCGCATCTCATAAGTGCCTGCGTCTCGGGAAACTGAGCATAATTATTGATCTGGAATCTGAGGTGTATACATTCTGAGGCACCATAGAAGGGGAGGATTATCTGGACACTTAATTCAGGCGGCAGCCGCATCTCTTAGATTAGGTAATGGGACAGGTTTGGTCATTAATCAGGAGCAGGAAGTTCTGGTTGTGACAGTATAGTCAGAGATCGAGACTGTCTCTGCCTTTGTGACCAAGGTTTCCCAGGGGTGTATTGCTCTGGGTAGGACCCAATTGTCATGCTTCACACAGCAACCAGTGACATAAATATAACTAAGAATGAGGTTCTGTTGGAGTAGTTTGTGGAGTTGGGCCAAAATTGAAATGCACAGCCTCTCAAGTAATAATTGCTGGATTGTTATCTGAGCCATACACAAATTGGAATAGGGGCAAAGTAATTAGACGGTTAAACGTGTGGTGGAAAGAATGATGTGGGAGACAGGAGCTTTGACCCATGGGGCACTGGCACTAGTATTGGGGAAAAGGGAAGCTGTTCCATTGTGATGGGCTGCATGTAAATTGGACTTTGACTAATGTCTTGGTTTCACACAATAAAATTGTCCAACATGGACTTTTTCCAAGAATCTTCAATGATAATATTGTCCTCTGGGATATCTGCAATTCCTGTGGCTGATTATTTCAATTATTGTCTCTTAGCCATATCTTTGTATCAAGCTTCCTTTGACTGTATCTGACCGCCTTAGATTTTATCTTCAAAGCCACAACCCTGACCAATTTTCTGCAGCTCTAAGGGAGCCAGTAGAGCATATGTTCTTGAGATTGCGCTGTCATAAATTAAAATTGTCCCAACATGTGCCAATGCGTGGATCTGGGGCACATCCACGTCGGTTTCAGTTTGTTTACTTGCTGGAAGACTGTGTTTGTGATGGCTTTATTGCCATTATTAGAGCATAGGCATGTTGCTCAAGAACTATAAATCAATCGTTGATCCCTGTAGAAAGTAAGTCAAGCTTCCGTGCTAGATCAGATCAAGTGGCAAAGCTCATGCCAGACTGGTAGCCTGCAATAATCTCCTGAGTTGCGACTGACTCCTCAGCCAGCTCTGTTTCACTTATGCCAGCTATGTTGATGTTGTAACAACTCAACATGGTTATGCGGGCTGTTCTGTGCATTGGTCTCATATTTTGAAGTGTTCTGACATGAGCAACTTAGCTATGATGACTTTTTCTTTACATTTGAACCGAGTGAATGGATGACCAGCCAGGCACAATAACTTGGTAAGTGCAGGGTGAGAAGCTGTGCTTTTGGTTTGTCTTCTTTCCCTTCCCTGGATGGGGAGAGCAGTATTGTACCTGAAAAGATTGGCTCAGTGTTCAGGAAGATGTGAACTCCATACCTGCCCTTACCTATGGAGAGCGACCATCACCCCAAGGCTACCTGTGTGCAGGGTTATAACTGAAGACTCCAGTAGCATCTTCTGCCTGTCGCTATCATCACTTGCCCTTTGGCACAGAGCATGGTGTTCGAGTGTTTTGATTGGTGACACTTGCTGAACAATCTACATGTTAAATATATATATATTTTTGAAGAGATTTTATTGAGTTTTCAGATTGTTTATCCAACAATTTATGAATGACAAAACTGGACCAAAAACCAACACATCTATTCACAAGCAAGTATCTTCTGTACAACTGTGGCAGTGACCCCACCACCCCCTTTAGTCAGCATACATATTTTACATTCCCCAATATGTTCACAACACCTATTTACAAGCGTTTACTTACTGTTTGGTTTGGGCCTTAGCTTGCGGTTTTGTCCCTCCTGTTCTTTTTGCAGGCATTTGCCTCCCTCCCCCATATCTACCTCCCTGCCTCCCCTTTCCCTTTCCTCTCTGTCCCGTGTGCCCCCCACATCCCCACCTTGCTCTCCTGGTGACTGGACAGCCAGTCAGCAGCCTTGGGTGGTGTTGTTGATTGCAAGTCAAGCAGGATTCTCCGGTGGGCGATCAGGGAGGCAAAGACTAGGGCATCGACCCCCATTCGCATGAATAGCTCTGGCTGCTCTGAAACCTCGAAGACAGTCACTTTTGCGCATGGCTCCACCCTCACTCCCACAACCTTGGACATGACCTCAAAGAAGGTACCTCCTCCAAACGTCACCTGTACATATCAGCAGTTTCCCTTTCCTGGATCGCCCACGTCCTGAAGTCCTCCTACTAATGAGTGTCCCGGTATCTGGGGGAAGGTCGTTGTTTCTGTGGGGAGGGCGTTTTTGAGCTGAATTTATCTCGGGTCGTTTCCTCTTGGTAACTGGAAACTCTCCGTGATTTCCCCCACAGTCGCTACGCGATCATCTGTGTACATGTCCCTAACCATCAGTTTCCCCTCGTCCTATCTCCACCATTTGAAGGTGGCGCATATTATTGCGAGAGTGAGCCTGGGGTTTTTGCAGATGGCGGGGCGTGGTGGACGTTTTGATTAGGCCGAAGGGTTGCCTCATTTGGCAGAGCGTGGCTACTACCAATGGGCTCCTTGAGTATTTGGCCTCAGGGATGGGAGAGGAAGTGTTGCTGGGGCTCAGAGGGATGTCCCTGTGCTGGAAATCTCTCCTGCCTTCACCCACTCTGCTCCCGGTTTTAGTCAGAGTAGGAATGTCAGGATAGATAAGATGATTGTGTGACTTGAGAAATGGTGTAAGAGGGAGAGATTCAAATTCCTGGGACATTGGAAACGGTTCTGGGGAGCCAGTACAAACCAGACGGACTGGAACCAATGTCCTTGGGGGCGCATTTGCTAGTGCTGTTAGGGAGGGTTTAAACTAATGTGGCGGGGGAATGGAACTGATGCAGGAAGTTGGACGGAAGTAAAGTGAGGACAAGAACAAAGGGCAGTAAGGGAAAAAGTAAAAGGCAGTGAAACCAAAGTCAAAAATCAAAAAGAGCCACAGTACAGAGCACAGCGACTGCGGAGACCTTAGTGACTGGGTCCAGTAAGTCTAAGAGAAATAAACACAGGGAGCGTGCACAAAACATGACCGGACAGATGGTCTGAGAAAGCAGGGCAGAGAGCAAGGGAAGTCTAGATTAAACTGCATTTATTTCAATGCAAGAGGCCTGATGGACAAGGCAAATGAACTCAGGGCATGGATGGGACATGGGACTGGGATATGATAGCTATTACTGATTCATGATTGTTGCCTCCTGTGCCTCCAGTTGTTTTTCTTCAATGTCTCCAATGTCACCTTGAAAGAGGCCAGGGCGTCTGTGACCGCCACCTTCACTGTTGCCATCATTTTCAAATTGATGTCATCTCTATGTTTCTGGAGTTCCTGAATCATGAGGTCCATTCACTCGCGTATCGGTGGATAGTCCAGCGTTGGTCCCGGAGACTGAGCCCGCTTGGATGTGGCCGGCTCCGACTTGCTCCTCGTGTTTGCTGTCATCCTTTTCCTTCATTCTATGCTTTTGCTGCCGCTGCTATCTTTTTGGGTCCTGGAGTTATTGCTGGGCATTTCTCGGTAGTTGTGGCTGCTCATGAGAGTGTGTGGGGGGGGGATTTTTAGCAGGTTTTGTGGGCTTTTTTCGTGCAAGAAAATGCCGTTTGTCTGATTTCCTGGAGGAGAGCCACCTTCCCTGCATCCACTCAACACATTCCGCTCAACAGAAGTCACACGTTAAGTATATTTAAATCGGTGGGATTCGTGCATCCTCTCCCACTCCCTCGTCCAAGCTGCAAAATCTACCCTGGTGCAATGTGTCCTGGACATAGCAATTGAAAGGATGCAAGTTTCATTTTGGAGATGCCCGTCTACTTGGTGAACTGCTGAGCCGGCGGAAAAGCCTCATCTACCCTTTACCTCCCTGTCCTGTCCATTGGCACTATTTGTGATTTTCTGCACTGTCAGCTGATATATACCTTGCTGGTTCACCCATAGCTGAGGGTTTTGAAATCAGTTACCTTTTACATTGACTGCTAATTAAGGCTGATGAGCCATACTAACCCAGAGCTGTCTGGTTTTGAGGCGCCAAGCTCCTGACTTCATCTCAGTGATTGGCACATGAAGCTGGGCATAGAAGTTTGATTCAGAGAGGCTATTTGAGACTTTGACCATATGGGGCTTCCTGGGGTGGATTCTCGAGTTCTGCGGCAAAGTGTCAACGCTGGCTTGGGAACCGTGGTGTTGCATGGCTGACAAATCGTTGCAAATCCCTCACTGATTCAGGTACCAGTGAGGAGCTATGGCGCCGACTGAAACTCCTGCCTCCGAGATTGGCCGGGTCTTGGGCCGCACATATGCAAGGCTGACGGCCAGCAGCGGTCATGCCATACAACTTGGCGCCAGCCATTCGCGGACCCAAGCCACCATCTGCGACCACACAGCGCACCCTCTTGCTATCCCCCACCAGTCCCTCCAGCCCTCGCTAAAGCCCCCCAGCCAGCGGCACGGATCCCAGTCCAGTGTAGCGGTGCTGGACACAGTCCGCAGCCATCACGCCGGGTTCACGATTTGTGTGACCACATGTGGTCCGCGCTGTTGGGAACTCGGCCCATCGGGGATGGAACATCATGAGTGGGTCAACCAATGAGGTGCCAACGGCATTGTGACTGCGCACGGCGCGCGTCATGATGACGACAATTTGGAGGGTCGGAGCATGACTGATGGCATCACCGGCCACGATTTCGGCATTGGAGCCCATACTCTGCCCAATCGCCAACACAATTTCGTCGTCTGGCAATGAAGAGTCCCGCCCCTTGTGTCTGAAGAACACCTCAACTCTCTTGGCCATTCCGGTTCTTTCTAACCCTTTGACGCCCTTTAACAGTTAATTAAATGGTTAATTTAATACCAATTACGGAGACATGGTTGCTGCCTGACCAAGATTGGAAACAAAATAAGCCAGGATTCTTAATTGTTCGAAGCGATAGGCAAAATGCAAGAGGAGGGATGACCCTGATAAAAGGATGATATAAAGACAGTAGAGAGAAAATCAAGAGGTGGAATCAGTTGAGAAGAATTAAGAAAGAATAAGGAGGAGAAAACATTTTTGGAGCAGTTTATAGGTTCCCTAATAGTTTTAACACCTGCAAGAGCATAAAACAGGAAGTTAAAGGTACACATAATAAGGGTAATACAGTAGTAATGGGGGTCGTTAATCTTTGACTTGGTAAACCAAATTTAGAGTAACAGTGTGGAGGATGCGATCATGGAACGTTGAGGAACCAATGAGAAAACAGGCTATTTAAGATCTATGGCAGAGTTTTCCAAAATTTTGGCAAAGACCAATAGCAGGTGGGAAAAGCAGATCGGTGGCATTCTCCGCTGTTTCATCCCAGACAGTCTGAAAAACATAAAAGGGCAGGTCCCAAGACATAATATTGGTGGGGGAGGCTCTAATTAGCCTGCCTTGCAACTTAGTCCCTTGAAGATCAGGGTGCCATTTTTAAAGGCCACCCCCAGCACAAAATAGGTTACTTGGGAACCCTCGCCACACACAGGCACTGCTCCCTGGCCTTCAGGGCAGTTTCCTGGTTCTTCTCCCCCTCTAAGCGATGCACTCAACCAAGCTCCTCTGAGCAGTCTGCTCGCCCTATTGGCTCTTTATTTTCTGTCTTGATGGTTAATGTTCCTGACGTTAACTGCCCCGTTACTGGTTACGGGAGTGGACAAGCGCATCAGGCGTTTACGTTGGCATGAAACGCTATTTGAGCTCCTCACTAGATTTTCCACTCCCGTCACTGAACCCGGCGGGCAAAAATGGTAGCAGAAAATCCTGGCCCCAGTTAAGGGGCAAAAGAAAGGGTTAACTAATATCTTGCAGTAAGCAAGTCGCTATGATGGAATTATTTTATATTGGTATCATAGAATATACAGTGCAGAAGGAGGCCATTCGGCCCATCGAGTCTGCACCGGCTCTTGGAAAGAGCACCCTACCCAAGGTCAACACCTCCATCCTATCCCCATAACTCCACCCAACACTAAGGGCAATTTTGGACACCAAGGGCAATTTATCATGGCCAATGCACCTAACCTGCACATCTTTGGACTGTGGGAGAAAACTGGAGCACCCGGAGGAAACCTACGCACACACGGGGAGGATGTGCAGACTCCGCACAGACAGTGACCCAAGCTAGAATCGAACCTGGGACCCTGGAGCTGTGAAGCAATTATGCTATCCACAATGCTACCGTGCTGCCCCGAGTTTGAGAGTGATTTATTTAAATCCAAAACTAATGTTTTAGATCTTAACATAAGGTAGATTGGGAACGAAATTAAAATATATGGTGGTAATAAACCATGACAAACATATCCATAATTTGAGAGGATATGAAATTCAGCAAAGGGTAACTTAGAAATTGACAAAAAAAAACGTAAGACTAAACTGGGAAGAAACATAAAAACAGATTGTAAAACCTTCCAAGGCTATGATCTTTAAACAGAAGAAATTCAAGAAAGTAAACGTGGTTCCCTTAGAGGCAGAGAGAGGAGAAATTATAATGGGGATTGGGGAATAACAAAATTTCAGTGACATTAAACAAATGCTTCCATATTTGGGAGACAAAACAAACTTTCCAGGAAGGCTGGGGAATCAAGAGTTTCGCTCAAACTTGAGGGAATTTATAGTAGTAAAGAAATAGGCCTGGATAAATTAATTATATTGAAAGACGACAGACCTGATGGACGGTAGCTTGGGGTGTTAAAGGAAAACAGCTATAGAAATAGTAAATACATTGCTTTTAATCCTCCAAAATTCTCCACATTCTAGAAGTCTCCCTGGATTTCAAGGTAGCAAATATTGACTTGAAACTCAATTAAAGAAAGGAGAGGGAGAGATATGGAATTATAGGCCAGTCAGCCTGACATTTGTAGTAGGGAAAATGCTGAAATCTATATCGAGGAAGTGGTAACAAGGCGGATTTAAAAAATGATAATATGATCCGGTGCGTTCAACATGAAGTTATGAAAGGAAATTTGTGTTTAATAAATCTTTTAGGAGAATTCTGAATTTGTAACTATTTGGGTCGATGTAACTAGTTGAGGAGGAGCCAATGGATCTTCAAAAAACATTGGATAAGGTGCTCCAGAAGAGGTTACACAAAATAACGTGCATGGGTAATGTATTAGCATAAATCAAAGCTTGGTTAATGAACAGAAAACATGGAGTAGAAATAAATGGCCAATTTTCAGGTTAATAGATTGTAAGCTATATGATACTGCAAAGATCAGAGAGTTAATTACAATCTATACCACTGATTTAGATAACGGAACTAAGTATAATGTATCCAAGTTTGATGACCATGTGATGTTGAAAAAGTAGGCTGTCAGGATAACGCAAAGAGCCTGCAAAAGGATATAGACAGGTGACGTACGACAGCATGGTGGTTAGCATAAATGCTTCACAGCTCCAGGGTCCCAGGTTCGATTCCCGGCTGGGTCACTGTCTGTGCGGAGTCTGCACGTCCTCCCCGTGTGTGCGTGGGTTTCCTCCGGGTGCTCCGGTTTCCTCCCACAGTCCAAAGATGTGCGGGTTAGGTGGATTGGTCATGCTAAATTGCCCGTAGTGTCCTTAAAAAAAAAGTAAGGTTAAGGGGGGGGGTTGTTGGGTTACGGGTATAGGGTGGATACGTGGGTTTGAGTAGGGTGATCATGGCTCGGCACAACATTGAGGGCCGAAGGGCCTGTTCTGTGCTGTACTGTTCTATGTTCTATAAGTGACTTGGAAAAAACCCAGTAGGTGGAACATAATGCGGGAAAGTCTAAAGTTATTCACTTTGGAGAGAAAAATAGAAAAGTGAAATATATTTTAAATGATGAGAGCTTGGGAGCAGCTTTTGGACCTGCATGTACACTCCAGAGGTGTTTTCACCGAGGTCTTGTATAGTTGTAGTAAGACTTCTTTACTGTTATACTCCAATCTCTTTGTAACAAAAGCTACCATACCATCTATTTTCTGAATTGCTTCCTGTATTGGCATGCTGTCATTTGATCAACAGCCTAGGGTTACCATTGACCAGATACTGAACTGTATTAACTATATAAATACTGTGGCTACAAGAGCAGGTCAGTGGCTATGAATCCTGCGGTGAGAACTCACATTCTGACTCCCAAAGCCTGTCCATTATCTACAAGGCACAGGTCAGGATTGTGATGGAATACTCTCCACATACCCGGATGAGTACAGCTCCAACAATACTCAAGAAGCTTGACACCATTCGGGTCAAAGCAGCTGCTTGATCGGCACCCCATCCACAAACATTCATTGCCTCCATCATTGATGCACGGTGGCAGTAATGGGTACCATTTATACTCCAGAGCTATTTGCAAGCAGAAAAAAATTGCAGGCGCAGTTTGAGCTACTGTCCACTGTCAAGGCTGTACATCAATTACATCGCTCCAGGGCTACCTTTTGCGAGTACAGTGAGACAGCCAGCTGTTATTGGAACCGCCCAAGAACAAGTCGGTTTTGTCTGATTTTTCTGGATAGTCTTCCCTAACAGCTGTTGAAACAGATAAACGCTGTGAGTTGGATTCCCCATTGAACCCGGACAAGATTTTAAAATGTATTGGGTTGATGCAGGCTGGCAAGGTACCTGGCCTGGATAGCTTTCAGATCAAATTTCTCGTAACAGCTTGCTGCACCTTTGTTATCAGATGTGTTTTTTGTTAATAAATTTAGAGTACCCAATTCTTTTTTTCCAATTAAGGGGCAATTTAACATTGTCTCTCCAGCGCAAAGTTTAGTGGTTATACCATTTGTTTTTGTACAACTGTGCTGTGAACTGCTTCAATAATCATTAGTACAAAGGGGAGGTCACCCTGGGCGGAGAGTCGTAAAGGCTGCCATGAAACCGGCCGTGTTTCACGGCAGCCTTCACGCCCGTTCCCGGGTCCCGATTCTCCTCCCCCCCCCCCCCCCCCCCCCCCCATCGGGGCTAGGAGCGGGACCCCGGGAATCACGGCGTCGCGGCCTTAACAACCGTCGTTAAGGCCGCGCGCCAAGGTGACGCACGGCCAGCTCCAACCCGCACATGCGCGGGTGATGTCACCACGCCATTGACGGAACCCGAGCATGCGCGGTTCCGCATTTCTCCACCGCCGCCCGACAAGATGTGGCGGCTTGATCTTGTCGGGCGACGGAGGGGAAATAGTGCGTCCCTTTTGGACGCAGGCCCGACGATCGATGGGCACTGATCGTGGGCCTGTCCCCTCCCGAGCATAACGGTGGTGCTCCCGCCCCAAACGGGCCTCTGGATGCCCCAAACGGGCATCCAGAGCCCGATTTACGACGGCAGCAAGCAGGTGTGTTTGCTGCCGTGAAAAAACGGGCGTAAAGGCCCAGCCCATCGGCCGCGGAGAATTGCCGCTCGTCGTAAAAAAAAGGCGAGCGGCGATTCGTGACGTGGGTCGGGCAAGGGGGGGGGGGGGGAGAATAGCGGGAGGGCGTGAAAAATGTCGGGAGGCCCTCCCGCTATTCTCCCAACCGGCGTGGGCAGCGGAGAATCGCGCCCCCTGTTTCTCCAACGCATAATTAGTGTTTGTACCGTTTGGCCTTTTACAAATGCGATGGTTACAGTTTTAATAAAAAGATAAAACCAGTTTACCTACCATGCACATCTTTTTGGGTTGTGGGGATGAGACCCATGCAGATATGGAAAGAATGTGTACACTCTGCATGGACAGTAACCCGGGGCCGGGATTGAACCTGGGTCCTTGGCGCTGTGAAATGGCAGTGCTAACCACTGCGTCGCTGTGCTGCCACTTTATTAGATATGTTTAATGATTTCCTATACAGGAGTTCATTGCCTCTGAACCTCAAGAGGGTCAAGGACCCGATCAAGTGTGGTTTATATTGGCCCATCTCGTTTTTAAATGCGGATTTTAAGCTGTACACTCAGGTTCAGGCTCCGGTTGAAGTCTTCCTTTCCCACTATAAGTTTGGAGGATTAAAGAGACTTTGGAAAGGGCTGGCAATTATCAGCCAATATGCGTCGCCTTTTAAATGTTATTCTTTCCCCCTCCCCTGACCCGAGCCTGAGGTAATAGTTTCTATTGACTCTGAGAAAGCATTTGACAGGGAGGAGTGGTATTTGAAATTCTTGGGAGATTTGGATTTGTGCATAAATGCGCCTCTTGGATCTGCTTGTTATAGAATGCCCTTAAGGCCAGGGTTCCCATGAACACTTTATACTCAGACTATTCCCCTGAATAGGGGCAGTAGGCAGGGCTGCCCACTAAACGTAATGGATTGTTGCCTAAATGTGTACTGTTAGAAAAGGAGCCACTGTGCATGAGACCCTTGAGTCAGAATTCAGTTGAGCTATGCTCTCCATGGTTTGAGCGAGACAGTTATAGGGTGTCCCTTCAATCAACCAGTCGTCGCTGTGCTGAACTCTTGCACACACCTTGAGACCACTCACCAACCATTACTTTTCTAGATTGTCTTTCAAACTGTGACATTCTTCGGTGAATGTGAAAATGGTGCTGTTGACTTTGAAAATGCTTCCAACTGGAAGCTGTTCTAGCTTCCACCCTTCCTCATCAGCATCAAGTTCCTTCCATCCTCCTCCATGCTTACCACCTCCTAATTACCATTTTTCCTGTCACTACCCAGCGGGGGGGGGGGGGGCCGCCTTCCCCCCCCCCCCCCCCCCCCCCTTACCCTTTTCCCCATCATCGTTCAAGTTGATATTCCTGACTTCCCCCAAGCCCTCTAATGTTGATGGTCAGGATGGCATTGGGACAATTCTGCTACAAAAAGCAGACGATGATCAATGGAAGCCAGTTGCATTTGCATCTCGTGCTATGTCACCGACTGAAAAAAGGTATGTACAAATCGAAAAAGAATGCCTAGGCCTGATAATGGGCATCAGTAAATTTCACTATTATGTGTATGGCCTGCCACATTTTGTTGTAGAAAGTGACTATCAACCGCTAGTAAACATCATTAAGAAAGATCTAAATGACATGTCACCAAGGTTGCAATACACGATGATGAAGCTAAGAAGATATGACTTCACGCTGGTCTGCACATCAGGCAAAGAATTAGTTATGGCAGATGCATTATCGAGAGCCGCAAGCAATAGTGCTGAGGCAACATCTAACATTGTTCTCAATGTGGAAGCACATGCTGCATTTGTTGCAGATATGCTACCCGTCTCGGATGGAAAGCTAAAACTGATCAAAGATTAAATTGAAAAAGACCAAAATCTACAAAGGGTAATAAAAAACTTTTGTGAGGGCCACGAAGAATCCAGCACGAGTCTTCAGGATACAAAGAAATAACATTTATTTACAATAACATATATATACAACAGCAGCAACTTCCCTTGCAGCTAACTCCTCTCTCTCTCTGCTGGTTCCAGACTGGCCAACTTTATTTATGCAGGGAGTCTGCTAATGATTTCTCCGCCCCCTCATTGGGGAAGCTCATACTCCCACAGGATTGTGGGATTGCCATTAGTCCCCAGCCAATGGTAAGCAGGCAGGTTATAACAAAAACCTAACTGAGGATGACCTAATGGCAGTTGTCAAAATTTTCAAAGCATCACGGATGATAAACGGATTCCTGCCAAAAGGGGACAGGATTGTGATATCCGGGACCTCCGGTGTTGACCATAGAGAGAGCAGTCGCACCGAGGGCAGCTCCTGCTTAAAGGCACCAAAAAGAGCTCTTTTTACCCATTACTAGGTGTCATTTAAATGAAAAGGCGCAGTTGAATGTTGGAGGAGTAGTTGGGGGCCTCACGGTAGCATGGTGGTTAGCATCAATGCTTCACAGCTCCAGGGTCCCAGGTTCGATTCCCGGCTGGGTCACTGTCTGTGTGGAGTCTGCACGTCCTCCCCGTGTGTGCGTGGGTTTCCTCCGGGTGCTCCGGTTTCCTCCCACAGTCCAAAGATGTGCGGGTTAGGTGGATTGGCCATGCTAAATTGCCCGTAGTGTAAGGTTAAGGGGGGGATTGTTGGGTTACGGGTTACGTGGGTTTAAGTAGGGTGATCATTGCTCGGCACAACATCGAGGGCCGAAGGGCCTGTTCTGTGCTGTACTGTTCTAATTCTAATTCCCCCGGGAGTGGTATGTCTGCTGGTTACCAGACCCGGCAGAAAACAGTGAGTGATTTAGCTGAAAGGTTGGACCATGCTTATGCTACAGCAACAGCTGTAAACAAACATGCAGGCGGGAGAAAGGCTGATGCAAGCTGGAAGGCTTCAACTTGACTTGATGGCCTTTATTAAAGCTGAATTCTAGCAGCAAAGGAAAAAAACTGCAGGAGGATCGCGCAAAGGCCATTGAAGGAGTGGTGGCACCCCTGAAGAGTTCTTTGAAACGGGTGGAGAAGTGTTTGGAGGTGCAGGTATCATAGATTCAGGAGATTGAAGGAGTGATCTCTGACCACAGCGATCATGTGGTGACTGGAGGCGGAGGCAGGGCTTCTAGGAGACGTCTGTAAAACGTTGAAGGCAAAGGTGAAGGAGCAGGAGAATACCTTGAGAAGGCAGAACCTGTGAATAGTGGGCCTGCCTGAAGAAGCGGAAGGTGTGAGTGCCACGAGGTATGTCTCGAGGATGCTGGTGGGGCTGGTGGCAGAAGGGATGCTAGATAAGACACCTGTAAGGACAGTACGTGGTGCAGTGGTTAGCACTGGGACTGCGTGGCTGAGGACCCGGGTTCAAATCCTGGTCCTGGAGATTGTCTGTGTGGAATTTGCACATTCTCCCTGTGTTGGCGTGGGTTTCACTCCCGCAACCCAAAGATGTGCAGGGAAGGTGGATTGGCCATCCTAAATTGCCCCTTAATTGGAAAAAAAAATAATAGGGTTCTCTTAATTTATTAAAAGAAAAGAAAAATAGATAAGGCGCCTGAAGTGGACTGAGCTCATAGGTCCCTGAGGCAGAAGCCTCGAGCTGGGGAGCTGCCACGGGTGGTGATCGTGAGGCTCCACAAATTTGTAGTGATAGATAAGATTCCTGATGGGCCAGGGAGAAGCGTACCTGCGACTGAGAGGAGTATAGCATCCGAATTTGTCAAGACATTGGGTTTAGGGTGCTGTACCCGCGAAATTATGCGTTAAGTTCGGAGGCCAGGAGTATAATTTCAAGAACCCAGAAGCGGCCGAAGACTTCATTAAGGAACATAAACTGGGGAGGACTGAGCAGACAGTGCTTGGAAACAGGTTTGCTGGCACTTTGTAATGGTTGGGAGCATGTTTGAAGTGGAGGTAGGGATTGGGAAGTGTTTATGTGGGGATGGATGTTCCCGTCAGCCACTCCTGTTTTCTGGGACTGTTTGTGTTTAACATTTATCCGTTTGCTTTTGGAGAAGGCTGCCTGGAGTTCAGCAGAAGTCCTTGTTTGGGTAGGGGAGGGTAAGGTCAACAGGCAGCCTTCCTCCTTGAGCTAACAAGTGTTGGGGGTGGAGGGGGTGGCGATCTTTGGGCAGGGGCTGCTGCAGTAGCAGGTTATGCTGGTGAACGGAAGTGAGGGTGGGGGAGAAGGCCGCGAGGGGTGGCGGGGGAGGGGGGAAAGGGGGGAGGTTGTTGCAACGTGGAAGGGAATGAGAGATGACATAGTCAGGGGCGGAGAAAGGGGCCATCTGGGATGGGTTAGGTATAGGGTGGAATTAAAGGGCGGGATTAAAGTAGGGAAGATGACAGACGGTAGAGGGGATTGGAGGCATAAGCCTCCGGTAAGGCTGGTAAAGTGGAACGTCCGGGGCCTGAAAGGGCCGGTTAAAAGGTCGCGAGTGTTCACGCACCTCAGGACTTAAAGTTGGGGGTGGTCTTGCTGCAGGAGATGCACCTCCATGTGAAGGACCAAGTTAGGTTAAGGAAAGGGTGGATCGGGCAGGTTTTTCACTTAGGGTTTGCTTCGAAATCGAGGTGAGTGGCGATTTTAATGAGCAAAAAAAATGGGATTTCTGAGTGCGAAGGAGGTAAGAGAACGGGGTGGGAGATATGTGATTGTGAGTGGGGTATTGGAAGGGACACCGATAGTGTTGGTAAATGTGTATGCCCCAAATTGGGATGATGTGGGTTTTATGAGGGAGTTTCTGGTAGTGATCTCGGATTTGGCCACCCACCAGTTGATCATGGGAAGAGATTTTAACTGTGTCCTGGAGCCGAGGGTGGATAGATCGAGCCCCAGATCGATGGGTAGGGTATGAGTGGCAAGGGATGTGGTTTAATGAAGAGGATGGGTATGGTGGATCCATGGTGCTTTCAGAACCCAGGGGGAAGGGAGTATTCCTTCTTTTCACACTTCTTTTCCATAAGGTGTATTCGAGGATTGGTTATTTTGTAGTGAGTCGGGAGATTTTGGTTGGGGTGGAGGGGGCAGAGTATGTGGGGATAGTTATCTCGGACCATGTGCTCCACTGGCTGGAGATATGTTTTAGATCGAGAGCAGAGGCCGGGGTGGAGGTTTGACTTAGGGTTGTTGGCGGATGTAGGTTTTTGTGATAAGGTGTGGGCAGCCACTTTTTGGGAAGCACTGAAGGCAGTGGTCCACAGGGAAATTATTTCATTTAAGGCTCGCGCGAATAGGAAAAGGAGGGCGGAACATGACCGTCTCATGAGGGAGATAGTGGAGGTGGGCAGGGAGTATTCGAAGGTGCGCACCATGGAGGGATTGGCGAGGAGGAAAATGTTGCAGGGGCAGTTTGACAGGCTGACAATGGGGAGGGCGGTAGGGAAACTGCGTAGGGCAAGGGGGGGTGCAATATGAGTATGGGTGACGGCGAGATTCATGCTGGCGCACCAGCTGCGGAAGCAAGCTGCGTCCAGGGAAATATTGGAAGATGATGACTGGGGATGTGGTGTCAAAGCCAGCGACGATAAATGAGGCATTTAGGGATACTACTAGGGACTTTATGAGGCAGACCCCGGAAGGAGAGGAGGAAGACATGGGGCATTTTCTGGACGAGCTGGAATTTCCCCAGCTGCAGGTAGCAAAGAGGCAGGCGTTAAAGGGGCCCCTGCGGCTGAGCGAGGTGCTGAATAGTATCGGGGTATGAAGTCGGGGAAGGCCCCTGGGTCGGATGGGTACCCGGCGGAATTTTAGAAGGCATTTGCGACGGAAGCGGCACCATATCTGTTGGGGGCCTTTTAATGAAGCACTGGAGAAGGGGGAATTGCTGGAGACGATGACGCAGGCAGTAATCACACCCATCCCGAAAAAGGGGAAGGACCCGGTGGAATGTTGGTCGTATAGGCCCATATCACTATTGAACACGGATGTGAAAGTATTGGCTAAGTTGTTGGCAGGGAGGATGGAGGAGTGTATCCTGGGAGTGGATGCAGAAGATCAAACAGGCTTCGTGAAAGGCATTCAGCTCGTGAGAGATATAAGACAGCTGTTGAATGTGGTGATGAATCCGTCGGGGGCTCTGTTACCGGAGGTGGTGGTTTCCTCGGACGCGGAGAAGGCATTTGATCGGGTGGAGTGACGGTACTTGTTCGGAGTTTTGGGACGGTTTGGGTTTGGACTGAGATTTGTGGCAAGGATGCGTTGCTGTATGTGGCACCAGGGGCGAGAGTGAAGACGAATGATACGCGCTCACAAAGCTTTGACTTACACAGGGGTACGAGGCAGGGGTGCCTGCTGTCATCGCTACTGTTTGCGTTGGCCATAGAGCCATTGGCGATGGCTCTCAGGGGGTCTGCAGAGTGGTGGGTGGTTATGAGGGGACAGAGGGAGCATCGGATGTCGCTCTATGCCGATGCCCTGTTGCTGTATGTTTCAGAGCCGCTGGAAAATATGGGAAGGATTATGGGCTTGCTGGAGAGATTTGGTGGGTTCTCTGGGTACAAACTGAATGTAGGGAAAAGCGAGGTTTTCCCGGTGAATGAACTGGGACAGCGGGCTAATTTAGATGGGGTTGCCATTCATGGTAGCGAGGGATAGGTTTAGGTATTTGGGGATTCAGGTAGCGAGTGAATGGACGGGCTCCATAAGTGGAACTTTACGAAGCTGCTGGAGGAGGCCAGGGAGGATCTTAAGAGGTGGGATACACTGCACTTAACGTTGGCGGGGAGGTTCCAAGTGATGAAAATGAATATTCTGTCGAGGTTCTTGTTTATCTTTCAAGCTCTCCTGATCTTTATACCAAAGGCCTTTTTTCGGAAAGAGTACATGATCATTTCTGACTTTGTATGGGCGGGGAAGTTGCCATGGGTGGGGATGACCCTGGGGAGGCACAGACAGCAGGCAGGGAATGGCGTTGCCGAACTTGCTTCATTATTATTGGGTGGCGAATGTGGTGGGAAGGAGAAGGGGTAGAGTGGGTTAGGATGGAGGAGGAATCTTGTAAGGGGTCTAGTTTGAGGGCTATGGTGACGGCAGCGTTGCCGATGGCTCCGAGTAGGTATTCAGGGAGCCCGGTGGTGATGATATGGAATCAGTTGAGGAGGCATTTTATGGTGGAAGGATGTTGGTGCTAATGCCGCTGTGAGCGAATCATGGATTTGAGTCGTGGGGGGGGGATGGATAGTGTATACAGGAGGTGGAGGGAAGTGGGGCTAGTTAAGGTGAGGGATCTGTATTTGGAGATGTTCTTATGTTATAAGATGCTAAAATATTGGTCCAAATTTTGCAGTCAGTGATGAAGCCTTCATTGTTCCTGCTCACAGATTTTGATTGGGCTTCATGTAATGGAGTTTGTGACAATTAGAAATCTATTTTAGTGTGGCACTATAAAGTTGTCTTTTGGTAGTTCCCGTACCAGCCTCCCCGAACAGGCGCCAGAATGTGGCGACTAGGGGCTTTTCACAGTAACTTCATTGAAGCCTACTCGTGACAATAAGCAATTTTCATTTTCATTTCATTCAAGACTTACCGTTCCATTAAAAGTCTATTTACACTAGAATGGACAAGCCTTAACTTGTTCTGCCGATTTTAGTGGGTTACTATTCTATGCATTGCAATAGCGAGTTTCTCAGTCAGGTACCAGTATAGTGAAGAGGAGCAGGGCAACTTGGACAGCAACTTCCTGATTCCATGTTTGACTACGCATGTGCGAATGTCAGAGTTTACTCTCCTGTTTACCCTTTAATAATAAAGAACATTGATATTTTGCTGCTATTTCTACCACATAATCGGGGCTAATATAAATGTGATGCCACAAATAGTAATGAACAAAAGTTAAATTAGTATTTGTCATGTCTACACTTGGTTTGATTGAAGGCTTTATATTTCTAACTTACTTCCTGTTGATGTCTAATTTACAGTTATGGAACAACTACTTTCACCTCGCTGTTGCTTTTCTCACTCAAGAATCACTTCAGTTGGAGAACTTCTCCAGTGCAAAACGTGCCAAAATAATCAGCAAGTAAGTGAACGAGTCCAATCTCATGATAAACAGATTCCTTAGAACCTTGTCCAGTCTTCTACTTGTAAAGAAAACATTAACCGCTTCTCCAATTTGAATCATTGGTATCACTATCTGTGTGTATATTTTTTTCTGGTGAGTGTTCATCAAATTTTGCATTTAATAAATCTTGAAATTGTAAACTTATATCAACAAACAATAGGAAGATTATTATGAAATTGTACAGTTTTGCCTCAGAACGGAACACAAGGAAGCTGGTATTCAGCCTTAACCTGCAATTATTCCAGTCCTATGGTCTGAAGGTGCCAGTAAGCAAAAAGGTCTGCAAAGTAAGCAATATAATTTGCAGATCGTTGGTTGGGAATAGGGAAAATAATTTAATGTAAGCATTTGGAGCCTCGCCACACATCTTCAGATCCAGAGGCATTCTAAAGCTCAGTGGGCTAGACAACTGACTTGTAATGCAGAACCAGGCCAGCAGTGCGGGTTCAATTCCCGTACCAGCTGAGAATTCTAAATTCTTCCTCTGTGTACCTGAACAGACGCCGGAATGTGGCGACTGGGGGCTTTTCACAGTAACTTCATTGATAATAAACGATTATTATTATTATTATAAGCGCTGTTGAGGGACAGCAGTCAAAAGGGACAAACAAATCAAAGTTGTGTGGAGGGTCTAGTCTGAAGCCATTAACGATAGCCTCGCTCCCGTTCTCACCGACAAAATATTTGGCAAATCCAGTGATTGTTTTCACTTTGAACATATGGAGACATTACAGGATTTTAAATTGGGATCAGTATTGAAGCTGACTTCCATCTGCATTAATCATCAGTTTGAGCCTGCAAGATTAGATGCTACTTTCAGGGGTGGGAGGGGAAGGAGAGAGTGGATGATCAGGGCCGGGATTCTCCCCTATCCGGTGGGGCAGGGGGTCCCTGCGTAGCGAAGTGGCGGCAACCACTCCGGTGTCGGGCCTCCCCAAAGGTGCGGAATTCTCTGCACCTTTGGGGGCTAGGCCCGCGGCGGAGTGGTTGGCACCACGCCAACTGGCGCTAAAACCGGCGCCAACGGCCTTTGACGCCCGGCGCCGTGGCTGGCCAAAAGGCCTTCGCGGTTCGCGCATGCGCCGGTGCGTCAGCTGCGGCTGACGTCACCACCGCCGCATGCGCGCTGGGGAATTCTCTTCCGCCACCCCCATGGTGGAGGCCGTGGTGGCGGCGGAAGACAAAGAGTGCCCCCACGACACTGGCCCGCCGGCCAATCGGTGGGCCCCGATCCCGAGGAAGGGAACACTTGGTCACCATTAGTGCTAAGGGGGGGTGGAAGGAAAGGGGGGTGTTCGGTTGTGTGAGGGGTGAGTTTATGTTTTGGAGGTTTTGGGTGTTATTCTTTCCTGTTTTTGTATATATAAACTGAAAAGCTTGAATAAAAGTTTTTTCTTCAATGGACAAGCAGCTGCACCCAGTACTGCAGCCCATGGTATTGGTAAGTCTTTTAACAATAGTGGAAAGCTGTCTTTCCCCGAGAAAACCAAAACATGGGCCTGGATTCTCCGGTTGCCAACGGTGAAATCGCGTTCGGCGAACGGCAGTAGAATTCAAGTTTACAACCAAAACGGGGGCGCCTCCGCTTTCATGATGCTCCGCCCCCTCACGCCACATATCTGCGGCCTCATGACATCTCTCTGGATCTTATCTCTCCCACCCCCAGCCCCTCACCTTCCCCTTCCCCCCCTCGTCTCTGAATCTAAACTGGGGCAGCAGGGTAGCATGGTGGTTAGCATAAATGCTTCACAGCTCCAGGGTCCCAGGTTCGATTCCCGGCTGGGTCACTGTCTGTGTGGAGTCTGCACGTCCTCCCCCTGTGTGCGTGGGTTTCCTCCGGGTGCTCCGGTTTCCTCCCACAGTCCAAAGAAGTGCGGGTTAGGTGGATTGGCCATGCTAAATTGCCCGTAGTGTCCTAATAAAAAAAAAGTAAGGTTAAGGGGGGGGTTGTTGGGTTACGGGTAAAGGGTGGATACGTGGGTTTGAGTAGGGTGATCATGGCTCGGCACAACATTGCGCCCCCCCCCCCCCCCCCCCCCCCCCCCCCCCCCCCCCCAAAGAAAATTACAGCACACGAACAGGCCCTTTGGCCCTCCCAGCCTGCGCCGATCCAGATCCTTTATCTAAATCTGTCTCCTGTTTTCCAAGGCCTACTTCCCTCTGTTCCCCGCCCGTTCATATATCTGTCTAGATGCATCGTAAATGATGCTTTCGTGCCCGCCTCTACCACCTCCACTGGCAAAGCATTCCAGGCACCCACCACCCTCTGCATAAAAAACTTTCCACGCACATCTCCCTTAAACTTTCCCCCTCTCACCTTGAAATCGTGACCCCTTGTAATTGACACCCCCAATCTTGGAAAAAGCTTGTTGCTATCCACCCTGCCCATACCTCTCAGAATTTTGTAGACCTCAATCAGGTCCCCCTTCAACCTCCGTCTTTCCAACAAAAACAATCCTAATCTACTCAACCTTTCTTCATAGCTAGCACCCTCCATACCAGGCAACATCCTGGTGAACCTCCTCTGCACCCTCTCTAAAGCATCCACATCCTTCTGGTAATTTGGCGACCAGAACTGCACGCAGTATTCCAAATGTGACCTAACCAAAGTCCTATACAACTGTAACATGACCTGCTGACTCTTGTACTCAATACCCCTTCCAATGAAGGCAAGCATGCTGTATGCCTTCTTGACCACTATCCACCTGCATTGCCACCTTAAGGGTACAATGGACCTGAACTCGCAGATCTCTCTGTCCATCAATTTTCCCCAGGACTCTTCTATTGACCATATAGTCCGCTCCTGAATTTGATCTTCCAAAATGCATCACCTCGCATTTGCCTGGATTGAACTCCATCTGCCATTTCTCTGCCCAACTCTCCAATCTATCTATATTTTGCTGTATTTTCTGACAGTCCTCCTCGCTATCTGCAACTCCACCAATCTTAGTATCATCTGCAAACTTGCTAATCAGACCAGCTATACCTTCCTCCAGGTCATTTATGTATCTCACAAACAACAGTGGTCCGAGCACGGATCCCTGTGAAACACCACTAGTCACCCTTCAGCATTTTGAGACACTCCCTTCCACCACTACTCTCTGTCTCCTGTTGCCCAGCCAGTTCTTTATCCATCTAGCTAGTACACCCTGAACCCCATACGACTTCACTTTTTCCATCAACCTGCCATGAGAAACTTTATCAGCCGCCTTACTAAAGTCCATGTATATGCCCTACCCTCATCAATTAACTTTGTCACTTCCTCAAAGAATTCTATTAGGTTTGTAAGACATGACCTTCCCTGCACAAAACCATACTGCCTATCACTGATAAGTCTATTTTCTTCCAGATGTGAATAGATCCTATCCCTCAGTATCTTCTCCAACAGTTTGCCTACCACTGACGTCAAGCTCACAGGTCTATAATTCCCTGGATTATCCCTGCTACCTTTCTTAAACAAAGGGACGACATTGGCAATTCTCCAGTCCTCCGGGACCTCACCCATGCTCAAGGATGCTGCAAAGATATCTGTTAAGGCCCCAGCCATTTCGACCCTTGCTTCCCTCAGTAACCTGGGGTAGATCCCATCCAGTCCTGGGGACTTGTCCACCTTAATGTCTTTTAGAATACCCAAAACTTCCCCCTTCCGTATGACAACTTGACCTAGAGTATTTAAACATCCATCCCTCGCCTCAACATCCGTCCTGTCCCTCTCCTTGGTGAATACCGATGCAAAGTACTCATTAAGAATCTCACCCATTTCCTCTGACTCCACGCATAAATTCCCTTTTTTGTCTTTGAGTGGGACAATCCTTTCTCTAGTTACCCTCTTGCTCCTTATATACGAATAAAAGGCTTTGGGATTTTCCTTAACCCTGTTAGCCAAAGATATTTCATGATCCCTTTTAGCCCTCTTTATTGCGCGTTAGAGATTCGTCCTACTTTCCCGATATTCCTCCAAAGCTTCATCAGTTTTGAGTTGCCTCGATCTTATGAATGCATCCTTTTTCATCTTAGCTAGTCTCATAATTCCACCCATCATCCATGATTCCCTAATCTTGCCATTTCTATCCCTCATTTTCACAGGGACATGTCTGTCCTGCACTCTAATCAATCTTTCCTTAAAAAACTCGCACATTTCAAATGTGGATTTACCCTTAAACAGCTGCTCCCAATCCACATTCCCTAGCTCCTGCCGAATTTTGTTATACTCTGCCTTTCCCCAAGTTAGCATTCTTCCTTTAGGACCACTCTCGTCCTTGTCCATGAGTATTCTAAAACTTACGGAATTGTGATCGCTATTTCCAAAGTAATCACCGACTGAAACTTCAACCACCTGGCCGGGATGATTCCCCAATACCAGGTCCAGTATGGCCCCTTCCCGAGTTGGACTATTTACGTACTGCTCTAAAAAACTCTCCTGGATGCTCCTTACAAACTCTGCTCCATCTACGCCTCCAACACTACACGAATCCCATTCAATGTTGGGGAAGTTAAAATCTCCCATCACAACCACCCTATTGCTCCTACATTTTTCTATAATCTGTCTGCATATTTGTACCTCTACTTCATGCTCGCTTTTGGGAGGTCTGTAGTAAAGTCCCAACAATGTTACTGCACCCTACCTATTTCTTAGCTCCACCCATATTGCCTCAGTGCTCGAATCCTCCATAGTGTCCTCCTTAATCACAGCTGTGATATCATCTCTGACTAGTAACGCAACTCCTCCACCCCTTCTACCTCCCTCTCTATCCCTCCTGAAGCATCTATACCCTGGGATATTCAGTTGCCAGTCCTGCCCTTCCCTCAACCAAGTCTCAGTAATACCAATAACATCATTCCCGTACCAGCCTCCCGGACAGGCGCCGGAATGTGGCGACTAGGGGCTTTTCACAGTAACTTCAATGAAGTCTACTCGTGACAATAAGCAATTTTCATTTCATTTTTTTCATATTTCCAGGTACTAATCCAAGCCCTAAATTCACCTGCCTTACCTGCTACACTTCTCTCATTAAAACAAATGCACCTCAGACCACCTGACCCTTTGCGTTCATCATCTCTTCCCTGTCTACTCTTCCCCTTAGTCACATTAAGTTTATTATCTAGTACCTTACTGGCTTTTGTTGCTGCCTCTTTACTGACCTCTAACTTCCTAATCTGGTTCCCATTCCCCTGCCACATTCGTTTAAAACCTCCCCAACAGTGTTAGCAAAAGCACCCCCTAGGACATTGGTTCCAGTCCTGCCCAGGTGTCGACCATCCGGTTTGTAATGGTCCCACTGCCCCCAGAACCGGTTCCAATGTCCCAAAAATCCAAACCCCTCCCTCCTGCACCATCTCTCAAGCCACGTATTCATTCTGACTATTGTTGAATTTTTACTCTGACTGCCCCGTGGCACTGGTAGCAATCCTGAGATTACTACCTTTGAGGTCCTACTTTTTAACTTATCTCCTAACTCCCTAAATTCTGATTGTAGGACCTCATCCCGTTTTTTACCTATATCGTTGGTGCCTACATGCACCATAACAACTTGCTGTTCACCCTCCCCCTTCAGTATGTCCTGCAGCCGATCGGAGACATCCCTGACCCGTGCACCCGGGAGGCAACATACCATTCGGGAGTCTCGTTTTCGACCACACAAAAGCCTGTCTACTCCCCTTACATTTGAATCCCCTATGACTATAGCCCTGCCAGTCTTTTTCCCGCCCTTCTGTGCAGCAGAGCCAGCCACAGTGCCATGAGCCTGGCTACTATTGCCTTCACCTGGTGAGTCATCTCCCCCACACAGTATCCAAAACGGTATACCTGTTTTGAAGGGAGATGACCGCAGGGGACACCTCCACTGCCTTCCTGCTCTTTCTCTGCCTTTTGGTCACCCATTCCCTGTCTCCCTCACCAATCCTAATCTGCGGTGTGACCAACTCACTGAACGTGCTATACTTTCCATCATCCCTCCCATCTCCCTGGATCCTGTACCATTTGGCCAATTGTAGACAATATCTTTGCAAGGCAAGCCACAGATGAGTCATCTGCTAAATTTAACAACGTCTTAAAATGAAATAACCACGGGCAGCAAGTGTAGGGGAACACCACCACCTGGAAGGTCCCCTCCAAGTCATACATCATCCTCACTTGCAGTTATGTTGCTGTTCGTTGCTGGATCAAAATTTTAGAATTCCTTACCGAACAGTACTAAGTGTGTACCTATACCACAGGTACAGCAGCAGTTCAGGAAGATGCTCGCTCAGCACCACCTTCTTAAATTGAGAATGGGTAATAAATAATGGCCTTGCCAATACCCACATCGTGCGAATGAAGAAGTAATAAACACACTTGCTCACACGACAATGTCCCATAATTGCAATAATTCGATCAAAATTTGCAAATACAACAACCTGAATTATAAAACTGATATAATAGTGACAGAATAATAGAATACCATATGCTTGTGTCATCTGTCTTAAGTACAGCAGCAGCTGTCTCCAAATAACTGTGGGAAGTGCAGCCAACTCCAGCTCCTCAAAAACCGTGTTAGGGACCTGGAGTTTGAGCTGGATGAACTTCGGATCATTCGGGAGGCAGAGGGGGTCATAGATAGGAGCTTCAGGGAAGTAGTTACACCAAAGACTGGAGATAGATGGGTAACTGTAAGAGGGACTGGGAAGAAGCAGTCAGTGCAGGGACCCCCTGCGGTCATTCCCCTGAGTAACAAGTATACCGTTTTGGATACTTGTGGGGGGGGGGACTTACCAGGGGTAAGCCATAGGGTACGGGCCTCTGGCACGGAGTCTGTCCCTGTTGCTCAGAAGGGAAGGGGGGAAAGGAGTAGGACATTAGTAATTGGGGACTCAATAGTCAGGGGCACAGATAGGAGTTTTTGTGGGAGCGAGAGAGACTCATGTTTGGTATGTTGCCTCCCAAGTGCAAGGGTACGTGATGTCTCGGATCGTGTTTTCCGGGTCCTTAAGGGTGAGGGGGAGCAGCCCCAAGTCGTAGTCCACATTGGCACTAACGACATAGGTAGGAAAGGGGACAAGGATGTCAGGCAGGCCTTTAGGGAGCTAGGATGGAAGCTCAGAGCGAGAACAAACAGAGTTGTTATCTCTGGGTTGTTGCCCGTGCCACGCGATAGTGAGATGAGGAATAGGGAGAGAGAGCAATTAAACATGTGGCAACAGGGATGGTGCAGGCGGGAGGGATTCAGATTTCTGGATAACTGGGCTCTTTCTGGGGAAGGTGGGACCTCTACAGACAGGATGGTCTACATCTGAACCTGAGGGGCACCAATATCCTGGGGGGGAGATTTGTTAGTGCTCTTTGGGGGGGTTTAAACTAATTCAGCAGGGGCATGGGAACCTGGATTGTAGTTTTGGGGTAGGGGCGATTGAGAGTATAGAGGTCAGGAGCACAGATTTGACTTCGCAGGAGGGTGCCAGTGTTCAGGTAGGTGGTTTGAAGTGTGTCTACTTCAATGCCAGGAGTATACGAAATAAGGTAGGGGAACTGGCAGCATGGGTTGGTACCTGGGACTTCGATGTTGTGGCCATTTCAGAGACATGGATAGAGCATGGACAGGAATGGTTGTTGCAGGTTCCGGAGTTTAGATGTTTTAGTAAGCTCAGAGAAGGGGGCAAAGGAGGGGGAGGTGTGGCGCTGCTAGTCAAGGACAGTATTACGGTGGCGGAAAGGATGCTAGATGGGGACTCTTCTTCCGAGGTAGTATGGGCTGAGGTTAGAAACAGGAAAGGAGAGGTCACCCTGTTGGGAGTTTTCTATAGGCCACCTAATAGTTCTAGGGATGTAGAGGAAAGGATGGCGAAGATGATTCTGGAAAAGAGCGAAAGTAACAGGGTAGTTATTATGGGAGACTTTAACTTTCCAAATATTGACTGGAAAAGATATAGTTCGAGTACATTAGATGGGTTGTTCTTTGTACAATGTGTGCAGGAGGGTTTCCTGACACAATATGTTGACAGGCCAACAAGAGGCGAGGCCACATTGGATTTGGTTTTGGGTAATGAACCAGGCCAGTTGTTAGATCTGGAGGTAGGTGAGCACTTTGGAAACAGTGACCACAATTCGGTGACCTTTACGTTAGTGATGGAATGGGATAAGTATACCCCGCAGGGCAAGAGTTATAGCTGGGGGAAGGGCAATTATGATACCATTAGACATGACTTAGGATGTGTAGGTTGGAGAAGTAGGCTGCAAGGGTTGGGCACACTGGATATGTGGAGCTTGTTCAAGGAACAGCTATTGCATGTTCTTGATATGTACGTACCAGTCAGGCAGGGAGGAAGGGGTCGAGCGAGGGAACCGTGGTTTACCAAAGAAGTGGAATCTCTTGTTAAGAGGAAGAAGGAGGCCTATGTGAAGATGAGGCGTGAAGTTTCAGTTGGGGCGCTTGATAGTTACAAGGAAGCGAGGAACGATCTAAAGAGAGAGCTAAGACGAGCAAGGAGGGGACATGAGAAGTCTTTGGCAGGTAGGATCAAGGAAAACCCAAAAGCTTTCTATAGGTATGTCAGGAATAAAAGAATGACTAGGGTAAGAGTAGGGCCAGTCAAGGACAGTGGTGGGAAGTTGTGTGTGGAGGCTGAGGAGATAAGCGAGATACTAGATGAATACTTTTCGTCAGTATTCACTCAGGAAAAAGATAATGTTGTGGAGGAGAATGCTGAGACCCAGGCTATTAGAATAGATGGCATTGAGGTGCGTAGGGAAGAAGTGTTGGCAATTCTGGACAAGGTGAAAATAGATAAGTCCCCGGGCCTGATGGGATTTATCCTAGGATTCTCTGGGAAGCCAGGGAAGAGATTGCTGAGCCTTTGGCTTTGATTTTTAGGTCATCATTGGCTACAGGAATAGTGCCAGAGGACTGGAGGATAGCAAATGTGGTCCCTTTGTTCAAGAAGGGGAGTAGAGATAACCCCGGTAACTATAGGCCGGTGAGCCTCACGTCTGTTGTGGGTAAAGTCTTGGAGAGGATTATAAGAGATACGATTTATAATCATCTAGATAGGAATAATATGATTAGGGATAGTCAGCATGGTTTTGTGAAGGGTAGGTCATGCCTCACAAACCTTATCGAGTTCTTTGAGAAGGTGACTGAACAGGTAGACGAGGGTAGAGCAGTTGATGTGGTGTATATGGATTTCAGTTAAGTGTTTGATAAGGTTCCCCACGGTCGTCTATTGCAGAAAATACGGAGGCTGGGGATTGAGGGTGATTTAGAGATGTGGATCAGAAATTGGCTAGTTGAAAGAAGACAGAGAGTGGTAGTTGATGGCAAATGTTCAGAATGGAGTTCAGTTACGAGTGGCGTACCACAAGGATCTGTTCTGGGGCCGTTGCTGTTTGTCATTTTTATAAATGACCTAGAGGAGGGCACAGAAGGTTGGGTGAGTAAATTTGCAGACGACACTAAAGTCAGTGGAGTTGTAGACAGTGTGGAAGGATGTTGCAGGTTACAGAGGGACATAGATAAGCTGCAGAGCTGGGCTGAGAGGTGGCAAATGGAGTTTAATGTAGAGAAGTGTGAGGTGATTCACTTTGGAAAGAATAACAGGAATGCGGAATATTTGGCTAATGGTAAAATTCTTAGCAGTGTGGATGAGCAGAGGGATCTCGGTGTCCATGTACATAGATCCCTGAAAGTTGCCACCCAGGTTGATAGGGTTGTGAAGAAGGCTTATGGTGTGTTGGCCTTTATTGGTAGAGGGATTGAGTTCCGGAGCCATGAGGTCATGTTGCAGCTGTACAAAACTCTGGTACGGCCGCATTTGGAGTATTGCGTACAGTTCTGGTCGCCTCATTATAGGAAGGACGTGGAAGCTTTGGAACGGGTGCAGAGGAGATTTACCAGGCTGTTGCCTGGTATGGAGGGAAAATCTTATGAGGAAAGGCTGATGGACTTGAGGTTGTTTTCGTTAGAGAGAAGAAGGTTAAGAGGTGACTTAATAGAGGCATACAAAATGATCAGAGGGTTAGATAGGGTGGACAGTGAGAGCCTTCTCCCGCGGATGGAGGTGGCTAGCACGAGAGGACATAGCCTTAAATTGAGGGGTAATAGATATAGGACAGACGTCAGAGGTGGGTTTTTTATGCAAAGAGTGGTGAGGCCGTGGAATGCCCTACCTGCAACAGTAGTGAACTCGCCAACATTGGGGGCATTTAAAAGTTTATTGGATAAGCATATGGATGATAATGGCATAGTGTAGGTTAGATGGCCTTTAGTTTTTGACTTCCCATGTCGGTGCAACATCGTGGGCCGAAGGGCCTGTACTGCGCTGTATCGTTCTATGTTCTATGTTCTATGTAACTTTCCACTGAAGTCCCAACCTCCTCCCCCTCCGCCCCCCACCCCCGCACCCCACCCCGACCCACACATTGTGCCTCTTGCTGCAGTTTTACTTAATTCAGTTTTATTCTCAAAATCCTTTCCTCCATCCACTTTTCAATGTAATTCGCTTTTCCCTTTCTCAAATTCACTTTGTTGTCCCAGACAGCATTGAATGAACCAGAGACCACCTTCTGGTGCATAGGTCTTTATACCACAATAGCGCCTGTTGTGCCTTTAACTACTAGGGCACAGGAAAGCTCAAGTATGTGCTTTGTGTCAGATGTTTTAAACAATCTTTTATCCATCACAGCAAAATTATTTTAAAATTATTTTGGAAGTTTTGCAAAATAGCAACAAATACTTCTCATTTTTATCTATTTCACTTACCAGAAAGGACAATCTCGTACCCAAGTCATTATTAGCACACTGACAAATCAGCAAGGTGGAAATTGCACATGAATGTCACTATATTAGAACTTCTGGAAAAGGATTAGCTCTTATTGAAAACAATTTTCTTACATGGACTTTATTTCCAAATAAAAGCAGCAGAAAACTGAGAATTTCAATCTCCACAGCACGTGTTGCCAACAGGTCTGGAAGACAGATTTTGAGGATCAAATTATGGTCATTTGAGGGATAAAGTTATTGTTTTTTGTAATGAGGTATCAGATAGTTACCAAATACATCTAGTTAGCCTTGGTGGCACAATACTTCCATGGACTTTGAGGATAGTAGCTAAAAAGGGTTAATGCCCTGTGGATTTCAAAATCCATTTTTAATCTATTAGAAGTTGTCAGACAAGAAAAACAAGATTTCTTCCATCCTTAATGAGACGTCATCTGTGTGCCAGCATGAATGAAGAGTACAATGGTTCATCGCAGAACAAAAATAGCCTAAAAAGACAGCTGTCAACATATATTCCAAAAAAATTTAGGTCAACAGATATGAAATCTATTAAATCAACTTGCATAGTTTCCTGTCCAGTCAAATCAATTTCTATATAAATCTAATGAACTTTGTGTCTTTTGACTAAAGTGTATTACAAAACCTATTTTCCTATTAAGTAAAAGAAGAGAACCAGTTAGTTGAATGTCAAAATATATTATATAGTGTGAGTTAATATGATAACTGCACATCTTTAATCCAGCTACCCCATGTGTGAAATGGAGCTGAAGTTATTTCTCACAATTTCATGTTTTTTTCACTTGTTTTTAGTGAAACAAGGAAGTGATTTTGTACACTAAATTCAAATTGCAGAAGTTGAATTTCATAACCCTAAAGGCTCTCTAGGATTACAAGGGAAAAATCCGACAGGTTCCTACCATCTGCTGAAAGTGGAGATCAGGGGCGGAATTCTCCGGATCCCCGCAGGGTCAAAGTTCGAAGTGTTATAACGGGCGCGGATTCCTGGGTGTTTTCCGACAGCCGAAACTGCGACAGTTCGTACTAAAAGCGATCCAACCCCCACGAGCTTCATACCTATACTGGCTGTCCCACCAGCTGCTTTTAGATCCTCCCTCCGAACTCACTGCATGGCGCCAAGCAGACCTGCTCCACACTTCAGGGATGCAGACCTGGTCAGGCTTCTTGGCGCTGTGAAAGCGAGACAGAGCATCCTGTGCCCCAAGGGAGCCAGAGGACCAGCAGCAGGTCTGTCAATGCCGCCTGGGAAGCAGAGGCAACGGCTGTCAGTTCGGGCAGCGTGACATGAAGACCACAGTACAATGTCAGAAGAAGACCAATGACCTCCACCGGGCCACAAGGGTAAGTTAACACCAGCCCCCTGCATCAGTTCCACCTACACACCCCCTGACCTCGGCCCCCCTCCCCAAACAGATCAGTAGCTGGCACCCCGCACCCTCCACACACCCAATCAGGCTGGCGCCCCAGTACACCAATGATGGTCGGGGAATGGGGGAGACACGGAGGAAAGAGGAAAATGGATGGGAGGGACCAGAATGGGGGCTAGATGGTCAATAGGGGGAGGAGGGAAATTGGTGATAGTTTGGGTGGGGAGGAAGAGGGTGAGCCAATGGACAAAGCCTCATCTTATGATAAGCGGGCGAGGTTGACGGTCTCTCTGGCCCTCCGGGCATGCAGGGCCCTTGCCGCAGCTGTCCTCCAGCCTCCAGCTGTTCCCATAGGTCCTCCCTGGGCTTGCCCTCCAGCTCCTCCTGGTCCAGCTCCTCCTCAGACAAGGCCGCAAGTCTCTCCTCCAGCATGTTGCCCCGCTGCTGTGCCAGGTTGTTGAGGGCACAGCAGGCCACCACAAAGCAGGTGACCCTCTGGTGTACTGCAGTGCACCACCACAGCGGTCCAGGCATTAAAACTGCATTTTCAGCGGCTGATGCACTGCTCAATGACAGCATGGGTGCAAAAAGGACCTTGTTGTAGGACCTCGTTGTATCGGGTCTCTGCCTCAGCTTCTAGCCTCTGCACTGTTGTCATCAACCAGGACCACAGTGGGTACCCCTTACCCCAAAGAGCTAACCCATCATTCTGGGGTGGTCTTCAAAGATGCTGGGATCTCTGAGAGTCCAATGATGTAGCTGTCACGCACAGTCCCTGGGAAGCGTGCACAAACGCGCATGATCTGGTGGTGGTGGTCACACACAAGTTGAACATTCAGGGAGTGGAACCGCTTCCAGCTAATGAAGGTTCCCTGATGCCTCGGTGTGTGCGAGGCAACATGCATGCCATCTATTACCCGCTGGACCTGGTACATCCCGGCGATGGCAGAGAATCGCATGTTGATCGGTTGGTCCTGCTCAAAGTTAATATCGTCAGCTGCCCGGGCATACAGTGCATCCGTGACCTCATGGATGCACTTGTGGGCTGGAACATAGGAAATTCTGTACAATTCCCTGCTCGAGCCCTGCAGTGAAAATATTGTATAAAAGTTCAGGGCTGCGGTGACCTTCACAGCCACTGGGAATGGGCATCTTCCTCCTCCACAGGGTGCCAAATCCATGAGAGCATGACACAAGTGCCGCACCATCTCCTTCTTGAAACGGAGCCTCTTTGCGGCACATGCAATTTGTCATCTCATCGTAGGACCAACGACAGCTGTTCACCTTGGGTTGTTACTGACACCCCCCTCTGGGTCTCTCCCGAGCCTGATGGGCATCCAGGTCTGCAGGATATGCGGTGGTCCTCTGCACATAGGTTGCCTTCTCCAGACTGCGTCTACGCTGCTGCTGCCTTCTCCGGCATTTGTCTGCCTGGGCTGCCACCGGCATCGCTACGGGGGTCGACGACACCATCCATAGTGGTTTCTGTATGGAAATGGAGACAGAGGGAGACTGACAATGAATCAGGGCTTCCATCCTGGGACCCTCATGTCCCTGAGCCTCCCCACACCCTTGCATGTCCTATCTTCTTTCAGAGTGCCACCCACCTAGCCCGCACCCCACTATGCACACTCACCCCTGGCCAGAGCAGGAACCCCCAGATCCTTGGCAGGAACACACTGGAGACCGTGCTGAGGTACCGACCCTACACACTCACCCTTTGGTCTCGAGGATTTCCCCAATGCTGAAGGTTCACTCTTGTATGTTTGATTTTTGGCTACTGAATCTGTGATGCTAACGCCCCAGGATTCATATAAAGTGTCCAAATCTCAGTTTGCTTGGAAAGCTAGGCAATAACACTTGTCTGAGACATTTTTGAAAAATTCATTTATGAATGTGCACTTCGCTTGTTAGGCCAGCGTTTATTGCCGATCCCAAGTTGCCCTTCAGAAGGTGGTGGTGAGCGGCCTTCTTGAAACACTGAATTCCCTGAGGCGTAGGTACATTGTTAGTGCTGTTATGGAGGGAGTTCCAGGATTTTCACCCAGTGACAGTCGGAATGATGAGTAACTTTTTTTTAAAATATTTTTTATTCTCCTTTTTCACATTTTCTCCCCAATTTACACCCACCAACAATAAACAATAATCAGTAACAAATATGCCAATCCCCATATCAATAACAACGATCCCATCCTTCCACCAAACCCAAAACATTCACCCACATGTTCACATAAACAACTGACAAAAAGGAATCGGGAATCCCCCAAAGCCCCCATTAACACCCATCGCCCCCCACCCCTCCCTAGCCCTCCCACCCACCCCCCCAAATAATGTTCGATGTTATCCAGTTCCTGAAAGAGCATAATGAATAATGCACATGAATTGTAGAACCCCTCTGTTCTTCCCCTCAGTTCAAACTTAACCTTCTCAAGAGTCAAGAATTCCAACAGGTCCCCCCCGCCACGCCAGGGCACAGGGTGGAGAGGCTGCTCTCCAACCCATCAGGATGCGCTTTTGGGCGATCAACGAGGCGAAGGCTACAGCATCTGCCTCCGCACCCGTTTCCAACCCTGGCTGGTCCGACACCCCGAATATGGCCTCCCGGGGGCCCGGGTCCAGTTTCACGTGCACCACTTTAGAAATTATCCTAAAAACCTCCTTCCAGTAGTCCTCTAGCTTGGGACAGGACTAAAACATATGAATGTGATTAGCCCCCCCGGCTACGTTCACACACGGAACGATGATTAACTTAGAGATGAACCTCAGTAGTTGGGTTCCCAGGTATCTGCTACTCTTGGTCCTTCTAGATGGTAATGGTTTGGAAGATGCTGCCTAAGGAACCTTGGCAAGTTCCTACGGTGCATCTTGTAGATGGTACATACGACTGCCACTGTTCTCCGGTGGGTGGAGGGAGTGAATGTTTGTGGAAGGGTTAACAATCAATTGGGCTACTTTGTCCTGGATGGTGTCGAGCTACTTGAGTGTTGTTGGAGCTGCACTCATCCAGGCAAGCGGAACGTAGTCAGGAGCTGAGTGATCCTGGCGGAAAGCTAACTGAGCGTACGTAAGCAGGTTAATGCTGAATAAGTGCCGTTTGATAGCACTGTTAATGACTTTGCTGTGGTGGAGAGTAAACTGAAAGGGAGGAGGAGACCGAGATGGATCATCCACTCGGTACTTCAGGCTGAAGATTGTTGCAAATGCTTCAGCCTTGTGTTTTGCACAGTTGATGGGCTCTTCCATCATTGAGAATGGGGATACTTGTGGAGCCTTCTCCTCCAGTGAGTTGTTTAATTGTTCATCACCATTCACAGCTGCACAGCTTCACAGAGTCACATGTAAGCCGGACAAGGTAAGGATGGCCGATTTCTTTCCCTAAAGCACGTTTTTTTACGACAATCGAAAATGTTTCTGGTCATCGTTAGACTTTTCAGGGCTTGAGAGGGTGGAATTGTGTGGCATTTCACTAGCTACAACCCACAAGTGCATCCGCGATGTCACGGATGTCCTGTTTCCCCGGTCAGGTCCCTATATAAACTTCGACCTGTCCTAAGCCTAACAAGATGCCCGGGCAGCAGGGTTCTCCGCCATGCCCCAGGTCCAGGAAGTAATAGATAGCATGCATGTCACCTTGTGACACCGGGATGTCAGGGGGTGCCCTGCATCAACAAGAAGGGGTTCCACTCCCTGAACGTCCAACTTGTGTGCAACCACCACATTAAGATCATCCACGTGTGTGCACACTTCCCAGGGTGCATGACCGCTCCATCCTGGGGTAGTCGGAGATCCCCAGCTTCTTCGAGGACCACCCCAGGATGGCCTATTTGTTCCTGGGGGATAAGAGGATGTGTGGCACCTGGCACCAGTATGGAGGCTAGTGACTGATGCAGGGATCCATGATATCGAGGCCCATTTGGCCAACCAGGCTGTCATTGCAAGGTGCACCGGACAGCTTAAAATATGGTATACTGCAGTACACCCCTCAGAGCGTCTCCCACTTTGTGGTAGTCTGCTGTGCCCTCCAATGGGGTGACATGCTGGCATGGAAGGAATCTCTGAGGAGGAGGACGACGAGGTGCCGCCGGACCAGGGCGGGCTGGTGCACGAGCCCCAGGAGGACCCGCAGGACTGGATGGAGTTGAGGCGAAGGTTCGGCATGCCAGGAGGGCCAGGGAGGCCTTCATCCTCGCCCGCTTCTCAGAGGACATGGCTTTGTTCTTCATCTCACCCTCTTCCCTCCCACCACCCCAGCACACCTGTTACCCTATCACCCACCCAGCCCACGTCACCCCAGTCTAATATCCCCCCCCCCCCCCCTTCCTAACCACCCTGTTCTGCCTTCCCAGGGTTTGTTTTACATCACCCCAGGGTTATGGGCTGTGGCGGTACTGTCAGCAGGTCACTGTTGGAGGCAGCTGGACGCTGGTGCTCCTCTATTAATGCCATGGTTTGACTCCTGGCTGTCTGCTAAGTGCGAGCTGACACCCATCACCTGCACTTGGATGCTGGTGGGAGCAGCACCTCCGGGGACTAGGGGCAGTTGGGGGTCACAACTGTACATCAATAAAACACATTTCACCCGAAGACTTGTGAAGCCTCTGGCACATTATTCTGCACTGCAGGCTGACCTCCAAGCCCCTGCCCCAGACCCCTGAACATGGTGGTATATTGGTATAATGCTGGGCCGGGGCGATGCCAGGTGCATGGTCAAAGGTTGGGGGGGGGGGGGGGGGGGGGGGGTGGCGGCGGCGGGCAGGGTCAGTGTCAACATACCCGCGTGGCGAAGTGGAGGCCGTTGACCATCTTGAGGCACTGATTGCCGGTCCTCACGGTACCACTCCCCGAGCTGATGGCCGCTGCCACTTCCTCCCAGGCGACATTGGCTGCCCTGTGGCTAGCCCTCTAAGCCCCTCGGGGGAACAGGGCATTCTGTCTGGATCCAACATTCTGGCCAGGTTGGCATCCCCGAATCGTGGGGCTGGTCTCCTTGGTGATATGGCTACGAGTTGTGTGGGGCTTGCTCTGCGGGATTAGTTAAGCGCTGCTCCCCATAGTTAGCAGGGAGCTGGCGGGCGCGATCCCGGCAAATCTGCTGGCGGGACAATCATTTGCAGTGTGAAGTCCGTGGGAGCCTTGCTAAGTGGACCAATTAACGTTTGATTCTAGTGACAACGTCACCTCGCCGGCTATTGGGAAGCTCGCGGCAGTCCCCATTCACTACCACAGTTCAAAACGTTTCCGTTAAATGACGCCCTGTATCTTGAATCTATTACATGACCTTGTGTTTTCATATTTCAATTACTGTAGCAATTTATGCTAGCAATTGATGTTTGATTGTCAGTATGTCCAATTCCAAGAGGCTTAAAATCTTTACTTTTGTAGGTATGAATTACACATAATGCAGTTTGATAGCCATGAGTGATCTTTCTTCATGATGTGTACCTCATTTCCAATGAACGGCTATTCCTCAAGACTTGAGGGAATATTGAACCGTGTGTCACCTTCATTCAGTCTAATCTTGATTTGTTTTCACAGCTTTCTCCTATACATCATTTACCAAATATGGACTGGAATAGACGCTTGCCTGACTGCAGTGGTATAAAAACATTAGGAGCATGAGAAGGCCATTCGAGCCCACTCTGCCATTCATTATATTTTTTTCTTAAATTTAGAATACCCAATTATTTTTTTCCAATTAAGGGGCAATTTTAGCATGGCCAATCCACCTAACCTGCACATCTTTGAGGTGCGGGAACTGTGGTAACATGCATCACTGTAAATACACAAGGGGTTAATGCAAATACACAAGACTAAGTAAACACTAGAGGGAGCACCAGAGACATCATGGCATGCAGACATACAGCTAATGAACACATAGAATAGGACATGACCAGTGGGCAGTCAAGACACCCAGCGGTGACACTACCACAAGGGGGCAACCCATATAAAAGGACAGGGCATACATGCTCTTTCTCTTTCCACAAGGCGACATTCAGAGAGAAGGACAGGGGCAGATCAGAAGCATCATACCCACCACATGGCTTAGAGCAAACTGGTTAGTTAGACTGAGTTACTATAGCAAGATTAGCAGGAGGGTCAAACTCAAGTAGGAGAATTGTTAACTGTTCAATAAATGTGTTAAACCTATCTCCAAGTCTGAACCTTCCTTTGTCAGAGCATACATCAAGGAAGCAGCTTGTGCTACATGAAGAATCATAACACAACATGGTACCAGTAGTAGCCTGTTGAATCTATATAGTTCAACTTAAGATCCGTGGCTACCAGCAACAGCACCCAGGCAAGATGTGCGAGATTCCGGTTCCTCAGCAGCTCAGGTACTACCGCAATCTCAGTGCCAACTGGCGTGCATTCAAACAGAGATTTGAGATTTACATGGTAGCCTCCGACCTAGATGGCGTGGCGGATGCAGAGAAAATAAAGCTTCTGCTCACCATTGCGGGTGAAAGTACAGCAGAAACCTTCAACACCTTCAAGTACTCCAAAGGGCAAGACAAGAGAGACTTACAGACAGAACCTCGGTGACTGGGGAATCTCCCAACCGCTGCAGCCTTCATCCACCATCACAGCTGTTGATACAATATAAGTATCTTCCGCCAGATCTGCCATTGAGGACTGTTTTGGATCAACTGAAACCGAGAACTGCCCTTCTTGAATTCAGGCACTTCAACATCAATGTCCTACCCTGAAGGAGACCCAAAGGACAGGTGAAGGGTAGCTGAGGGAAGATGGCAGTGATTACACCTTCTTCTGGAGAGGAAGAGCCGAAAATCAGCCCAGGACACATGGGATTGGATTCACCATCAAGAACAAACTCGTCAATCAACTCTCAGAGCTCCCTGTCGGCATCAATAATATTAGTCTTTATTGGCACAAGTAGGCTTACCTCAGCACTGCAATGAAGTTACAGTGAAAAAGCAGTAGTCACCACAAGCTGGTACCTGTTTGGGTACACTGAGAGAGAATTCAGAATGTCCAAATTACCTAACAGCATGTCTTTCAGGTCTTGTGGGAAGAATCCGGAGCACCCGGAAGAAACCCACGCAGACACAGGGAGAACGTGCAGACTCCGCACAGACGTGATCCACCCAGTAATCGAATGTGGCACCTTGGGCGCTGTGAAGCAACAGTGCTAACCACTGTGCTAACGTGCCACCCCACGAGCGCTTCATGACCCTCTGTCTGCAACTTGTCAAGCAGAGAATGGTCGTGAATGCCTAAGTCACACCCTTGAGACCAACACTGAGTCCAAAGAAGGCTTCTACTCCTTTCCAAAACCATACTCTCCAACATTCAGAAGGAAGATAAGGTCATCCTCCTTTGCTTCTTCAATGCCCGGGTTGGAAATGACTCCCAATTCTGAAAACTAGTCATCGGAAAGGAAGAAATTGGGAATTGCAACTCCAACAGGGTTCTCCTGTTCACCAATTGCATGGCACACCAGCTTGTCATCACCAGCACAATGTTCTGCCAAAAAGACAAGTTCAGAACTTCCTGGAGACATCCACGATCAAAGCATTGGCACATGATCGACTTCGATTTCATCCAATCTCGAGGCCAAAAGGATGCACTCATCATAGAATAGAACAGTACAGCACAGAACAGGCCCTTCGGCCCTCGATGTTGTGCCGAACAATGATCACCCCACTTAAACCCACGTAACCCTTATACCCGTAACCCAACAATCCCCCCATTAACCTTACACTATGGGCAATTTAGCATGGCCAATCCACCTAACCCGCACATCTTTGGACTGTGGGAGGAAACCGGAGCACCCGGAGGAAACCCACGCACACACGGGGAGGACGTGCAGACTCCACACAGACAGTGACCCAGCCGGGAATCGAACCTGGGACCCTGGAGCTGTGAAGCATTGATGCTAACCACCATGCTACCGTGAGGCCCCCAAAGCAATGACCAGTGCAGATGGTAGCTGGACAGACCACCAGCTCATCAACTCCTCTATGTTCATTAAACTCCAGCAGAAGCAATGGGAGATGAAGAACCAGCTCCTAAAAACGACCCAACATTGAGCGACTTCAGGAGCCAGGCATGCTCGTGAACCTCCAACAATGTCTTCTTCAAAATCTCCATTCTAATGGAGTGAAGGAAAACTGGAAAGAGCTAAACACAGCCATCATCTCAAGCTTTGAAGAAACCCATCGGCTACAAGACCAGGAAACACCAAGGCTGGTTCGACAAGAATGCCCACATCATCCCAGACCTCACCAACAAGAAGGGGAAAGCTCTCAGTGATTGGCAAAACGATGCAACCAACAAGATAAAGAGGAGTGCTCATAAATCAACAATGGTGGAGGTATAACAAAGAACTAGGTAAGTCAAGAACCAATTCTAGACTAAGAAAGCTAAGAAGCTGCAACTCCTCTCTGACAAGTGTAACACCTCGGGCTTCTCAGTGCTTCCAAACACCTGAGGCCTCAAACCAATGCAACGTAAGGTCGGAACCCTTTTGAGAAACCAAGAAAACATCAGCTTACGATGGAGAGAACACTACAGAATCTTAAACTGTGACACAATTATAGATGAGGATGTGTTTGAGGAAGTACCCAACTCCTCATCAAAGATGATCTGGGACTCCCGCCAAGTGTAAATGAAGTCGAAGCCACCATTAAACACATGAAGATTGGAATGGACGGGATTCCAAGGAAAACATTTTTTTTTTCAATTTAGAGCACCCAATTCCTTATTTTCTACCATTAAGGGGCAATTTAGCCTGGCCAATTCACCTACCCTGAAGATCGAACCCAGTTCCTCGGCGTCGTGAGGGAATCCAGAAGAAATTTGGAGAAGAAGAGATCAGCTGTCATCTCCATCAGCTGTTCCTGAAAATCTGGGACATAGAAGAAATTGTTGCGACCCTCAGAGATTCTGTCATCACCACCATCTTCAAGAAAGGAGACAAAGTGAATTGTGGGAACTACCGAGGAATCTCCTTGCTCTCCATCACCCAAATCCTCACTAGGCGTCTTCTCCCAGTCTCTGAAGAAATCCTTCCGGAAAGCCACTGTGGCTTCTGACCAAATTGTGGAACAGCGGACATGATTTCCACTGCTTGACAACTTCAAGAGGAATGCCAGAAGCATTCATCGATCTGACCAAGGCTTTTCACTCAGTAATCAGGAAGTGCTATGGAAGACCCTGTCCAGGGAATTCATCAACATCCTCCGTTCCCTCCACAACAAGATGTCGGCAACAGAAATAAGACAGGAAAATTCGAGGTCCAGATTAGAGTCGAGCATACAGGTATATGCTGGTGCACAGACGGGCAGCGATTGACACACAGGATGACCAATGAACACACAGAACACAGCAGCCAATCACCAGACAGGATACGACCACTATAAAGCCAGAGGGCACGAGTTTTCCCGCTCTCTTGGGATCCAGCCTCTGAGACAGTCAGAGCCCATGAGAAACAACTAGAACTTACACCATGTGCTAGTAAGATAGTGTGGTCAGGTTAGCCTCAGGTCTCCAGTCAACTCAACCACAGTTAAAGTATGTATGATAGTTAAGAGTTCAATAAAATCGAGTTGCATTTCTTCAAGTGTTGGAAGCCTGTCTCTCTCACTGCTGCAGTAAACACAGTCCTCACAGACCCAGCTTACCCAACACATCAACCTGCACATCTTTGGGCTGTGGGAGGAAACCGGAAAAAAAACATGCAGATGAGAGAATGTGCAGACTCCGCACAGACAGTGGGAATGGGAATCAAACCTGGGACCCTGGAGCTGTGAAGCAACAGTGCTGCCCTGCCGCCCTCAATGATGTCTGGCTTACTAACATCAGCCTCCTTGAAGGAGCCAAGAACACCCATATCAAGGCATGATCATTCAAAACCAACTCTTCTGGACCAGCTTCGTATGTCAGAGTCGTGACTGCCAAAGTAAATCCTCTTAACCAGCTCAAGGAAGGCTGCTGAACTAGAGGAGGAGTAAGGAAGCACTACAAAGACACCCTTAAGGCTTACCTCAAGAAATGCAACATAAAATCCATCATTTTTGATCCTTGCTCAGAAGGGACTTACTTGGAGGAATCTCTTGATTGAAGGGTCAAAGTTCTTCAAGGACACCCAACGGCAAGAGGAGGTCTGGAAAAAGGAGCGCGAGAAAGGAATCCCAGTGATCTAGCATTCAAGGACCGATCCCACCTCCCAGAAACACCTGCCAAGTGTGCATTCGAAGATACGCTTCCACGATCGAGCTCATCAGCCTCGCAAGGACCTAGAGAACCTGTGACCCGTAACACAAAATTTATTCGGTGAACAATCAAACACGAGTGATCGCCGAAGAAGACGATAACATACAGAAAGGCAAAAGGCTGTGCTATCCTAGGACAAATGAGAAGCAAACCTGGAATTTGAAAGAATTACGAATGATAAATCAAATAATTGGCAACAGTGGTTTTGTCATTAAGACTTTGAACTTCCTGGAGATTGCTTTATTAAACACATTTTAATGCATACTAATAATGCAATCAAAATATTTTTATGACTTTTATATTATTTAAGTATGGAACTGTGAAAATCACCTCTGTTAATTGGGGCTGAGATGAAAGCTAAATCAGTATTTGAACATCACTTAGAAACCTCTGGAAATGTTTTAGTCATTAAACCACGTTTTATATTTTTATCACTGTATGCTACTCTCTGAAGATGTAAATACCTTATGAAAGTGTATTTAAATTATCAGAAATTATTTGAGTATGGAGAATAAAGAGTCAAATCATACTGAGTTTAAAAAAGCAGACTGATATTAACTGTTGGTTTGTTAAAATTCAGAACATAATATCAAACAAAACTCCGAAGGATTCAAAATTCATACACAAAGGCTTGCTATTTTTAATCGTATCAATCAAATAAAAGCTTACCTTTCAAAAATTAATTCCTAGCTATTTTTCTTCTGCTTTATTTTGTGCTTATCACGGTGGTAGGTATTAGAACTAGGAAATGGAGCATTTTCCACTTAACATACACATTATGGGAATCGGGCATTACCACGCCATGCATAATGGTTGCAAAGTGAAACTCGTTTGTTCTACCCCTGCAGCCTACACCTTAAGAATTGTCTGCTCGTGGATCAGTGCGATATTGAATTTATTTCTCACACCTATGATGGCCAATGGGAACTGCATGGAGGCTACATAAATGGGTTTCACTTGGAATCCTTATTATATGTGGACCAAGAAGATTTTTCATCACATCAGTTGTTGCCAGGTTTGAAATCAAGTGTTAGAGGAGAGTGTCTAGTCCACTGTACTCTCCCCCTAAACTGTTCCCCAAATTCTAGCTGCTTTTGATTGGCAGATAAATTTATTTAAATGATAATTATTTAAAAAAGCAAAATAAGACATCCTCAGGGCGGTACTGTAGCACAGTAGTTAGCACTGCTGCCACACAATGCCGGGGACCCGGGTTCGATCCCAGCCCCGGGTCACTGCCCATGTGGAAAGATGTGCAGGGTAGGTGGATTGGGTATGTTAACAGTAAGAAGTCTTACAACACCAGGTTAAAGTCCAACATGTTTGTTTCAAACACTAGCTTTCGCAGCACTGCTCCTTCCTCAGGTGAATCCATTGTAAGACTTCTTACTGTGCTCACCCCAGTCCAACGCCGGCATCTCCACATCATGGGTATGTTAAATTGCCCTTTAATTGGGGGAAAAAAAGACATCATCCTGTAGAAGGTGCCCAAGCTGCAGCCAAAAAGAAGCTTCTGGAAACACTCAGCAGGTCATTCAGCACCTGAGACAAGCTAACGTTTCAGTCAGGGCCCCTTCATCCATTTTTCAGGATATATTGCAGATGAGCAGCATATGAAAACAAACAAAGGAAATGGAAGGTTGGAAGCATATTTTGTGTTTTTTACTTTTGCCATCCCTTTGAACTGCTTTTTATTTAAAAACAGATGCTATCTGATCTGCTCAATGTCAACAATGTTCTCTCTTATGGGATCTTCCTATGTGTGTTTTAGTTGACATTTCATTCCTTGGAAACAATTAGTTATGTATTCAAAAAAGATATTACAAACATCAAAGTAAATTTTTATCAATTATCTTATTTTTTCTCAGATATGGTGATATGAGGAGACAAATCGGATTTGAAATCAGGGACATGTGGTATAACCTTGGTAAGTTGTACCTTTGAATAAATATTAATGTTTTTTGATGCAATTAATTCATAAATTTTCTGCCTTAGCTCATCGTCTTTGTCAGGATAACAGTTAATTAAGTAATTGTTTAAGATGGATATTAATTTGGAGTGGACAAAAGAAGCCGAAAATAGAAAGGTTCATATTAATATAGTGCTTCCCATTTTGAAAATTAGTCATTTTAGAGGCAAACACAGTAGCTAATTAGTGTACAGCAAGGAAAATAGTAGTGAGATAAATTACCTGTTAATCAGTTTTGTTGTTGAGGGATAAATGTTGGCCAAAATATCATGAAAATGCTTAATAAATAATCAAGAGACGCAAGTTCAAATTACACCATTGCAGTTGAGGCATTTAAACTGTTATTTAAAAATAAGCCTGGCATAAAAAGCTAATATCAGTAATGTGGCTACAAAACAAGCATGTTGTCAGAAAAACTGATCTGGTAAATTAAGGCCTTTTAAGGAAACAAACCTACCTTCCTTGGCCGGGATTCTCCCCTACCCGGCGGGGCGGGGGATCTCGTCAACCGGAGTGGCGAGAACCACTCCGGTGTCGGGCCTCCCCAAAATCTCCGCACCTTTATGGGCTAGGCCCGTGCCGGAGTGGCTCCCGTTCCGCTGACCGGCGCGAACGGCCTTTGGCGCCCTGCCGACTGGCGCCACGGCTGGCCGAAAGGCCGTTGCCGGCCGGCGTGAGTCCGCGGATGCACTGGAGCATCAGCGGCTGCTGACGTCACCCCGGCACATGCGCGGTGGAGGGGGTCTCTTCCGCCTCCGCCATGGTGGAGGCCGTGACGGCGGCGGAAGGAAAATAGTGCCCTCACGGCACAGGCCCGCCCGCCGATCGGTGGGTCCTAATTGCGGGCCAGGCCACCGTGGGAGAACCTCCCCCCCCCCCCTCCCCCAACCGGGTCAGATCGCCCTGCGCTCCACCCAGTACCCCGGGGCCGGCTCGCGCCGCCGGCACCAGAGGTGGTTTAAACCATGTCGGCGGGAGAGGCCTGACAGCGGCGGGACTTTGGCCCATCGCGGGCCGGAGAATCGCCGCGGGGGGCCCGCCGACCGGCGCGGGTGATTCCTGCCCCCGCCGATTCCCGGATGGCGGAGAATTCCGGCCACGGCGGGGGCGGGATTTACGCCGGCCCCGGGCAATTCTCCGACCCTGCGTGGGTCAGAGAATTCCGCCCCTGATCTCTCCTAGCCTTTATGTAACTCAAATGTGGTTGACTCTTAACTGTACTCTGAAATCTTACAACACAAGGTTAAAGTCCACTAGGTTTGTTTCAAACACTAGCTTTTGGAGCACTGCTCCTTCCTCAGGTAAATGAAGAGGTATGTTCCAGAAACATACATATAGACAAATTCAAAGATGCATCAAAGCTAGATCTGATGGAAATTTCCCCTCCCTGATAGTTCCATGGTGCCAGCAGAAAAATATACTGCATTCCATATGATTATTATAATACAATGCAGCATCAAATTTACTGCAAACAATCCCAGAGGCGGTTTGATGCTCCAGAGTCACACTGCCTTTGACTCAAACTTCATATTGCAAAACAGCAGCAAATGGACACTAGCCATTAGCAAAATATACCGATTTTTAAAAAAGTAGAAAAATAAACTGACCAAATCATTCAAAAAAAAAAACTTTATGCACCTGCAATGTGTACAAGACAAAGCTAATTATTTATTTTCTAAGATTCAATTAAAAAGTGCTTCACTGTTCTGGACAAAAACATTAAACATTTATTTCCAAATTGCCGGTTTGCCCCTCTCCCTCTACTTCCATACACCAGCAGTCCTCCTCTCCCTTATTTTAACAGCGTAACCTTGGACTCACCGTGAGCAACAGTAGGGAAAACAAAATCAGTGCAACATAATAAATTCAAGAATTTTTGATGTCTGAATGACATAATAGATCACTCAAAATTCACTTTCATATCTTGATATTGCTTTAACTCTTGAAACCCCAACCCAAGCCTTATTACTTAGCTACTAAACTGTGATACCCAAATGCAAGATCTAGTGCCAAAGTTCATCAGTCACAGACAACATGGGCGGAATTCTCCGACCCCACCGCAGGGTCGGGGAATCGCCTGGGGCTGGTGTAAATCCCGCCCCCGCCATGGCCGGAATTCTCCGCCACCCAGGAATCGGCGGGACCGTGAATCACGCCCCGCCGATCGGCGTGCACCCCGCGGCGATTCTCCGGCCCGCGATGGGCCGAAGTCCCGCCGCTGACAGGCCTCTCTCGTCGACGGGAATTGGAGCACCTCTGGTGCCGGCGGGATTAGCGGCGTGGGCGGGCCCCCGGGGTCCTGGGGGGGTGCCCCTACGGTGGCCTGGCTTGCGGGGGGGGGGGCCCCCACGGTGGCCTGGCCCGCGATCAGGGCCCACCGATCGGCGGACGGGCCAGTGCCGTGGGGGCACTCTTTTTCTTCCGCCGCCGCCACGGCCTCCACCATGGCGGAGGCGGAAGAGACCCCCCGACTGCGCATGCGCGGACCAGCGAAGGCCTTTCGGCCAGCCCTGAAACCGGGCGGAAAGACCGTTTTGGCGCCAGTCGGCGTGGCAGAAACCACTCCGGCGCGGGCCTAGCCCTTAAAGGTGCGGAGAATTCCGCACCTTTGGGGAGGCCCGGCGCCGGAGTGGTTGGCGCCACTCCGCTACGCCGGGACCCCCCGCCCTGCCGGGTAGGGGAGAATCCCGGCCCATATATCTATTTAGAGTTTGCATATATCATGGTATAATTCCTCATGGCACTGGCCATGTTTGATATGTGATAGGTCCATTACGGGACCAAAATATAAGTAAATAAAATGCAGATGATTACTATGGTCTCAATGGCTGAATAGTGTTGCTTCTCTTCAGTGACCACATGAAACAAGCATTGGATAGTAAGCTTCAACCTTACCCATGTTAAGGAGTCTGCCTGGTAGGTGTAAGAAGTAGATGTAATTGTTTCTTTTGTTGTTTTCACTATACCAAAAATACCTCAATAAAATGTTTATTAAAAAAAAAGAAAGATATGTTGCAATAAACCATAGTTTTACGTAAGTGCCTGGGCCACTAAATATATTTGTCCTTTACCCAATATCTATCGATATCCTGGAATGAATCTGTTGATACAACTTACTAGAGTCACATCTGTACAGCAGAACAATTTTACAGGTAACCAGCTTAGCCCCATAGCACTCCTTGCACATTTTGTGCTGGGTGTCATATGAACATCCGAATTAGGAGCAAGTGTAGGCCACTCGGCATTTCAAGTCTGCTCTGCCATTGCATAAGATCATGATTGATCTGATTGTAACTTCAACGGCACGTTCCTGCCAAGCCCTGAAATCTTTCACTCTCTTGTTAATCAAGAATTTATCTCGTTCTGCCTTTAAAATATTCAAAGACTCTGCTCCACTACCTTTTCAAGAAGAGAGTTCCAGAGACTCACGATCCTCTGAGAGAGAAAACGTTCTCATCCATGTCTTAAGTGAGCAACCCCTTTATTTTTTTTTATAAATTTAGAGTACCCAATTCATTTTTTCCAATTAAAGGGCAATTTAGCATGGCCAATCCACCTACCCTGCACATCTTTGGGTTGTGGGGGCGAAACCCACGCAGACACGGGGAGAATGTGCAAACTCCACACGGACGGTGACCCATTGCTGGGATCGAACCTGGGACCTCAGCACCATGAGGCTGCAGGGCTAACCCAGCAACCCCTTATTTTTGAATGAATATTTATATATAAAGTTTTCCATTTTCCATTTAACCACAAGACGCAACCCCAAATCCCCCAAATCTAGTACGGTACAGCGTGATCATTAATTTGCATATGCATATAGAAAAGACCAGCAAATACCCATACAAACGGTTCAGATTATCAATCATTGTAGTCGCTGTCTTCTTTCATACGGATAATGAAAGAATACCAGAAAAAGTGGGAGATCTCAGAATAATAGAATAAAGCCAAGAGTATATGACCACAGTACACACCCTCCTCCACAGGACAACAAAGACAGAGCTACATAATATACAGGATCCCTTATGGCATAAAATACAACTAATTGGGACCTAAAGCAGCATCCAAGCAATGATAGCATACCCCATAAAAAGGGGAACATCAGGGTACCTCCAACGGTACAGTATGTGGCTTGACAGTGCACACTCCCGTGTACAGGAGCTAGGAAGCCAAGGATTCTTACATCATGCCAAGATTCGCAAACAAACCTCACTCCTCACCAGCCAAATCAGAGGCACCATTCAGACCTTGCTGTCACTGGAAAACTTAAACCACTTTCCACCAAGGAAAGCCCAGCGACAAGGAGATGAAGAATCGTCAAGACACCCATTAACAGGATGTCTCGGGGAAAAATACAATTCTCCTCCTCTCAACAGGATAAGTTAATCAGAGCCTGTATTGCACCTCATCTACCAGATAAAAAAAAGGAAACCCCAGAGAGAGAGGAACACCAGGATTAGCCAATGGATGTCAGACATGGTCCAGCAAAGTACACTTTTGCTGCCCCCTCCTCAAATCAGCCCTGTAGGGGAACCCCAAGCCTCAAGAAAACAGTCTGGAGGTCTCTATGAAAGACCATTTGGAGGACGGCGACTTACTCCTCTATCCATCCGAATCTGCAACCAAATAAAGACTCTAAAAACGTAGAGCCAAAGCACTCAGACTCTCATTCAGGCCTCGTAGCCAGCAGAATACTACATCCAGCGGTACCAAATCTCAAAAAGGGGAGTGGTCCAGAATCCTTCAAAGGGGACATCTCCAGGAAGGGACACCTACTCTCATGCCCAATGTACCTTCTAGTTGACCAGGATAAACCTAGTTACTACTGCCCTGACCTACGCAATCAAGCTAAACTAAGATCAACGACGCACTAGAATAGGGGCCAACAGGACAAGCATACACACATCACTCTTATTCACTGAACAAAGCAAACTACCTGCAACCACCCCAGAGGCACCACTAGGGCCTGCCATCAGTGAGATTCCACCCATTTCCCCTCGTCACAGTAATACCAACAACAGGATGATATGTCCCCGTACATTCCATGAGCCAAGTAATCAAGTAACTATTGTTAATACCCGCACATAGGAACAGGAGTAGGCCATTCAGCCCTCGAGTCTGTGCCATCATTTAATGAGATTGTGTTTGCACGAACCTCAGCCGACTCCAATCCCACCCATTGCAAGAATAAAAAGTGCCATGTTCAGGAATGGGACTTGGGATTTCGGATTCATCTGCCAAATTTGCAATGGTGGAGAGGTTCTCCACTGTGACAAGAATCTCAGCCCTTCCTCTTGGAGGAAGATACATAGGGGGCAATTCTCCCATGCCGCGCCATCCGGAAGAATCGATGGTCACACCATTTTTCCGCGCAACGCCGGTCCAACGCCGTCCCGCCGTTCTCCCAACCGGCGGGAATGGCTTCATCAGGGTCGGCGCCACGCACGCCAGAGAATCCGGCGAGAGGGCAATCAAGGTGATTCACACAGCTCCCCGCTATTGTCCGTCCCGGATGGGCTGAAGTTCCGGCAGCGTGACCCCAGTCACGAAGTCGCTGTTCACCCCTGCGAAATAACTTTGTCAGCCAGCATGAAAGCAGCAGAGGGAGGTGAATAGGCGGGCCCATCCCGGCAACCAGGAAGTAGCGTCCGCGGCCGGTGATGTGGGGGGGAGTGGGGATGGGAGGGAGGGGGGAGTGGGGAGGGAAGGGAGGGAGGGAGAAGGGGGGAGTGGGCAACAGCACCGATCCTGAAGGGTTACCTGGGGATGAGCATGAGCAGGTGGTCGTGCCAAGGCGGCGGAGGTGTGTCATGCGTAAACTGAGTGTACCGGGTCCGCATCTTGTTCGAGGACATGACGGAGGCGGCATGCAGGAGGAGACTCCAAATGAGCCGCTGAGACAGTCGCACATATATGCCACCTGCTGGCGCATCTGGAGCCACGTGGAACTGGGGGAGGACATGCCCTCCCAGTGAGGGTGAAGGTTGCGGTTGCCCTGAATTTCTTTGCGACCGGCTTCTTCCAGACGCCGAGCAGGGACCTATGCGGGATCAGTCAGGCCTCGGTGCACCGGTGCATCCGGGCAGTAACCGATGGCCTCTATGCAGTCGCAGGACGGTTCATCAACTTCCCAGAGGACCACGCTCACCAGGCTGCCAGGGCTTCGCAATTCGTCGCGGTGACCGGCATACCGATGGTATAGGGCGTTGTGGATGGTGGACATTTCAACCTGCGTGCACCAACGCGGGACAGGGATGTCTTCATGAACAGGAAGGGGGCATACTCAATCAACGTACAGGTGGTGTGTGACCAGGTTATGAGGATTATGCACGTATGGGCCCAGTATCCGAGAAGCGTGCATGACACCTTTATATTTGCATAGTCGTAAATCGCTGCTATTTTCGAGGGTCACCCATCCCGGATGAGGGGCTGGTTGCTGGGCGACAGGGATATCCCTGCGGCCGTGGCTGATGATGCCCATACAGAGGCCACAGACGAACGCGGAGCGCCGGTACTATGAGGCCCATGCAGCAACCCGGGGTGTCGTTGAGAGGTGCTTCGGCCTCATCAAAATGAGGTTTCAGGTGCCTGGGCCGCTCAGGCGGCGCTCTGCAATACGACCCCGACAGGGTTGGACGGATTGTCACCGCCTGCTGCGTGCTGCACAACTTCGCCCAACGGAGGGGCGAAATGATGGCGGAGGAGGACGCAGGTGAGGCCAAACAGGCCAACGGCACTGATCAGAAGGAGGAGGAGGAGGGGGGTGTGGTGAATATAACATGGTAATTCACACTGTATATTTGTAAGCACAGTAGCGTTACCCGACCACTAGGGGGAGTAGCTCTGGGAATGCTCAGTAGCTTGTACAGGGCTCCGCCCACGACTCATCCTCTTTGTTGCTGCTGTATAAATACCCTTGTCCAGAGTCAGCCTGCAGTTCACCGAGAGTTCATCGACGGGTAACAGGCTGGCTCTGAAGTAAGTTGATTAAAGCCTAGATTCATATCGGAAAACACGTGTCTGGTGAATTGATGGTTCCATCAGGGGGGAAGATGAGGGGGAGGAGGAGGGGGGAGGATGGGAGGGCGGCGGGGCACAGACACCACCGGGGTGCAGGATATGGCCGGGAGGCTGCACAACGGCACCGATTGGGACAGCGGGCACGCGATGCATTGATCGCCACACGGTTTGCTCACTAGGGGGAGGGCATCGTTGTTCAGGGCACTCGCACCATTGACCGTGCGCACTGGCACCATCCAGCACCCCACTCACCCACGTCCCGCACCACCCTCACACAACACCACATCTGTGGGCTTACGGGCCCAACGTCTAAGTGTTTCCACAAACGGTACATCAGAAGTGGAGGCAGACTGCTGAGAATCCTGCCGTTCGACGTGGCTCCCCGTCAGCGCGTGCTTCGCTCGGCGGGCGTGCTGGATGGCGTGTTGTCACCCTCCTCTGCCCGTTGCCTACCAGATGCACCAGGGACAGGACAGGGGAGTGCGAGTGTGCCGGTCCCTCCCTTGCTGTGGCTACAGGGACAGGCACCGGGACCTCCTCCTCCTTCGGGGAGCCAGTTGGCCCCCGGGCTTCTCTAAGGGAAAGTGGTGCACGCGGAGGCAAGCCCCGTTGCAGCACCAACACCTGGTGCTGCCAGTCCTGGAGGCCCGCTGTGGAATCGACCAGGGTCTGAACGTTGCCGGTGATGGAGCTGAGGGAGTGCGACATCCCTGTCAGGAACAACGCAACCTCCCACTGGGTTTGGGTGATGCCGTCCATCACATGGACAAGGCCGTTGATGCTCTCAGCGATAGCCTGCTGAAACTGGGCCTGAGCTCGGCGGCAATGTCCATGTGGCTCTGGAGCATGGCCGCCTGTGAGAGGGTAGTCCTGTCATGGGCCACGATTGACGCATGCCCACTAAGCCCGATGGCCTGAAGAACCTGACCCATGGCCGAAACTGTTTCCCCCTTTGCCTCCATAGCGGGCGCCACCCGTGCAGTGTCGGCCTGGGTTGCAGCCATGACCGGCACCACTCCCTGCTCGTGGACGCGGATGGACTCCTCCAGCTATGTCTGAAGTTGCTGGAATACAGCCGTCATCCCGTCGTCTGGTCACTGGGGTGCCGATTGCATCGGGTCTGTGGTTGGGCCTGGAATGGCCAGGAAAGCGGGAGCCGTCTGGGCAGCAGCTGGGTGCTGGGCCTGGCCTGCCCTCCGACCGTCCAGGCCCTCGGCTTCTCCTACCTTCACCTGCTGTACCGGTTTGGCTGTGTGGTGCGCACCAGTATGTGAACCAGAAGCCTCACCGCTAATTTGCCCAACCGAGGTGAGTGTATCTGCGATGTTGGGGGGTGTGGGTGACAACAGTGCCTTGGCCGCTAGGTCCTCATCTGTCCCCAGCTCTGTCTCCTGTGTGGAACCATGGCCCGGTGCATTTAGACCATGGCCGATGCCATGTGCCATGCCCCCATGCCTCGAATGCAGCGACATGCTCTGTGCGTCACTGTCCGAACCCGCTGTCCCCTCCTTGTCCGTCACACTTTCATAGGAGTCATTAACGTCCGTCCTGACGTCTCTGTCTGTGTCCTGTGCGTCAGGCCTCGGTGTGCCGGTCTCAGAGGATGGCCCTCTTGCCCGTGGTCCTTTCCGTCTGTCCGGTTTGATACTGTGGCCGGAAGAGGTTGGGGCTGTACGGCGGTGTGGTGAACGGGCAGTCCCACGGCAATGCTCGTGTGGCCCTGGATAACACATTAAGGCAGGTCTCGTAGTCTTGCATGGTCGTTTGTTAGGGGTTGGGGGGGTGTGTTATGATGGTGTGAACGGTGGGGTGGTGCAGTGTCAGGCGGTGGGGTGTGAGGGGGGTGCGGGCAGAGATGGGATGATGGACTGCATGCATGCAGTGGACTTCGCCTCCAACCTGGCACGGCGCAACCTCCCGGCTGGCGGCTCCCCCGGCAAGGTCCAGTGCCCTCTGTTCGTAGACGGTCAGAGGGTGCAACTGGGGAGATCTCCCTCCAGTTCTTGCATGCTCCCTGAAATTGTGCGCTGTCTTGCCCTGGGGGGAAGAAGATGGAGCACAGGGTTAGACGCACATTGGCAGGACGCACGTATGAATGCAACATTATCACAAGGAGGGGACACTCCAACCCACACCATGGCACCTGCCCACTGCGGGGGGGGGGGGGGATCCACATGTGTCCCGGGTGCAACGTCGGGCCCAGCCCCCCCGCCCCTAGCTTGGGCAAGGGATGGGATCTTGCCCGGGGGGGGAGTCTCAGGGTACTTACCCTTGCTGCCCTCGTGAGTTCGTGCAGCTTCTTCCTGCACTGTTCTTCCATGCGGGGGATGTGCCCCACAGCGCTGACTGCGGCCCCCACCTCTCGCCATCCACGCCTCACGGTGCTGTTGGCTGCCGTTGTCCTCGTCAGGGGTAGAGGATGGCTCTGCGCTCCTCCACTGCATCCAACAGTGACTCCAGGTCACTGTCCCTGAAGTGGGGTGCGGCGCGACGGGACTCCTCCATGTCGGGCCCCAGTGCTCCTGTGCGCCCCGTGCACTTCCTTATACATGGCGCGGCGTCAACGCCGCCGCTCCTGCGCTCCGCCCATCGCATTCCTTGCGGCGCTGCTGCTGGCCCCCTCTCAGCCAGTGAATTGGTCACGGCGGGGGCCCGTTCATGCTGTCGTGGAACGCGATGGCATTCACGACGACGCAGGCACTTAGTCCACGGAATGGAGAATCACCCCCACAAGCCTCCCTCCCAGAAATACTAGAGAACGAAGGTACTCACAAAAATTAATATTAGTAAAACATCAGTACTGGAGAAATTAATAGGCTTGAAAGTGGGTAAAACCCCTGGACCAATGCATTACAGAGAGTTCAAAAAGATGGCTGTACAGAGAGTGGATGCATTTGTGATTATCTTTCCTAGATTCTGGAACGGTAACTGTACATTGGAAGGTGGCAAATGTTACCCCATTATTTAAGAAAAGAGGGAGAGAGAAAATGGGGAATAACATATTATTAGCCTGATATCAGTAGTCGGGGAAAAATCTGTTGTAAAGGATGTGATAACTGGACACTTGGAAAATAATATTCGGATTGGGCAAGAGATGCGTTTGTGCAAGGGAAATCATGTTTGCCAAACCTGTTGGTGTGTTTTGAGGATATAACTGGATGATTAGGTAAGGGTGAACCAGTGAAAGTGGTGTATTTGGATTTACAAGGTGTAAACAAATCTCCAGTTAGGGGAGGTGGTAGCATAGTGGTATTGTCACGACTAGTGATCCAGAAACCAGGCATAATGCCCTGGGGACTGGGGTTCGAACCACACCACGGCGGTTGCTGGAATTTGAATTCAATAAAAAAAATCTGGAATTAAAAGTGTAATGATGACCATGAAACTGTTGTCAGGTGCTGTTAAGACCCATCTGGTTCACTAATGACCATTAGGGAAGGATGTCTGCCACCCTTATCTAGTCTGGCCGATATGTAACTACAGACCCACAGAAAATAGGCAAAAAGGGAATTTAGTGAGGTTTAGGGAGTGGGCAAGAACATTGCATATGGAACATAATGTGGAACAAAGAACAATACAGCACAGGAACAGGCCCTCCGGCCCTCCAAGCATGTACCAGCCATAATACCACCCTTGGACAAAGCCCTCAGCACTTCCTAGTGCCATATCCCTCTATACCCATCCTATTCATGTATTTATCGAGATGCCTTTTGAACACCGTTAATGTATCTGCTTCCACAACCTCCCCTGGCAACGCGTTCCTGTCAGTCATCACCCTCTGTGTAAAGAAACCTGCCTCGCTCATCTCCTCGAACCCTAACCCCAAGGACCTTAAACCTATGGCCCCTGGTGACTGATCCCTCCACCCTGGGAAAGAGTGCCTGCCCATCCACTCTATCCATGCCCCTCATAATCTTGTAGACCTCTATCAGGTCACCCCACAACCTCTGTCATTTAATGAAAACAGTCCGAGTCCATTCATCCTCTCTGCAAAGCTAACACCCTCCAAACCAGGCAACATCTTGGTAAACCTCCTCTGCACCCTCTCCAAAGCCTCTACATCCTTCTGGTAGTGTGGTGACCAGAATTGGAAAAATGTGGTCATCCACTTTGGTAGGAAAAACAGAAATGCAGAGTATGCCTTGTTTATGAGTCACTGAAAGCTCACATGCAAGTACAGAAAGCAGCTGAGAAGGCACGTGGTATGTTGGCCTTTATTACAAGAGAATTTGAGTACAGAAATAAATATGTCCTGTTGCACCTGGACAGAGCCTTCGTGAGGACTTAACTGGGTAGTGTGTATAGTTTTGGTCTCCTTAGCAAAGGAAGCTTATCATAGAATCCCTACAATGTAGAAGGAGGCCATTTGGCCCACCGAATCTTCACCGACTCTCTGAAAGAGCACCACGCCCTGTATCCGTGACCCCACCTAACCTTTGGTCACTTTAGGGGCACTTTAGAATGGCCAATCCACCCAATCTGCACATCTTTGGACTGTGGGAGGAAACTGGAGCACTTGGACGTGCAGACACGGGAAATGTACAGAGACAATTACTCAAGGTCGGAATCGAACCCAGGTCCCTGGCGCTGTGGGGCAACAGTGCTAATCACTGTGCCACACCAAAGGGTATACAGGAGTCACAAATCAAAGAGCCATAAGTCGGACCCGATTTTCTCATAAAAAATAAAATGAGAAGTGGGGAATTAGTTTGTGAACCATGGCCTGATACCCTATTTCACCAAAATAACCCAGAATTTTGTACTTGATCAATTACAAAAAGGTAATATAGCATTGAAGTAATATTGCAAAATATAAATGTTAAGAAAAGCTTGGAAACACAAAGATTCACCAAGTAAGATGTTTCAGAAAAGTGACTGAGTGTCTTGATTCAGGGAGTTGGATGGCGCAGAATGTTGATATGCACATATGAATGTTCACTGGTGTGTCATTGTAAGGTCAAAAACTGACCTTGTAAATTTGAACAGGATCTGAATTTATCAGTGTTGTTAGTGCCACTCATAACTCAAACATCGTAAAGTCGAGGACTGCCCGTATTTGCCATGAAGGGAGTGGAACAAAAGTTCACCAGGCTGGTTCCTCGGATGGCATGATTGTCTATGAGATGAGAGAGTGAGGAGACTGGGCCTGTATTTTCTATAGTTCAGAAGAATGAGAGTTGATCTCATTGAAACTTGGAAAATTCTTACAGGGTTGAAAGGTAGATGAGGAAGAATGTTTCTCCTGCTGAGGAGATCGAAACCCAGGGGCCCGTTTCAGAATAAGGGACAGGTCATTTAGGAGTGAGATAATGAGAAATTATTTCACTCAGAGGGTGGTGAATCTTTGAAATTCTCTTCCCCAGTAACTGTGAAAGCTGAGTTACTGGCCAGGATCTTCCGGGCAGGAGAATTGAATTTGACGGAAGGTCAAAAATCACTTTCCCAACAGCAGGGGATGAACTTTTCCAAATTCATACTTGAGACTTTAAAGAAGGATCGAGTTTCCCAATGAACAGGAAGCCCTTTTGCATGCCACGCATGTATGTCACGCATTCTCATTAGAAGACCAACTCACCAGGATGAAGTGTCTCCTCCAAATTCTCTGCTGGCGAGAAATGATAACGTTCATATTTACGCCTGCATATAGGTGGCATGCATCTGGCAAGGTAGACTTCTTCCTGGACTTTTAAGTGATTAGCTGCTGATTTGGTCATCTTGGAGCCCACTCAGAAATTTCAGCCTCTTGATTGAGAGCAAAAGTCCAAGCTGCACAAAGGCTGGATGGGGGAGGCAGGCTAAGGGTTGGAGGATGTTCGAGGAAGGAAGCCAGGACATGTTAGGATGGTGTTTAGGGAAGAAAGCCGGACTATACTGCAGGTGTCCAGGGAAGGAAGCCAGTCTATCCAAGGCTGTTTAGGAGCTTGGCCTGGAAAAAAGCTAGACTCAACTGTGGCTTGTTTAAGATTAAGAGGGTAAGCATGCCATGCATGCATCACCCGTCTTGGCTGCCGTGGTCAGAGGGGAGGCTTTCCAGCTGGCATTCCAGGGAACACCACCTGGCTTTCCTGGACAGCCTGGAAGGGAAGCTTCGCTGAAGTATGAGGCCACACATTGCCTGTTTTCTGCAGTCGGTCTCCCCCTCTGGAACAACAGCCAGGCTAACGCCCTTGCTTTGTAATGAGTGAATTGCTGTCAGAGTGCCTTTTAAATATAGCACCAGGACGTTCACACCCATGAGGTGACAGCGGGGATGGCATCTTCCTGCATGCCTTGCCGAAGGATTCACCATACTCCTCATGCATGAATATGTAATGAGCCTGTTGCTCGTTCTGGGTGAGTGTGCTTAACACTCAATTTGGCTCTGTTTCGTTACTTAGCTCTGGATTCGTCAGGTATCGTTAAGATACCGCCACAAGTTTCAAGGTCAAGTTCAAAGCAATGAAACCATACACCAATTAGTAAGTTCAAACAAGACACGTTTATTATATTACAGTAATCTACTAATCATGCATGTAAACTATAAGACTAGACTAATCCTACCACTACTAGGCCAAATACTTATCTGGATAAGGGGACTGCCGGATCAGGGAACAACGGCTTCTAGCTTTGTTCAGGGTCCGCAGGCTTCCAGTGGTTATGGTCTAAAGGGGTCAGGAGTGTCTATTCCCGTAGCGTGCGTTGTGACTTACTTGCTGCCGGCTTCTGCTCAGACCTCTCCTGCACAAGGTTCTTCTGCTGCAACGGTGTTCTGCTGGGAGAGCTAGCTGGTCAAGGAGAGGCTGACAGAGAGCTAGTCGAGGAGAGGCTGGCAGAGAGAGCGAGCTGGGGCCGGGGTCTCTGCTTTATACTCCTCTCAGGGTCTTTTGCCCACCTGGGCGGACCCTCTATACTCTTGTAATCGATTGGGTCTCCTCCCAATCGATTGATTTGAATTCCCTAATAGCGGGGCAGTTGCTCGATCACAGGGGCGGTTCTTGAGGCTCATTGTTTTGGGCTTCTTTGGCGCCGAAAAGTCTGGCCTTCCATCCAATGTATCGATTAGTGTTAACTTGTGTCTTTTGTGCCTGGGAATCGCCCGGTATCGCCTCATTAATATGCTAACTGTTTCTTTTCATAGTGCTGTCTGGTTTCAGCAACAGCCAAACTGGTTTCTGTAGCAGTCCAAATATACAAGCACTCTGCAAGTTGCTTGCTTTTTACAACCTGTCCAATTTTCCCTGCATTCCTTGCAATCTTCCATTTTGTGTTTGGGCAGTGGTCACCCCAGGTGGCTACAAGCCGAATAGCACAAGGTCGCATGTGGCCAGCTGCTGTCCCTTCCCCAAGTGGAAATCACTCTCATTTCCACTCCTGCCACCCAACTTGCAAACCAGAACAGAAGATGTGCATATATGAGAATGTTTAAGACAAAGATCAATACATTTATAGATACAAAAGAATCAGGAAAATAATTTCATTTAATTTCAAAACGGGGCTAGTGAGAGAAAATAGAATTGATGTAGAAGATCAGTATGGGAAGTGTCTTCAAGGAGCCCCAGTAAAACTGAAACCAATGGGAATCAGGGAGAAAACTCTGCAGTGGTTGGAGTCATACCTACCATAAAAGAAGATGGTTGTAATTATTGCAGGTCCATTACCTCAGTCCTGGGACATCACTGCAGGCATTCCTCGGCAATGTCCTAGGCCCAACAATCATAAGCTGTTTCTTCAAAGACCTTCTGTCTATCATGGGGTAAGAATTTGGATGTTCACGGATGATTGCACAGTGTTCTGCACCATATGCAACTCCTCAGATACTGAAGCAGCCTGTGTCCATGTGCAGCAAGACCTGGACAATATTCAGGCTTGGACTGATAAGTGGCAAGTAACATTAATGCCACACAAGTGCCAGGCAATGACCATCTCCAACAAGAGAGAATCTGCCTAACTCCCCTTGACATTCAATGGCATATCTGTTGTGGAGACCCCCCCACAATCAACATGTTGGAGGGTGGGGGGTTACCATTGACCAGAAACTGAACTGAACCAGCCACATAAATACAAGAGCATATGAGAGAGCTGAGGAGGGTAACTCATTTCTTGACTCCCGAAAGCCTGTCCACCATCTACAAGACACAAGTCAGGAGTGTGATGAAATACTCCGCACTTGCCTGGATGAGTACAACTTTCAACAAAACTCAAGAAGTTCAACACCATCCAGAACAAAGCAGTCCGTTTGATTGGCACCCAATCCAATACATTACATTTTCACTCTGTCGGCAATCAATGTACAATGGCAGCAATATGTTCCATATACAAGATGCACTGCAGCAATTTACCAAGGCTCCTACAACAGCACCTTCAAGCCCTGCGGCCTCTACCATCAAGAAGGACAAGGGCAGCGGATGCATGGGAACACTGCCACCGGAAAGTTCCTCTCCAAGCCACACATCATTTTGACTTGGAAGTATATTGCCATTCCTTCGCTGGGTCAAAATCTTAGAACATCCTTCCTAAGAGAACTGTGGGTATTCCTACAACAAATGGATTGCAGCAGTTCAATAAAGCAGCAGATCACTGTCCTCTCAAGGGCAATGAGGGATTGGCCAAGAAATGGTGGTCTAGTCAGCGACACCCACTTCTCATGAACATTTATCTTTTAAAAAATCTCTCATGATATGGTTGAATGCCAGAACAGGCTCAAGGGGCTGAACACCCTATTCCTGTTCCTATTTTCTGGGTCCACTAATCCTATGTAAGGATTTCAGAAGTTAAAAATATCTTTGATAGTTATTCATTTTCTGTGTATTCTTGTACATTTTGTTTTGTGAGATGTTATTGTTTTAAAAGATGGATGTTGATAATAATTGCCAACAAAATTTGGACATGCAAGTTTTTTGATGGCATGTGAATGCTGATATCTTGTACGGTTGGAAAATACTAACTATATATTGTCACCCAGTGCAAATAAGACTTAACAACCTGAATTACCAAAGCTTGTTAATAGCACTCTCTTCGAGAATTTCTCAACATTTGAAACAAATGTTCTGTGATAGAATTTGGCATGCAGTGCTCATTAGTTATTTTTTGAAAGCTGTTGATTGAAGGGAATGCCAGCAGGACTTTTTCTGATCTTTTTTGACACTTTCCTGGTAACATTGAAATTCGTGAAAATTGTGAAGAATCTCCTCGCTTTGAATCTGCTTTTAAGCGTTATATTGGCCCAATCCATACAAGGAGAGCAGTCATCGTCTGATTTCCTCTCTGCGCGCAAATTCCACCAGCTTGACGTTGCTCCACATTTCTCCTGGGATCTTCAAAGCCTGGCTTCTCCAGAAATGTGGAGCGCACTGGGAGTAGCTGGATTGGGATCGATGGTGTGGTTGTAGGTCTGGTCAGGGGTAATCGTGTCAGATCAGGGAATGGTCTGTGGTGTAGTCTGGTCTGGTTAGGGAGGTAGTTGGGTGGATGGGCGGTATAAAGTGGTTGGGGTGGGGTTTTGGGGATTAGTCGGCTGATCAGGGAGCTGGCCAGGTCTAGTTGGGGGTTGCTCAGGTCAGGGATTACATGGCGAGGAGGTCAATGTGAGTGATTGGGGTTCATTTATGTAGTTACCCTGATATTAGGCTAGATTTTAAAATATCTATTATTTCAGCAGGACTTCAGCAGGGTCCGGGCGCACATCTTTAGTCATTCGTCTGGTCTCCAACAGTCCAGAAACGGGAAGATTTTGGCAAATATGATCAAGATTACACTTTCAAAAAAATAAGAATGATATCCGAAATAACTCCTTGGTGTAAAAATTACCATTGGCAAATTAATTTAAACTGCAAACAGAAAATGAAAACGAATTAAAACCTATTTGGGCCATCACACCTCTTATAATTTCAAATTTGATCTGCTTCTCCCCCGCCCACCTCCATATGTGCCCACACATAATCTTTCTAATCACCTCAAGGTGGTTTACAATGGCAGTCAAAGTCTCCAAGGAGATGGACATATCCCAATTCTCAAGGACAACCTAGTGCAACTCCAGGTTGTCAATCCAACCTCAAACCTACCATTCAGCAGTGATTATTTCACATTACACATCGAGCAAAATGGAAAGCATGACCTTCTGGAGACATTTATCAGTTTAGTATGTTGCTGCAGCCTTTAATCCATTTTAATCACCCATTTATCTTTTTATATAAAATAAATTAATTGATTCCACTCGGGGTTTATTCTACATATCTTCCAGTTGCAAATCATACAAGGTAGGAGGTATTTTTATGTGTGTGTGTCTTCTTTCATCCTCTATCCTTCCTTCAAGGAAGTAATTTAAAGCTTTGGTTTGGCAAAGCTCCACGAGGATCTCACTGGATTCAAGTGGAGTAAGGAAATTGGGCACGCAATCACATGCATCTAATCTCAGTCCATTTGATTTCTGACCATGATGTAAGGAACATGTGTGAGCCTTTCTACTGATATTAGACTAGATTTTAAAATATCTATTGTTTCATCAGGACTTCAGCAGGGTCCAGAGTTAAATAGTTAAATAACTATTTAAATGTGATGCTAGGGTCTTCCCATGATATGTTGCTCGCTCACTTTAGATGGATACATGTTCTTCGACCCAGCCTGCTCAAGCACGTTTCTTAAATATAGGTAAACATTTAAATATTCAAAAAAAATATTAATTTTACATATCTGGGAAAATTTAACTGCATTTTTCTCCACGACTCAGTTATTTTAGATACGTGGTTGTTTTGGGGTTTTGGCCAAAAATAATTTCCTTGGTTACTTCAGCCATTTAAATGGTACTATATAATGGTACTATATAATGTGCTGGGCCTCAGCGTCCATTTCATGTCCCAAACATGCTGAATATCTCAAATCAAGAGAGAATTTTGCAAATACAGGTGCAATGACAACTGAAATGTTCTGTCTGCAGCTTTCACTGTTTGCTACCCCTTTCTACACATATCAGATCATGTCAGACAAGATTCATCTTTTGGTACATCAAATTTTAAAGACAGACTGTCACATAGTTCTACCATCATCTGCAGAATGAGCTACAGGGCAACTCTTCCCATGGAACCACATTTTTTCATGTCACATATGTCAAGCAAGTGATAATGTTATATTTGCAGCTTTCCTGTGGAAAGAAATTGTCAGCCGAACAGGGCTGACCGCCTTTCTAACAGAGTGAGGCATAGTAAATATAATGCATGAAATAAAGACTAAAATTTATGCGGTGCCTTTCATATCCTCAAGACATCTCACAGCACTTTACAGCCAATAAAGTACTTTCTGAAGTATGTTCTTAGACCCTTGAATCAAGGATGTCTTGCTTCCTCTCTGGTTCGGTTCTGACATGGCTGATAACTCCAGTGCACTATCTGAAGACTCTGCCACACGTGAGGCAGGTCATAGAAACACAGAAAATAGGAGCAGGAGTAGACCATTCAGCTCTTTGAACCTGCTCTGCCATTCAGTATGATCATGGCTAATCCTCTGTCTCAACAACATGCCTGGCGCACTTCCCAGACCTCTTCCTAGAGTCTAGAAATCTATCTATTTCCTTCTTAAATATATTCAGTGACTTGACCATTAGAGCCTCCTATGTTATAGAGTTTCTCAGATTCACCACCCTTTGAAAAGTTTCTCCTCATCGATTAGCCTACTCCATATCCTGAGACTGACCCCTTATTCTGAACTCCTAGCCAGAGGAAACAATATGCCTGCATCCAGTCTGTCAGAATTTTATACTTTTCAATTAGATCCTCCCCTCATTTTTTGAAATTCCAGTGAACACAGGCCCAGTTGACTCAATCTCCCCTCAGAACAATCCTTCCACCCTCCCAGCAATCAATCTGATGAACCTTTACTGCACTCCCTTTCTAAGAAGTATATCCTTTCTTAGTTAAAGAGACCAAAACTGCACACAATAGTTCAAGAGTGATCCTGTGCAGCTACAGTCAGACACCCTTGTTCCGGTATTCAAGGCCTCTTACAATGAAGGCCAATGTACCATTTGCCTTTGTAACTAGTTTCTGTACCTGTATGCTTGCTTTCGGTGACTGATACACAAGGACATCCAGGTCCTTTCATAAGTTAACATTTCCCAATCTATCAACAGTTAAATAATTCTTAGCCTTTTTTTTCTCTGTGCAAAGTGGATAGCTTCATATTTATCCACATTATACTGCACCTGCCTGTATTTGCCCACTCACTCAACCTGTCTAATCACCTTGAAGCTTCTTAACATTCTGCTCACCACTCACTTTCCCACTAAGTTTCGTGTTGTCAGCAAACTTAAAATATTACTTATGATTCCCCCAGCCAAATCATTGATGTGTTTTGTAAATAACTGTGCCCCAAGCACTAATCCCTGCAGGACCCCACTAGTCACTGCCTGCCACTTCAAAAAAGATCTGTTTATTCCTACTGTCCGTTTCCTGTCTGCCAACCAATTCTCAATTCATGTCAATTACCCCAATCCCATGTATTTTAATTACTCATCTCCTATGTGGGACTTTATCATAAGTTTTCTGAAAATCCAAATACACCACATCTACCTTATCTATTCCATCAAAATGGAATAGATACATCATCAAAAAACTCCAATAGGTTTGGTAAACATGATTTCCCTTTCATAATTCCATGATGACTTCATCTAATCCTAATGATATTTTCTAAATGTCCTGTTAACGCATCCCTTACAATAGACTAGCATTTTCTCCACTACTGATGTTAGACTTACTGGTCTGTAACTTCCTGTTTTCTCCCCCACTCCCTTTTTAAATAGCAGGGTTACATTTTCAACCCTCCAATCTGCCAGAAACTACAGAACTTTAGAAGACGACAACCAATGCATCCACTACATGGGTACCTGCTTTGTACCCTGGAATGTAAATTCTCAAACCTTGGGGTTTTCTCGGCTTTCAACACAATTAATTTCTCCAGCACTATTTTTCTAGTCATGCTAATTTCCTTCAATTCCTCCTCCTCACTAGACATTTGATTCCTTTGCATTTCTGGGAAGTTAGTTGTGTCTTCCTCTGTGGTGACAGAACTAAAATAGCTGTTTAATTGCGGAGTCATTTCCTTGCTATCTATTATAAACTCTCCTGTTTTGGACTTTAAGGGAGCTACATTTGTCTTCACTGATATTTTTTATTTTTATATACTTAAAAAAGCTTTTGCAGTCTGCTTTTATGTTACTTGCAGGTTTCCTCGTATTCCATTCTTCCCACCTTAATCAATCTTGTTTTCCTCCTTTGCTGATTATTGAACTTCTCCCAATCCTCAGATTTGCTGCTTTTTCTAGCAATTTTGGTTGAAGGAAAAGCAGATGAGACTTTGGAGGTTTCTGTGCTCTCTCCAATACCTTGACTATGCCTCTGCCTGCTTCTGACATGTTTTCCCAATGTGCTCACAGTGCCTTCCTGAATAAGCTTTCTCCATTTTGGTCGGTCATGAGTCAGCGACTTTCCTCCAACAAGGGGATGTTTGATAATTTCAGCAACGCTTTGAAGGCATCCCTAAAGCATTTAAACTGTCCTTTTAAGGGCCTCCTGCTGCAACCGGGTTCCAGGCCGAACATTTGCTTCAGGAGGCTGGTATCAGGCATATGAATAAGGTGACTACCGAGCATAGCTGGTTTTGCATGATTAACACCTCAATGATGGGAATGTTGGCTTGGGAGAGGGCACTGCTATTGGACTTCCTTTATTGATTTGGAGGATTTGGATTTAGAGAATCATGCAAAGGCACTACTTATGTGATTCTCCAATGTCCCAAAGTAGAATCTCCTGTACCTAGAGATAGATAGATAGAGAAATACAGCACAGAACAGGCCCTTCGGCCCACGATGTTGCGCCGAACTTTTGTCCTAGGTTAATCATAGAATTTTGGACAATTTGTCATGGCCAATCCACCCAACCTGCACATCTTTGGACTGTGGGAGGAAACCGGAGCACCCGGAGGAAACCCACGCAGTCACGGGGAGGATGTGCAGACTCCACACAGACAGTGACCCAAGTCGAAATCGAACTTGGGGCCCTGGAGCTGTGAAGCAATTGTGCTATCCACAATGCTACCGTGCTGCCCTTAAGAAGTTAACCTACACTCCCTTATTCTACCCTAATCCAAGTACCTATCCAATAGCCGCTTGAAGGTCCATAAATTTTCCGACTCAACTACTACCACAGGCAGTGCATTCCATGCCCCCACTACTCTCTGGGTAAAGAACCTACCTCTGACATCCCCTCTATATCTTCCACCATTTATCTTAAATTTATGTCCCCTTGTAATGGTGTGTTCCACCCGGGGAAAAAGTCTCTGACTGTCTACTCTATCTATTCCCCTGATCATCTTATAAACCTCTATCAAGTCGCCCCTCATCCTTCTCCGTTCTAATGAGAAAAGGCCTAACACCCTCAATCTTTCCTCGTATGACCTACTCTCCATTCCAGGCAACATCCTGGTAAATCTCCTTTGCACCTTTTCCAAAGCTTCCACATCCTTCCTAAAATGAGGTGACCAGAACTGCACACAGTACTCCAAATGTGGCCTGACCAAGGTTTTGTACAGCTGCATCATCACCTCACGGCTCTTAAATTCAATCCCTCTGCTAATGAACGCTAGCACACCATAGGCCTTCTTCACAGCTCTATCCACTTGAGTGGCAACTTTCAAAGAACAATGAACATAGACCCCAAGATCTCTCTGCTCCTCCACATTGCCAAGAACCCTACCATTAACCCTGTATTCCGCATTCAGATTTGTCCTTCCAAAATGGACAACCTCACACTTGTCAGGGTTAAACTCCATCTGCCACTTCTCAGCTCAGCTCTGCATTCTATCTATGTCTCTTTGAAGCCGACAACAGCCCTCCTCACTATCCACAACTCCACCAATCTTCGTATCATCTGCAAATTTACTGACCCACCCTTCAACTCCCTCATCCAAGTCGTTAATGAAAATCACAAATAGCAGAGGACCCAGAACTGATCCCTGCGGTACGCCACTGATAACTGGGCTCCAGGCTGAATATTTGCCATCCACCACAACTCTCTGTCTTCTATCGGTTAGCCAGTTTGTTATCCAACTGGCCAAATTTCCCACTATCCCATGCCTCCTTACTTTCTGCATAAGCCTACCATGGGGAACCTTATCAAATGCCTTACTAAAATCCATGTACACTACATCCACTGCTTTACCTTCATCCACATGCTTGGTCACCTCCTCAAAGAATTCAATAAGACTTGTAAGGCAAGACCTACCCCTCACAAATCCGTGCTGACTATCCCTAATCAAGCAATGCCTTTCCAGATGCTCAGAAATCCTATCCCTCAGTACCCTTTCCATTACTTTGCCTACCACCGAAGTAAGACTAACTGGCCTGTAATTCCCAGGGTTATCCCTATTCCCTTTTTTGAACAGGGGCACGACATTCGCCACTCTCCAATCCTCTGGTACCACCCCTGTTGACAGCGAGGACGAAAAGATCATTGCCAACGGCTCTGCAATTTCATTTCTTGCTTCCCAGAGAATCCTTGGATATATCCCGTCAGGCCCGGGGGACTTGTCTATCCTCAAGTTTTTCAAAACGCGCAACACATCTTCCTTCCTGACAAGTATCTCCTCAAGCTTATCAGTCTGCTTCACGCTGTCCTCTCCAACAATATGGCCCCTCTCATTTGTAAATACTGAAGAAAAATACTTGTTCAAGACCTCTCCTATCTCTTCAGACTCAATACACAATCTCCCGCTACTGTCCTTAATCGGACCTACTCTCACTCTAGTCATTCTCATATTTCTCACGTATGTGTAAAAGGCCTTGGGGTTTTCCTTGATCCTACCCGCCAAAGATTTTTCATGCCCTCTCTTAGCTCTCCTAATCCCTTTCTTCAGTTCCCTCCTGGCTATCTTGTATCCCTCCAGCGCACTGTCTGAACCTTGTTTCTTCAGCCTTACATAAGTCTCCTTCTTCCTCTTAACAAGACATTCAACCTCTCTTGTCAACCATGGTTCCCTCACTCGACCATCTCTTCCCTGCCTGACAGGGACATACATATCAAAGACACGCAGTACCTGATCCTTGAACAAGTTCCACATTTCACTTGTGTCCTTCCCTGACAGCCTATGTTCCCAACTTCTGCACTTCAATTCTTGTCTGACAGCATTGTATTTACCCTTCCCCCAATTATAAACCTTGCCCTGTTGCTCGCACCTATCCCTCTCCATTACTAAAGTGAAAGTCAGAGAATTGTGGTCACTACCTCCAAAATGCTCCCCCACTAACAAATCTATCACCTGCCCTGGTTCATTACCAAGTACTAAATCCAATATGGCCTCCCCTCTGGTCGGACAATCTACATACTGTGTTAGAAAAGCTTCCTGGACACACTGCACAAACACTACCCCATCCAAACTATTTGATCTAAAGAGTTTCCACTCAATGTTTGGGAAGTTGAAGTCGCCCATGACTACTACCCTGTGACTTCTGCACCTTTCCAGAATCTGTTTCCCAATCTGTTCCTCCACATCTCTGCTGCTATTGGGGGGCCTATAGAACACTCCCAACAAGGTGACTGCTCCTTTCCTATTTCTAACTTCAACCCATATTACCTCAGTAGGCAGATCCCCCTCGAACTGCCTTTCTGCAGCTGTTATACTATCTCTAATTAACAATGCCACCCCCCCACCTCTTTTACCATCCTCCCTAATCTTGTTGAAACATCTATAACCAGGGACCTCCAACAACCATTTCTGCCCCTCTTCTATCCAAGTTTCCGTGATGGCCACCACATCGTAGTCCCAAGTACCGATCCATGCATTAAGTTCACCCACCTTATTCCTGATGCTTCTTGCATTAAAGTATACACACTTCAACCCATCTCCTTGCCTGCAAGTACTCTCCTTTGTCATTGTTACCTTCCCCACTGCATCACTACGTGCTTTGGCGTCCTGACTATCGTCTACCTTAGTTGCTGGACTACAGATCCGGTTCCCATTCCCCTGCCAAATTAGTTTAAACCCTCCCGAAGAGTACTAGAAAACCTCCCCCCCAGGATATTGGTGCCCCTCTGGTTCAGATGCAACCCGTCCTGCTTGTACAGGTCCCACCTTCCCCAGAATGCGCTCCAATTATCCAAATACCTGAAGCCCTCCCTCCTACACCATTCCTGCAGCCACGTGTTCAACTGCACTCTCTCCCTATTCCTAGCCTCGCTATCACGTGGCACCGGCAACAAACCAGAGATGACAACTCTGTCTGTCCTGGCCCTTAACTTCCAGCCTAACTCCCTAAACTTGTTTATTACCTCCACACCCTTTTTCCTACCTACATCGTTGGTACCAATGTGCACCACGACTTCTGGCTGCTCACCCTCCCCCTTCAGGATCCTGAAGACACGATCAGAGACATCCCTGGCCCTGGCACCCGGGAGGCAACATACCTTTCGGGAGTCTCGCTCGCGACCACAGAATCTCCTATCTATTCCCCTAACCATTGAATCTCCTATTACTATTGCTTTTCTATGCTCCCCCCTTCCCTTCTGAGCCCCAGAGCCAGACTCAGTGCCAGAGACCTGGCCGCTGGGGCCTTACCCCGGTAGGTCATCCCCCCCAACAGCATCCAAAACGGTATACTTGTTTTGAAGGGGAATGGCCACGAGGGATCCCTGCACTGTCTGCCTGTTAGTTTTCTTTCCCCTGACTGTAACCCAGCTACTCTTGTCCAGTATCTTTGGTGTGGCTACCTCCCTGTAACTCTTCTCTATGACCCCCTCTGCCTCCCGGATGATCCGAAGTTCATCCAGCTCCAGCTCCAGTACCTTAACACGGTCTCTGAGGAGCTGGAGTTGGGTGCACTTCCCGCAGGTATAGTCAGCGGGGACACCAGTGGTATCCCTCACCACCCACATCCTACAGGAGGAGCATGCAACTGCCCTAGCCTCCATCCCCTCTTACTTTACAGAATTAGCTGCCCTGTGGACCAACTGGACCTCCGCCCTCCGACTCTGCTCCCAGTCAGCTGTACTCTAAACTCCTGGTTCCCTTCACGCTCTTTGATAAATATAGGAAATTAAATGTAAGGAGCACCTTACTCCCTCCTCACCTAACTCCCTCAGTCACCAAACTCTCACTGTAGCACTCAAATGCCACAAGCTCAGCACTCCCTCAGTCACCAAACTCTCACTGTAGCACTCAAATGCCACAAGCTCAGCACTCAGTGCAAACAAAGTCTGCACTGTATCTAGCCCCTATTTATACTGTGACTCTAGCTTCTAAAAACTGGCCTAATGCAATTAACTAATTAACAAGCTCCAGCTGCAAGTAAGTCCAAGTAGAACCTTGTTTAAAGCTGATTCAAAATTCACCTTCTTATAGACCAAACAGCAACTTTTAAGTTAATTAACTAAATAAAAGAAATACTAGACTTTAAATAACCCTTTTACTCCCTCAGTCACCAAACTCTCACTGTAGCACTCAAATGCCACAAGCTCAGCACTCAGTGCAAACTGAGTAGAGTGGATGTGGTTATTTGGACTTTCAGAAGACTTTCGGCAAGGTCCTACGTAAGAGATTATAGGGTAAACTGAAACGATTGGGATTGGGGATGGTGTATTGAGATGGATAGAAAACTGGTTGGCAGATTGAAAACAAAAGAGTAGGAATAAACGGGTCTTTTTCCAAGTGGCAGGCAGTGCCACAGGGATCGGTGCCAGGGCCCCAGCTATTCACACTGCTTTAGTGTGATTTGGACAAGTTGAGTGAATGGACAAATGCATGACAGAATAATGTGGATAAATATGAGGTTATCTACTTTGGTGGCAAAAAAATAAGACAGATTATTATCTGAATTGCAATAGATTGCGAGAGGGGAATGTGTAACGCGACCTGGGTGTCCTTGTACACCAGTTGTTGCTGCAGGTGCAGCAGGCAGTGAAGCAAGCATGACCTGCCTAAGTTATACATGACCTAAGTGAGACCACACATGAAGTACTGTGTGTAGTTTTGGCCTCCTTATCTGACGAAGGATGTTCTTGCTGTCGAGGAAGTGCATAGAAGGTTTATCAGACTGATTCCTGGGATGAGAAGAGGTTGAAAGCAAATTACTGCGGATGCTGGAATCTGAAACGAAAGGGAAAATGCTGGAAAATCTCAGCATGTCTGGCAGCATCTGTAGGAAGAGAAAAGAGCTAAAGTTTTGAGTCCGATGACTCTTTGTCAAAGCTAACAGACAGAGAGAGTGGGAAATATTTATACTGTGGAGTGAGAATGAAAGATGAGTCATAGCCACAGAAACCCAGGGAAACCGGGTGCTAATGGCCACAGATACCAAGGGGAAAGAGTGCAAATGGCAGTCCCCAGAGAGGACAACAGATGTGAAAGGTCAAACAGCAAGGAGACTAACATCAGAGGATGAACTGTAGGTGTGGGGGGAGAGGAAGGGGGAAGCAAAGAGGAGAAAGGTGCAGGAAAGAAAAAAATGGTGTTTGACCATTGACATGAAAAGGCTGTTTGATCTTTCACATCTTTTGTCCTCTCTGGGGACTGCCATTAGCACTCTTTCCCCTTGGTAACTGTGGCCATTAGCACCCGGTTTCCCTGGGTTTCTGTGGCTATGACTCATCTTTCATTCTCACTCCACAGTATAAATAATTCCCACTCTTTCTGTCTGTTAGCTTTGACAAAGAGTAATCGGACTCGAAACGTTAGCTCTTTTCTCTCCCTACAGATGCTGCCAGAATTGATGAGAAGAGGTTGCGTTTATTAGAATTATATTTGCTGGAGCTTAGAAGAGTGAGGGGGGAATCTCATAGAAACGTGTAAAATTCTTAACAGGACTAGACAGCGTAGATTCAGGAAGGATATTCCTGATGGCGGGGGGTGTACAGAACCAGAGATCACAGTCTAAGGATATGACGTAAACCATTTAGGACTGAGATGAGAAATTTCTTCTGTCAAGAGAGTGGTTATCCTCTGGAATTCTCTACCAAAAAATGCAACTGAGGCTAAAACATTGCGTGTTTTCAAGGAAATAGATATAGCTCTCGAGGCTAAAGGGATTAAAGGATATGGGATAAAGCGGGAACAGGTTACTGAATTGGATGATCAGTCATGATCATAATGAATGGTGGAGCAGGCTCGAAGGGCTGAATGTTTCTGTAGATTGTCCAAATCTCTGAAACATATAGGAACACAAGGGGCATTGCTCAACCCAACCTCGACTCATCCCAAGAAGCAGTATAGTAAACCTTCACTGCACTCCCTCCACAGCAAAAACATCCTTCCTCAGATAAGGAGGCCAAAACTACATGCAATATTTCAGGTGTGGTCTCACTTCGGCATGTATAATTTTGGCCTTACACCTGGGTTTGAGATCTGATCCTCAAATACTCTTTTCCTCAATCAGCCTAAAGCCGAGTTGACAGATTGGAGGCGATGATGAATGTCATTGTTTACTTCTGACCTCATTGTGAGAACCTTACAAGATATGGAAAATTACCCACATTTTCCAGGTTCCTGGCCTCAGTCTCAAATCGATAAGGGGAGGTGTTGTGTTGGGGATTCTGTTGGAAGAGTGCCACATTTTTCAGTGTGTTTACCAAAAGGCCCACTTTCTACATGCTTTGGAGAAGGAGTTGAAAATATTGCACATGGCTCAACATCTTTCAAAGTCCTCTCAATTTAAGAATGATTCCTGTAGCCCAAGTCACTCTGCTATTTCAGAAAGGCAACAGAAGGCAACCAGGGAATTATAGACCAGTTAGCCTAAAATATGTTGTCTACAAATTCCTATAATTTGTAAATAATGATTGAACACCATGAAGGTTTTCAGCTGATCAGAGGCAGCCAGAATAGATCATGCCAGACGAATTGAATTGTATTTCTTTTGAAGAAGTGACTGTAATAGTTGATGGGGGAATTTCTACGGCTATTATTTCTGTAGAGCAAAATTGAATATAGACAATGGGAATCTCTGGATTGGATTTGTTTATTGTCATGTGTCCCGATGTACAGTGAAAAGTATTTTTCTGCATGCAGCTCAAACAGATCATTTAGTACATGAAATGAAAATGCGTAATAGGGTAACGCAAGGTACACAATGTAAATGCCTAGACACCGGCATCGGGTGAAGCATGCAGGAGTATAGTATGAATCTGATCTATCCATAAGAGCGTTGTTTAGGAGTCTGGTAACAGCGGGGAAGAAGCTGTTTTTGAATCTGTTCATGCGTGTTCTCAGACTTTTGTATCTCTAAGCCATTGGAATAAGTTGGAAGAGGGGGTAAGCCAGGTGGGAGGGGTATTTGATTATGCTGCCTGCCTTCCCAAGGAGAACCCAGCATCACTTACCTTCGGGAAGGCCCACTGTGTGAAGTGCCAATCAGGCAGTTTAGTGACCAGCAACAGACCTTCCCAGGTTGAGATCCTGTTCCAGAGAGCTACTGGCCAATCAGAGGCCAGCAGCTCTGCATTGCTTTACCAGCACCACAGGGAGACGGTGATTTCTACCAAAAATGCGCCCATCCAAGGCCCAGGAACGCCATGGGACCTAGGCCACAGGTGACTGATGGTAGAAGAAAACGTTGCAGAGTGGGTGGTGCTGGGGGAATGATGCATAGAAACATGGAAGATAGGAGCAGTAGGAGGCCTTTTGGTCCTTTGAGCCTGCTCCACTATCACAATCATGGCTGATCATCCAAATCAAAGCCTAATCCTGCTTTCTCCCCATGACCTTTGATCCCATTCACCTCAAGTGCTACATCTAGTCGCCTCTTGAATACGGTCAATGTTTAGCATCAACTACTTCCTGTGGTAATGAATTCCACAGGCTCACCACTCTTTGGGTGAAGAAATGATTCCTCACCTCTGTCCGAAATGGTTTTCCCTGAATCTCAGACTGTGACCCCTGGTTCTGGACCCACCCATCATTGGGAACATCTTCCCTGCATCTACCCTGTCTAGTCCTGTTAGAATTTTATAAGTTTCTGTGAGATCCCCCTCATTCTTCTGAACTCCAGCGAGAATAATCCCAACCTAGTCAATCTCTCCTCAAATGACAGTCCCGCCATCCCTGAAATCAGCCTGGTAAACCTTTGCTGCACTTCCTCGAGAGCAAGAACATCCTTCCTCAGAAAAGGAGGCCAAAATCGCAAACAATATTATAGGTGTGGCCTCACCAAGGCCCTGTATACTTGCAACAATACATCCCTGTTCCTGTACTCGAAACCTCTTGCAATGAAGGCCAACATCCCATTAGCCTTCTTTACCACCTGCTGCACCTACATGCTTACCTTCAGTGACTGGTGCACAAGGACACCCAGGTCCCGCTGCACACTTTCCTCTCCCAATTGATAACCATTCAGGTAGTAATCTGCCTTCCTATTTTGGCTTCCAAAGTGAATAACCTCACACTTATCCAAATGATACAGCATCGGCCATTGATTTGCCCACTCACCCAACCTGTCCAAATCATGCTGTAGGATCCCTGCATCCTCGTCACAGTTCACCCTCCGACCTAACTTGGTATCATCTGAAAACTTTGTGATGCTACAGGGCAGCACGGTGGCCTAGTGGTTACACAGCTGCCTCACGGGGCTGAGGTCCCAGGTTCGATCCCGGCTCTGGGTCACTGTCCATGTGGAGTTTGCACATTCTCCCCGTGTCTGCATGGGTTTCGCCCCCACAACCCAAAAATGTGCAGAGTAGGTGGATTGGCCACACTAAATTGCCCCTTAATTGGAAAAAATAATTGGGTAATCTAAATTTATTTTTAAAAACTTTGTGATGTTACACTTTGTTCCCTCATCCAAATCATTAATATATATTGTGAATAGCCGGGATCCCAGAACCGATCCCTGTGGCACCCCACTAGTTACTGCCTGCCAATTTGAAAAAGACCCATTAACTCCTACTCTTTGTTTCCTCTCTGCCAATCAGTTTTCTATCCACCTCAATACACTTTCCCCCAATCCCATGCGCTTTAATCTTGCACAATAATCTCTCATGTGGGACTTTGTCAAACACCTTCTGAAAGTCCAAATATACCACATCGACTGACTCCCCCTTGTCAACTGTACTAGTTACATCTTCAAAGAATTCCAACAGATTTGGCAAGCTTGATTTCCCCTTATAAATCCATGATGACTGGTCCTGCCACTACTTTCCAAATGTTCTGCTATAAAGTCCTTGATAATGGATTCAAACATGTTCCCCACTACCGATGTTACGCTTACTGGTCTATAATTCCCTGTTTCCTCTCTACCTCCCTTTTTGAATATTGGAGTGACATTAGCTACCCTCCAATCTGCAAGGACTGTTTCAGAGTTTATAGAATCCCAGAAGATGACCGCCAATGCGTCCACTATTTCCAGAGCCACCTCCTTAAGCACTCTGGGAGCAAGGCCAGTTGTGATGGCTCTCAGAAAGCCCCTCCTCATCAGACGATGCCCCCTTTGGAAGCAACCCAACAGGGTTTGATTTTTAGGCTTCCCACATGGTGAGAATGCAAGGAGCAGTGAGCATTAATTGCCCACTTAAAGGGCCTCAATTGGCGATAGCATGGGAAGGGTGTTCAGAAATTTTCTCCTCACAGACCTTAATCAGTGTGGCGACAGGAGTGGGAGGGGTCTCCACCTGCCACCCTCCTGCCCAATTAAATTCTCCCTCCTGTCTCTTCCCCCCTCCTGTCTCTCCCCCCCCCCCCCCCAATCCCCCCACCACCACCACCCCTACCCCCACCCCCACCCTGCACTGCTTTGGATGCGGATGCGGCCATTAAATTCCACCCATGGACAAGAAGATATATTTTTAAAATCTCCAAAAGATATTTATTAGTTAAAGATAAAGCTCATGGAATTGAATTTAATGACCATAAAAATATCAAGAACAGGAACAGAAAATAATAAAAAAAAAGGTAATGGAATGCCAACTTTGATATCTGGGGAAATAGAATTCAAGGTGATAGAAATTGTGCTCCAGGTGGGGGTAATTGTGACGGGGGTGCAGTGTAGGTTTACTAGAATAACATCTGGACTGCACAAATTTAATTACACAGTGTAATTATACAATCTAAAATTGTAGTCCATGGAATTTAGAAGGCCAATGCATGTTTTAGAACATAGAACAGCACAGAACAGGCCCTTCGGCCCTCGATGTTGTGCCGAGCCATGATCACCCCACTCAAACCCATGTATCCACCCTACACCCGTAACCCAACAACCCCCCACCCCTTAACCTTACTTTTTAGGACACTACGGGCAATTTAGCATGGCCAATCCACCTAACCCACACATCTTTGGACTGTGGGAGGAAACCGGAGCACCCGGAGGAAACCCACGCACACACGGGGAGGACGTGCAGACTCCACACAGACAGTGACCCAGCCGGGAATCGAACCTGGGACCCTGGAGCTGTGAAGCATTTATGCTAACCACCATGCTACCGTGCTGCCCGTGATCAAAGTTTTCAAGATATTAAGAGAAAATAGGGTCAATTGAGAGAAACTATTTTGACTGGATTGGGGAGGCTAGGTATAGAAACAATTCTCGAAAAATTAGAGCCTGATCCTTCAGAAATGAAATTAGGAAATTTCTGCACAAAGAGTGATGAAAAATTGGAACTCGCTTCTGCAAGTAGCAATTGATCCTAGATTTATTATCAATTTTAGAAGTAAGATTGCTAGATTTATGTTAACCAAAGGTAAGGGATGTGGGGCAAAGGTGAATATGTGGAATTAGGTCACAGGTCAGCCAGAGACTCAGTGAATGATGGAACATATTTTAGCGGCTAAATGGTCTACTCTTGTTCTAATGTTTAAGGAGACAAGAATGCTACCCACTGAATCATGGCTGAAACATATGAGTATCAACAGCTCCCTTTATCAATGCCATAGTCCTGAATGCAAAAGTAGGGTTGTGCTATTTTACTAAATTTGACAGGTTATTCTGAACCATAGAAATACATGCACATCCGTGATCATTATTTGTAGGAAGCAACAGTCTTTTTGCACCATTGGAAGGAGAAGAAACAGAGACATGATTGAGACTGGGAGGAGATGGCTCTTAAGAGGCAAAGAGCAGGTTTCTGCATCGACAGATGCCAAAATCGGGAAAGGGCAATTGGGTGAAAAATTGGTTTTGGCGCCAAAATCGTGGCAATCGCCGGGTTCACGCCAAATTGCAATTCTCCAGTGCTTCGACAGCGGCATCAATGCATTCTGCGCGCACGGTAAACACTGTTCTCGTATCATTAGCGGGCCTGACCCAGTACTCTCAGGGGCCTGCGCAATTCTCATCTCTGCCAAGGCAAGTTCCCGACGGCGAGGTTAACTTGTGCTTTGAAAAATCGTGAAACAGGTGCCGTGGCTAAGAATGCCCTCCAAAGGAGATAATGGCCAGAATTTTTCGGATGGTGGAGGTATCCTTCCTACCATCTGACAGCAGATGAAATGAAAATCGCTTATTGTCACAAGTCGGCTTCAAATGAAGTTACTGTGAAAAGCCCCTCGTCGCCACATTCCGGCGCCTGTTCCAGGAGGCTGGTACGGAATTGAACCGTGCTGCTGGCCTGCCTTGGTCTGCTTTAAAAGCAGCGATTTAGCCCTGTGCTAAACCAGCGGATATACCCGGGAGCATGCCCCACCGCAGGGAGCTACACGCCAATCAAATTGGCTCTCTCGCCCAGAAGCTGCAATGGACAGGACTGGGGCTACAAGCAGTCCCTGTAGTCTAGGACCAGATTTGTTTTAGGGGTCTAAGGACGAGAATGGCAGGGGACGGACAGGAGGGAGTGGGAGAGAGGCAAAGGGGGAGGAACTACCTGCAGGAGCCAGACACTTTTATTATAAGGAGGCTTGATGGAGGCGACTCCCTCCAACACCATACTGCCTGAAGCCTGAGTAGAGTCACTTTTCAGGCTTCTCCGTCCACCTGAACCCCTCCTGCCAGCCTACAAATTGAGATGGAATGGGAATTGGCCACTAAGTGGTCATTAATTGGTCAATTAATGGCCTCAATTGGAATAGTGGCAGTGTCGGGCCTCGGCCTCACTCATCCCATGGAAAAATTGAGATCGGGGTGGGCGAAAACACAGTGGGGAGGCTATCGGAAACATTTTACACCCACCCTCCACTTACAAACCTGCCGACAGGGGAATGTAAAATTCTGCCCAGTGGTGATTTCCCCAATCAAGACCATCGGCTTCTTGATCATGTATGTCACCTCCACCTTCAAGAACAGTGTGTGGAGTTGGTACCAGGGTGGCAATGGAAAGGTGACAGGGTGGCACTGCCAAGGACCAGGGCGCGAGGTGGGCCATGGCCATAAAATGAGGGCGGAGGTGGGGATTAAAGTGTAAGGCAGGTAAGTCGGGGCCTCAGATAGGTTGAGGGGGCTGATGGGTGGGGGTCCTGGAAGGGAGGGGGTGCTGCATGGAGGCTCAGGGAGCCGGTAGAGGGGGACCCGATAAAGGGTTGTCCTCACTTGGTGTGTGTGGGGTAGTGTCTATGTGAGCAGGGGGTGGGGGGGGGGGGGGTGCTGATGTAGGTGTGGGAGACCCACAAGCTCACTTAGAGATCAGGGCACCCTTTCAAAATGGTGGCCCGAGCTCCCCAGTGCTAAATAAAATTCCACGTTTGTGTCAAACCGGTGAGAAACTCCCCAGGGCCCAAAAAAGTGACTAAGTGTCATTGAATAACGATGGGGGAACTCGCTGGCAGAGCCGGTGGGAAACTCCCTGGAAAACCCACCACAAATGAACTTAGAAATGTTTTGGGAGAATCGGGCCCTGGATTTGTACAATGCTTGAAGTTGTCCCTTTTTTAGAGGAGTTTCCTGCTTAATTTTTTTATCATGCATGATGCACCCTTCAAAGTTGCATGAAGAGATGAATATGACTACCTTCACCTTGCTTCGATTTTCAATTATTATCTTCCTTATTGCAAATAGTGCAAGAGTTCCAAGTGACTGCAATGATTCAAGCAACAAATTCCCTTCCTAAAATTTGCATTTCCTGGAATGTCTTCAACCCCAAATAGAATCACCCTTATTTGGTGCATTGACAGCATCATGACTTCAAGTTCCTCAGTGATAAATCTTTTGCTCACATGAATGTTTATGATTGCTTAAGTTTTTATTGTCTTAAAAATGATGGTAATAGGGTAGCACAGTGGTTAGCCCTGTTGCCTCATGGCGCCGAGGACCCTGGTCCGATCCCGGCCCCAAGTCACGGTCCGTGTGGAGTTCACACATTCCCACCGTGTCTGTGTGGATCTCACTCCCACAAGCCAATGATGTGCCGGTCGATGGATTTGCCATGCTAAATTTTCCCTTAATTGGAAACAAAAGAATTGGCCACTTTAAATTTTAAATAAAGGTGGTAATAGATCAAGGAACTTCTAAATTCTTCATTCAATTGTTAACAACAACAATTTCCATTTCTATGGCATTTTTTAAATAAAAAATTCCAATTTAGTGTCGCCAACCAACCTACCCTGTACATCTTTTGGTGGTGTGATCCACCCAGACACTGGGTGAATGTGCAAATGCCGGCATCAAACCTGGATCCTCGGCATCATGAGGCAGCACTGCACCACCATACCCTCCTTTCTTTGGTATTTTTAATGTAACAAACATCCCAAAACAGGTGTGTTACAGAACAAAATGTGACCAAGCCACCAGAGATATTAGGACAGATAATCCAAAGCTTGGCCAAAGAGGTAGATTTTACAAAGTATCTTCAAAGAGCAGAGAGGTAGTTGGGCAGAAATGTTTAGGTTAAGCTCTACAACTTCTCCATGCTATATGACACTATTATCACTGATTATATTGGGCCGAGTCATAATGAATAGAAATAGACAAAATGTGCTAAAGGTAATGAAATTTAATATATCGCAAGATGCCAAATATTGAAGTGGAACTGACTCGAGTGCATTTCACTACCAGATGTCTGCCTTTTATGCATCTCAGTGGATTAACATAATCAGAACCCATTGGATGTGTACTGTAGTTATACAACCAATTGCAAAGATTTAACATACAAATCCAAGTGTGACCCAGTTAGATGGAGGACAAAGGTGTGCTAAGTCATTAACAGTAAAGAAGCAAATCATTTCAGAAGTCATTTATTGTTTATTTTACCAAGTGAATAAGCTTAAAATAAAGAATTCTGTTGAGTGTGGTCTCTCTGTTTATGTGTCTGATCTGCTTTAAAAGGTGATGATTCCATTAATGCTTTGCAAAAGAAAACACACATTAGTTTTGCTTAAAGTGCATCTATACTGGGCAGCCACTACCTGTGTGCCCTTACAATTAGCATATATAATGCAGTAAGGTTAATAGAATGTTGCTGTTCTACTGTGAATAAACACAGCAATGCACTAATAGGTTGTAAAAATGGTCCGAGTCAGGCAGTAGATCAATAGTAAAATAAGTTCAGAAAACATAAATTGACAGATTAACTTTCAACTTATATCTATTTATGTCAGCTATGTAAAACTGTTCTATTGCCTTTATTTCTTGTTTTATTAATTGCTAGTGATCAAGAAGGAGATTGTTATGCATGCCACATTTTGGGTGGTAATGTCCAAGTTGCATGGCAATGTACCTGGGAGAGTACCCCAAAGTTGCGCTGGGGATCCTCCCCCCTCCCAAGATGTTCCCAGGAGAGGATTGCATGACAATTCCCTGGAAGTTCAAACTTTAGGCAGTTGCGCTTCATTGACAACCATCCAAAAATATGATTTAAACCGCAATGAACGGATGGTTCTGACTGTCATGCAGCAATTTTAACCCAGAAAAGGTTAGAAGAATTAAAATCACTTCTAGCCTCTGGATAACTATTGTACTGACCTGCCCCAACCTCACCACTGGATTGCTACCCCACCCCTCCGTTACCTATCCAACACCTAGCCTGCCAATCCCCCTGCACCTCCCACAGGACTCTCCCCACCCACCCCCTCCCCACCCACTATCCTCCATGACCCATCCCCGCAGGTTCTACCCACTTACATCATGCACTTACTTTCTTCCTGGCCTGTCAAAAGTGGCAGAGTCTTTAAACTTACTTGGTTTATGGCAACTAATGCCATAAACAAGGGTGGCATGTGCTCCTCCCCGCCAACGGACAGAAGACCATGGGAACCATCTGTGCTACACATATTTCACCCGGCCTTAATCGTAAGGTCAAGTGAGATAGAAGGAGCTGGATTCCAAGGTAAGTAACTATGAGCGGAGTGCCAATCCAATTCAGTTGGCACTTTACCAGAAGTTACGGGCCAAATTATAAATTGCTTACTTTTATGCAGTTGTAGTATTTTCTTTCTTGACAAAATATGTAATTGTTTCCCTTTATGAGCTATTTTTTCCTTTAAGGTCAACACAAAATCAAATTCATCCCAGAAATGGTGGGCCCTATCCTGGAGATGACTCTCATTCCAGAAACTGAACTGAGAAAAGCCACAATTGCAATATTCTTTGATATGATGCAATGTGAATTTCATTCAACAAGAAGTTTCCAGATGGTAAGTGAATTTGAGATTATGTTGAAATCCATTTGACTGTGACTTAATTTAATTAAATGTTTGTAATTAAACTCGCAATGCAAATAAATATTTATTCCCACAAATAAATATAGGCCAAAATCTTATTTTTACCTGGATCATCAGAGATTGGGCATAAGATGGAGCTGCACTTCAGGACCCTATGAAGCCCGAACATAGCACATGTTTGGAAATTTCCCAGGAAATTTAAACTTCCGATGGGCTGATTTCAGCTTCTTGGGGCCTTCCACAAAACTCTTCAATGCTGAGCTTAGTGTTGGAAACTTGGGCCAAATACATGCGCCTTACCTGCCCAATTATGGTGGAAATATTACCCTGGTTAATACCTGGTCTAACTCCGAGATTACCCAGTGTAAGTGAACTGAGCCACTCACCCACTCCCTAACCTTGTGAAAGATCTGTACCTTTAAAAAACCTACCTATAAACAGCAGCTACTGTGGTGAAAAGGGGCATGTCTTGTGTTTAGTACAAAGAACATACAGTGCAGAAGAAGGCCATTCAGCCCATCGAGTCTGCACCGACCCACTTAAGACCTCAGTCCCACCCTATCCCCATTACCCAATAACCCCTCCTAACCTTTTTGGACACTAAGGGCAATTTAGCATGGCCAATCCACCTAACCTGGACTGTGGGAGGAAACCGGAGCACCAGGAGGAACCCACGCAGACATGGGGAGAGCGTGCAGACTCCGCACAGACAGTGACCCAGCGGGGAATCATACCTGGGACCCTGGCGCTGTGAAGCCACAGTGTTAGCCACCTGTGCTACCGTGCTGCCCCGTGTTCATTCGTCTTTTCTTGCAATTGTTACCCAGAAAAAGTTAGAAGAATTAAAATTACTTCTAGCTTCTGGATAAGTATTGGTGATGTCTGCGCTGACTCATCATTGCTTCAGTTGGAATTAAAAGCCCCAAATGATCAAAAGGATCGGGCCACAAAAACTTTGCAGGAAGCATCAATTCACACAGTATTGATGCTGACCAGAAGATTATTTTCTCCAGTTAAGTTTAATCTTATTTGCAGTCATCCAGATTGATTTTTCAGTCTGATGCAATGATATATGTGAAGGTGAGTGCAGCTACAGTATGTGGTGTTCCAGTGACAGTCAAGTGCCGCCGTACGTCCTTCTAATGCATTGTATACTGCTGACACAGGTGTTGCTCTTATTCTTTTGAGTAGGTTTTCAGTGACTCTTAAAACATGAATTTTGTAATCAGGACTCTCATCCCAGAACCTGAACTGAGAAGCTAAGCAGCTGGTGTTTGGAATTTCATTTACAATGGATTGATTTCGCTCATAACATGTGCCACTCGTAAATTAATTATTTCAGAATACTAAAAAGTACTGAAGCGATTTAAGTAATTTAATTAGGGTGCAGTTCTACATTAAGTCAGCAGATCTCCTGTAGCTTTGCTTGTGGTGTGTAGTAGAATTATATTTTTATAAAACTAGCAAGGTGTTGTTAACAAAGGACTAAGTAACTAAATGTGTCAGAGGAAGTCTATGCTATATGTAAAACTTGTATATATTACTCACAGATTTCCTGTGGAGTGGCTTACAGTGAGTTGTTCAAGCTGGTGATATTTGTTTGCACCAGATTGTGTTTGTAGTTCTGTTTTGTTTATTTGTTGCATGATGCATGTATTTCGCTGCAATTTGTGTATTTGTACTTAGTCATATGTGTTATGTTAGGTTGGTATATTTGTGTTGGGGAATGTTTGTGTCTGGCAATGTTCGTTATGGTGTGTGTGTGCTTGTGAATACGTTGAATTGTATGCTTGTGTTTGTACAATTGCCTGTTTTTAATAATGTGCATGATTACATTTGAAGATAAATGTGTGCAGTTTTTAACAGAGTAGGTGAATTACAATTGAGTTAGACTTGGAGAGATTCAGTGAAATGTGAAGTTAACAAAATGCCATGAAGTGCTGGGTTACTCATGTTACTGCGCCACCAGTTGTGAGGATTGAGTAGCAGGTATTTCTTTCGGTATTAGCAATGCCACAAAAACACAGTTATATCATATTTGGAGATAGAGAATTTTCTATGTATGTTTCTTTTCCAGAGTGCAGCAATGTATTGCGGTTTGGAGAACATGATTAACATTACAGAATTATAAAAAATAATTTTAAAAATTGTATTCAGTGCCACGTTTAAGTTCTACCATAGGTCAACTGTACACTAGTAATTGCATTGAAAACAAAAAAAAATACACTGGCCTCTAATAACAGAATTAAAATTGACTACAGAATAAAATCAACCAAATTAGTAAACTGGAAGTAAATAAGAAATTGTAGTGTATGTACATCCACAGTATATCATCTGAAAACAAAGAACTTGATAAATTAGTGGCTGAGCCTCCAGCTGCAGCAGTGTGGACAAATCCAAGCACCGCACTTCAGGTCAGGTATATAAAGGCCATAGGAAGTGTCATAATATACACACTGGTTGACACACAGGATAACCAATTAACACACCGAACACAGCAGCCAATCACCAGACAGGATACGGCCACTATAAAGCCAGAGGGCACTAGTTTTCCCGCTTTCTTGGGATGCAGCCTCTGAGACAGCCAGAGCCCGTGAGCAGCAACACGAACATCCACCATGTTGTAGCAGGATAGTCTGGTCAGGTTAGCCTCAGGTCTCCAGTCAACGCAGCATAGTGTCAACCCACAGTTCAAGTATCTTTAACAGTTCATAGTTCAATAAAATAGAGTTGCATTTCTACAAGTTTTGGAAGCCTGTCTCTCTCACTGCTATGGTAAACGCAGTCCTCGCAGACCCAGCTTACCCAACACATCAGGAAGAGTACAGATGAGGCTTACCAGGAAGGTACCTAGGATGGTGAGCATCAGTTATGAGGGAAGGGTATAAAAATTAAGACAGAATTGGTTAATAGATATTTTCAGGAGGATAAAAGGTTTTAATAGAGTAGAAACTGTATCTTTAGGTGAGTGGGCTAATAACTAGAGGTCGGAGACCTGGCATGGAGGTCAGAAGAATTTCACGCAGTCAGACTTGTCAAGGTCTGAAATGTTGAACCTAATACGGTGGTGGAAGCTAATTCCTTTAATGCTTTCAAAAGGGAGTTGGGCAGGTACTTGAATAAGATATACTTCAGAGGGTTGCAAAGAAAAAGTGGGGTTGCGGGATTAAACCAGATTGATCTTTCAAAGAGCGAGCAGAGTCAAGATGCGCGCTTTGTACCTACTGGCCTACTTCTGCACTGTATGGATTCTTTTGATTGACTAAATACCCCATGAAGTCTCAAGGCATCAGGTCAAGCATGGGCAAGGAAACCTCCTGTTGATTACCACCCATTGCCCCACTCTGAGTTGATGAATCCGTGTCCATGTCAATTACCGCTTGGAGGAAACTTTGAGGCAAAGGCACAGAATATACTCTGAGTGGGTCATTACAAAGTCCATCACCAACAGTGGCTCAATAGCACCACGACTGACCGAGCTGGCCGAGACCCAAAGGATGTAACTGCAATTCTTGGTCTGGACCAAATGGTGAGGGAATAAGCAAGAAGGTAAATCCTATTAGACCTTACAGACAATGTCCAAGTCACCCCCGTCATCATCTCTGGGTATGTCCTGTATGACCTGTAGAAGTGACAGCAGAATGGTATACAGTTGTTAGGGAGTTGCTTGGGAGTCTGCAACATTGAAGGGTAGCAGGGTGGCACAGTGGTTGCACTGCTGCAATTAGTACTCACCAACCTACCTGTTGCAGATGCATCTGTCCATGACAGTATCAGTAGGAGTGACCACCGCACAGTCCTTATGGAAATGATGTCCTGTCTTTACATTGAGGACACCTTCCATCATATTGTGTGGCACTACCACCTTGTTAAATTGGATAGATTTTGAACACGTGTAGCAACTCAAAACTGAGCATCCATGTGGCTCTGTCAACCATCAGAAACAACAGAATTGTATTCAACCACAATCTGTAACCTCATGGTCTGGCATATCCCCCATTCTACCATCACCACCAAACCAGGGGATCAACTTCAAAGGCGCTGGACCAGGCATGCTTAAAAATGAGGTGTCAATTTAGTGAAATTACAACACAGGACTAGCAGTGGAAGCAGCAGGTGATAGACAGAGCTAAGTGATCCCACAACCAATGGATCAGATTTATGCTCTGCAGTCCTGCCAGTGGTAAATGAGGGTGGGCAAATAAACAACTAATTGGAGCAGGAGACCCAAAAATATCGCCATCCTCAATGACAGGAAACTCAGCACATCAATGCAAAAGACTAGGCTGAAGCATTTATAGCCATCTTCAATTAGAAATGTGGAGTTGGTGATCCATCTCGGACTCCTTCTGAGATATGCAGTATCTCAGATGCCAGTCTTCAGTCAATTTGATTCACTCGATGTGATATCAAGAAATGGCTGAATGCACTGGATACTGCAAAAGGTGCTGACAACATTCCGTCAATAGTGCTGGAGACATGTGCTCCAGAGCTATCTGCAACCAAGCTAAACTATTCCACAACAGCTACAACAACGGAATGTACCCAGCAATATACAATATTGCCCAGAGACGAGCTATCCATAAAATACAGGACAATCGAAACTGAACAATTACTAGCCCATCAATCTATTCTCAGTTATCAACAGTGCTATCAAATGACACTTTGTTTGGGTTCCAACAGGGCCACTCAGCTCCTGACCTCATTACAGCCTTGGTTCAAACATAGACTAAAGAACTGAACTCAAGAGGCGAGAGTAACTGCCCTTAACATCAAGGCAGCATTTGACCAAGTATGGCATCAAGGAGCCCTAGCAAAACTGGTGTCAATGGGAATCCACTGGTGGAATTCATACCTAACATAAAGGAAGGTGGTTGGTGTTGTTGGAAATGAATCATCTCAGTCCTGGGACATTGCTGCAGGATTTCAGGGCAGCACGGTAGCATGGTGGTTAGCATAAATGCTTCACAGCTCCAGGGTCCCAGGTTCGATTCCCGGCTGGGTCACTGTCTGTGCGGAGTCTGCACGTCCTCCCCGTGTCTGCGTGGGTTTCCTCCGGGTGCTCTGGTTTCCTCCCACAGTCCAAAGATATGCGGGTTAGGTGGATTGGCCATGCTAAATTGCCCGTAGTGTCCTAAAAAGTAAGGTTAAGGGGGGGGGGTTGTTGGGTTACGGGTATAGGGTGGATACGTGGGTTTGAGTAGGGTGATCATGGCTCGGCACAACATCGAGGGCCGAAGGGCCTGTTCTGTGCTGTACTGTTCTATGTTCTATGTTCTATTTCCTCAGGTTAGTCTGCTAGACCCAGCCATCTTCAACTGCTTCATCAATGACCTCCATGCATCATAAGGGCAGAAGTAGGTTCACTGGTGATTGCACAATATCCAGTACCATTTGCAGCTCCTGAGATACGAAGCAATTCATATCCATACGGAACAAGATCTGGACAATATTTAGGCTTGAGCTGATAAGTCATAGGAAGCATTTGCACCACACAAATTCCAGGTAGTGACCATCTCAACAAGAGAGAAACTAAACATCTCTTCTTGACATTCAATGGCATTACCGTCATTGAATCCTCCTCTATTGACAGCATTGGATTTAGCAATAACCAGAAACTGAACTGGACCAATCATAAAAAGACTGCGGCTACAAGAGCAGGTCAGAGGCTGAGAAATCTGTGGCAAGTAACTCGCCTCCTGACTCCCCAAAGCCTGTCCATCATCCACAAGGCTCAAGTCACGAATGTGATGGAATACTCTGCAGATACCCTTGATGAATGTGGTTCCAACAATAGTCAGGAAGCTCAACACCATCTAGGACAAAACAACCTACTTGATCAGCATCCCATCAACCATCTTGCACGCTGCTAACATACTGAAGCATAACAGCAGCAGTGTGTTCCATCTACAAGATGCATTGCAGCAACTCACCAAGGCTCTTGACAGCACCTTGTAAACCTGCAACCTCTGCCACCTCGAAGGACAAGGGCAGTAAATGCATGGGAGCACCACTACCTGCAAGTTTCCCTCCAAACCACACCAATCCTGACTTGAAAATATATTATTCCTTCACTGTCACTGGATCAAAATCCTGGAACTCCTGTCTTAATATCACTGTATGTGTTCCTACACCACAAGACTGTCAAGATTTTAAGAAGGCAGCTCACCACCACCTTTAAGGGGTAATTAGGGATGGGCAATAAGCACTGGCTTGGCCAGGGATGCCCACACCCTGTGAAGAGCCACATGGATGCCCAGTTCTCAACCTGCTCTGCTATCTTCAACGGTTTGTGCCTATAAGCCCCCAGGTCACTGCTGCTTACACCCCTTAAGAATTACATCCTTTGTTTTATATTGCCTTTTTTCAGTCTTCCTATCAAAATACATTTCAAAGATGAAATTTAATACTCAGAAATGTTGCGTGACAAAAAGTTTTTTTTTTTAACTTGTTCCATCTGTATCTTTACTGGTAGCTTTGGCATGATTTGACATTCTAACTTCTATAAAACCTTCTTCCAATGATTTAATCCTTTCTTTCATGATTTGACAAAGGATCAGAGCTTTAAAATAATAAAACTGTTCCCCTCTCTATGGATTCTGCCTGACTTGCTGAGTATTTCCAGCATTTTCTATTTATATTTCATTCCAGCATCCAGAATATTTTGATTTTTGTACTCCCTTCTCTTGGGAATAAACCCTTTGAGATACAGTTGAATGATGTTGGCACTTTTCCAAGTCACACATCTGGGGTGGATTCTCTGAGCCTCCGCGCCAAAATCACGTTCGGCATGGGGCGGAGAATGGCCGTTTACCCAGAAATCGGGACGCGGAGAATCGTTCAGGAATCCCTCGCGCGCGATCTACGCGGGTAGGGGGCCATTGACAGATGTCCCTTCCGTATGAAACCGGCCAAATTCCCGACGGTGTGGTAATCATGTATCGGCTGTCTGCGGCCACCCTGGTGGGGGGGCAGGGGGATCGATCACCGGGGGAGCCTCATGGACGGCCAGGAGAGCAATCACCGCAGGGCTCCACGGGCGTGCACGATCTCGGGGGGGGGGCCCTACATTCTGCATGACAGTCTGCGGTGTGAGCCCGCCATGTCGCAAGGTCGCTGCTGGACGCCGCCGTGCGCATGCGTGGACTCCCGACAGGAAGTGCTGGGCCCTGTATCCGCAGCCAGAGCTGCGAGAAGCATTCCGGGGCCCTACCACCCCCTACAGGTAGGAGAATCACTGAGGACTTTCTTAAGGAAAGTCAGGAGTGAAACGCCCGCATCGGGGACATAGCCCTATTTTTGGAGAATCTAGCCCCTTATATACAAACTTAACCTTTGAGTTTCAAACTGTAACTCACACTTTCAAGTGGGGTGATTATCATAATGAGGATAATTCTTATCTATCTCACGAGCATAGTGATAATGAGGCCCAATATACTGCCCAAAATCCATTCAACAAACTCAACATCAGAGAGATACAAACATGGGAACTCGTGGGCAATTAGCTTCACTATTAAAACAAATGACAACAATTAAGTCAATGGGGAGAATTCACATTTTAATGTTGAGTCCTTTTAATTCCTTTTAATAATAATGATATTTTGTAGAAAATCATTCAAAGATTTTTTTTGTGCCTTACTCATTTATGGTAACAGAAGTGACCATACCATTTTTGGTTCACACAGTTGGGCATATATGTTTTGCCTAAAATGCAAATATGTCTGGTAATATTTGATAGCTACTAGGTATAACTTAGCTCTATTGATCCACCACATCTACCGATACTCTGAATTTGGAAATACTTTATCAATTTGACTTCTCCACTGCTCTCCTTGCTGGCTTACGCATTTCCACTCTCCACAGCCCCAATCTATTCAGAATACTGTAACTTCTGTTTTCATCTACATGGGTGGTGGTGGCCTGGAACACACGGCCAAGTGAGGCGGTTGAGGCAGATACATTAGCGACTTTTAAGACTTATCTGGATAGGTACATGAACAGACGGAGTATAGAAGGATACAGGCGGTTGGTCGAGATAGGGCACGTGATCGCCGCAGGCTTGGAGGGCCGAAGGGCCTATTCTTGTGCTGTATTGTTCTTTGTATAAAACCCTACCCTCCAATTGCCCCCTGGTGTCATTAGCTCTCTTTGCAAATTGATTTACTCATACTCATCTTTGCTTTCAAATCTAGTCTGATCTAAACTTTTGAAATTGGGTTCTCATCTCTGTCAAGGCTTTGCTTTGCCCTGTATTTCTCCAAATCAGTTGCTCCTTTTTCCTCATTTTATTAATTTCATCATGAGTGTTCTTCTTCAGCCATTATTTTGTTTGCCCTCTGAAACCTCCTACCTGGGCTCTTTGTCTTGTCACTTTCTTATCTGTTTTTAAATGCCTTCTATGATGTGCTTCCTTACCATCGTAGTTCACTTGTATCATTCCCCTCATACACAGCACATGTTTTCCTCCTGCTTTGTAAAACAGGTCTATCTCTGTGAGGCTGTTATCGAAATTTAAATTCTTGTTGATGTCGTAACTTTCGGAAGCAATCGAAACATGTTTGAAACACTTTTGTTAAGTTCGCAAAATGTTGGACTTATGTTCATTTACCGTTCTTTAAGAATTGATTACTTAATTGTACAGTCACATCAGGTGTTGATTTTTATTAAAAGTACTCTGGCAGAAATGTAGTACATGCGTATAATTATAAAATTAACCCCTAATGCGCTCATCAAGTGGGATTATTAGACAGTTTTAGCAACTGATGATTTATTGTGAAAGATGTAGCTTTTATTTCACTAGTACAGTCATTTTAAGTAAAAGGGAAGAAACATTTTTAGATTTCAAAACTTTTTTTCTTAGATTTAACCACATGAACGTGAATTGAGAACCCACATAATTTGGGTAAATGGAACAGCCATCAATGGTTAGGGTAGTGAACAGAATCAAACAGATGGGAAATGGACACGAAGTGGGACTGGGAGGGATGGTAAGAGGAATCGGTCATCACGGGGGGGGGGGGGCGGGGGGGTGAAGGGAACCAGGCATTGTGTGGGTGTAGCTAGGGAACCAGATGTCACAGGAGTGGGAATGAGGGAATTGGACATTGGACGGATGGTGAGGCGAATTGGATTGTGGGTGGGGTGAAGAGACATCATGAGGAGGTTTGAGGGAAATCAGAATTGCAGGAGGAGGGGTCAGGGATTCAGACATTGCAGAGAAGGGATCAGGGGAATTGATCATTGCAGAGTAATGGTGAGTGATTCAGACATCAAGAGGAGGTGGTGAAGGGAATAGATCACGGTAGTGGGGATTAAGAATAAAGAAACACAAGGGCAGCATGGTGGCACAGTGGATAGCATTGCTGCGTCACGGCGCTGACGTCCCAGGTTCAATCCCGGCTCTGGGTCACTGTCTGTATGCAGTTTGCACATTCACCCCGTGTTTGCGTGGGTTTCGCCCCCACAACCCAAAGATAATAATAATAATAGCCTTTTATTGTCACAAGAATGAAGTTACTGGGAAAAGCCCCTAGTCGCCACATTCCGGCACCTGTTCAGGTAAGTTGGTACGGGAATTGAACCCGCGCTGCTGGTCTTGTTCTGCATCACAAACCAGCTGACTAGCTCACTGAGCTAAACCAGCTGGTGGATTGGCCATGCTAAATTGCCCCCTAATTGGAAAAAATTAATTGGGTACTCAAAATTTATTTTAAAAAGAATAATGATGCCCTATGGCATGGAGGGATGATGAGTGGGATCAGACATCACAGGGATTAATAGTGAGGGAAATCAGACATCACTCGATAGGATGATGAAGAGAATTGGACATTGCAGGGGGCAGTGAGGGGAGTAGGGCATCACAGTGTTAGATGGTGAGGGGAATCAGACATCTTGGGCAAGATGGTGAGAATTGGACATCTCAGACGGAAGAAAGGTGAATCAGACGTCACAGGGCTGGGTGGACATAGCGGAGATATTGAGGGGAATAGGGCATTAAAAGGTTGGCGGTGAAGGGAGTCAGACATCATGGGGCAAGATGATGAGAATCAAACATCACAAGGGATAATGAAGGGAATAGGGAATGATAGGGTGGGTGGGATGTGGAAATCGGACATCACAGAAGGTTGCAAAGGGACTCTGTAGATGGGGGTTGGGTTTTGCGTTTCTTAATTTTTAATCCTTCACCACCATGATCTACTGTCCTTCCAATTTCTGTTGTGGGAGCTTTGTGACAAAATAAAATTGCCCCTTTTTTCAGTGGGAATCTGGATTTTTACCCTTATGTGCTTGACAAAGAAAAAAATAGTTTCATATGTTAGACAAAACGATACCTGAGTTTTATCACCAAATGCCAGTATTAACTCAGCGATTGCCTTAATTTCACTATTTTATTCTGGCTCACTATTTACATTTAGTAACCACAAAATAGAAAGCTATTACTATCCCAGACCAGACCCCAACAATGGATAGGTTACTGGACAGAAACCCAAATATTTTACTTTAATTTTGTAAGCCTATTCGGAAAGGATACCTTGCTCCAGGAGTGATTTAATTCAAAACAGTGACATGGGGCAAAATTCTCCGACCCCGAATTGGCGGGGGCGGGAATCGCGGCGCGCCAATCGGCGGGCCCCCCGCGCCGATCGGCATGCCCCCTGTGGCGATTCTCCGGCCCTCGATGGGCCCAAGTCCCGCCGACGTTGTTTCAACCACCTCTGGTGGCGGCGGGATGGCAGCGCAAGCGGGCCCCCGAGGTCCTGGGGGGGTAGCGGGGCGATCAGACCCGGGGGGGTGCTCCCACGGTGGCCTAGCCCGCAATCGGGGCCCACCGATCGGCCGGCGGGCCAGTGCCGTGGGGGCACTCTTTTCATTCCGCCGGCGTCACGGCCTCCACCATGGCGGAGGCAGAAGTGAACCCCCTACCACGCATGCGCCGGTGGTGACGTCAATGGCCACTGGCGCATGGACGAACCAGCGAAGGCCTTTCGACCAGCCCGGGCGGCGGGCGTCAAAGGTCGTTGGCGCCGGTTTTGGCGCCAGTCGGCGTGGCGCCAACCACTCCGACGCCGGAGTGGTTGGCGTCACTCCGCTACGCCGGGACCCCCCACCCCGCCGGCTAGGGGAGAATCCCGTCCATGGTATAAAACAAACATTATTAATGAAATGAAATGAAAATCACTTATTGTCACAAGTAGACTTCAAATGAAGTTATTTTGAAAAGTCCCTAGTCGCCACATTCCGGCGGCTGTTCGGGGAGGCTGGTACTGTATTACTAAAACAGCATTAAAATATCTTTAACATCACACAAGAAAATAACTTACAATTACCCCTCAGACAATGCTAATGAATACAGTGACATGGCTACCTTTACCTCCATTCAAACCATCTCAATTCCCAATCCAGTTTTAAATACAGTTAGCAGTCAGGAATACTTGCTGTATAGAGATGTCTTGAATATTCCGCTTTGAGAAAGCGAGATCTTTAAAACTGTTTAAAGAAAGAGACCCGTCACTCTGTCAGAATGTTGCAGAATTAGAACATAGAACATACAGTGCAGAAGGAGGCCATTCGATCTATCGTGTCTGCATCGACCCACTTAAGCCCTCACTTCCACCCTATCCCCGTAACCCAATAACCCTTCCTATCCTTTTTGGACACTAAGGGCAATTTATCATGGCCAGTCCACCTAACTTGCACGTCTTTGGACTGTGGGAGTAAACTGGAGCACCCGGAGGAACCCCACGCACACACGGGGAGAACGTGCAGACTCCACACAGACAGTGACCCTGTGGGGAATTGAACATGGGACACTGGCGCTGTGAAGCCATAGTGCTATCCACTTGTGCTACCGTGTTGCTCTGGCTGTATTTCTTCACCTTCTCAGCTTACCTTCCAGCCAAAACCTAAAACTCTGGAAACCTCTACACCTGACAGCTTCAACCCCTGGCTTCTCCCATCAACCACATCATTTTACTAATCTGAAAACAATGGACGGGATTCTCCGGAGACTAGATTCTCTGTTCCACCGGCAGCGCACCCACGCCCGTGGGTTTCCTGGTGGCATGGGGTGGCCACAATGGGAAATTCCATCGGCAGGTCACGGGAATAAAGAATCCCGGTGCCAGCGAGGGTGCTCCACCCAGGAAAACGTGGCTGGTGGACCGAAGAATCCTGCCCAATGTCTCTAATTAACTACTTTGCAGGGAATCCTCTTAATGGAAATAAAAGTCCATTCGCCCAAACTTTTACGATGGCTTTATTTGCACCTCTGGCCTCAAAACGCCGAGCTGTCTTGCAAACCAGGATTTTTTTTAAAACTACAGAAGCAGTGATAACACATATTAATCCAAGCCTTGAACCTTTACTGCACCAAATACATATAATACAATATATCCAAAATTCCGACATTCTCACAAAGCTACGGTACCACAGTGGTTAGCACAGTTGCTGCACAGCTCCAGGGTCTCGGGTTCAATTCCCGGCTTGGGTCACCGTCTGCGCGGAGTCTGCACATTCTCCCCGTGTATGCGTGTTTCCTCCAGGTGCTCCAATTTACTCCCATAGTCCAAAAATGTGCAGGTTAGGTGGTTTGGTCATGATAAATTGCCCTTAGTGTCCAAAAAGGTTAGGTTGGGTTACAGGGATAGGGTGGAGGTGTGGGCTTAAGTGGGGTGCTCTTGCCAAGGACTGGTGGAGACTCGATGGCCGAACGGCCTCCTTCTGCACTGTAAATTCTATGATTCCATAAAGACCAGACAGTAAAATAAGCAAATCAAGCTGAATTTAAAAAGTATGAAAATTAAATACATGTTGCACTATGTCGTGCTCAAGTGCACGATTGGTCACAAAAAATTTGAAAGACTTCAGAGACAAAGAACATTAACCTACCTTTTTACAGATGCTGATTGACCTGCTGTGTCTCCTGCCACTTATTTAGTAATTTTAGACTACTGTCATATGGGGTTTTTTCTTTTTGTTGGTACAAGATAGAGTGGACATCAGGAGGGAAGATGACTAATCAGAAAAGGCTGGTCAGTGAGATGGATCTGGACCAAAGGAGAGGGCAATGCATTTCTTATGCTTGATTGACTGCATGGAATGCTCCTGATGTATCTTACAGAATTGCGTGTACACATTTTCTGCAACAGCAAAATGTTGTGGATGCTGGAAACCTGAAATCAACACTGCTAGCACAAAATCCCAGCAGCATCTGTGGAGACAGAACAGAGTTAATCTTGCATCAGAACATATTTTGTGGTCCACCTTTATATCAAGATATATAAAGACACTGTAACGCCGTGCATAAATTTTTATGCAAACACAATAATACTTCAAGTTTTGCAGGTGGCCGAAACATCAATGTGTGGAACTGATGCCAATTGTTATGCTTAACAGCCAAAATGACATTGAGCAAAAGAGTTAAATGTGTCCTTGTTAATTAAGTATAAGGAACAATAAAATTCACAATAGATTGTGGAGCATTTTGTTGACTTCTCATGCCAGAATGAAACTCACATTACACTTGGACAGAGTTCAGTGAAAATGGCACGCCTAAGAGCCAATAAGAATTGGTGGATTAATCTGTCATGGACAGGAGGGGAGAAGTCAATTTAAGCTGCCCTGATTTCCCCACTCACTATCCGTACATAAACAGAAAATTTCATTTCATTTCATTTCAGAAAGGTGTTTATTAAATTCTGATTTCTCCCTTTATAAATAGTGGGGTATTTTCTTCAACACGTACATTTGGAATGTTCCAATCCTCTGTGAATAATTTAGGCAAGGTAAAATAAAAAGGTTCATTCTTACACATCACACAAGAGGGGTTTCGCAACATCCACCCCTTTTGCACTCACACAATAATCAGAGGATAAGGAACAAGGAAACAGGTCACGAACCGTACAAGTTAGGGTTTTACAAGTGTTCAAAGTCCAGAATCAGAAGTCTAATGGAAAGTTTCTTCCCAGGGGAGGTTGACTGATTGCAGGGTGATCCGTCTTTCCAGAGCTATCAGGTGGCACAGTGGTTAGCATTGCTGTCTCACAACACCACGGACCCGGGTTCAATTCCGGCCTTGGGTGACTGTGTGGAATTTGTACATCCCCCTTGTGTCTGCGTGTGTTTCCTCCAGATGCTCCAGTTTCCTCCCATAGTCAAAAGTTGTGCAGGTTAGGTGGATTGGCCATTCTAAATTGCCCTTCGTGTCCAGAGATGTGCAGGTTAGGTTACAGGGTTCCGGGTTAGAGTGGGTTGGATGGGAGCGTGGTCAAGGGTGCAGTGCTCCTTCGGAGGATTTGGTGCAGACTGAATGGACTTTTTCTGTACTGTAGGGATTCTATTATTCTAAGCAATGGGAGAAGGCATCTAGAGTGAGTTAGTCTGGAGGTGCAAGTTCCAAATCCAGCTGTTTTTAATGAGGGCCAATGTTCTTTCGAAATGAAAGGAAATGAAAATTGTTTATTGTCACAAGTAGGCTTCAAATGAAGTTACTGTGAAAAGCCCCTAGTCGCCACATTCCGACGCCTGTTCGGGAAGGCTGGTACGGGAATTGAACCATGCTGCTGGCCTGCCTTGGTCTGCTTTCAAAGCCAGCGATTTAGCCGTGTGCTAAACCAGCTCCTTTTTGCAACAGCCGGCTTCCTGGTAGACAGAACAGTTTGTTGCCTGGAGTTCTGTTCTCATGGAGGTCAGCAGTAACAATAACTGTCCAGAAGGTCCAAAGACTACATAATTAAAGGAACCCCACCAGCCCAAGCCTCAGTCATGCGATACTGGTTTTGAGTTGTTAAACGCGGCCCTCTGTTGAAACCACTGTGTTAGTTCTTAGACCATTAGCCCCATTATTGTAGGTTAGAATCTGAAAAAGATTATCTTTGTTGGAAGTTGGCTGGAGCAGACTGATCGTCTGCTCATCCATTTGGCTGGTTTGGAATATTTATGCTATGCAAGAAATGTGTTACATTCCAGATGTTCGAAGTTTTATCCTTTGTTAACTTTGACTTCTGCAAGCCAGCATGTGACCAGCTAGAGCCATCTTGCCAGCTCAGTAATTGTCCATTTTGAAAAGCATAAAAAAATTACTTCAGAAATAGTCCAGCTGATGATTTTCTTTTTTCTTCACATCTCAATTGTGACATATCTATTAACTTTTGTGCTATTTGTACAGTCGTAACAAGAGTGCAAATATTTCAAATATAATATCCCCAAAACGTAAAAGGCAAACAACATAGAAACATAGAGGAGGCCATTCATCCCATCGAGGCTGCTCGGACATTCACTCTGATCATGGCTGATCATCCAACTCAGTAGCCGCATCCCGCTTTCCCTCAATATCCTTTTAATTCCTGAAGTTTCAGAGAAACATAGGTTACACAATAAAAGCAAATCTATTCACCCTATAGGCTTTATGCTGACTCTTTGAAGGAGCTGTCCAATCTGATCGCGTACCCCACTTTCTTAAAAATGTATCAATATTTTTAGCCAAGATAAACTTCATTAATGTTGTCTACATTCATGCAGGTTAAACATAGCTTTATTTGAGTAAGCTGAGTAAGCCATTCGGCAAAGAGTGAGCAAATAGTTATGCTTGAGATACCAGGGTTTCTACAGATTTGCTGTGTTCCTGTCAATGTCCTCAAATGCACTTCAACTAACAATGGATAATTTTGAAATACATTGCGTTTAAGGTCAATGAAGCAAGTTCAAATTGAATAGTTACTTTATGTATTTTGTTCACAGTATATAAATTATAGAAGCTCTAAAATAAATGAAATATTTGCAATGAGCTAATAGCAAAAGGTATTGCTGATTATCTACATTCTCTGTTTAATTATAGTTTGAAAATGAGATCATCACCAAGCTAGATCATGAAGTGGAAGGAGGTAGAGGGGATGAACAGTACAAAGTGTTGTTTGAAAAGATGTAAGTGTCAATTAATGAGAAAAATTATCCTGTAACAGAGTCAAATAGCATAACAATTGTACTTCAGGACATTTTGACTTTGTTATGATGGAAATGTATGAATAATATATAGCATCCTAATACTTTAAATTTGACCTCAAGTAATTTTTTTGCCTATGCATGAAATTAATATGCTATTTACTACTTTATCCAGCCTTCTGGAACACTGTAGAAAGCACAAGTACCTTGCTAAGAACGGCGAAAACTTTGTCATGCTGGTTGTCAGGCTTATGGAGAGGCTTTTGGATTACAGAACAATCATGCATGATGAAAACAAAGAAAACCGTATGAGTTGTACAGTTAATGTATTGGTAAGTGCTTCTGTAAATGTTTTTTTTGATGGTGATCAACTTCAACAATTTATAGTTTGCACAGTTGTATTAATATTTTCCACTTATTACCCCAAATTGACTTGATGCCAATCATAGAGTAAGAACCCCAGGTGAACGACAAATGCCAAAAATAATCAAAATTCCTCATTTTCCTTGTAAACGTAGGGCAGAACCAGAAAATACTGCACACTAATTTTCAGCATATGATGTTGTCTTGCGCTAGTATATAATAAGTTTTAAGACAATTCCTTAAAATTTTTAACAAAAACAGATAGTTAAAATGGCCACTGAAAACGGTGTGGCCTTTGGCAGTATCAGCTCAAAAGAGTCCTGAGATTCAAGCAAATACCAAAATAAATATGGACATTCACAACCATTGGGAAATTCACACATCCTTTTGTTTACAGATGGAATGTCAACAGAATTATGACATTCCAGCTAACTCGCCTTTCTGGTTCAACTTGGACAAAAACATATTGAACACCCTGTGTATTAGACAAGTGTAAAGGGGTCCCCATTCACCCCCATTGCATTAAGATGATCCCTTATTCAGACATTGATACATTTCAAAGTATCAAATGGCAAACACAGAGGGCTGGATTCTCCGGTCACCGAATCCGAGTTCCCCACCAAATAACGATGTCCCCTCCAAAGCGGCGTACTCAGAGAGTATGCCGCGCCACGTAACGGCAGCCTCAGGACGTTGCCTGCGGCTCGCCCCCTGATGCTCCGCCCAGTTTATAGTAGCCTTTAAAGAATCATTTGCTGAATAATTTCTTCTTTAAGCTGAAAAACCTTGAAAATACAAGAGGTAAATAATAAGCAGTCGGTTTAGATGTTTCTTGTCGGTTTTTGTGTGCCACTGACCTTTATTAATATAGCAGAACAGTAACGCACATGTATGTCATTTCATGTCACTGAATTCTTGTATGTTCTAGACAAAAGTACATAGAACATAGAACAGTACAGCACAGAACAGGCCCTTCGGCCCTCAATGTTGTGCAGAGCCATGATCACCCTACTCAAATCCACCCTATACCCGTAACCCAACAACCCCCCCCTTAACCTTACTTTTATTAGGACACTACGGGCAATTTAGCATGGCCAATCCACCTAACCCGCACATCTTTGGACTGTGGGAGGAAACCGGAGCACCCGGAGGAAACCCACGCACACAGGGGGAGGACGTGCAGACTCCACACAGACAGTGACCCAGCCGGGAATCGAACTTGGGACCCTGGAGCTGTGAAGCATTTATGCTAACCACCATGCTACCCTGCTGCCCCAGTACTTGGAGAGTTGACCACAATTGGGCAATTAGACCTTTCTGGCAGGGCTGTAGACAATGTAATGTCTGCATGTATTACATATGTCAAAAAGGACATTCGATCCTTCAAGCCTGTTCCATCAGTGTGAGATCATCATGACTCATCTATCTAAACAGCCACCCACCATTTCTTCATATCCCTTCATTGGTTAGAACAAATCTAATGATCCCAAATGTAAAATGTTTAATTGACCAAGCATCCACTGCTTTTGTAGGAGCGAGTTCCACACTTCGACCACCCATTATGTGAAAAATATTTCCTAACGTCACTAATTTGGCCTGGCTCTGATGGTACATTTTGATCTTTTGCAACAATTGATTTTTTCCAAAACTTGTAGGTTTTCTGTTGGTAACCAATTGCAAAAGATAAACTTGCGCTCCTTATATTGCACATCACTTTAGACAGTGATATATTTTTTTCAAATTCCAACGGGTTGCTTAACCACTCCTGAAGTTCAAATAATTAAAAGAAGCCAACCATCCTGTCTTTTGAGTCATGTGAGATTTCACTGGCAATCGGAGACTAGTAATCTATGTTTGAGTATGCATCCCCAGAGTTCTATCTATTCCCTGTCAACAGCAATGCAAGTGAGTAGTTTAGCCATAACTGCCTGGTCGCATTACAAAAAAAATGCATCGATACTAAATTGATGGGCATATTAAAGATTCATAATATGAAAGATTTACTGTTGTGAAAATCCAGTTTGACACTTGTAAGATTAACAAGCTCAAATAACTAAATTTCTAAAAATCAGCATAGACATTCAAAGCCTTTTTGAACATAAAAATGAAGAAAATGTGCTTCCCATAAACAGGGGTCAAACAGTGTATCAACCTGAGAGTTTAGTTGCCATGAGGAGACCATTACCACAGTAAGGGAGTAACTGAAACTTGAAATTTCTATGTATTCATGGTTCAGCTAAGCTACCCTGTTGGATTGGCAATGTGCCATTTTAAAATTCTATTGCACCATGTGAAACAGGCATCCAGTTGAACGATAATTATGCGATTGACCCGATTCTTAGATTTGGGAAATGTCAGGACCAGGGCAGGCAAGATGTTCTGGCATGCCAGTGGAGCAGGGCGTCTGATAATAATAATCTTTACTCTTGTCACAAGTAGTCTTACATTAACACTGCAATGCAGTTATTTTAAAATCCCCTAATCGCCACACTGTTCGGGTATACTGAGGGAGAATTCAGATTGTCCAAATTACCTAACATCACGTCTTTCGAGACTTGTGGAAGGAAACTGGAGCACCCGGAAACCCACGCAGACGGGGAGAACGTGCAGACTCCGCACAGACAGTGACCCAAACCGGGAATCGGACCTGGGACCCTGGCGCTGTAAAGCAACAGTGCTAACTGTGCCGCCCCGTCTGTGATATTTAAGCTATTGTCTTTAAGTAAAAACTCTTCTGTTTGTTTAAGATGGTTATTGCTTCAAAAATTATCTGCCTTTACAAAATTGGAAGAATATTATTTTCTCATCTGTATTTCAGAACTTCTACAAAGAAATTGAGAGAGAAGAAATGTACATCCGGTATGCAAAAGCATTTTCACAGTACAGTTCAAGTTGTATTGTTACAAATGAGTAATTTCCAACATATGAGTGAAAAATAAGATGAATTTGGTCAGGTCTCAACTGGCAAGCTGCATTTGATCTCTCAATTGGTGTCCCCGGCTTGCCTGTTTAATGTAAATAAGGCCCACGGTCAAATTGAGACTTGGGCCATTGGGGAACGGCACACAATGTAGTTGCTTCGTTAATCTCCTGTCCAAATTGGGCAAAGTCCAATTTCTCTTCCTGTGATTTGTTTACTTCCAGTGTTCCAAGGTGAATTCCCGCCACACAAAGAGCAACAACTCAGTGGCCAAGAGCAAAGGCTAGTGATAGCCTAACGTGGAAGAAAAGTTACACTGTGCCATTTTTTTTCATGGCTATCTACAACTCTCAGTACCATAGTTGACTGTGTTACTATGACTGGCATTACGTGTCAGTAAAGTATATTCAGCAAGTGTTACTACTGCTCTGGAGCATTGTGCTTGTTTTTTTTAACCTATTTCTCTTCTATTTCACCCCTTCCACCCTCGTCTGCAAACTTTGGTTCCCAAGGAGGTGCTGAACATCCTCCTATATCCTAATGTCTCCTAATCATTTGTGTGCCTTGAATAGAGTGCTGTTAAAAGGTCTTTTTGAACTTGTACTCGCTTGAGGTTCATATATGCACGCTTCAGCAGGGGTCCCTGGATAATGAGTACTCCCAAACCCAGAGGTCCCCAGGCTAATTAAACCACCCATGTTGTCATACAAACAAATGTAAATTTGTTCAAACTCTACTTAAGACTAACCTGTTTAATTTGATACATTAGGATTTTCTTCATAACACTGCAGAATTTCATATTCAACATGTTCAAAATTGATAATGTTCTCTTAGATATCTATACAAGCTTTGTGACCTGCACAAAGAGTGTGACAACTACACTGAAGCTGCCTACACATTGCTGCTTAATGCAAAACTCCTTAAGGTAATGTTTTAACTCAAGATATCAAATTATTTTCTAAGCTTTAAAACTGTTGTCAGCATGGTGATGGTTTCACTAAATTGATTAAACTTATTTCACAGTGTAATGGGTCAAGGTGAATCTTCTATTTTGCTTTTCTCATTGTAAAAATAGTATTGTGCCATCACATACTAAACTCCACCTGTGTTTCAAAGGTTTGGAAATATCACTCTGCATATGTTGCAGTATATTTTAAGTGCAGCACTGTGTTTATAGAAAAGTGGGCAGCATGGTAGCACAAGTGGATAGCACTCTAGCTTCACAGCGCCTGGGTCCCAGGTTCGATTCCCCACTGGGTCACTGTCCGTCGGGAGTCTGCACGTTCTCCCCGTGTCTGCGTGGTTTTCCTCCGAGTGCTCCGGTTTCCTCCCACATTGCAAAGACGTGTAGGTTAGGTGGATTGGCCATGCTAAATTGCCGTTAGTGTCGAAAAAGGTGAGATGGGGTTATTGGGTTAAGGGGATAGGGAGGAAGTGAGGCTTGAGTGGGTCGGTGCAGACTCGATAGGCCAAATGGCCTCCTTCTGCACTGTATGTTCTATGTTCACGCAAGGGGCCAGAAGAAGCTTGTGTAATTTCCCTCATTGGGCACAATTTACTCCAGACGAAGGGAGTCGCTCCAGTTGGCAAGAGCACTCCTTCATCTCCATTGGGGAAGGCCCACTCGATTAACTACCTACGTTACTTAAGTGGACACCGTAGGGCCTTCCCCGAAATTAAGGTCATAGAAACTCTTCCCCTGCGTGCTGCCATTGCAGGCAGCAATTCTTGGAGCAATGGCAGCTGCTAACAATGTACTCACCACAGGCCAGGATTAATGAAGAACCCAAATCCAAAGCCCACTGTGTGCCTTTGAATGAGGAGTCCGCCCTGGGAACCTGCAAGCAAATTCTCATCTAGTTATTTCTCGAGATTCGTGCATGGTGGCTTCCCTACCTGCCAACCAGACAGGAAGAAGAGGCCTTAAGATGGGTATTAATTGCCCACTGAGGGCTTCAATTAATGTATAGACAGGAAGGCCGACCACAAACATTTCTACCCAAACTAAATTGGATGCAGTTAGGAAGGTGAAGGGGTCCCCACCCAGCACCCCCTCATCCAATTAAATGCCCCTTTACCTCCAAACCTGCTGAGGGGGTATTAAATTATAATCTTTATTATTTTCACAAGTAAATTATAGCCATGGTTTGAAAGCTTTATGAGATTACTATATCTTCGTCGGAACTTTCCGGCCATTCACGCCGGTAGGATCTTGCGATTCCGCTGACGGCGCGCCCCCTCTGCAGGTTTCTACGATGGAGAGGGGTGCATTGAGTGGGAAAGACCATTGACAACAGCGGGACCAGAAGATCCCACTGCCGGCCAAATGACAGGTCAGCTCCACCATCAGAAAACATATGGTAGGTACATGCTTGTACAGCACTCTCCTAGCCTGACGCAGCTGCCCCACTGCCTTTCCCATAGACATAAGCTTGAACTCCATCTGGAACTCCTCCTCTCCTTCAAAACCCCTCCGCAGGGCCGTCGAATACCTCCGATCTACTGCCTCTCCAATCGTTCCACGTTATCCCTATATTCCCGAATCGAAATAAACTGCCTCCCAATTACTGCCTTCAGTGTCTTCCACGGCAGGGCAGCAGATACCTACTCACTTTTATTGATCTCTGCATAGGTGCATATGGCCACCCCAAATCTCTTATCGGTCAACAACCCCACATCCAGCCTCGACTGCGGGTGGCGGAAACCCTCTTTCTGCACACACAGGATGCAGTGCATGATCTAACACCGGGGGTGGTATTCTCTCACCCCGGGCCAACTGGAGAATCAACGGCATTTGCGTTGACGTAGCATCACTCTACGGGCGATTCTCAGCCCGGGATGGGCTGAGCAGCCACGCAAAAAAAGTCGAGCCACCACCACCGTTCTCACCTGCTCTTACCGGTGGGATTTCAGCATGGTTGCATCCGGGGGCGGCCTGGGGATTGGGGGGGGGGGGGGGGCGACCCCGGGGGGGCCTCCGCTGTGGCATGGCCCGCGATTGTGGCCTACCGATCGGCGGGCCAGCCTCTCAGGCTGGGGGCCTCTTTTGTTCCACGCCGGACCCTGTAGCCCTATGCCATGTTGCATTGGGGCCGACGCGGAGAAGGAAGCCATTGCACATGCGCGCGTTGTCGCCAGTACCACTGCATATACGTGCATTGGCGCCGGGGATTGTCAGCTGGAGCGGCGTAGGTCGCTCCAGTGCCGTGCTGGCTCCCTAAGGGGTCAGATTTGCTGCACCTGATGGCAGGTTGACGCCGTCTTTACAATGGCATCAACACATAGCCTCTGGATCGGAGAATCCCGCCCCAAGTCCGCCGAGTACCCCATCCCAATCACTCCCGTCAACAAGGTCGGAAGCACCCACCGACAGTCAGCAATTAAGGCAATTAAACGGCAATTGAAGGCGATATTATGCCCTCATCGCTCATGCAACACAGACAGGGGCCACTGTTTTTTTTTTTACGTTTTCCATCCAAGGGCAAGATTAAAGGGGGCGGAGTATTTGCTGTGTGAATTGTTAGGAGTTTAGCTGAGAGTTTGCTGCTGCTTTATTGCAGGAATTTAAGCCTTTTTCCTGTGGTTTCTTCTGACGATTTTGCTTTGATTTGAGAGCTGCTTTCTTTTGTTAACTCTCTCAGAGTATTTCTGTCCTCTGTAGACCAGAACTCTGAGCCAGTGATCTGCATTTCAGCAGATGGGGATTGTGTACTCTGCTGGGGGACATCCTCTGAGGAAACAGAGAGGTGCAGCGGGAGAGGAGGCCAGATCTCCACAGGAAACATCGCAAGGAGACACATGTGGGAAAAGAAACCCTGAATATGCAGGTGGCAATCTAGCTACCTCAGAATGTCAGAGGTCCAGTGTCGCAGGTGCGATTCTCCCAATAGGGAACAAAGTCTCCTTGCAAGCGCTTTTATTTATTTTTTTAAAATAAATTTAGAGTGCCCAATTCTTTTTTCCAATTCAGGTGCAATTTAGCGTGGCCAATCAACCTACTCTGCGCACCTTTAGGTTGTGAGAGTGAAACCCACGCAAACATGGGGAGAATGTACAAACTCCACACAGAGAGTGACCCAGAACCGGAATCGAACCTGGGACCTCGGCGCTGTGAGGCAGCAGTGCTAACCACTGCACCACCACGCTGCCTCTGCAAGTGCTTTTAGCCGCATTCTTCCTGGCAGTGCAAAGAAAGACATTTCTATTCAATGTAACTCGCCAGGGCACCATCCTGCCCAAAGGACATGCAGTTGAGCACCTCTGGTCCCCTGGGAGACCCCCATCTGGTCCCTGTTTGTGGGAACCAGTGCTGCACAGCCCTCGCCAGAGGAAAGAGGAGTTCAGGTGAGAGTTTGCTGCTGCTTTATTTCAGAAATTCCAGGCTTTTTCCTGTGGTTTCTTCTGAAGCGGAACGTGCCGCAGAGGGACAGGAGGCAGTGGCCCAGGATGGAGAGCGAGCCGCCCAACAGGCCGAGGAGGAGGAGCTGCCGAGGAGGCCTTTAGCACAGGGCTAAATCGCTGGCTTTAAAAGCAGACCAAGCAGGCCAGCAGCACGGTTTGATTCCCGTAACAGCCTCCCCGAATAGGCACCGGAATGTGGCGACTAGGGGCTTTTCACAGTAACTTCATTTGAAGCCTACTCGTGACAATAAGCGATTTTCATTTCATTTCATTTTATGTACCGGCACCACCTGTCATTCGAGGACTTGCCGGCCTGGCATGCCGTCGAAGACTCTAGCTGAACAGAGAGACAGTGCGACATATCTGCTAGATGATGACACACCTAGCACTGCGGTGGTATGGGGGGGACACTCTCTCCTGGTGACGCTCGCCCTGAACTTTTAAGTCAAGGGCTTCTTCCAAGCGCCGAATGGGGACTTGTCTGGAATCTGACAGACCTCTGTGGACAGGTGCATCCACACCATCATGGAGGCCCTGTATGCCCAGGCGACTCAATACATTCACTTCAATGTGGACCGAGCCCACCAGGCTGCCCGGACAGTGGGGTTCGTCAGTATCGCCGACATGCCCTGGGTCCAGGGGGTGATCGACGGGATGCATGTCTTACTACGAGCACCTGCAGATGTCAGGCCGCCACATGATAGATGTGCACCTGATATGTGACCATCATCTACGCATCATGCACACCTGCACCTGATACCCGGGCAGTGTGCACAACGCCTTCATCTTGGCACACATGACAATTCCTGACATATTCGAGACGCGTGCACCCCCCTGCTGGGTATTCGAGACCCCCGGCTGGGGGTTTGGCTCCTGGGTGGCATGTGTTATCCACTGCGGTCGTGGCTGATGACACCTATCAGGAGGCTACAGAACGACACGTAGACCTGTTACAACAATGCCCATATAGCAACAAGGAGTGTGATGGAGTGGTGCTTTACCCTCCTGAAGATGTGGTCCAGGTACCTGGCCCACTCTGGAGGGAGCCCCACTCTGATGCTTGGAGGTCGCCGGCATCATGGTGGCCTGCTGTGTCATCCACAACAGAGAGCAGCACAGGGGTGACATCTGGAGGAGGCCTCATCCAATGAGGAAAATGCAGGGGAGGAGCTGAATGGGCAGGGCATGGGGCCCAAGGCAGCACAGGAGGCTGCACGATGTGTGCGCCAGGACCAAAGAGCACAAGGCGCTCTGATAGCCTCCAGGTTCACCGACTCGGTGGGTCACGGTGAGGGCACTACACTGCATCCTATGCCCACACTCCCCTCACTCCTCCCCCTCCCCGTCTGTAACTCCCTCCGTGATACATACCTGCCGCACTATGGGATGAGAGCCCTGTGTTGGCAAGACCAGTGGGTCTGGTCCATGGGATGGAGGATGATGATGACCCGTTCTGCAATGAGCTCTGGTGCTCCACATTGTATGCCAACATCTGACTTTTGCTCAAGGTAGCACTTTCCACTGTTCACATGGGTGATCGCTGCCTGCGAGCATCACCCGGTGCCATTGAATCCATGGAGTGGCGGTGATGGAGACGGTTGATTCGGAAACCCTGTGTCTGCATGGGTTTCCTCCGGGTGCTCAGGTTTCCTCCCACAGTCCAAAGATGTGCAGGTTAGGTGGATTAGTATCCAAAAAAATGTTAGGTGGAGTAGGTTGGGTGGGGTTGCGGGGATAGGGTGGTGGTGTGGGCTTGGGTAGGGCGCTCTTTCCAGATTCGATGGGGTGAATGGCCTCCTTCTACACTGTAAATTCTATGATAAACTACTACCTTTGATCAGGTGTGTTAAGTGGCATTTTTCCCACATTTAATCATTATTTATATGATCTGCTAGATTCTGTTTTCCAAATTTTTTATGCATATTTTATACTTTACTGCCAACATCTAATGAGTAATTAATTAAGAGCAATTATTTTTCTTCCTCATATATTCTTCTGCATTGTAGCTGATAAATATGTGAATTATGGCAGTCCTTTCGTGCTGAAGGAAGACACACCTAAACTTTTTAAAATATTCTTTTGTAGCAGATGAAGTTAAAAACAGGACATATTTAAAATAAAAATTTTCACCCAAACAAATCAAGTGACTTGAACAGTTAGTTATTACTTAAAAAATAGATGTGCTCCAGATTTTGGCTGATACTGTGCTTAGTTCAATTCCTGAAGCAGTGTGAAGGAGTAGAGCTGATTTATTCCATTGCTTGCTCCTTTGAGGCTACCTTGAAAACTCAAACCCAGTGGGATATACTCCGCTTTATCTCCTGATTGAAAGAGTTGAAGGAACAATCAACTCTGTGCATCAGAAGAAAATAATGCAACTGCAGCATAAGGTTAAAAATAAAGTTAGAAGCTAAAGTAAGAATCCTTGATTCTGCAGAAGCACAAAAAAACACCCTTGAATTCGGTCAAGTACAGGTTTCCATAGCATTGACAGTGCATTTTATGGGTGGTATGAGGAGAATCTTAGTGTTGAACCAGTCTCAACCTTTATTTAATGATCGCATGCGTAATTTCATTGTGCAGTCTGTAAGAGAATAATCTGCATCTTCAAAGACCAAAGCCAGCCAGTTTTGTGCTTAACTCTCGGTTTGCCAGTTGTTCATAATTGACACTTAATATGTTATTCTTTCCCATCTTGCTGTTGATGCTAATTATTTGCTTTATGAGAGTTAATATGTTTGATGATCTTTTTCACTAAATTGAAAATATACTATGCATTACAATGCCACAGGTAGTAGTTGTGTCAGCGACCATTTGATCCTTAAGGGGAAAAACAGCAATAGGATTATCGTGGAATTGGTCTGGCTTAGGTACGTGCCTGGTGAGGGATTTGCTTCATTCTAGGCAGCAAACATCAATGATGCAATGATGTAGTTAATGCTGATGAGTTTAAAAATGTATATATAAATATATAAAATCAAAAAATATTTTGTTATTTTTAAGTGGTCTGAACAGCCCTGTGCAGCTCACCTGAATCAGAGAGATGAATATCAAGCACAGACCCAAGGCCATCTGAAAGAACAGCTTTACCAGGAAATTATCCATTACTTTGATAAAGGGAAGGTAACATGATTTTTCAATTCTGTTTCCGTATGAGATGCCATTACAAAATAATGTATTCAATAGCAATATTCATATCACCTAGTTTATAGGTCTAACAAAGTACTGTTGAGTCCCCGGGCAAAAGCTTTTGCTAGCACCACTAAAAAAGCATTTACATAAAATTATTTGTTGCATCATACTCCTACAAATTATCCATACTGAGTAATCTGTAAATTCAAGTATGGCAGTCACTCACTTGCATGCAACAATGTTTCAGGACTTCCAAATTCTTTGGACTCACTCTTCATCATAAGCACAGCAGATAACCCTTTATCACCCTGACAGAATCTTTGTGTCAGACATGCTAGCATCTGGTCTCAGAGTTGACTTGTATTGATCCAATAGGAACTTGTCTCCATTGAAGCACTGCATCCATAAGATGAGATAGAACCTTCTCTGTGAAATAAGCCCTATTTTTTAAATATAAATTTAAAGTACCCAATTCTTTTTTTCCCAATTAAAGGGCAATTTTTCATGACCAGTCCACCTACCCTGCACATCTTTGGGTAGTGGGAGTGAGACCCACCCAGACATGGAGAGAATGTGCAAACTGCACACAAACTAGGGCCCGGGCCAGGATCAAACCCGGGTCCTCAGCGCCGTGAGGCAGCAATGCTAACCACTGCGCCACCATGCCGCCCATAAATAAGCTCCATTTGAGTTTTTGGTTCATATTTAATAGTCCCAAGGTTGCATTTGCTGCATCTGCCTTAACGATAATAGATATTCAATATGCTAGTTAAATAGTTGTTGAGCCACTTTCATATTTTGAAACCAGCAGCATTGTATGTCAGACAAAATTGGCTAGGTTTCCAACATAGGCTTCTACATCCAGTGTTGAAAGATTGCTTGCAGTGTAAAACGCGAGGGGCTTCATGTGTTAAAACTTTGGCAGTAATAATCAAAAAGTATGAGCGTTCCTAGATCTAGAAGAAGAAAGCACCGTGCCATTGTTAAAAACCTTTTGCTGCATACCATTTAAATGGAAGTACATTACTTCAGAGCAAGGTTAAGCCTATTAATTTCCAAATTAAGCACAGCTGAAAGGTTGTGTGGCCACGAATCATATCCTGCCCACTTCCGAGAGCACCTCCTGTTCCAGACAATTTTTATGATTTAGGGGCACCCTGGTGCCCAGCTCCACCTTTCTGAATATTGGCCTGCCCTGTAACATTGGCAGACAAGGTGGAATTGTGAGCCTCCCAGGTCATCAACATCTGGCTGCTAGTGGAGACTGACCATTAGAAGTCTGACCATTATATAACATCTGGGATGGAAGATATTTAACTCAAAATAATTCGTACCTTGCAGTTTTTAAACTTTACCCCATGTGTACTGTGAACTTGAAAATTTTGGAGGTTATCACAGTGTCTTGGATGCTGGAAGACTGGTGAGAGGCTGGGTGGTTCCCCATCCAACTCATTTGCCCCAGTTGGACTTCATTTTCTCCAGGTACAAGCAAAGATCCGCCCACCCACCCAGCCCCCTGAATTCCCAAAGTAATTTACAGAGATGGTGACCCAATCACCCAGATTTCCACTCTTACCCTGACTTTCGTGTTCAGGAAACTGGGCATGTGTCAAGAAAATTATGCTTTATAAGACAACATGTTAAGAATCTTTGTAACTAAAACAATTTTACTTTTTGTTGCACAAATTTATTACAAGTACCAAAGTATAATTACTGAGATAATTAATGATATCTGCTAATTGTATTATTTTCAAATTGATATTTTTACTTAAATCTGCATTCAGTAGATACGGGATTGAATTTAAAAGCTTCTTGTTCTTGGTACATTTAAAATGCTCTAGTTACATGGAGCTAAATTATGCTAATTAAATACTTGCATTCTTCCCACGCGATTTTGAACTGGATCAGACTAGTTTCTTAACTGTCTCATTTGTTCAACTGCCAGCACTGACATAATCATAATCACACAATTTTTCATTGATTGTATAATAACATTAACAATTTAATATCTTAAAAGGTCACATTTTCTATTTTTATATGCACTTTACTACAGAATCATTTTTTTGTTTTAATTTTTATGGTGCATGTGAAGATAATGGCATGCATGTTAATTGTATATTGCCTAAATTATTGACTTTACATATTTTAAATAGTAGATTAACTCCTGAACTACTGTACTGTTTTAAGAAGTTCCTTATCAACAGGATTATTGGAAAACTGATCATTGTCGGAAAAATTGCAGATTATCCCTTTTTGTGGAGAAAGTTTAGGTTATTGTAGTTGGTTAGCACTGTTGCTTCACAGTGCCAGGGACCAGGGTTCGATTCCCAGCTTGGGTCACTGTCTGTACGGAATCTGAGTTTCCTTGTCTCCGCATGGGTTTCCGATCGGGTGCTCTGATTTCCTCCCAAGTCCCGAAAGACGTGCTTGTTTGGTGAATTGGACATTCTGAATTCTCCCTCTGTGTACCCGAACAGGCGAGCAGTGTGGCATCTAGGGGATTTTCACAGTAACAGTGGTAATGTGAGACTACTTGTGACACTAATAAAAAGATTCTGAAAGATCATTAAATCAGATTGTTAATTGGATTATTTAACATACTACCTTTTCTCTCCCTCATTCCAACTGCCCCAACTTTCCCAGTTAGTCTGATATGAGTCTCTTTTCATTCCATGCTGACACTTTTCTTTGCTGCTTCCATGAAGGCTACCTGAGACTTGTACCTCCCACAGTTCAACCTGTAACATTTCTTCCTCTAGCCAGTTCATGCTCGTACTCTACTTTCATGCCTCACATTGGTCCGGCTTTTCATGGAATCAAGAAGACTCCATGGATCGTTTTAAATGCCAGGTGGGACCCAGATGCGAAAACCCCACCCCCATTTCCGACAGATCCATTCTTGGCGGCAGGAGTAAGGGAGTGGGCATTAATCACACAAACAGGGAACCCAAACTCAGCAGGGCAATTTGAATTCAGTGCAGAATTCAAATAGACCGCATTTGGGCTGTTCCAATGGTCTTATCCTGTGGGAGTCATGAGTTGATGGTTTCAATGTAAGAGATCTTGAAGTGTTATGATCGGAAGTTTTTTTAAATTCCCTCTTTAAATATGTAAAAGGAAACTGGCTGTAGCTATCAATGAGAGTTTTTCAAAAATCCCTTTGTTGGACTGCTTTGATTGACAGGCCATCTGGTTAGAAAGGAAATACCAACTGGTCATGCAGTTTCAATGAGGTTCTTGGTTGACATTTCCCGAGGGCTATCATTATGTCACCATGAATGGTTTTTTTTGAGTTTCAAAAGCTACAATTATCTCAGCAATGGGTTCTGAGTTCAATGTTTAATTGATAGTTTGAAGAGGCTATTAAAGGGTTAGCGTTACTTAATGTGAGGCCTGAATGGAACTTTGTTTTTTAAGAGATTAACTATTTGAAGCAATTTAAGCGCTTTGAATGGATTTTATGAATGTAGTTTTGTTCGCGATCAACTGTGAATGAGTGAGACCTGTTTTAAATTGTTAGGAATACTTTTTTTTCACTTCCATGTTGATCCTGAAGTCTACCCATGATGGATACTGGGTGGCTATGGAGGTGGTTTGAGGGGTCATGGGGTGTGCGTAGAAAAATGAGTTGGCATGGTGGTGGCATGGTTCATGAGGGACCGTGGGATTTGTCTGAGAGACATGGGTTTTCATGTAGGTGACATGAGGGTGTAAGGGGTCTTGAGAGTTAAGAGATATGAGGGAGGAGGCTGACAGCCTTAATAGCTTATGAAACAACTTGGATAAAGTCATAGAGAACCTAGGCAGGCCCTCTAGGATCTGCTTCCAAGGTCAGTGGACCTGACTGTATCCTGGCACAGCTCCGTGTAGGGAAAATTGGGTCGAAGGGGGCTCATTAAACAGAGACAGGACTGCTGAGTCAGAGAGTTTCCCAATTCAAGCTGTCCACCTCAGTTGCAAAATATGGCCCATAGTTCAGATTGGCATTATTCTTGCTCTGCTCTCCAGTTCTTGGTGATTCTTTTAATAGATTCAGACCTTATCGTCAGTTCCAACATCTTCTAACCGCATTTCCCAGGTTAGAATTCTGCTCTACATTGTTAATGGAAATTGGTGAGTTCCTCACCATAGCATGCGGTAGTACTCAATCTTATTGTTTGAAACGGCGAATATTTATTTTGGGCTGGTGTAGAGGACATGGAATTTTCGCATTCTGTAATAAAAAAAAGATTTTTCATTGGTCTTCTTCATCAGTTTATAGTTTGTTTTTGAAAAATTAGTTCCATGAAGCAGCTTGCCCCTCTTCATGACCCTCCAGCAAGAATGAGTTGTCAAAAACAATCAGTAGCAAAACCGTTACTATTTTGCTGAACTTGGTAAATATCCTGTTTATTTAAATATGCCATGTATCGCGATGGCATAGCCTATGTGTACAGAAACCTAATAGTCATGCGGAAGCTAAAGAAAAAGTTGGCCAGCAAGTTTAATCAAAAAAGTTAAATTGTTCACATTTATATTCTTCTTTACATAATAATTTGTCAGTCCTTTTAATAATAATAATAATCGCTTATTGTCACAAGTAGGCTTCAATGAAGTTACTGTGAAAAGCCCCTAATCGCCACATTCCGGTGCCTGTTCGGGGAGGCTGGTACGGGATTTGAACCCGTGCTGCTGGCCTTGTTCTGTATTACAAGTCAGCTGTTTAGCCCACTGTGCTAAACCAGCCCTGGTGTGAGGTGTGAGGCCCCTCGTGTAAACAACATGGCATTGAGTATATATATATATATATATTCCTTTAAAATCTTTAAAGAAAATTAAAAAACCCATATCCTCTTGGCATTCACTGGACTAGAAGAACCTCTTTTCCAGGGACTACAGAGCTCACATAGGTCCAAAATAGCAGGCAAGAAGTGTGAGCACATTTCCACTTTGAAATACACAACCTGCTATATTGGGTGAGGGCAAACGAGAGGTGTCCATTTTCCATTGTTGAAACAGGCATTAGACTTTTCGATATGCAAGCAAAGGGCCTTTCTCCGACATTTCATTTTCTTGTGGAAGCCAGTGCATTTGCAGGCTGAACTCAGGTAAACCAGCCTAATGGAAGCTTGAAACAGAGTGAAATAACCTACCTGATTGTGGTGCCATAAGGAACAAGAATGCTCCTCTTAACTTCACATTAAAGGACCCCCTGATTTACACCATTCCCAACCACTCCACCTCATGATGTCCAACTCCTGATCTTACCCTGTGGCCCTGATCTTCAAATCCACATTCCTAATTTGCCAGTACCCCGTGATATAATCTCCAACCTTTCAATCCCACCCTGCCCTGAGTCATTTTGTTTTAGTAAAATTTATGAAATCCAGGATATTTAATTCCGGGCAGGGTGAAAGGCAACCAAGTTCATCCACGTATACACTAATTCCAGAAATTAATAAGGCTTTTTGTCATTCAGAGTTATAATGACTGTACATCTCTTAAAGCACGTGCAATCTGAATCTTTGCTTGCAAAAAAGATTGTTGAAGTGGAACTTACTAACCTTAACACAACAGCTAAGTGCATAGAGATTAGTATACAATATTGAGTAATGAGAAAACATTAAGCACTTCTGCTTTGTGTGCTGTTTTCTCTCTATCAGATGTGGGAGGAGGCAATTTCTTTAGGCAAAGAACTTGCAGAACAATATGAAAATGAGCTGTTTGATTATGAACAACTCAGTCGATTGCTGGTAAGACATTAAATGGCAGATCATACAACATACTTCACAATTAATTTTTCTTGTGTGTGCTGTTAATCATTCAAACTGATTTGTGAATCACCTTTGCAGCAAAAACAAGCCCAATTCTACGAGAATATTGTCAGAGTGATACGAGCAAAACCAGATTATTTTGCTGTTGGATATTACGGTCAAGGCTTTCCTTCATTTATTCGGGTAAGAGTTAGTTCACTTTTTATTTTTGAGATTGGTGTGGAGAACCTTTAAGCAACATTAGCAGCAGAAAAGCTTCAATTCATTTGTTTAATATACTAGTACACATTTCACAGAGGTGCTAGCTGTTTCTTTTGTTTAAAATCAGAAATATTCCCAGATAGTGGAAAGAGTATTGGTGGGATGGAAATGTATTGTATTATGGATAACTGACTCCAGCATTATACTATAAACCTCAAGATAATTATGACACAGATGAATGTTGCAGCAATCATAGTTTTGTAATGATCTTGCGGTATAACCATCTATGAAAAGGATGGACAGGAATCAAACCATATTGAAAATTTATGCATTCCCTAATATGGATTTTTCTCTTTCCCTGCCCCTGTCAAACTTGCTGCGTTGATGTAATAGGCACACTGACCTCTGATTCTACTGCATCATCAATAATACCGTGACAGATTTATAAGAATGTCTTTTTGTTAGTGTCAACATATATTCAACTTAAATATTAACTTTGTTATTATTTCCATTTGCCAGGAATACTCTTGGTCTACTGTTTATTGAGTTGCTCAGTGCTTTTATGGATTCACAACACGTGAAGCAGACTAGACCAACAGAGTGTTGAGACATTTAATTCCTTTTTTAAAGTTATTAAAAAGAAGTATAGGTACTCAAAACGCATACAAACGTAGGGGCATGTATGCATTTGTATTTACTGAAGGGGAGGTCAGTAGTATTTATCTCAGCTCTGATTTTTGTATCTGAATTTATACATCTTTGAGAGCCACAGACTTCAACAGTGTATTTACTCTTTCAATCTTCCATTCCGAATTTGTTTTCACTTAAATAAAACACACTGTTAGATCATTTAAAACTCACTATCTCACTAGTGCTGGCAATTTCTTGGATAATATTTTTGAAAACTTTGTACAAGACCAAGCAAAGAATAATTTTCAATAACCTGGTAAGTTGTCACAGAATTTTATAACTAAAATTCTTATATATTAAAGATATGATTTTCAATTGATGGCGGGTTCCTGAGTTGGCACAGGGCAGGTGTCAGGAGGCTGGGGGACCTGTTAATAGACGGGAAGTTTGCGAGCCTGGGTGAGCTGGAAGGGAAGTTCAGGCTCCCGCCAGGGAACACCTTTAGGTACATGCAAGTAAGGGCGTTTGTCAGGTGGCAGCGTTCCCCCTGCTGCCGCCGCGTGGGGTCCAGGACAGGGTGCTCTCGGGGATATGGGTTGGAGAGGGGAGGATCTCGGAAGTGTACCAGGTGATGCAGGAGGTAGACGAGGCCTCGGTGGAGGAGCTGAAAGATAAATGGGAGGAGGAGATGGGTGAGGAGATTGAGGAGGGGACGTGGGCGAATGCCCTAGAAAGGGTGAACTCCTCTTCGTGTGCGAGGCTTAGCCTCATACAGTTTAAGGTACTGCATAGGGCTCATATGACCGGGACAAGGATGAGCTGGTTTTTTGGGACCGAGGACATGTGTATTAGGTGCTCAGGGAGCCCAGCAAACCATGTCCACATTTTCTGGGCATGCCCAGCGCTGGGAGAATTTTGGAAGGGTGTAGCAAGGACGGTATCGAGGGTGGTAGGATCCAGGGTCAATCCAGGCTGGGGACTCGCAATATTTGGGGTTGCAGTGGAGCCGGGAGTGCAGGAGGCAAAAGAGGCCGGTGTTCTGGCCTTTGCGTCCCTAGTAGCCCGGCGGAGGATTCTTCTTCAGTGGAAGGATGCGAGGCCCCCAAGCGTGGAGGCCTGGGTCAACGATATGGCGGGGTTTATTAAATTGGAGAGGGTGAAATTTGCCCTAAGGGGGTCAATGCAGGCGTTTTTCAGGAGATGGCAACCATTCCTAGATCTCCTGGCAGAACGGTAAAAACAAAATGTCAGCAGCAGCAGCAACCCGGGTGGGGAGTTGTCTCTTTGTTTTTGTTTTGGGTTGAATATCTGTTTTTTGCCAATGACGGGCGTTAATTTATTGTTTCTTTTTTGTATTTACGGGGGGGGGGGGGGGTTCTGTTTTTTTTTGTTCTTAGAATTTTCTGTTATTTTCTTTTTGTGAAAATGTGAAAATTTTAATAAAAATTATTTAAAACAAAAAAAAAGATAAGATTTTCAAGTGTATTGTAATTTTCTTTTATTGAGGATATATACCCTCCATTGAATGGTTGCCACTCTTGGTTTCCATATTGTTTTGCATGTTTCTCACCTGCTTTCGGATAATCATTTCTTTGGCCAGTAGGAGATGCATAGAGGATCTGTGGATTGAGAACTCTATCTATTCTACCCCTGTTAAACTTGTTTGCATTCACATCAGAACAATTGTTTGAGAAAATTAAATTCTATCGCTCAGTGTTACAACTATCAGTTTTAACTTTGCTATTCTAAAAGCATATCACTGTGGATGCTGAAAATCTGAAATCAAAACAGAAAATGCTGAATCTTTTTTCTTAATTTAGAGTACCCAATTACTTTTTTTCCAATTAAGGGGCAAATTAGTGTGGTCAATCCACCTAACCTGCACATCTTTGGGTTGTGGGGGTGAAACCCACGCAGACATAGGGAGAATGTGCAAACTCCACACAGACAGTAACCCAGGGCCGGGATCGAAACCGGGTCCTCAGCGCCATAGGCAGCAGTGCTAACCACTGTGCTGCCCTTGAAAATCCTATAGGTCTGGCAACATCTGTGGGATGAGAATCAGAGTCATCATTTCAGGTCATGACCTCTTATCTGGATTGGGAAAAGTTAGAACTAGGGAGAAGTAGGAGAGGGTGGAAAAATGCAGGAAGGTCTGTGATGGGGCAGAAGATGGAAGACATTAACTAGAAAAGTTGGCTCAGCCAAAAGTAGTAGAAAAGAAACAAAAGATGGGTCTAGAAGCAATGTGAATGGCAGGAGAATAAACAGCTGTCATGCAAAAACAAGGAAAATAGGATTGGGCCAATACATGGAAAGAAAAGTAAGAAAATGAATGAGTGAGGGCAGAGGATACAGAGATTACAGTCTGAAATTGTTGAACTCTATTTTGAGTCCAGATGGCTGTAAAGTGCCGAGTTGAAAGATGAGGCTCCTTGAGCTTTTGTTGAGCTTCATTGGAACATGCAGGATTCTGTGGCAAAGATGTGCAAGGTGGAGAATTAAAATAGCTGGCCATTGGAAGCTTGGATCATGCTTGCAGACTGAATGCATGATTTTGGCAAAGCAGTGACCAAGTAGAGCAGTATTGTCACGTCCAATAAAGGACTTTTTAAAAATTCGTTCTCACGATGTGGACAACACTGGCTAGTCCAATGTTTAATGTCCTTCCTTAATTGCCATTACAAAGGTGAAAGTGAGCCTGCTTCTTGAACCACTGCTGTCCATGTGATGTAGGTACACCCACAGTGCCACTAGAAAAGGAGTTCCAGGACTCTGATTCAGCAACACTGAAGGCACAGCAATACAGTTCCAATTCAGGATGGGGAGCAACTTGGAGGAGAACTTGCGGTGTGGTGTTCCTATTCATCTGGTGCCCTTAGGAGTCATAGCTTTGGAAGAGCTGTTGAATAATCCTTAGTGATATGTTGCAGTGCATTTTGTAGACGGTACGCACTGCTGTCACTGTGCATCAGTGATACCGGTAGTGAATGTTTATTTTAGGCAGATACCATGGTCAGCGCAGGCTTGGAGGGCCAAAGGGTCTGTTCCTGTGCTATATTGTTCTTTTGTTCTTTGTTTTGTTCTAGATGTTGTCGAGCTGCTTCAGTGTCATTGGGGCTGCATTTATCTGAGCAAGTGAAGATTATTCCATCTCACTCCTGACTTGAACTTTGTAGATGGTGGGCAGGCTTTGGGGCGTCAAGACGTGAGTTCTCCCCACTGAATTTGCAGCCTCTGACCTGCTCTTGTAGCCACGGTATATATTTGGTTGGTCCAGTTCAGTTTCTGGTCAATAGTAGTCCCCCACGATGTTGATAGTGGGAGATTCAGCAATGGCAATACCAGTGAATGTCATGGGAAGTGGTTAGATTCTCTCTGGTTGGTGATGGTCATTGCCTGGTACTCGTGTGATGCAAATTTTATTTGCACTGCTGATTTAGCTCACTAGGGGCTGATTTAGCTCACTGGGCTAAATCGCTGGCTTTTAAAGCAGGCCAGCAGCACGGTTCGATTCCCGTATCAGCCTCCCCGGACAGGCGCCGGAATGTGGTGACTAGGGGCTTTTCACAGTAACTTCATTGAAGCCTACTCGTGACAATAAGCGATTTTCATTTCATTTTTTTTTCATCCTAGCCTGAATGTTGCCCAGGTTGTTGCTGCATCTAACATGGACTTATTTAGTATCTGAGAAGTTGTAAATGGAGCTGAATATTGTGCAATCATTAGCAACATTCACGCATCTGACTTTATGATGGGGAGGATCATTGATGAAACACCTGAAGATGATTGGGGCTAGGACACTAGCCTGAGGAAGTCCGACAGTGATGTCCTAGGACTGAGGTGATTTATGTGCAACCATCTTCCAGTGTGCCTAGTATGACTCCACCCAGTGGAGAGAACCCTCTCCCCACCACTCTATTGACTCCAGTTTTGCTCTCAGATTCCTGAGTATTTGCTGCTTGGACAGCACTACCTTTTGAAAAAATATTTTTATTAAACATTTTTTCAATAGAACAAAACAATACAACCATATAATAAAGAATACAATCAACAATCAATGCAAGCAATCGCCCTCTTTATAAACTAAAACAAAACCCCCTTAACAACTGACGGTGACTAACTCCTTGAAAAAAGAAATGAATGGCTGCCATCTCAGGTCTACCCTTCTATTGACCCCTAATGTTGTACTTAACCTTCTCGAAATGAAAAGATCCATGATGTTACTCAACCAAGTCGTGGCACTGGGTGGGGTAGGAGAGCTCCACCCAAAGAGAACTGGCCTCCGGACGATCAATAAGGCGCAGGTAAAGATATCCGCCTTCTCACCTGTCTGCAACGCCGACAAGTCCGAGACCCCGAAAGTGGCAATTAGCAGACATAGCTCCAGTTCGACATTCAGAATTGCCAACATGGTGCTAAAGAAGGAAACCCAAAAGCTTAACAATTTGGGACACGAGCAGAACATTCGGCTCTGAGAACACTGCTCACATCTGTCATCTACCTACGAAAAACATTCATTCATCCTCGGCTTGGTCAGATGAGACCTGTGCAGCACCTTGAACTGGTTCACATTAAGCTGAGTACAGGAGGATGTGCAGTTGACCCGACAAAGAGCCTCACTCGGCACCTCTTCATCCAGAATGTGACATAGTTCACCCTCCCATTTTAACTTCACCTCATCTCCCGGAGCCAATTCCATTGACATGCTCTGACCATAAATACCCGAGATACCCTCCCCCAACAGATCCAGCTAAAGATAAAATTCTCTTCAACAGGGAGGACAGTGGTGTCGGGGGACAAAAAGGGGACAGACTTCTGCAAATAATAACAGATCTGGAAGAATCTTGACAAATTGGTTGCAGGGAGTTGACATTTTTCCTAAGCTTCTCAAAACGGATAAATCTTCCCTCCACAAACAAGTCCCCAGATTTTTCCAGACCCTTCCCCTCCAATGTCCTGAATGTTGAGTCCAAGCTCGCCGACAAGAGCTCAATTTAAAGTACTGTCTGAACTGCCTCCAGTAACGGGAAAGGCCAACCCATCAGAAATGTGGTCAAGGACGAAGCCTCCCCCAGGGGTTCCAATCTGTAGAGATCCCTATTAAAAAAATTTTAAACTACATTAACTTTAGACGTGGTGGAGACCAAACTACCGCCCAAATCCTTTATTTACACAATCTCCCAGGAAGTAAAAGGTGACTGGCCTTCTCCCCGATTTCATAAAATGCCTCCTTGAGTGCCACAACTGTCTTACCGCCTTGACTGTTGATAATAAATCAAACTGCACATCTCGATTTTTCCTACTCGCAAGTAACTGCGGGGTAGTTGCAAATGAGTACCAGTGGTCCACCTTAGGATGGAGTCCACCAACCTCTGCTGGTTCATCCTCGCAGTTCTTCCCCTCCTAATGACCACCTTAAGGACATCCCACAGAAGGTGAGATAGTCTCTCTTTTATTGAAGTTTATATACTCCTCAATAGCAGAGGATATATGCTTGCGAAACCTTTATCTGCCAACAGCGCCATATCCAACCTCAGTGGTGGGCATTGGGAGGGACCTGACTCTCGAGCCAAATCCACAAAATGTGGTGCATGGTCCGAAATTGCAATCGCCGAATATTCTGCCTTCTTCACCCAGGGAAAGGAAGACCTTCCCATCATAAAAAAAATGAATAATTGGGTACTCTAAATTCTTTTTTTAAACGGTCAATCCAAGGGTAGACCTGGTGGACATGGGCGGGGGGGGGGGGGGGAAGAAAAATCTTTATCCCCCGGGTGTAAAAAAATGACAGAGATCTGCCCCCCCATTTGTTCCATAATAACCAAAAATGCTCTTGCCATCCCAGAAGGAACCAATGATATGATCCTGAATCAATTCATCCTCGTGTCCAGAACACAGTTTAGGTCCCCCCCAGGATTAGTTGACGTAAGTCCAAGTCAGGAATGGAGGTCTACAACTTATTAATTCTGCGTATAGTTGTTAACCAGGACCACAAAGGTGTCAACCAAGAACCCACTAACAATCAATTAGGATCCAACACAATTCCAGCAGCCGAAAATGTAACCCTTTTGATCAAAATTTCCGCCTCCCCGGGCCCTACCATTGAAACCCGAGTGAAAAACTTACACACCAGGTCTGATCCCTGACCCACAAATGGGTCTCCTGAAGAAACAAGCAAATGCAATAAAACAGGCAACAAGTTATATTTATATACCACTTTTGACGTCGGAAAACATTGCAAGGTGCTTCACAGGAGCATTATAACACAAAATTGTCATTAAGCCAAATAAAGAGATTTTAGAAAGGGTGATTAAATGCTTGGTCTAAGGAGAACCTTAAAGATTTGAAGAGGCAGTGAAACAGGAAGGGAATTCCAGAGCTTTGGGCCTAGCGGTTTGAAGACATGACTGACAGTGTTGGGGACATGGGCAGGTACGCAAGTCCAGAGTTGGAAGAGTTAAGATCTCAGAGGTTGTAGGATTGATTGATGTTAGGAAGATAGAAATAGGCATTACCATTTTTAAAATTGAGACATCGGTGGACCAGAAACCAGTGACAAACATCAAGCACAAGGGATTGGTTCCAATGGATAATAATAACCTTTATAATAATCTTTATTGTCACAAGTAGGCTTACATTAACACTGCAATGAAGTTACTGTGAAAATTCCCCAGTCGCCACATACCGGCGCCTGTTTAGGTACACTTAGGGAGAATTCAGAATATCCAATTCACCTAACAAGCACGTCTTTCGGGACTTGTGGAAGGAAACCGGAGCACCCGGAGGAAACCCACGCGGACACAGGGAGAATGTGGAGCCTCCACACTGCCAGTGACCCAAACAGGAATCGAACCTGGGACCCTGGCACTGTGAAACAACCATGCTAACCACTGCACTACTGTGCCACCCATGTACTTATTATGAAATAAATATTCTATATTATTAATTAACATGTACAAATAGAATAATAGCCTTCTGTCTCCTAAATCAATGGTACACCATCATTGGTCAACTCTGCATTAATCGTCTGGTGTGGCAGTGTCTCCTGCATTTCCTGCAAAGGAAGATATTGGACTGAGAATACGTACATTTTGCTAGCCTCCCTGTTTTCTGGACTTTCTTCTCGACCAGCTGAACTTTTCGTTTCTGCTCACCTTTCCCTGTAAATTGATTTTGATTTGATTTTATTTATTGTCACATGTACCGAAGGACCGTGAAAACTATTTTTCTGCGGCCAAGGGAATGTACAATACGTACATAGTAGACAAAAAGAATAACCAACAGAGTATATCGACAAATGGTACATCGACAAACAGAGATTGGTGACAATGCGCAACAAGGGGCTAAACAAAGCAAATACATGAGCAAGAGCAGCATAGGGCGTTGTGAATAGTGTTCTTCCAGGGAAAAGATAGTCCGGACTAGAGTCGTTAAGGAGCCTTGTAGCTGTGGGGAAGAAGCTGTTCCTATGTCTGGATGTGTGGATCTTCAGACTTCTGTACCTTCTGCCTGATAGAAGGGCCTGGAAGAAGGCAATGCCTGGGTGGGGGGGTCTCTGATAATGCTGTCTGCTTTCCTGAGGCAGCGGAAGGTGTAAACAGAATCAATGTGAGGGTGGCAAGCTTGTGTGATGCGTTGGGCTGAGTTCACCACACTCTGCAGTATCTTGCGATCTTGTGCCGATCAGTTGCCATACCATGCTATGATGCAGCCGGACAGGATGCTCTCTGTGGCACATCTTCAGAAGTTTGTGGGAGTGCAGACATGCCGAATTTCTTTAGCTTCCGTAGGAAGTAGAGATGTTGTTGGGCTTTCTTGACTGTTGAATCAACGTGAGTGAACCAGGACAGACTGTTGGTGATGGTGACCGCCAGGAACTTAAAGCTATCGACCATCTCCACTTCAGAGCCATCAATACACTCTGGAACCTACCTGAGACCAAACTGTTTTAGACCTAGAAACGTGTACTAAGACATGGGGCGGAATTCTCCGCTTCCGCGATGAATCGGGAAAGCCGTCATGAACTCGGCCGAGTTTCACGACGGCCTCGGAGGCCGCTCCTCGCACCTTATTCACCCCCATCCAGGGGGCTAGGTGGGGTGACGCTTTCAAGGCGGCGCGCCGAGAATGACGCGACAGCGGCGCCTAGGTGACGTCAGCCGCGCATGCGCAGGTTGGCCGGCTCCAACCCGCGCATGCGCGGCTGACGTCACAACAGCTGACGGCTCCAACCCGCGCATGCGCGGTTGCCGTTTTCCCCTCCGCTGCCCCGCAAGACGTGGCGGCTTGATCTTGTGGGGCGGCAGAGGGGAAAGAGCGCGTCCCTTTGAGACGCCAGCCCGACGATCTGTGGGCACCGATCGCGGGCCAGTCCCCTCCCAAGCACGGCCGTGGTGCTCACTCCCCTCTCCGCCCCCCACAAGCCACAAACGAGCATCTGGCGCCCATGTCCACAACGGCAGCCACCAGGTGTGGTTGCCGCCATCGTGAACCGGTCGGGAACGGCAGGCCGCTCGACCAATCCGGGCCGGAGAATCGCCGGTCGCTGTGAAAAACGACTAGCGGCGATTTGGCGAGCGGCGATTTGGCGAGCGGGTGGGGTGGGAGAATCGCAGGGGGGGCCAGGGGCGGTGAGTCGCCCAGCCCTCCCGCGATTCTCCCACCCGGTGTGGGGAGTGGAGAATCGCGCCCATGATGTATTAAGGAGCTCCTGGTAAAGGATTTTCTCGGCAAGGATGATCATAACATGACCGCATTTCACATTCAGTTTGAGAATGAGAAATGTGGATTCACTTTATTAAAGTGTCTTAAACTTAAGTGGAATGGGATGGGAGTGGCAAACATTTAAGGAAACATTTCATAACTCTCAAAAGGCTATATTCCACTGAGGAAGAAAGACGATACCAGAAGGATGCATGCTCCATGGCTAACTAAGCAAGTTAATGCCGGCATCAAATTGAAAAAAATGGCTTACAATGCTGCGAAGAGGAGAGGTCAGGCAGAAGATTGATAATGTTTTAAAAACTATCAAAAGATAACTAAAATAATAATAGAGAGAAATTGGAGTGTGGGAGAAAATTATCAATAAATATAAAAATCGACAGTAAAAGCTTCTGCAAGTATATAAGGACAATAGTAGCTAAACTGAGCATTGATCCCTTTGAGAGTGATGCTTCAAAATTAAAAATGGGAACTGAGGAAATGCACAAGCTTTGAATAAGTATTGTGTATCCATCTTCACAGAAGAAAACAAAAGAGTGTCTCAAGAATAGTTGAAAATCAAGAGACAAAAGGGAGGAAAAAACTTAAAATAATCATTACCAATAGAGAAAAAGTAATGAGACCTAAGTTGGCAAGTACCCTGGGCCTGATGGCATCCTAGGGCTGTACAAGAAGTGGCAGCAACAATATTGGATGCATTTATTATAATATTCAAAATTCACTAGATTCTGGAATGGTCCCTGTGGATTGAAAAACCCCAAATGTTAACGCCTCTGTTCAAGATAGGATCGAGACAGAAAGCAGGGGGTGAATAATATGGTTGTGAAATGACAGTGCTTCCACATCTGGACTTTAGTGGCATTCCAACCTCCAGGTCCGCCATCAGACCATACCTGATAATTTGATCATTCTTGCAAATTAATGGCTGGGGCGGGTTATAGACCTCCACCCCACTCATCGAGTGCTGGAGGGCATGATGTCTGGTCTTGGAGGCTGCAAACCATGACCTGCTACAGGGTCCTGGCCAGTACATTAAAGGGCCCCCTGGCACGGGACAGGTAACTCATCAGATAGGCAACTATTATACAGAGAGAGAGGATTTGTGCATTTTCCAATCTGGCCAGGTAAGTGCATTTAAATTTTAGTTAATCTCTCAAACCATGTCAATCTTCATAGTTGGCAGAAATTCAAAAAATCAAGAAGTCTCCCACACTAGGCATTGGGGATTTGCACATAGAAGTTTGTGTCATAGGAGTGAGAGGAGAGGCATTCTAAAAGGAACAAACCAGCCCCCAGGTTTAGTGTGGCTGCACTTGGTGCCATCCTACGTGCTGTTTATATCAACGTGATCAGCTCATGCCAACTGCTGTTCCATAGGGGAAGAGCTGTACTAGACCATGCCAATGTGGATTTCAAGCAATGGTCCAATCATATGGCAGGTTGTTAGCAGAATCACTTATGACACATGAGCACAGGCTCTTTCCATTTGATTCTTGGCATATTGCATGAAGGAGATGCAATTACCATTCCTTTGGAACATTGCATCTGTGAACGCCTTGATGCAACAGTATGCAGCAAGCTGTGTTATCCCACTAAGGTCTCGACGGGTCTGGAATTAGCTTGTTGCAAAGAAATCAGTGTTACAGGCATCGGGTGGCCCCAACACAATTGAATGAGATCTCCTTTGCGAGCATCTCAAAAAGAAATGTAACACTGGCTCTTGAAGTCCTGAGTCTTCTCTTTCACTGCTCAGATGCACGTAGTTAAATCTCTGCCTGTATGCCCTTGGGTTGGCATACAATTATCTGAGCCTGTGCTTAGGGCCTCTGGGCTCCTCTTGACCTTACGGGTCTGACGCTCTGTCCCTTTTCTGCCAAACCACAACATCCTGATCTTCCCTGAGTTCCTATCTTCCTCTCGCCCGCCTCCTCCTAATCCTTCTCTTATCACCTCTTGAGGTTATGTGTCCAACTGAGACCACAAGTTACATCTGTCTCAGCGATTGTACACCCCTGGGTAATGAACAGTAAAAAAAAATTCAATCAAAACAGCTCTCTGAAACGGGTCCCTCTGCTCATTCACATGAAAAATCCCTGAAGTTAATGAAGTGTTAACTATAAAGATGCGACTCTGATCTCAGCTGCAGTTTTAATACCTGCTCAAACATACTTGCCCATTCAAAAACAAATTCCCAACCTGCTGTGATTCTCACCCTGAGGGCATCTTATTGGCTTCAGTGAATGTTATTGCTGCGAGTTGGCTTGTTAACAACCTTAATTGTCTTCTGAATTGCTGTTTGAATAACTCAGGTGGATTTCTGACTTTTTGGCTCACTCGGATGACATTTTATCACAAACCAGCATGATGACATTGGATACGCAGCCTGACATTATCACAGCCTACATTATACTCCATGAAGTGGGGAATGCTCCAAATTGGGAGTGTATTATTAGCACCAAGAATCTATAGGCCAATTAGCTTAATACCCGTTATTGAGAAAAAATGGAATCCATTATTAAGGAGATTGTGGCAGGAAATTTAGAAAAGCATAAAACTGTCAGGAAGAGTCAGCATAATTTTGTGAAAGGAAATCACGTTTGACTAATTTATTGTAGTTCTCTGAGGAAACAGTTGGATAATGGAGAGCCTATAGATGTAGGATATTAAGAATTCCCAAACAGCATTCGATAAAGTGGCACAAAAAGGTTACTACACAAAATAAGAGCACATGGTGTGATATGTTAGCATGGATAGGGGATGGACTACCTAACAGGCAACATTCGGGAAAAGTGGATCATTTTGAGTTTAGCAACCTAATAGAGTTCCACAGGAGTCAGTGCTGAGGCCTCAACTATTTGTGGTATATATTGACACCTTGGATAAAGGGATCGACTGTATTGTAGTTGAATTTTCTGATGGTACAAGGATAAATAGGAAAACAAGTTAATTGTAGAATCACATAATCCCGACAGTGCCAGAAGGAGGCCATTTGGCCCATCGGGACTGCACCGACCCTTTGAATGACCACCCTATGTAGGCCCTAGGTGTGAATCGAACCTGGATCCCTGGCCCTGTGAGGCAGCAGTGCTGACCACTGTGTCACAATGCTGCCCCTGAAGGATGCAAAGAGTCTGCAATGGGGTGTAGATAGGTTGTGAGTGGGTAAAAAATTCGCAGATTAAGTATATTGTGGGTAAATGTGAGGTTATTCACTTTGGCAAAAAGAATAGAAAAACAGTTAATTAAATAGAGACAACAGAATGCTGTGGCATAGAGGGATTTGGATGTCCTTGTACATGAATCACAAAGTTTGCATGGAGGTACCACAAATAATGGTCACAAATAATAACCTCGACGGCATCAACATGGCCTCAGGAGCAGCGATTCTGATCCCTACAGGGGCCAGTACGGCACTGGAGCAACCCACGCCGCGCTCCAGCTGATGATCCCGGCGTCAAATGGGTGCCGCGGGTCTGCACATGTGCAGTGGGACCGGCGCGATTGCTGCATATGTGAGGTGGCTCCCTTCTCCGCGCCAGCCCCGACGCAACATGGCGTAGATTTACAGGTGCCGGCGCGGAACAAAAGAGACCCCCAGCCCGAGAAAGCGGCCTGCCGATTGGTAGGCCCCGATCGTGGGCCAGGCACCCTCGGAGCCGGATCCCCCCCCCCCCCCCCCCCCCCCCCACTAGGCCGCCCCCGGATCCATTAACACCGAGGTCCCGCCGGGTAAGACCAGGTGTGAAAGGCACCGGCGGGAGTCGGGTATTTTTGTACGGCCGCTCAGCCCATCCCGGGCCGAGAATCGCCGGGCCCCGTAGAGTGGCCCCCAACCGGCGCCAACTGCCCCATTTCTCCGCTCTCTAGAAAATCGGCGGACTGGCGTCAGGTCGGTGTTGCATGATTCGTGCCCGTCCCGGCAATACTCCGGCCCGGCCTGGGCTGAGAGAATCCCACCCAGGGTCAGAATCCCCCAGACAATTGTTACGTGATAGTTTCCAACCCCCCCCCCCCTCCCAAAACACACTTTAAATTCTTTTCACATAATTATACCTTCCCTTACGAGTTTGCATTCTTAAATTCAGTCCAGATTTTGCACATGATTCTTTTAACCCACTCTTCTACTCCACTTTTAACATCGAGCCCAATCCAGTATTTTACTCCTCCCCCCCCCCCCCCCCCATTGTCTTAACTGTTTTTACGCAAACTCCAAGATCCAGCCGTCGATTTCATTAGTTAATTCAACTTGCATTTCACAGGCTGTAGTAAATTATCATAAACTGAAAATTACTTCAGGTATCTTTTTGATGTCTTAGCCTTCTTCTGAACCCAGTCTGTCGTTACTGAACAGTGCACTTTTCTAATACCTTACCTATCTTCATTTTCCTAGTTTCTAGCTAGCTGCTCATCAGATCTCTGCACTTTTCTTAAATGTTACTCCAGTGTATGGCTTTTCTTCCAGCAAAGCTAAGGTAGATATCCTCACTCTAGCCTTCCAAACCAACTGTTTATTGCAGAGCTGTGAGAGCTGCCTTCTTCTCACTGTCTATCTTCAACTACAATCAAATTAGCTAAACTAAAATTTGCAAGCATCTCTGCCTTACAGGGTTATAGTTGCTAAGCTACAGCCATGTGCTTATGCCTTTTATTTATTCTTCACAGTTGGAACTCAGTGAACACCCCACACGTACAAACATCTTTGTTCAGCATGAATCTAATGATAGGTTTTACCCGCCCAGGTACAGAAATTAAACCCACTTAAAACTATACCTTATTTCTAATGTTTACAAATACAAATCCCATAAGGCTATCTTTGTTTTCCTATCACCTATCTTTTTTTATAAATTTAGAGTACCCAACTATCATAACTATCTTTTTTATAAATTTAGAGTAACCAATTATTTTTTTCTAATTAAGGGGCAATTTAGTGTGGCCAATCCACCTACCTGCACATCTTTGGGATATAGGGGTGAGACACATGCAGACACAGGGAGAATGTGCAAACTCCACACGGAGAGGGACATGGGCCGGGATCGAACCCGGGTCCACTGCGCCACCGTGCCGCCTCTGGTCATAACTATCAAGTCATCTCTCAACCCTTCAACATATCCTGACGTTCCAACTTCCTAATCGAAGAGTTGACATCTTCATTCTTTTTGTTTTATTTGTTTGTCTTGTACAAACGATTGCATTCATTTATTGAGCAGACATTCTCAGCTCGAAGTACCATTAAAGCAAATGGATAATGGCACATCAGCACCTTACACGTTGAGGACTGCCTGACATGAGGTGAATAGTGGCTTTCTAATGGCACAAAATGGACTCTCCTGCCATTGAGGACAACCCAGCTCACCTGTTCTCTACATTAATTGAATTGGGTTTCTCACTCCTAAATGCTGTCGCTCATTTTGTGTAAACGTTCTGCAGTGAAACTGGAGTGTCCTCTCCAGGGTGTAAGCCTGTGCCAAATTTATGGAAAGCCTGGCTGCCCAAACAGCAATGAACTCATTTGGTCACCGCGGTTGATGTCAAAGGAATACAATGTTCGACATTTTACGCAGCCTTGGTTACAGGGGTTACCAGAAAGGTGACATATTTAGACATTAGCCAACCATTGAACTTCACTCCAGACTATTTGTCAAGGTTTACTCTCTTAGTTTTCAACTCTGCCAAGGTATCCACAAGGCAGTAGAGCGATCCATCCATAGCTGGGAGTTTAGTTCATGAATGCCAGGGCAATCTCACATGCCAGTGGGCCTGAACACAGCATGTCTGGGGGCCAAACCTCTCTTGAATTCTTCTGAAGCTTTAGTATGTTTCCACGTGTTACCACGAGCAGCCACAGCTGATGGTGAGGCTGTGTGCTGACAGGGAAATAAACATTCTGTTTTTCCCCCACATTACTACTAACTAGTGGTGCAGGATGAAAATGAGAAGCAAACTAGTACACAAAAGTGGAAAGCATGCTAACTTTCTTCACCCAGACATCAACCTATTGGGCAGACAAATAGAAACAGTAAATTTACATACTGTAGTTTTAAAATAATCCCTGAAAAATAGAACGCATCTGTTTTTCAGATATCTTCTATTGTTTATTGATGAAATTGCTAATCTAAAGAATCATATGATTCAGACTCACATGCAGTAATATTTTTCAATACGTTTTAAATTCTGTAGTAGTTCATGGAAGCCTGCCTCCTCACCTTGCCCCACGCTTGCAGAGTGGTGCCTCTGTTTCGCTCAAATGAAGTGAGATGCCGATGGATCTTTATGAACTATGGCTAATCACTCATTCCCAGTATTTATGGTGCTGTTCATACTGAGCAATAGATTTATATTAATAAGGAATGATTGTGATCTATGTAGATAAACATGGTTTATTTTTCATGTCTATTTATTTACAGTGCTTATGATGCAAAGCATTGATATTTTAGATGTTGTTATGTCCATGAATTTAAATAATAAACTGTGTTCAGCAACATAAATCAAGGTATATGACAAAAGAGAATATAAATGATCTAATATCAGTGAAAGCTATCAGACCACGTATCTTTCATTAAATAATAAATCATGTGTGTATTGTGAAATTTGAACTGCTTCAAGTATCATTTTAATATAGTGCATTGCTATACAACTTGCATGCCCTGGTTGTAAGTTAGAAAGTGCAATGCCGCCTTTGCATCAAAATGTACCTCTCTGTATATTAGATCCACTAAACATTAATCTATAGAAATGGATTACACCATGATCACATGAGAAGCAGCATGTTGTTATGAATACTTGAATGATATTGCACTAGATGAATGCACTGCATGGCTGAGTTGGTGACACATTGACATTCAGAAAATGTTTCAGATTGGCAAATGTACTACTCAGTTTTCAATTTGAACTAGTGAATATCTTAATTTTCACGAGAAGGATGTGAAGGCTGCGTACCCACCGTGAATTGACGAATGGTGAGAAAATAAGGCTAGTTTTACAAATGATCACTTTCAATTTTCAAGATACACTTATTATATGCTTATGTCTGTAATATTTGGCATGAAAAGATGTTTTTTGTAAGGTGAATTAAAAATCACATTAGTTTATTTTTTGTGATAATTTTCATATTGATATAATATTTTTCTTTTTATATATTCATCCAATATGTTAATGGTGTGTTAATTTTATTATTACAATTGAGGAGTTGCAGATAAAGGGCATTGAGTAAGTACCTTGAGTACAGATAAGGAAAGACTGCTGGGACACTGGGTGTTGGCTAGCATTTGTAATGTCGCATTCTGTAAATAAGTCTGGTCTTGAGTAAAATATTGACATCTGGTCTGCTGCATCACCAACTGCCTTTTGAATGAATTAACATGGTAGCAGAGGATGATTGTCAGGGAAGGTGTAAATTGGAAACTGAGAAAAAAAAATATAAGACAAAAGATTGTAATCTGCTTTTCATGAAGAATGGCTGAAAACAAGTGTAAATCGTAAAAAATTTGATTACCCAATTATATTTTCTGAATCTGAACTTTATGACCGATTGAAAAATAGAGTGGACATTTGGATGCAGATCATTGCAGTACCAATGAGAAAACCAAGTGTTGGTTTGGCATTGTCACCTACTGATGGATGTAAAATCAGCAAAGTATTTTGAGCTGAATGCCTGTTCATAGAGTCCCTACAGTGCAGAAGGAGGCAATTGAGCCCATCAAGTGTGCATTGACCCTTCGAAAGAGCATCCTACCTCGGCTGAATCCCCACTCTAGCTCTGTATCCCCACGCAACCTTTGGACACTAAGGGGCAATTTAGCATGGCCAATCCACCTGACCTGCACTTCTTTGGACTGTGGGAGGAAACCAGAGCACCCAGAGGAAACCCTCGAAGACAGGGGGAGAAAGTGCAAACTCTACACAGACAGTAACCCGAACCAGGAATTGACCCTGAAGCTGTGAGGCAGCAGTGCTAACCACTATGCCACCATGCCGTATGATTAGATTTTGATAGAGTTTGAACAAATGGAAAAATCCATGAAGGAATATATCATGGACTTTAACAGACTTTATAAAAGATTGCAGAAATTCAATTTGGAAATGCCTTGTTCCGTACGCGCATTCAAATTGCTAGATTATGCTAAGGTGTCACATATGGATAGATATGTGGTCTTAACTGGCATTAGATTCTCAAAAAGAAATTCTTTTTGCTCAGCGTTTGCTGCTTTAAAAATTTCCTGGTGAAGCAGTTCTCTCTAGTAGCCATAATGGTGCAAGGGGGGCATTCCATGGCAATACAAAAGATGCAGGATCCATGATTGCAGGTTTTTGATATTGCACAGGCATCAGTACAACAGAATCATTACAGACAGAAGGAATGGGGATGAAGTCATTTCTCTGCGATCTAGCAAATAACAGATTGGAGGAGTAAGAATAGATGAATAAATCTCAAGAATGGCATAAAAATTGTTAACTGGGGCGGGATTCTTCGGAAACCGGCGGGGCGGGCAACTTCGCCGCAAAGCAGTGGCGTGAACCACTCCGGCATCAGGCTGCCCCGAAGGTGCGGAATCCTCTGCACCTTCAGGTGCTAGGCTGGTGCCGGAGTGGTTTGTGCCGGCCGGCGTGGAAGGGGCTTGGCACCACGCCAACCGGCGCCGAAGGGCCTCCACCGGCCGGAGCAAGTTGGCACATGCGCGGGAGCGCCAGCACGCGCTGGCGTCATCCCAGCGCAAGAGCAGGAGGGGTTCGTCTCCGCACCGGCCATGGCGGACCAGTACACCAGCCCATGCGGAGGAATAGAGTGCCCCCATGGCACAGGCCCGCCGGCTGATCGGTGGGCTCCAATCATGGGCCAGGCCACCATGGGGGCACCCCTCTGGGCTAGATCCCCCCGAGGACCCCGGAGGCCGCCCACGCAGCCAGGTCCCGCTGGTAAGTACCTGTCGTAACATACGCCGGCGGGAGCGGCCGAAAACGGGCGGCCACTCGGCCCATCGCGGGCCGGAGAATCGCCTGCAGGACCACTGCCAAGGCCCTCAAATGGCGCGGCATGATTCCTGCCCCCGCCAAATCCCCAGCGCCGGAGAATTCACCGGGCAGCAGGGGCGGAGAATCCCGCCCCAGGTGTTTCAGATGTGACTCAAAATATCATTATGAGATGAATGCCCAAAGCAGAACAGCAGAGTTTTCAATGCGATGTTGACAAAGAGAATTCATAAGTTAAAGTTGATAATTATCAGTCTGAAGGAATTACTCCGATAATGAGTGTACTGGTTACAGATTACTTTAATTGTAGCATGTTGAATCGTGATGCACCTCGACAGTGTGTGGAACAGATCAGTTAAAATGTTATTTAGTTTCACTCAGTAGTGATGATCGAAGTAAGGCCAGAGAGTATGAATGTTCACTGTGTTTCAGGTCCAGGGATGATGTCAATTAAAATCACTGAAAAGTCTGTTGATTCCATGCAAAAAATCTGAAGTAAGCACTTCATTAGTACAGATGTAACCTCTTGTGAGATACCCTTGCTGTTGGGCAGGCCTTCTATGAAAAGGCGCAAATTAAACTGGACATGGAACATAATAAAGCAACTTTGACAAAGGGTCGTCTGGACTCGAAACAGCTCTTTTTTCTCCCTACGGATGCTGCCAGACCTGTTGAGATTTTCCAGCATTTTCTTTTTGGTTTCAGATTCCAGCATCTGCAGTAATTGCTTTTACAATAAAGCAATTGTTTTTGTAAAATCTCTATACCTCCTGTTTATCCAACTATGGCATTATTGCCACCCTTTAACAAAACCTGGTATTTCTAAACACAATGTTAAAGTGTTATCAATAGCATAGGTGATTAAAAATTTGAGAAAAAAACAAAATTGTCTTAATGTTACATGAACAATTTGCTCAGCCTTCTTGATACAAATTTAACATTCTACTAAAGAGCGCAGAGGTAGTTTATGAGGTACACACAGGTGTGATGATAGTCAAACTAATAAGGTCCATTCATATGAAGGGGGTTGACAGAGCAGACTCTGAGAAATTGTTTCCCCTGGCTGGGCAATCCTTTGGGGCAGCAGGGTAGCATGGTGGTTAGCATAAATGCTTCACAGCTCCAGGGTCCCAGGTTCGATTCCCGGCTGGGTCACTGTCTGTGTGGAGTCTGCACGTCCTCCCCCTGTGTGCGTGGGTTTCCTCCGGGTGCTCCGGTTTCCTCCCACAGTCCAAAGATGTGCGGGTTAGGTGGATTGGCCATGCTAAACGGCCCGTAGTGTCCTAATAAAAGTAGGGGGGGCTTGTTGGGTTACGGGTATAGGGTGGATACGTGGGTTTGAGTAGGGTGATCATGGCTCGGCACAACATTGAGGGCCGAAGGGCCTGTTCTGTGCTGTACTGTTCTATGTTCTATGTTCTATATTGAATTGGGACTGATTACAAATTTTCAGAACCTGAATCATTAAAAGGCAATGAAGCACCATGTACTCATATGTTTGACATTTACAAGGAACAGGTAGACAGGGGCATTAGGCAAAATGATACCGAAGCACAGAAAAACAGTCACTCTGGAGTTAGACGTTTTTTCTCCGATTCTTTTAGAGAAATTATCAGGGTACAACTGGCAGAACCATCCAAAGTAAGCGATTTAAATCGCTTCCGTCGGATGGTTCCCAGCCAGCATAATTCCCCAAAGGAAGTTGGTACTTCTGGGCAATTGTCGGGTAAACCCTAATATTGGAATGTCCTAAAGAGATTCCCCAGTACCCTAAAATGCAACGCTGGATAACCAGGAAGTTATGGGCCTGTGTAACGTTATGTTCTAATTTATGTAAATTGCAGAAAATATAGATATGTAAGTTTAGATTTACAGTATTTGTTCCAGCAGAATATTTTAAAATTAAAGCATAATGGGCTGAACAAATAAAAAGTAACATGTATTAATGTTAAAATGAAAATATTTCAATGGTGACTAAAACCTAATTATGGTCCCAATCGCACAAGTATGATTATTGTTTTCCAAAAGTTCTCATTCTATGCCATGTTTTCCAGTGACATGGGGACTCAGAAAATACAAGGAGTCATGAGCTAGTAACCTGAGTCTTGGATAAACTCAACATTCCTTTACTCGTTTTGAGGGAAAGGAGTCCATAAACATGAAACAATCCTAAACTACCTCCCATGCCAATCTTGGGCCATCTTTGTCATCAAAATTTTGTTCATAGCATTCTATTATAGATGTTACCAGTTAGTGCACTACTTGGTGAATAAATTAAAGTAATCACAACTATTGAGATCTATTTTAATCAAATTTTGCACCTACTGTAGCTGCTTTGACAAACATCTCAATGTTCCTCCTGGTTTAGTGTTTCATTAACAGCTTGCAAGGTGTCACTGGACGCGACTGTAAGTTGGTACACTCTTATTGGGAGTTTTTAATGTATTTTTATTCAAATATATTGCCAAAACTGCTTATTTACAGAATGTTGTTGCATTAAACTTGAGGTCGTCCAAAATTCTGCTGCCTATGTTCGAACGTGCACAAAGTTTTCATTCACTGTTCACATACTGTGCTTATTGACCTATGTGGACTCCTGGCTAAGCAATACTTCAATTTTTCAACTCCCTTCATGGTCTTGCCACTCCCTATCTTAGTGATATCCACCAGCTCCATAGCCCTCCAAGATATCTTTGCTGACAGGGTACTAATTTATGGAACCTAATATCCCCTTGTATTCTCAGTGTCAGCTTTTGCCTTGGGCTAGTTCAGTATGTTAAAGTGCGCTATATATATCAAGTTGATGTTTTCAGGATGGCAATTATGATGAGAATAAGGCATCGCCTTTTTTATTAGAAAAATAAAACAAAATGTAGTTCTTGGAATCAATTTGTGATAAATTATACTTAATTTTCTACTAGGAGCTAAGTTGCCATTGCCTAACACATTTTAGATATGACCGGACTTCCAGTGACGGCAATGGTGTGAGTGGTCGCACATTTGGTAGTTCCCATTTGTAGCGGTGCTTTTGGACCTTTCCCGATTAACAGGTGGCTGTTTTAATGGAAAAAAGTGCAGAAGTGGTGGAGGAAGAGTTTGTTCCACCGGTGGATGGATTTGTGGGCCAGAAATGGTTTTAGGTGAAAGGAGCTGTTGGAGCGAGAAGTTTCACCTGTGACACAGAGGAAGATGATGGAGGGTAAGCCCTGCCTGGCCGGGGTGGAGAGTTGGAGGGTTTTTGGAGGGGTTGGAGTTCCCTAGGGTAGAGGAGGACCTGGTGGAGGCATTGGGAGGCCCCATTGGGCTAGTGGAGGTGGTGGAGGGTATGGGGGCAATGGAGTGTCAGAAAACTGGGAGTTCAGGGGGTGAGCGAAGCCGATGTTTTGGGCTTTGCCTTCCAGATAGCCCGGAGACGGATCTTATTGGAGTGGCAGGACTCGGGGTCGCCCGTTACCAGGGTTTTGGGTGAGTGACCTGGCAGAGTTCCTCAGGCTGGAGAAGATAAAGTTTGCCTTGAGGGGTTTGCCCGGAGATGGCAGCCATTCATCGACTTCTTTGAAAACAGTTAAGTTGCCAGCAGTGGGGATGGGGGTGTACAAAGGAGATAGTGGAGCTAGGGAGCAGGAGGCGGGATGGTAGGGCAGTTGGTTTGATTAATTGCAGCTTTGTTTGCTTGTTTCGTTTTATGGTTGTGTTTGATATCTTTTATATATATATATATATATATTATATATAAATGTCTCAATAAAATACTATTTTTTAAAATTTTTAGATATGACCCATGTTGCTACAGAAAACATTAGAATAATTTCATCAATCTTGAGTTTTCTTTGAACTTCGCTTTTGGATGTAAAATGACTTTGCATCCTTGTACCATCGAAGTCCCTTAGCTACCATCTGTCTCAATTTCTTTTTAAGTGTTGCTTACATTTCTAGTTTTAGGTGAATAATAGGCCCTAGACAGTTGACAACAGTATTGTTACCTTATTCATGGTCCAGTACTTGAAAAGAAAGTTGTGGATGTTCCCCGAATACAATGATATAATTTTTTCAACATACCTTTTTGCTGATAGAGATAATTAAATGTGTAATTTTAATCACAATAGCTGTATCTCCTCCTTACTTTAATTACTTGCAGTAATTTAAATCAAGTTAATGCTTGTCACGTAGTTCAATCCAAAATAATTTAAAATTATGGATTACTCCTGAATCTAAAATATATGTTCCATTCAATTATAATTGTCTTATGGAGGGGTGGAGAGATTGATCTCATCCTTCATTTGGGCGGGCAAGGTAGCCAGGATTTGGAAAATGGCCCTGCAGAGGGCCTGGCAGTTGGGGGCCTTGGCATTGCTGAGCCTGATATACAGTTATTGGCTGTAAATGCAGAGAAGGTGTTGGACTGGTGCGAGGATGAGTCAGCTGTTTTGAGGGGTTGGAGGATAAGTGATTCGGCTATTTGAGGGGTTGGAAGATAAGTGTGAGTGCTGCAGGAAGGGCTCAGCAAAATATGTGCATATGTTCTGGGCATGTCCTGATCTGGCGGGATTCAGGGTCTCCTTCAGCACCATGTTGGCGATTCTGCAAATGGAATTGAAGCCCAGTCCCTTAAGGGACATATTTGCGGTGTTGGAGGTGCAGACGGGTGCGATGGTGGATGTCTTATTCATCGCCTTGGTGATTGCAACATGCGGATTCTGTTGTGAAGGTCAGCTTCTCCACCCAATGTCTTAGTATAGCTGGAACATCTTATGGAGTATCTACTCCTTGAGAAAGTTAGGTACACCGTAAGGGGTGCAATTGAGGGGTCTACAAAAGATGGCAGCCATTTGTTCTGTACTTCAAAGAGCTAGTCACCGTCAACTGTTGGCCGGGGGGGGGGGGGGTTGTTGTTTGTTTGGCTTTTGTTTATTGTTTTATTGCTTTGTACTTTTATTTTTAAATTTAGAATACCCAATTCATTTTTTCCAATTAAGGGGCAATTTAGCATGTTCAATCCACCTAGCGTGCACATATTTGGGTTGTGGGGGCAAAACTCACACAGACACGGGGAGAATGTGCAAACTCTACACAGACAATGACCCAGGGCCGGGAATGAACCTGGGACCTCGGCGCCGTGAGGCAGCAGTGCTCTCCCTATTGTTTTGGACTTATTAAAAATTGTTTAATAAAAATACTTCAAAATAAATAAATAATTATCTTACAAATGTCTTGGGAAAGTTTCCACTGGAACATGTCTGAAGTCATTTCCTTCCATGGAGAGTAAAATTTACAATTTATTGACAACATTTCAAAAATGTCGATAATGGATGTTCCATCATGGTTTTTGAAACTCCCAAGTTTTAGATACCTTGCCATGTATATCAGCAATCATTTACACAAATGCCACATGGTGGCGTAGTGGTTAGCACTGCTGCCCCACGTGCTGAGGACTTGGGTTCGATCCCGGCCCCGGGTCACTGTGGCCGCGATTCTCCGCAACAACGATGGGTGGGAGAATAGCGGGAGGTCCGCTCCCGCACCTCCCGCTATTCTCACTCCCCCACCCCCCACCCCCAAAATGGCGTGTCCGGGTTGCCGACACGCCGCTCGGAGAAACGCGGGCCGCCGCGAAAGACAGCGGCCCGCGATTCTCCGACCCAGATGGGCCGACCGGTCTGCCGTTCCCGACCTGTTCACGACGACGGCAACGAAACCTGGTCGCTGCCGTCGTGAACATGGCGCGCCAGGTAAGTGTGGGTCCTAGGTGGGGCGGATCGGGGATCGAGCACCACGACCGTGCTCGAGAGGGGACTGGCCCGCGATCGGTGCCCACCGATCGTCGGGCCGGCATCTCAAGGGGACGCACTCTTTCCCCTCTGCCGCCCAGCAAGATCAAGCCGCCACGTCTTGCGGGGCGGCTGAGGGGAAAGACAGCAACCGCCGCGGTGTCATTCTTGGCGCGCCGGGCCTTGAAGCCAGGGACAAGGCCCGGCCGCCGAGTTTCCCGGTACGGCCCGCCTATCCCCCCGGGTAGGGGAGAATAGGGGGCCGGGAGAGGCTTCCGACGCCATCGTGAACCTCTCCGGGTTTCACAACGGCATTGGGCCTTGTGGAGAATTCTGCCCTGTGTGTGCGGAGTTTGCACATTCTCCCCGTCTGTGTGGGTCTCACCTACACAACCCAAAAAGAAGTGCAGGGTAAATGGACTAGCCATGCTAAATTGCCCCTTAATTGGAAAAACAAAGAATTGGGTACTCTAAATTTATTTTTAAAAACCAATCATTCACACTGTCAATCTATTAAATTGACCATCACACTGACTCTTAAGTGAACTAGAGTATATCAAATCAGTACAAGTGCTGCAGTCCTTCAAAAGCATTAATTCTCATTGTGTGAAGGTAGAAAAGATTCAAATTTTTTCTGGGGTTTTAATTAAAAGCAAAAAAATATATTTTTCGTCTTTAATCTATACTTAGAAATTGTGTATGTCATCTCACTGGAAGAATGGAATTCTTTGATCATGAATCAATGTATGCGCTTTCCAATTAGAATTGTTAAGCTTCCCATTGCTTGATACTTAAAGTAGAAAGGTGCAATCATCTATAAGAATGACTAAAAAATTGTATTTGAAAATATAAGCAAAAGAAAGAAAACAACTAAAAACGTAAAATATGAAGAGGGTAGTCATGAATTTTCACTGTGAATTTTTTTTCCATTTGATGCATTTGAAATTTAAAGCGAGCTGTATAATCGGATTTGTATATCCAGACTGCAACATTTTCAGTCTACAATGAAAGAAAAATCAGACAGGATGCATTGTAAATGTATTGGGATTAGGCAGTGGCATTGTCACTGGACCAGTAATCCACAGACCAGGGGTAATGCTCTTAGAGCTCAGGTATGAATCCCATAACAACAGATGGTGAAATTTGAATCCAATAAAATCAAGAATTGGAAATCTAATGAAACCATTTTTTGATTATCATAAAACCCCTCCTGGTTCATGAGGGAAAGCAATCTGCCGTCTTTATCTGCCCTGGCCTACATGTGACTCCAGATCCACAGCAATGTGGTTGACTCTTAAATGCCCTCTGAAGCCACTCAGGTTAACAGCAGTTAGGGATGGCTCAGCCATAGATGTCCATTTCCCATGCATAAATAAAAAAACATATATACGTGAAATCTTTATGTACCAGAGTGGCACACAAGCCATCAATCGCAAGCATTCCTGTTGCTCTGTCGTGTACATTAGCAATCATTTTCACTGTCAATCTACTGAATTGACCTTTATACTGACTCATAAGCGAATTAGAGTAAAGAAAATCAATACAAGTGCTGCAGCACTATGAAAAGTGAGAATTCTCATTGTGTGGTGATTCACATCTGCCTTGAGGTTCACCCATTTATACTTTAAAAATTGGACACAGCATCCCACTGTGCCATGGGATGACAATTTGCATAATTAAGGTAAGCCTCTCACCTGTTTCGGCAGACCGGCTACTGGCTCATTTAAGGCCTTCCGGAAAATTGCTTCAAGTGGATCTTCGGCATTCAGAGGTGCCTGAAATACCCATTGAATTCTTAGTTGTTGGCCATACGTTTTTCAGGTAAAAAATTAGTGATAGCAGTTGCAAATTACTCCCGAATTCTTTTAAGTCAATCATTGCTAGTCAGACTGCACAGTTTTGCTAAATAATAAGTAAATGGCCGGGATTCACCCAGCCCCCGCCGGTTCGGAGAATCGGAGTTGACGCGGAGATGGCCCGCAACGTCTGTCCGAAGTCGGGACGCGATTCTCCGGCGACCGGAGAATTGCCACCAGCCTCGCGTGCGTGATTAACGCGGTGCCGGTCAGGGGACGTTGAAAGAGGCCCCCGCAGCAATTCTCCGCGGTCGACCGGCCAAGTTCCTGCTGGTGTGGTTCTAACATGGTTCCACCAGGGGGGAGCCCGGAACCGCAGCCGCGGTGGCTGTCCTGGTGAGGGGGGGGGGATCAGACTCCGGATGGGCTCCACAATGGCCAGGCCAGCGATCGGCGGCCTCGCATGATCCGGATGGGGCCTACCTTCTTCTGCACCGGCCCGCCGTGTGGCTCCACTGTATTTCGCGGGCTGGTTGCTGAAGTGGCCACCGCTTGCATGGGTGGACCCGTGTTTGGCAGTGCAGGGCCGCATATCGGCGCTGCGTGGGTCACTCCGCGCCGTGCTGCCCCGTGTGGGCCACAGAATCGGTGGGCCAGGAGGCCCGTTGGCGCCGGTGTGAAACACTTCGGCGTTTACGCCGGCGTCAACACTTAGCTGCCGTATTGCAGAATCCCGGCCAATATGTTTCAGAGAATTAAATTGTTGTTTTTGAAATATAAGAAGTGTAGAACCACAAAGTAAAATTCTGCAACAAAGTGAATATGTTCTCCACTTTTATTGCAAATAAAAATATCAGTGGTCTCTAAGGAACTGTTAGTGATGCACAAGACCAGTGGCATCTTGAATATATGAATATGATGGGCAGGAAATGATCAACTGGTCTAACAAGCCTGCCCACATCATGGTGGCCAGACCATAATCGTTAAACACTTAATTGCCTGCCACCATGTCACTTACCCCACCTGTCCCTGCATTCATATTATCTCCTGCTAGTGGGAAACAATACATTTCAGGACCAATGAGGGAAAACAATGTGCTATCAAATTTTTCTTGGACCCCTCATATTATTGAAACTAATCAAAAATATCACAAAGATCAAGCCTCACATATAAAGACTGTAGAGATCTACCATGCGGTTCAAGTGCAATCGGTAGAAATGTGAGTTTCACTTCTCGGATGCAAAGTAAGAATCTTTTATTGCCTCTACTGATTACAATTGAGAGAAACTTAAATCTATTCTCAATAAAGACTTGCCAACAAAAGACTCAAAGAGAAGTAATCTATAAAACAATTTTAACGTTCAAAAATAATACAGAAATGGTTTCTTACTTAAAGCAAAACAGCTTGTGCGAACTTCAAGAGTTAGAGTGGAAAAGTGAAAATACAAAAATAAGGACAGCAAATAGGTCAAAGTATCGCGTGATCCTAGATAGAAAATGGCTGCCGGAACTCTCATGTTTAAGGAAAATTTTATTAGTCTGAGGCTATTTCTCCATACCTCTATGTCGTCTTGTTTGGTTTGGGTGAGTTTCAAATACATTTGATTAGATAGTTAACTGTCCATCCTCAATGTGCAATGTAAGTTTTAAATATTTAATGTTTGAATATTTGTGTGTGCTATGGAATGTGATTTTGTGCTGTAATCGAGTCTGGTTCTTACTGGTTTTCTGCTGACTTTCATTTTATCCATATTCTGAACAATGGCGGCTTCATATTGCTATGGTGCTTATTTCGACCTTAATCTGATTACTGGTACAGCTCATTTCTTAATATGAGAACAATAGTTAGTTCATATTTTCAGTAAAACTGTTGCCTTTATCTTCAACTAGTATGTGGATGTGTCAAGTTTTTGTACCTCTGTTTAAGTTATGTGTTTTGGCATGACCTAAGGTTATGAATACTGAAATCCTTATTTTAAAATGGGTATTAAAGGCTGGGCTTTAATATTTACATTAAAATGGCCTTTTACCTGTCAGAAATAGCTGATTCCCTTCAAAGACTTAGCTTCGGGATGATCTGATTGCTGCCCAGGAACTGGTCCAACTCCCTCATGAAGGCAGAGAGCCAGCATGTGCCGCACTAACCAACAATGCATTCCTTTGGATCACAATTCATTGCAAAAGTACTGCCTAATATTCAGTCTATTGAAAATGAAAATCGCTTATTGTCACGAGTAGGCTTCAATGAAGTTACTGTGAAAAGCCCCTAGTCGCCACATTCCGGCACCTGTTTGGGGAAGCTGGTACAGGAATTGAACCGTGCTGCTGGCCTGCCTTGATCTGCTTTAAAGGCCAGCGATTTAGCCCAGTGTGCTCTACTCACACTGGTTCTACTCACACATAGTTTAAGGTAATTTCCACTTGTCCTTCACAATCTGTTAAACTGGAATAATCTTTCAATGGAGATACTATACGTAAAGATGCATTTTCACAGACTTCAATGCTGAACACAAAAGATATTTGATACTAAGAATTGTACCACCGCCTCATGGCTGTAGTTAGCTCTAAAGATGTCTCCACTTTGGAGCCTTTCTCACCATCGGGTGATTCCACACTCTGAATCCCAACTGGTCGCACAGGCCATGTGACCCTTCCTCTGCTGTGTTGCCCTTAAAGGGACAATCACCACATCCCTTCCCCTTTAACTCCTTCATACAATCTTCAGCAACAATTCATTCAGTCCTAAATGTTAACTCAACTTTTCGCAGCAACGTGATTGACTATTAACTGCTCACTGTCAAGGCCTAGCAAGCCACTCAGTTCAGGGGAAATTAGAGATGAACAACAAATGCTGGCATTGCCGGTGACACCCACGTTCCATGAAATAATTTTTAAAGTATTCTGTTCAGAATGGTTTTAAATAGTATCCATTCCCATTGATTTATGTTTGATATAATGAAGATAGCAATTTATATCCTAGTTGATACTCGAATTTTGTGAAATATCTTAACCAAAAACTTTCTGAAAGTTCAGATGGGCAATGTCGACTTGATTTCCCTCCTCCGTTACTCTAATGACATCCTCAAGCATGAACTTCAGAAGCTGTTACAGAATATTTTAAACCAACACTCACAGGGTATTTTGTTCAACATCAAGCAGCCTTTATTCTTATATTGGTTGGGAGATAATCTCCACTAGTAAACCAGGAGACTTTTCCAGTGATAGAGTTTAAAAACAGTTTATACACTGTAGCAGTTGCTTTACAATCTCAGTGCCACTTAGAGCAGAACTGATACTATCAAAAGGCCAGGACCCTGGGGCAATGACACAGGATAACCACCAACATGTGATCTAATTAAGGAATGGAGGAAGCCATTGTCTCTACCAAATTGCCTCACACAACTTTGGAAAAGGACAACTCAGGATACATTGTTCTCAGTTGTGGAAATAACATCAGCACTAATGTTATCTGTCTGGGTCAGACATGCAGTCTCAAAGTGGGTGCTAAGCACCAATCATCCAGCAGGAAGGATGTCCTCAGAAGTGTTTGCAATGTTGTTCTCTGAAACAAATGGTGTGCACTTTATAAGCTCAGTGTCTGGGAATCATTTTGACCCCATAATTGCTGTATGGCTTGGAAGCCTCACTTCAGAAGCCATTTTGCAAACTTTTAATGCTCTTTTTTCTAAGTGATGATAAAGTTTTCTGACTCTGATCTGTCCCCTTTTTTAAAAGTGAGAAACACATAAATAAGCTAGTTTCCAGACGAAGGGAATTAATTATCCCTGACTCTATTGAACTACTGAAGATTTGGACAAGTATCTCACAGAAAACAGGTCACATCCTATCCATTGATTACCCTTGGATGGCTATAGTACTGACCTGACGCCACAATTTTCTCTTTGCTAATCTATCTAAATAACATTATCTATTTCAGTACTAATAATGCTAGTTATTTCTAACCACCCAATTTGGAATGTAAGCATCAAGTAGTTCATAATTTTGGATCCAAGGTCGGGCTCCACTTTTCTGGATTTCTACCCCATATAGGATTTTGAACAAGCAGGGCAATTAGCCAGGCACCCAATTAGGGATGGTGGATGCAGGATCATCTGACTCATCTACCTGCCTCAGAGTCCCTGGCATTCATTTACTGTGTCAGCTGCTGTTGCTTATTGACACTCGTCTCTATATCTGAATCATTCAGCCCCATCTTCAACTTTGTCCTCCCAGAAACTAGATCAAAGCTACCTGGATTCCTGCTATACTACTGCATGGTTACTCTCCTCAAGCGCTCCACTGCCTACAGATTTACCTCTGTGTTACTTTGCACACTTACTGGCCACTGTGTGCCACTACCTGAACAGTAGAAGGCTTGCCAGCATCCAGTCCAGGTCCTGGGACCTGTTCAAAAATCAATATTAGCATGCTTTGATCAAAAATGTTAAAAGTCACATCAGTAGATTTATAGGAAATAGTAATTTAACAGCTTCACCATAACCTGAGAACCAGTTTGAATCTGCCCCACAGTATCCTTCAGTAACCTTATCATAATGCTCTTTGACTTCTGATGTTGCTTAAAAATAAATGTTACTGTTACTGCTACAGTTACACACCATCTTATTTCCCAGGGATCTTTCTTTTCTTTGTTTTTATAAATTTAGAGTACCCAATTGTTTTTTTTCCAATTAAGGGGCAATTTAGCATGTCCAATCCATCTTTGGGTTGTGGGGGTGAAATCCACGCAGACATGCAGAGAACGTACAAACTCCACACAGACAGTGACCCAGGGCTGGGATCAAACCCGGGTCCTCAGTGCTAACCACTGCACCACCGTGCCGCCTGATTTCCCAGAGATCTTTTAGTTAATTTTATGGCTGTTTTTGTATTCCTTAGTTGCAAGCAATATCCTCATGTGTATTCAGTGCCCTAATTGTGTAGAATGCTTTCTGTCCTGGGAAAATAAAACTTGAGTAAGAATGAAGGGGATGAAACAAGTAATGTGAAATGAGAATGCAACAGAACCCCAGATGAAACAAATTCATAGACATTGAAATGGTGAGGAAATTGCAGATGTAAAAGGGTAGATAAAATCACAGAGAGACTTTTAATATGACAGGAGGTGACTCTTGAATACATGGAAATAATGAGGTCAGCACAGAATAGAGAAAGCCAGCCTGGAAATTTGGAAGTATAGAATAGCCGAAGTACATGGAAACTGGTGTCTCTTTTTGTGTTCGTTTCAACTACAAAATTGTGAAAAAGTCCAAACAAGTGACATTCACATCACTGCCAAATAAGAATTGCTGTGAAGTGGTATTATGCTATAACAAAGATTAGTTGCGGTGATAAATGTTACTGTCTTCTCCATCTATATTGTGCAGCAGTGAGACTGCAGAAGAGTTAGATTAGTGAAAGAGCTTCATATGATTTTATGCTTTTAAATTATTTTTTCTAGAACAAGATGTTCATTTACAGAGGAAAGGAGTACGAGCGACGTGAAGACTTTGAAGCAAGGCTGTTCACTATATTTCCTAATGCAGAAAAAATGAAGACAACATCTCCTCCAAGTGATGACATCAAAAATTCTACTGGACAGTGTATCCTTAGAATGTGTTGGTGTGCATATCATCAGGAAGTCAAAGGTTGCTTTCCTGCACAAAACAATTTTTAATTTTGAAAGAAATGTATAAATATAAAAAAAATATGAGTGTGCATGCTAGTAGTGCATTTTGTAAAATTATCACGAGACCTATTCTATGTATTGGATCAAAGCACTTTTTTTTATTGTCACAAGTATGAAGTACATTCCGGCACCTGTTCGGGTAAGCTGGTACATTCTTGTGCATCATATTTAGTTCATAAACTCAAATTGCCCTCACTAGTACAACTACCAGTCATAAATTGTTGCCAACAGCACTTCACTCTAATTTGTGTGTAATTCAAAAAACATTTTCCAGACATAGTCCAAATTTAAAAGGACAATTGCTCAGCTGAATGGTTATTGTAGTTAAATTTTCACATCAATTTTGAGTTACTGAAATTTTGATAACACTAGATATCACGTTAAAATGGCATTGCCACAAGCATCAGAATATGACAACTTATTTAATATCTTGCATTTTCTTCTAATTAAAACTCTTAATCTTGCTAAAAACCAAATTTGCGTCAGGAAGGACTTTGAGGGAGATTGAGTGCCAAAACGTCGCTTTGTTTAAAAATAAGCTTTGTTCGTTTCCATTTTATTTGATATACATCTTCAAATTTGGTTAGCATGGGCTGGATTCTCCTATTCCACCAAACGCGTGTTTCTCGGCAGCGCGCCGTTCGTTGGTGGCTGGATTCTCTACTCATGATGCTTTTCAAAGGGATTTCCCATTGAAGCTACCCCATGCCGCCTGGAAATCCGTGGGTGGAGGTGCGCTGCCGGCGAGAACAGTGAATCCAAACGGCCGGAGAATTCCGACTCATAGCTCGTAATGACATGTTTTCCACCTGCAGGGTGAGATCTTCCAGCTTTTCACGTTGGTGGGATGTTCTGGCCCTGCCAACGGCGCACCCTCCCTGCGGAATTCCTGGCGGAGTGTGGTGGATGCAATGGGACATCCATTGACAGCAGTGGGACCAGAAGATCCCGCTGCCAGCCAACAGCATTTGTGATTTTATTACTATTCTCCCAGTATATAAATAGTAAGATTTATTTCCAAGTGGGTATCTACTGATGGTTCTCTATTTAATGTTATCCTTATTTTTCAATACTGCAAATGAAGTCTTAATATATTTTAACATTGCTGTAATGGAAAGGACAAAAAAATGGATTTTCAAGTATAATTGGATGATTACTTTGAAGTGAAACGGCCACTGCCACTTGTATAGAACTTTTAACATACAAATAAATCATCCCAGGATGTGTTGCGGAGTTGTCATCAACCAAAAATGAATGGTAGGCCAAAGAACAAAATATTAGGAGAGGTGACCAAAAGCATGGCCGGATATAGATCTGAAGGAGGAGAGCAAGGTCAGTGAGTTTAAAGAGAGATTATAAACCATGACCAGATGTGCAAAGTTATGGCTGCTAATGGTGGATTTGAGTGAAGAAAAAGGAGGGAACACACAAGGATAGAGGCTGAGGAAGAGGAAGTCTGGCGAGGGGTTTTAGGGTTGGATGAGACACTAGTGCAGACAAGGCAACAAAGACTTTAAATATGAATTTGAAAGTCTTATAATTGGAGGAGTCGGAGCCATTTGAAGTCAGCAATTGCAATGGCATTGAATGATCGGGTAGTATGGAACAATTTACAGGTTAGCAGAATTTTTGATGAGCTGAAGTTTACAAAGCATGGTGGACAGAAGGCTTCCTGGGGAATATTGAAACATTCTTAATTTTGAGGGCGATCTTTATGATGGAGAATTTATGGTGTCAGAAACAGCTCAAGGTTGAATATCATTCCATGATTACAAACAGGCTTGTTATCAGGAAAGTCTGGAATCATATTGTGGAAAGGGTCCAGAGTTTGTGGTGGGAGCCGAAGATGATGCCTTCAGTCTTCCCAATGTTTAACTCAAGGAAATTGTAGTTCATATAGGACTAGATGCTGCACAAAACCATAAGAGAGATCAAAAGGAATGGTGTGGCAATAGAGTGGCCTGGGTGTCAGCATGCTTGTGAAACCCATTCCCATGTATTCATATGATATCAAGGGCAACATGTAACTCTGGAAGAGGATAGGTCTTTGGCAATTTCCAGAGGACAAGTGAAGCTCGATGGCACTTGTTGTGGTTCAGCCAATGTAAACTCCTTAACAAACTCCTGTAGATATTCAGTGCTTCACAGTACAAACCATACGTGAACTCCCGCCAAAGTTCAAGAACAAGAATGTCTCGGAACAAATATTGAGGTAAGACCTTCGACCTACTTTACTTTGTTATAATATAGAACATAGAACATAGAACATAGAACATAGAACATAGAACAGTACAGCACAGAACAGGCCCTTCGGCCCTCGATGTTGTGCCGAGCAATGATCACCCTACTTAAACCCACATACCCGTAACCCAACAATCCCCCCATTAACCTTACACTACGGGCAATTTAGCATGGCCAATCCACCTAACCCGCACATCTTTGGACTGTGGGAGGAAACCGGAGCACCCGGAGGAAACCCACGCACACACGGGGAGGACGTGCAGACTCCACACAGACAGTGACCCAGCCGGGAATCGAACCTGGGACCCTGGAGCTGTGAAGCATTGATGCTAACCACCATGCTACCGTGAGGCCCGTAATACATAAAGATACATGTGGATGTGAAAATCCCCTTGTCCCATCATAATTCATCCATTGTGAACAACTCTTTAAACCTGTTGCTGCAACTTTGATGTTTCTTAAATGTTTTCATAGTTCTTGACTCAGCATTCTCCTAAGAAGTTCAGTTGTGGTGTGCATCAATCTCTGCATGAAGAATTTTGTGATATTATTCCTTAAGCTGCCTTTTTATTCTGAACCTGTACTCCTTTATCATAATATCATGGTTTAATTTGAAGCTGTATTTTAAATTGACCTTTTCCATATCATTTACCATCTTACATACCCCGATATGAGATCATTTTTGAGATGCTTTCTCTTTAGGATGAAAAGCCTAAGTGTGTTTACTGTATTTGTATTTACTGTATTTCATATTTGATCAAAATTCTGATCATTTCCACTTGGGATCAACATTGTGACTCTTCTCTGCACTGTCTTAGGCACTAGAATTCTCCATTTGTTCCTTGGCAACTGGAACGAGGCAGAGTACTCAAGCTGCAATCTGAGCAGAGCAATACACTGTTTGATTACGACATTCTCTGACTTGTATTATGCTGTTAAAAAAAACCTTGGATACTTGGAACTAAAGCATACATTTTTGCAAACCATCAGGAGCTTAGCCATGATCTGTGGAGAGAATAAATGAGTTATCTAGTTTTGACAAGTAGTCCGTACCCAAAAGGTTAATTTATCTGTTCTATCCACAGGTATTGCCTAATTGCCGAGAATGATCTGTTTTTGTATTGTGTGCTGCCATTTTGGCTTTATAGTTGCTGCTCTGTCAAGTGTTGAATCCAATAAGGTGGACTTTACTACATTAAGTATGTGTGTTGCTTATTATATCTTTCTTATCTGCACTGCTTTACACTTGTCTCCATTCAGTTTCATATTGCCATTGTTCTGACTGGATCTGTAAGCTTGAGTGCATTCATGAGTTTTCATCTGAACCTCCAGTGAAGCTTTTAACTTTTAAATTACTGTATTTTTTAAAATTTAGAGTACCCAATTCTTTTTTCCCAATTAAGGGGAAATTTAACGTCGCCAATCCACCTACCTTGCACATCTTTTGGGTTGTGGGGGTGAGACCCGCACAGACATGGGAAGAATGTGCAAACTCCACACGGACAATGACCCAGGTCGGGATCGAACCCAGGTCTTCAGCACCATGAGGCAACAGTGCGAACCATTGCGCCACCATGCCGCCTAGTTTTTTTAAAGACTTAAATCACATTGGAATATTCAACTTGTGACAGATTCCTCTCAACATTTGCACCAAGGGAACATTTATGGAAGAAAAACTAATAGAACTTAAAAATGAGAAATATAGGGAATGAATGACTGAGACCTGTTATTCTGAGCATGATATTTCCAATATCATTCACTTGCAATAGAAACAAGTGAGGGTGGTGGAAAAACTACGGGCGTGATTGAACCAAATGGAACCGTTTGTCCCATTGCGAGCGCATTTAGCCACGTAGTTCTCGGGGTTCGCAGCATCGAGAAACAGAATGCTATCTAACGCAACTTCAGTTAGATATGGGGCCTCAGAGGGGGACGCATGGCTGAGGCCACATTGGGTCCTGTTTCCTGAGGAACTCTGCTTGCCGAAACTCCTCAGTGTAGGGAGAGATCAGGATGCCGCACAATCTCTCGACCCCTGAACCCCCAACTCACCTTCAAGGTGTCCTCACCACCTCACATGAACAGAAAACTCCTGGGCCTGATCACCGCCACGCAAAATATGCCAGCTTTGCACCTTGGCATTGCTAACCAGGCACTCTGGCAGTGACCCTGCCAGCTGGCAGTGCCACCTGGACACTTTGGCAGTCCCAGGCTGGCATCCAGGTGGCACTGCCAGGGTGCCATTCTGCCCAGTGAAAGCACCTGGGAGCCTCCAATCCACGAGTGCCGCACTGTCTGGTTCCTGTTCATGGAGACCAGAACTGAATGATGCTCGCCCGAGTTCTCCAACGTGAAGTGGATAGATCCCAATGCCTTGGTTACCTCAGAGTGAGACTGGCTTTCTCTCTCTAATATGCAGATGTGCCAAAATGTGCTCCCACCAACAATGGGCAGGTTTCACATCGCGATGTCTCACAGGAGCGAGTTTCCCGGCAGTTACCGGCCACATTGTACCACAGCGTGCTGCTTTTCTGGTGCAGCGTGGGTGGTCGATCGCGCCCTACATTGCTAAATTTTGTATTGTCCATAAACGTCAAAGTCGGAGATAGAAATGTGTCAAAGCGGCTGGTGAAATTAGCAGACATGCGACAGAGGTAGTTTAACGTGAATAAATATGTACTGATGTACTTAAGGGATAACAAAATGAAGCAGCACTATAATCTAATCGGTACGATTTTGAGGTGACTGCAAAAGCAGAGAAACATGGGGATGCGTATTTGGCAATCTTTGAAAGTAGTGTGACAAATTGGCAAGTGGTGAAGAAAGCACATGGAATACTTTGCTGTCTAAATAGGGGCACTGAATACAAAAACCTTTACAAATCATAGGTTAGGCCTCAGTTGGAGCTCGAACCTCTCCAATCAGGTTTTGTTCTTTGCCAAAGTACCGTAAAAGTATCACAGTCACAAACAGCATCCTACATGATGGTAGCAAAGATAAACTAACCCCATCCTATTCTTCATTTGCATGCTAGCACTCGGTGACATCATCTGATTTCCTGTATAATGCTGACCACACCCAGTTCTACCTCACCAGCACTTCTCTCCATTGCCTCTAAATTGTCAAACTGCTTACCTGATTTCTAGAATTGAATGAACAGAAATTTCCTCCAACTCAATATTGGGAAGGTCAAAGCCACTATGTTTGGTCCCCACCACAAACTCAATGTTTCTAGCCACTCACTCCCTACCCAACACTGGTTACTGTTTGAGGCTGAACCTGTCTATTTTCAACTTTGGTGTCATATTTGACACGAAGATGATAAATCCAACCATACCACAGAACCATAGAATTCCTATAGTGAAGTAGGAGGCTATTTGCCCCTATGACTCTGCACCAACCCTCTGAAAGAGCACCCTACCTTGGTCTACTTCCTGCCCAACCTCCATAATCCCATAACCCCACCTAAACTGCAAATCTTTAGACACTAAGGTACAATTTAGCATGCAAGTCCCCCCTAACCTGCACATCTTTGAACTGTGGGAGCACCTGGAGGAAACCCACACAGACACTGTGAGGAAGTGAAAACCTCACACAGTCACCCAAAACCGGGTCCTGGCGCTGTGAGGCAGCAAGTGCTAACCAGCGTGTCACCCATGCATCCATGCCATATTATGACTGTCTATTTGTACCTGCTAAATATTTCCTGACACAGCCTCTGCCGTAGCACATCAACTGCTGAAACCCTTTCTCTGCCTTTGTTGCTACCAAACGTGATTATTCCAATGGGGGAGGTGGTGGTGTAGCGGTATTGTCGCTGGACTGGTGATCCAGAGACCCAGGATAATACTCTGTTCAAATCCCACCCCAGTAAAAGGTGGAAATTGAATCCAATAAATATTTGAAATTAGAAGTCTAATGATGAGCATAAACCGTTGCTGATTGTCATTAAAAAAAAACAGCTGGTTCACCAATCTGCAGTCCTCATCTGGTCTGGCCTACATGTGACTGCAGATTCACGGAAGTGTGGTTGACTGTCAAATGCCCTCTTTAATGACCTAGCAAGCCACTTAGTTGTATCAAACCGCTACAAAGTCAATAAAAAGTAAAGAAACTGAACGGACCACGCGGTATTGATCCAGGCACTGGAAATGATAATGGCAAACCCAACCCTGCAAGTCCTGCTTACTAACATCTGGGGGTAGAATCATACCTTACAGATAACGTCCCAGCCACCACTAGCAAGAAACACCCAGCAGAGGTGATGGCACAGTGGTGTACAGTCAATGCCCTGGGAGTCCTCAACATCGAATCCGGACCCTAAGAAGTTTCATGGCTTCAAGTCAAACATGGTCAATCCTGCTGATTGGTGATGCCTACAATACAGAACTACTGCATGCCAAACAACATAAGCCGAAAGTGATAGACAGAGCTAAGTGATGCCACAACCATGGCTCAGATCTAAGTTATGCAGTCCTGCCACATCCAGTGGTGAATGGTGGTGGACAATTAAGCACCTCACTGGAGGAGGAGGCTCTACAAATATTCCCATCCTCTATGATGGAGTAGTCCAGCACATCTGTACAAAAGACAAGGCTGAAAGCGTTTGCAGTAATCTTCAGCCAGTAGTTCCGAATGGATGACCCACCTCGGTCTCCTCCAGACGTCCCCAGCATCACAGATGCCAGCCTTCAGCCAATTTGAGTCACTCCACATGATATCAAGAAACGACTGAAGGCACTACACACTGCAAAGGCTATGGGCCTTGACAATATTCTGGTAATAGTATTGAAGATTTGTGCTCCAGAACATGCCGCACGTTGAGCCAAGCTGTTCCAGTACAGCTCCAACACTGGCATCTACTCGGCAATGTGGAAAATTGCCCACGTATGCCTTGAACACAAAAGGCAGGTCAAATCCAACCCGGCCGATTACCGTAATATCGATTCACTCTCAATCATCAGTAAAGTGATGCAGGAAGTCATCAACAGTGTTATCAAGTGGAACTTACTGAGCATTAACCTAGTCACTGGCACTCAGTTTGGGTTCCACCAGGGTCACTCAGCTCCTGACCTCATTACAGCCTTGGTTCAAACATGGACAAAAGAGCCGAACTCCAGAGGTAAGGTGAGAGTGACTGCCCTTAACATCAAGGCAGCATTTGATTGAGTATGGCATCAAGGAGCCCTAGCTATATTGGAGTCAATGGGAATTCAGTGGAAAAGTCACCACTGGTTAGAGTCATACCTAGCGCAAAGGTAGATGGTTGTGACGATTGGAGGTTAGTCATCTTAGCTCCAGGGCGTCACTACAATAGTTCCTCAGGAATATGCAAACATTGCAATCCCCAACAAACACAAAGAAGAAAATTTCCACCCCCCCATCCCCCATTACGAATAAAGTTAATCCGCATACAAAACTAAGCAATGGCCCCAAACTTAGTGCAATACATGCAAAACCCAAAGAAAAAATAAATTTAGCAGCAGATCAAGAACACAACCATTCGCTCCCAAGTTCAATATGAAAATAAAAATCGCTTATTGTCACAAGTAGGCTTCAAATGAAGTTACTGTGAAAAGCCCCTAGTTGCCACATTCCGGTGCCTGTTTGGGGAGGCTGGTACGGGAATTGAACCGTGCTGCTGGCCTGCCTTGGTCTGCTTTAAAAGCCAATTCTTTAGTCCTGTGCTAAACCAGCCCCTTCATCATCTGCCAGTCCCCTGTCCTTGACAAAGTTCATAGCTTCATCTGGTGTTCTGAAATAAAGTTCCTGGCCCTCAGAAGTGACCCACAGACATGCTGGGTACAACATACCAAACTTCACCTCCCTTCTTAAAGAGGGCTGATTTCACTTTGTTAAAACTCACGCTTCTTTTGGCATGTTGCGCAGCCCGTTGCCTTCCCATAAACAGCTCCTCGTTTGCCTGGCCCACCTCAAGATCTGTTCCTTGACTAGGAACCAGTGCATTCGTACCATCGTCGCCCTCAGCGGCTCATTCCTCAGCGGCCTGTCCACCTCCAAGGGTCGAGCAAACGCACCTTCCCCCAGCAGCTTCTCGAACATACGCGCCACATATGCACCTGCGTCCGCTCCCTCGCTGCCCTCCGGCAGGCCAATGATCCTCAGGTTCTGTCTGGGCGATCTGTTCTCTAGATCCTCCCCTTCATTTTGAGGCCTTTTCTGATGGTCCTTCATCAGCCCTGTCTCCACTGTCATCGCGGCTAGCTGGTCGGCGTGCTCAGCCATCCCCTCTTCCACCTTCTGGATCACCTGGCCCTGGGTGTCCAGTCTCTGCTCCACACGATCAATCCCCGTCTTAATCGGATCCAGGTATTCCTTTCTTTGCTGAGCACATTTTTCATGGAGAAAGCTGCTCCGTTGAACACTGGGCCGGCAGTTTCGTTCCGTGACCCTCCGCCATATTCTTCTGTGCCGCAGACTCCACTCTTCGACCAATTTTATCTCCTTTTCAGACCACTTGTGGTCACCAAATCCATACACTGGTGGGGAATTCTTCTCTACTTCACCAGTCTCCTGTTTTGTCAATCAAATCCACCGTAAATCGGGGATAAATGTCCAAAGGGTCCACCACGAGCGGGAGCTATCAAATATGTGACCACTCACTGCCATGGCCACCACCGGAAGTCTCTTTTATGGAGCTCCTTAAGGCCAACTTCTTTGATCAATTGTTTGGTCATGCCCTGTGGTATCTTCGTATGTGGGTCAGTGTCAAATTTTGTTGGCTAACACTCCTTTGAAACACCTTTAAACATTTTACTATAAAAAGTATTATGTAAACACAAGTTATTGTTGTTGCTGAGTATTTGTACATTTAGGATGGATATTAAGGCCTTGGAGAGGGTACAAGGGAGTTTTACCAGGGTGATAAAAGGCTGTTATGCATCAGAGTAACGCCATTGGCTTGTGTAATGTCACTTACGCAGCAAAGTAATCGGAGCATCTTGAAGGCACCATAGATATCTCTCTCTATTAGGGAGGGACAATTGGTTATTTAGCTTTAGGGGCACCACTCCATGTCAAGCATGGGGACAAGGAAAGGAGGTAGGTCGCCATGGTACTACCACAGCTGAGAAAGGGATGTAACCTGGGCTGCACCACACTTTAGCCATCAACCAGCTGGACAAGCCAACCTCCATATCAGGCAATGTATTCCAAACAATAAGCATTTATTACATTAAAAAACTTTTCTCATGTAATTTTAGGTTCTTTCACAAATCATTTTAAGTCTGCCCTCTGCTAATCAACCTTTCAGGAGCAAACAGTTTCTGTTTGATTGCTAGACCTTCCTTGATTTTAAACACCACTATATAATCTCCGATGAGTCTTCCCTCTGAAGGAGAAAAAAAACTGAGTCTCCAGTCTATTTGTGTAACTAATACCTCACCCCTAGAAACATTTCCCAATGGGTGTCATAGTATTAGATACAGGTTAATTTTGCAAAAGGGTTAAAACAGGCACAAAATGAGTACTGCACCAGTCAGACACATCTGTTTGAAAGAGTGGATTGAGTACACAATTCTTGGTGCAAACTTCTGATTACCATAATTTGAATTTGACAGGAAGTGCATGTGTCATGATTCAAGGTGGCTGAAGGAAGAGGGTGCACAAATTTTCAGATGTGACACTGGGGAGCCTACTGAAAGAGTGGATGTCCTGGGCTATCCGGGAAGGAGGCCAAACCCCCCCTCATCTCCCCCGTGTACCTTTCTCCTGTAAAAGCTGGTGATGTTCTGCCTTGCCTCATGTCCACCTCGGTGTAGAGTTCATGGCTCTTCCGTGGAGTATGGAGTGTGTCAAGTGCCACTGGCGCTCAGACCTTGACCAAAAAGATTATAGGCCATTTGTGTGTTTATGTCATGGAAGTGATTTGAAACTGCAACCTCATTTCTGGGCATGGATAATATTTGGTTTGTGGCATCTCCTTTAACAGCTGCTTGCCACCAGTGCCTTCTAGATTGCTGCCTTATAGTTCTTTTCAGCTACATAAACTGATTTGTTCATGAATAAAAACCACAGCAAGATATTGTCTGGAAATTATCAGACACTTGAACCAGTTTATTATTAAAACATTTTACCCAGGTGCCCCTATTTGCGAGATGAACGAAGGACAAAAACAGATTCACACTGATGCACTATCAATTACAACAAGACGAGAGTAGAGAGTAATCGAGGCTTTATTAAGCAGAGATGTATTGTCTCCTGCAGCTGCTGCCGAAATGGTTGCAGCTCGGTGAGCACACAAATTATACTCCGCCTACTGGGTGGAGCCAGCAGGCAGGGATCTACGCCAGTACCTGTAGTACAGGAGCCTTATTATTACATCTCATGCACGTGATACATACTAACAGTGGTGACTACCACATTCACCCCCTGTTAAAATAAAGAGTCCAGCGGGGGTGGTGGAAAAACAATTTACATGGTATGTGAGCATTTTTAAGGTATACAGTTAGGCGAAAGTTCACAAATTTAGCCGGTCGGATGCCTTGATCCTCCGTTGTGAGCGCCGCAATTCTGGTGGTGATGCAGGCGCCGGCTTGGTCGCCTGTGACTCCGGGAGCGTGTAGTCCTCATCTTCATCCCATTGGAACCAATGAGAGGACGGATCGTCCTGGAGCGGGGGCTGTGGTGAGGTGCGCTGGGGGGAGGGTGGGTGGCGCTGGGGCAATTGGGGAGGGTGGGGAACCAGCTGGTGCCAGGTCCCTGAGGGAGACTGTGTCTTAGCGGCCGTCGGGGTGCGCCATGTAGGCGTACTGCGGGTTCGCATGCAGCAGCTGTACCCTTTCAACCAACGGGTCCGCCTTGTGGAGCTGCACGTGCTTGCGGAGGAGGACGGGTCCTGGAGGTGCCAGCCATGTTGGGAGTGAAACCCCGGAGGTGGACTTCCTTGGGAAGGCAAGGAGACGTTCATGGGGGGTTTCATTAGTCGCAGTGCAAAGTACCGATCGGATGGAGTGGAGAGCGACGGGGAGGACTTCCTGCCAGCGGGAGACCGAGAGATCTTTAGACCGTAGGGCCAGCAGGAAGGCCTTCCAGATGTCCCGTCCTCCCTCTTCACCTGCCCGTTTCCCCGGGGGTTCATAAAGGAGGATCCCCGGTCGCTGTGGATGTAAGCAGGTTACCACGTTGCTCTCTACTCTCGTCTCGTCGTAATTAATAGTGCATCAATTTATTAAGCAGAGATGTGTTGCCTCATGCAGCTGCTGCCAAAATGGCTGCAGCTCGGTGAGCACACACATTTATACTCCGCCTACTGGGCGGAGCCAGCAGGCAGGGATCTACCCCCGTACCGGTGGTACAAGGGCCTTACCGTATTACCTCTTATATACGCATTATGCAAACAGTGGTGACTATCATACACAATTCAACCCAAATTTAGTTTCTATTTTAAAAAATTAATTTTTATTGAAAAATTTTGAATTTATACAACAACATCAAACCATACTAAAATACCAACGATAACAGTAATGACAACAATCATGAACCTTCGCCCCTCCTCAATGAACAACCCAACATATTAACAACAACTTAAATTAACACAGTGTTAAGTTACATAACCGTAGCAAAAAAATATAGAAACTATAATAAGGAACACCCCCCCCGCCCGGGTTGCTGCTGCTATTGACCAAGATATCTATCTTTGAGCCAGGAAGTCCAGAAAAGCCTGCCACCGTTTATAGAACCCTTGTTCTGATCCTCCCAGGGCAAATTTGACCCTTTCCAACTTTATAAATCCCGCCATGTCATTGACCCAGGTCTCCACACTTGGGGGCCTCGCATCCTTCCACTGCAGCAAGATCCTCCGCTGGGCTACTAGGGACGCAAAGGCCAGGATACCGGCCTCTTTCGCCCCCTGCACTCCCGGCTCCACCGCAACTCCAAAAATCGCGAGTCCCCACCCTGGTTTGACCCTGGATCCAACCACCCTCGACACCTTCCCCGCCACCCCCATCCAGAATTCTTCCAGTGCTGGGCATGCCCAGAACATATGGGCATGATTCGCTGGACTCCCCGAACATCTGGTGCATCTGTCCTCACCCCCAAAGAACCTACTCATCCTAGTCCCGGACATGTGGGCCCGGTGCAGCATCTTAAATTGGATGAGACTAAGCCTCGCACATGAAGAGGAAGAGTTGACTCTCTCCAAGGCATCCGCCCAAGTCCCATCCTCTGTCTGCTCCCCAAGTTCCCCCTCCCATTTAGCCTTCAGCTCCTCCACTGATGACTCATCCACCTCCTGCATTACTTTATAGATGTCAGACACCTTCCCCTCTCTGACCGTCACCCCCGAAAGCACTCTGTCCATCGTCCCCCACGAGGGCAGCAAAGGGAATCCCTCTACCTGTCGCCTAGCAAACGCCTTTACCTGCAAGTATCTGAACATGTTCCCTTGGGGAAGCCCAAATTTATCTTCCAGTTCCCGCCAATAAACAGGTCCCTCAATTTACTGATGCCCACCCTTTGCCACCCCCTAAATCTCCCATCCTTGTTCGATGATTGCCACCCAATGGAGCCTCCATCGAGCCCCCTGTTTCCCCCCTATGCCGTCTCCACTGTCCCCAGATTCTTAGGGTCCCCAAATTTATTTTCAAACACAATAAAACTGTTATCTTCCCAAATTATCCCAGCAATAATATGCCCAACATTCTAATATTTCCCATGCCGGTGAACTTGATCAAGCTGCGGACCAATCCTCTGAGCCTCCGTTGTCTCAGGGCCCTCGTCTTTGAAAGTGGGTCTCACACGCCTCTTCCCTCCATTCTCTGATCCGCCATTGAGTCTTCTCCGCTGCCTGTGTCAAGTCTTCGCTGGGGCGGGTCCCTTACTGTCTGTTCTTATCATCCTCCGCTCCCTTACAGAAGTATCTCTGGCCTTTAGCCAATGAAGTCTCTGGGCAGGGGTCTCAACACCTAATGGAGTTGCCTATTGCAACTCTGCAGGACATCAGCAACTCCCCACAAGGGTTCAACCTCGGGTGTGTTGTCTGCATGTAACCTTATCTTATATAAGGTAACAGCAGGAAATTTAGGTCCCAGAAAGTCTGGCTTCATCTGGACAATCCACAACAATCGATCCGTTTGAATGGGGCCAAATATCTTCCATCTCCTGTTTATAGGACAGGCCCAGACTTTCCCCAACTGTTTGTCTCTGTCCAGTATATTTGAACTTGGTTGTTTCCTATCAGGCCTGCCTGGCATGGTTTCAATTTAAAGAGTCCAATTCTTAATTTAAAATATCCAGTTGTATATCAGGTCTAAGATTTAGGCCGTTGGCCATTTTACTTAGAGGGATAAATTATGTTTGAAAAATTGATTTGTATTCCAGCATGTTTCAATGGCAGAGGGTTATGAATATTAAATATCTTTCAGAAAGCTCAGTTGTTTTGAGTGGACTGTATCCCTTTTAAACATCATTTAGATTATTTCTTTGTCATAGGAATGGTCTGAGGGCCTTTATCGAAGGAGTCAACAGGTTTAGCTTTGGCCAATTCTATTTTAAATTATTTCGAATTGTTTTACAGTTAAATTTTTTTGTGATGTTTTCTTTTACAGTTTTTACACAGTGAATGAGGTGCAGCGATTCCAGTATTCAAGACCAATCAGGAAAGGAGAGAAAGACCCAGACAATGAATTTGCTGTAAGATATTATACGTCTTATATTCAATGTTTGTCACAATTGGAAATTTTATTTTTCTGTTAGTTCTTATTAGGTAGAGGTAGGCATGAATTGAATAGGCTTATAAAAAAAGCATTCCTTTTAATAATTTGCTATTAATTGGCAATCTGAAGCAGTGGGCTCCCATTTCATATTTGAATATTGGAATGAGAGAGGCTGGAAAACACCTTATGTGGTCTGTTTAACTGATCTCAAAGATTTAAAAAATGTACTGTTCTCTGACCCACAACCCTTAAGCAGTCTGTTTCATTATCTTAAAGTACTGTACATCGTAGAAAGTCTACTCATCGTTACTCTGCGATTTGAATTTATGCTCCCACTTACTTAGAGTTTTTCTTTTTGTCAACTAATTTTTATGACTTGCTTCACCGCACCCTTCAAAACCTTGATACTTTGACAAGACCATGTAGATATGATGTAAACCATAATTACTCGCACATTGATTCCTGTGGCATTCCACTAATCGGCAGACATTGCTCATCTCCTAATGCAGATTCATATATTTTTTGCTTCCTCTGATAAAGCTCATTTCTAATCTGGTCAGGCAGCTTGCCACATTCCATGTAATATTTAAAAAATTGAAATATTTTTTAAAATGTTAAGTTATAAAATAGAAAAGACAAAAATGGTTGGAATTAAAAGAAAACAACTGTTGTGCAAAATTATCCAATAGCTAAAGTTCAATGTAGTTAGACCACAACAATGCTAATTTTTCAAAGTGTGTATTCAGTAACAATGTGCATTTCATAGCTTACAACACCAGGTTAAAGTCCGACAGGTTTATTTGCAACCACGACCTTTCGGAACGGAGCTCCTTCGTCAGGTGAGACTTTAACCTGGTGTTGTAAAACTTCTTACTGTGCCCGCCCCAGTCCAACGCCGGCATTTCCACATCATTTCATAGCTGAAAGGGAAATATGTTGCAATTATTCGCCATTTTAATATCATTCGAATTCACTATCCAACAGAACACAATTTTCTGTGCAGTCTCAAATAGTTCTCCATATCACGATGACTACCTGTGCAGTTCATCATTTCACTAATCAGCGGATCATTAGTTTGCATCATTACCCAATGGCAAAAGATTTTTAATTTTAAAAATGTGGATGGATGGTATAAGATTTCAGGGAGTAGTTTATTATTATGATTCTATTCACTCAAGCTTCTAACATCTTCAATAATCTAAACTCTCAGTTGGGTTTAGTACAATTTCATTTATCCATTGCTGTACTTGTTTAAATGTTCTGGGGTTAAGAAAAATTGTTCACCCCAGACTTTAAATAAGAGTGAACAGCAAATGCTTTGCTTACTTATAAATGACCACATTGCCTAATATGCTATTGTTTGGACATGGGAGAGGTTGGAGAATAATTGAAAATTAAGGACACTATACTGAGAATTTCAACAAACCTGACATTATGGAAACTTATATAATTATAAAGAGGCCTCGGTTCTTTCGCACCCATGCAATATGAATAATGTCAAACAGGAGTCAGATATATTTTTAAACTGTAACGTAGATAAATGTAGTTTTGTGTAGATTAGATTAAAGTGTGTAGGCTAATGAATGATTCTCAGTGGTTTTATTTTTCCAAAGCTAAGCTAATTGCTTTAAACTGTTTCCATAGAATATGTGGATTGAAAGGACCACTTACGTGACAGCATACAAATTGCCTGGCATTCTAAGATGGTTTGAAGTGAAATCTGTCTCAATGGTAAGCATGACCCAGAATGCCCATGATCAATTACCTTCTAAATGCAGCAAGCAGATAAAATTAATGTAATTTGCTTGTTTAGACTTAAACAAACTTCCAGTCAATGGGTACCTCTGATTTTGTTTGCAGCAAATTGAAATCATATTGGATACTTTTAAATAAGAATGCACTATTTATAGATTTATATTGACCAATGGTTAGTAACTTATCTAGCACAATTGTTAATGTCTAAAACGAATGTAGCTGCTTCTTTAGTTAGATGTAATGCAATTGTGCAGAATCTCAAAACTAATATTACAAAACTAATTATGCCCATTCTGGAATATAATTTGCTCTGAGGAGTTTTTAAAATAAATTTAGAGTACCCAATTTTTTTTTCCAATTAAGGGGCAATTTAGCATGGCTAATCCAACTACCCTTTACATCTTATTGGGTTGTGGGGGGCGAGACCCACGCAGACATGAGGAGAATGTGCAAACTCCATATGAACAGTGACCCAGGGCCAGGATCAAACCCGGATCCTCAGTGCCATGAGGCAGCAGTGCGAATAACCACTGTGCCACCGTGCTGCCCTTTGCTGGAAGGAATTCCAGCAGATTTTTGTTTTATATTGCTAACCAAGGTTTTAGAGGTTTTATTTACGTTATTATTTGAACATATCACCAAGATATTTGTTTGTAAATTATTTTGACTAACTGATGTGTAAATTAGTTGATGATCAATGTAACAAATGTTTGAATAGAGGAAGGCTGCTCATCTCTCTGCTATAGAACATGAGGAGTGTGACTGCTGACCTAATCTTTCAGGGATGCCCATAGGGAAACTACCTGTGACTGCAGGCTCTGCATTTCTTCAGGCACAGCCGTTGTTGCTGGAATATGTACCACAAGCGAGGATTCTGGCAGAGGGGTTAGGGAAGCAAAGGAAGATGAGAATGCTGAAGTAATGCCAGAATCCTCATCCTCCTCGCTCATCTCCGTAGCCTGGGGTTGGCACCCAGGTAGGTAAATGGGGCTGACTGCTGGAGCATAGTAGATGTCCCTTCCTGCCGCTATTGTGCCACCAGCACAACTTTTCTCTTTTGGGAACACAGCTCCTCGCTTACTTCATGGATATATGCGCCCATACACTTTTGGCCTGCTCCAGACTACTGACCTGAACGCTTTGCAGGACAGCGCATTGTTCTTGCATGCATTCTATATGATGCTGCATGTATCTCTCCGCGAGATAAACCATTCTGTCATAGATTGAGCTCTGATGATAAAGCCCCTGAGACATGGTCAAGCTCATCATCTTGATGGACTGCTCCATTCAAAGTACGTGAGCTATTATTGCCTCAGGTAACTCCAACAGATGTCCACACATCAGCTGTTAGAGCTCCAAATACTGTGTCCAAAAGGTGTTTCCCAATGCCCTATCTCAATGTAACTGACCTCCTTCTTCTCAGGGGGACTGTGTACAGATGTCTCTGAATAAGATACCTCCATATCTCCTGCACTCTGGTATGCTGCACTTCACCACATGCCATCGTCCCTAAATGTTTGCAACATCCCTTCAATGTGCTATTACCTGTGTTCATGTAGTGTGGGCTATACATATGTGACTGTGCTTCCTCAGACATCTCTTCATCCAACTGATGCCCAAGAGATGAACTGGCCTAATGAGGTGAACAAGCAGAGATGGGAAGCTTTTAGAGTAAGTCTTGGACATTTTGAGAGCATGCACAGCTCCAGGCAAGTGCCTTAAACCATCTCAGTGAAACTCTAGGCAAGCAATCCAGTCTTCGTATTCTCCCTCAAACCAACTTCCCAATCTGCTTTATGAACAATCACCATCACCTCCATCATTAACATTACGCTCCAAAATGCCTTTGGCACCTGCTATGGGCTGCTCACCATCTCCGACACTGAGCATTGAGGAACCCTTGCAATCTTCATTGCCGACTCAATTGTCCTCAGCCACAGTGTGGCACAGTCCCCCCAGTCTGGGCCATCCAGCCCTCTTCTGAGAGTACAAAATGCACAACCCCGTAACTTCCTGAATCCCCAGCATTTCATAGATCATAGAATTTACACTGCAGAAGGAGGCCATTCGGCCCATTGGGTCTGCACTGGCCCTTGGAAAGAACACACAACTTAAGCCCATGCCTCCACCCTATCCCCATAACCCAACTTAACCTTTTGGACAGTAAGGGGCAATTTATTATGGTCAATCCACCTAACCTGCACATCCCTGGACTGTGAGAGGATGGGGGATAGCCAAAGATGGGCTAGGGAATCATTCTTGAAGGTTTTATGTGACAATTGTCCAGAAATACAACTTCCCTTGGACATTTATACTGCGCAGCACCCAACAAAGCAACTTAAATTGCTAACTTTGGATGGTTCCGCCAGTTTTACACCAATAGTCCCACAGAGTAGACCTGGACCCCAATGCCCTGGGAGTGGACCCAAGAACCCTGTCCGTCCATGAGCGGACCCGGACCTCCCTTACCCAGAGGGAGCAGTTTTGGAAAGGGTTCCAGGATTGCTTAATCTAGTTCTGCCATATTAAGCAATGAATCTAGGTCCTTTGCAGTCAGAAACGGGGGAATTCATAATGGTTGTCAAACAGCCCTTAAACAGTAATACCTTTGCAAGATATGTAGGGTCCGTCCTACTAACTAATTATTACTAACTTCTATCTATTAACTTTAAATGCTCGTACCTCTTTTAAGAAGTGCCCATTCCAGTGTTATAGGCTGTTCCTAAACAAAGGAAACATCAAAGACATGTGTTTCCTTTAGCTTTTATTTCTATATTATATTTTTCTCTTTGCTTTACTTTTCACTATTTTAATTTATCTATTTTACTGTCCACCATTTTAATTGATTTATTCTATTAAGTTCAAAACAAAGAATGACTGAGGATCTAAATTCATAATTCTGTCTAAATTCTGTCTTCACAAAGGACGACATATAATGTACCGGAAATTCTGAGCAACACAACGTGGGGCTGGTTTAGCACACTGGACTAAATCGCTGGCTTTTAAAGCAGACCAAGGCAGGGCAGCAGCACGGTTCAATTCCCGTACCAGCCTTCCCGAACAGGCGCCGGAATGTGGAGACTAGGGGCTTTTCACAGTAACTTCATTGAAGCCTACTCGTGACAATAAGCGATTTTCATTTCATTTTTCAAGTTTTAGTGAGGAGCTGGAGGAAATTTAGGAGGGAAATGGTTATGGGGAAATTAATGGGATGGAAGACGGATAAATCTCGAGGGCCTGATAACCGTCATCTCAGAGTAGTTAAGGAAGTGGCCCTAGAAATAGTAGATCCATTAGTGGTCATTTTCCAAAATTGTTTGGATTCAGGAATGGTTCTGTCAGCGGAATTAAATGAGTGGAGTTCTCCAGACCGTAGGAAACTTTAACAAAACATCTTTTAATGCCACATGCATGCGAGAGGGCTGAACGTGGCCATCTGTAACTAGCAGCTTGGTCCAATTCATTGCTGCATAAAGCTGTCTTACACATCTTATACAGTTTGGATCGTACAGACTAATTCAAAGGAACAAAGTGATTCAAAGTACTACAATACAATCAATTATCGATACCGTTAGTTTGATTAGGTTACAGTCACTTCCATGATTAGATTACATGGATACATTATCTGACATACTCTACTTTTAATCATTCAGTGGACGCATCTTGCAATACAAAGGAAAGTTCTTTAGACAATCAGCTTATAATGAGGTGCTGAGTGCCCTGTTTCCCTGATGCCTATAAATGGGTGGGTCCACAATGCCCCTTCCAGACAATCAGGAGCCATGCTGAACATTTTCAATTTGTAGGCTATGAAATGAGAGATGCCTGCATTTAGTATGCTATTTTGCGTTTGTCAACATTTTGGGTTTTTGAGATTGCCAGATTAACCATTTCCAGGCATTCCCTTCACTGCTATCCCATGTGTACCTCAGATTCTCCATTTTCCCTACTACAGTTCCGACAGATTGCAGGGTAGCTGATATAACACCGCTATTCAAAAAGGTAGGTAGAGAGAAAACAGGGAACTATAGATCAATGAGCCTAACGTCAGTAGTAGGGAAGTTGCTAGAGTCCGTTATCAATGATTTCATAGCACAGCATTTGGAAAGCAATGGTATAATCAGACAAAGTCAGCATGGATTTACAAAGGGTAAATCATGCTTGACAAATCTACTGGAATTCTTTGAAGATGTAGCTCGTAGAGTTGACCAGGGAGAACTGGTGGATGTGGTTTATTTAGACTTTGATAAGGCTTTCAACAAGGTCTCGCGTAGAAAATTACTATGTAATGTTTTTTTTTAGAAAATATTCGATTGAAGCATTTGTAATTTTCACAATTTAAACACTTTAACATTTCTTAATCAACCGAGTGGGCCGGCACACGCAAAGGACATAAAAATAACATCCCCTACTACCCCCGCCCTGCTTCCTAATTACCTGTATACAAAGTTGCCTGTCCTTATCTTACACTACATTGCCTCCCATTTTCCACCAACCCCCCCCCCCCCCCCTTTCCCCTTCGCCCTCTTGCTGCTGATGTTCAATTTTCCTTGAAGAAGTTGATTAACGGCTGCCACCTCCAGGCGAACCCCTGAATTGAACCTCTCACGGCAAACTTAATTTTTTTCCAGCCTGAGAAACCCTGCCATGTCGCTGACCCACACTCCTGGCTTTGGAGGCTTGTGGTCCCTCCAACCCAGCAAAATCCGTCTTCGGGAGGCAAAGTCCAAAACGTCGGCCTCTCTTCCCCCCCTGGACCCCCGGATCTTCCGATATCCCAAATATTGCCAATTCTGGACTCGGAGTCACCCTCCCTTCCAGTACCTCTGACATGAAGCCCGCAAATCCCTGCCAGAATCCCCTGAACTTGGGACACGCCCAGAAAATATGTACATGATGCACTGGGCTAACCCCACAGCATCTGCACCTATCCTCCACCCTACTCATCCGGGCCACAGTCATATGAGCCCTATGGATCACCTTGAACTGGATCAGACTAAGCCTGGTACACAACGAGCATGAATTGACTCTCCTCAAGGCCTTTCCCCATAGACCGACTTCCAACTCCCCTCCCAACACCCACTTTCTCTTCACCTCCCCGATTGGGACCCCTTCCCATTCCATCAATTCCTTGTATTACATTACCTTATCCTGTAGTCCCCTCAGGGGGAGGCGAGGAAAGTTTGGAACCCTCCTTTGGACAAAATCCTGTACTTGCAGGTATCGAAACACGTTCCTACCCAGCAACTCAAACTCCTCCACTAAAGCCTCGAGGCTCGGGGAAACCCTCCTGAATGAAGAGATCCCCAAATCTCTCAATCCCTGCCCGCTGCCACATCCTAAAGTTCCCATACAGCCTACGCGGAACAAAATGGTGATTGTCACAGATCGGTGACCACACTGATGCCCCCTCGAATCTCATGTGCTGACTCCAGTGCCCCCACTCCCTCAGGGGTGCCACCACCACTGAGCTTGTGGAGTATCGAGGCGGCGAGAACAGCAGGGGCGCCGTTAATAAGGCCTCCAAACTCGTACCCTTACAAGATGCCGCCTCTACTCACTCCCAAACCGCACTCCCCCAACACACTGACCATCGATATGTGGGCCGCCCAGTAATAGTTAATAAAACTCAGGAGGGCCAAGCCTCCCTCTCCGTGATCCCGTTCTATGAGAGCATTCTTCACCCTCGGTGCTTTACCAGCCCACACAAAACCCGAGATTACCGCATTCATTTTGCTAAAAAAAAGACCTTCAGGACAAAAATCGGGAGACATTGAAAAAAGAGCAGCCTCGGGAGGACTGTCATCTTCACCGTCTGCACCCTCCCCGCCAGTGTCAGCGGGAGCATGTCCCACCTGCGGAAATCCCTTTTCATCTGATGGACTGCTTTATCCAAATTTAACTTGTGGAGCTGCCCCCAACCCTTAGCCACCTTAATCCCCATATAACTGAAGCTCTTACCCACCATTTTAAAAGGTAACTCTCTCAGTCTCCTTTCCTGCCCCATGCCTGAATTGCAAATGCCTCGCTCTTTCCCATATTTTGTTTGCAGCCTGAAAACCGCCCAATTTCTTCCAGTGTCTCCATAATTCCAGTCATCCCCCCCTCCCCCCAGCGGGTGTGTTGTATAAAGAAGTAAATCGTCTGCGTAGAGTGAGACCCTATGTTCCGCTGACTCCTCAGACTCCGCTGAGGTCCCAGGTTCGATCCCGGCTCTGGGACACTGACCGTGTGGAGTTTGCACATCCTCCCTGTGTTTATGTGGGTTTCGCCCCCACAACCCAAAAGATGTGCAGGCCAGGTGGATTGGCCAGGCTAAATTGTCCCTTAATTGGAAAAAATTAATTGGGTACACTAAATTTATATTTTAAAAAAATGTTGGACATCAGGTGCCTGCCCTTCACAAATCCCGTCTTACTATGTTAAAGTACATGGGATTGCGGGTAGCTTCTTGAGCTGGATAGAAAGTTGGAATAAATGTGTCTTTTCGCGATTGCCAGACAGTGACTTGTGGGGTACCACAGGGATCTGTGCTCGGACCCAACTGTTCACATTATATATTGGATGCGGGAACTAAATATATTATCTCCAAATTTGCAGATGATACAAAGTTGGGTGGGAGGGTAAGCAGTAAGCAGAGATGTTTCAGTGGGATTTGGACAGACTGAATGAGTGGACATATGCATGACAGATGCAGTATAATGTGGATAAATGCTAGCAAAAATATGAAAGCAGATTATTAATTCAATGGGTGGAAATTGCAAGAGATGGATACTCAGTGAGACCTTGATGTCCTCGAGCATCAGTCGCTGAAAGTAAGTGTGCAGGTACAGCAGGCAGTAAAGAAGGCAAATAGTATGTTGGCCTTCATTGTGAGAAGATTTGAGCAAAGGAATAGGGATGTTTTACTGCAATTGTATAGGGCATTGGTGAGGCCACACCTGGAGTATTGTGCGCAGTTCTGGTGTCATTATCTGAGGAAGGATGTTCTTGCTATGGAGGGCGTGCAATAAAGGTTTACCAGGCTGATTCCTGGGATGCCGGGACTGTCATATGAGGAGAGACTAAGTCAGTTCGGATTATATTCATTGGAGTTTAGAAGAGTGAGAGGGGATCTCATAGAAACTTATAAAATTCTAACAGGATTAGACAGGATAGATTCACAAAAAAATGTTCTCGATGGGTCCAGAACTCGGGATCACAGTTTGTGGATAAGGGGTAAACCATTTAGGACTGAGGTGAGGAGAACTTTTTTCACCCAGAGAGTGGTGAATCTGTGGAATTCACTACCGTAAAAACTAGTTGATTCCAAAGTGTTATGTAATTTCAAGAAGGAGTTAGATATAGCTCTTGGGGTTAAAGGGATATGGGGTAAGGCTGGATGAGGGTATTTAACTTGATGAATGGCAGAGAAAGCTCAAAGGCCAGAATGGCCTCCATCTGCTCCTATTTTCTACATATGTTTATATTTAATAGCTAAACTAGTATTTCACCATAAAAATTCAAGTCTGCATCCCTTGGTCTTAAAAGTGCAGAGATTTGGGCCATACCAAGGGTACGACCAGAATGAGAGAGGGTAATAATTTTAATGGGGACAAGGGTATCAAAGGTGGAATGAGGGTGTAACTGAGCAGATTGGTAGCTGCAGAAATGCCACAGTGAACAGAGAGACAGATTTGTGAGGCCAGAGACTTGAAAGCTAAACTGAAATGGGAACAACTGTTCATGTGATATTGCAATATTTACAGAAATTAATAGATCCATGTTAATGCTAATAGTGGACATTTAGGATAATGATGAAAAGACATGCATGTTGAAGGGACAGTGAAGTAATATAGAACTGTCACATTACAAACTGATATTTGAATTAAGCTAAAGAAAGTAAGTGTAAAGCACAGTAGCAGGCTGGATATTGTCCAGCTCCAAGTTGAAATGTAATGCAATGAATAACCTTTAGCTTTAGGGCAGCATCTGTGAGATCTCTGTCTTTTTTTGAAATACACTAATGAGGATTAATAAATACGGGTACGATTTAATGGAATTGTAAGTGTAATTTCAGGCGGGTTTGTCTGGGAGTCTCTCCTCAGCTTTGTCAGCGAGCTTCCCACCGCTATCTAATCCTACTGAGGAACATTTTTGGGCCCTGGGGAGTTTCTCTCCGGGCTAGCCCACACTTAAAAAGCTTTTCACCACTGGGGAGCTGAACTCTCTGGCCAGACCGACTCTTCAGAGATCGAGCCACCATTTGAAATCTCTATAGTGAGCTTGAGGGTCCACCACACCCACCACCACGGGCAGTGTCGCCACCCATACACATGGACATTACCGCCCCCCGCCCTCCCTCCTTCCAAGTGAGGACACCCTGCTGTGGGTCGCTAAGGGACCATCTTTTCAGGCTTTTCCATGCCCCCTTCAGACCCATTCTTCAAACCTCCCCCCACCCTTCATACACCCCTAAACCTTCCTTTCATGGCCCCCCCAAGGCCCTGACCCTTGGCACTGCCACCCTGACAGTGCTCCTGCCAGCCTGGCAATGCCAAGATGTCCGGGTGCCAGAGGAGAGCCAGGATGCCACCTAACCCTGTCCCTGACCACCCCGGGGCCTGGGAGATCCCCCCCCAGGTGCCGGTTCACCTGGTCCTTGTTTGTATGGCTCAGTGCTAAACGGCGCCTGGCTGGGATGCTGATAGTTGCCAGGAGCCGGTTAGATCCGGCACCAGGCAGGACCCAGATCACGATATCTTGCAAAATTTGGTTCGACCTTGAGTGACGATGCAGCCGTCGGGGATCCCAGGGGAAGCCTCTCCCGTCATTTACCAGCTGCATCCTGGTCCGATTCCAGCGGGACGCAGCCAGAAGATCGCGCCATAGTTAATTTTTCTTATCCTGTTTTAATCTATTGATTGCAACCTTTGGAAACTGTGATGTTGAGAAATTCTGTCCACAAAAATATTCATAATTGCACAAGAAAATTATTGAAAAGGCAGGGAAGTGGTTAAGGTGTTTCAATGTTTAATCTTTGAGGTTGCTAATTATAGACTGAAGTTAAATCCAGAATATAGCAATATTTTACATTGGCATCTTAACAGTTTGTACCTGTTAATTTTACATGATCACTGTTTGGAGTGAAAGAAAGAGTGAACTGCATAGTTTCATGACAAAATGCCAGTAGCTATTGATAGTACTGTCAGTGTGAATAAATTTGAGTACAAATTATTTTGTTCGCTTCAGCCTTAAATCCAATTTTCTCGTCTTGTTGCTTTTTAATGTTGGTGATTGGAAGGGTGAAGTTTTGCCACCTGTGCACCATTATGTTCTAAAATGTCCTCTCTGTTTGAAATCTGCTAATGTCATTGTTTGCTGTGTTTACCTGGAATTGCCTTTGGTGGATCTCAGCAGATCATTTCACCTGGAAGCAACATTGCCATTAAAGGCAAAGTGACCCCACAGTCTATTGATCTTCTCTCACCTTTTGAACAGGCCAGTTTGAAAAACAACTTTAATGTGGTGTTTTTCGAAAAACAAAAGGTTAATTTCTGTGCCATTTCGAAGAGGAGGTAACCAAGCAATGTTCTTGAGTTTAAAAATTAACGCCAGCATCTCTTTTACAGGAGGTGTTCTTGCATTAGGAATTAAATTGACATAATTTTGCTGTTGAATCGTTTACAAGATGACATCATTTTGTTTTGTCTGCAAGTCTTGCAAGCCATCTGTGAACACTTCAATTAAATTTTGTAAATGGGATACAAGACTTGCTATCATCGGGTTCTCAGTATTTTTGCAATTTTGCATGTGGGAATCTGACCATCTGTCCAATCATAGCAAATAACGTCTCACATCTATAACTTAAATAATTATATTTACCAAGCTCTTAAATATTAATGATATTGTGCTTTTATACATATATCCTATAAATTCCATGAATATTAATTTAACCAGTTAATCTTTGATGTTGTAATTGTAAATCAAGAAATGGCAGACTTTTTATTCATTCATGGAGTGTGAGCATTGCTGTAAGAGCAGTCATTGCCCACCCTAACTGTCCATTAGAATATGCTGGTGGGTAGCCTTCCTGAAACACTATAGTCCACATGGTGTAGGTACACACAGTCCTATTAGGGAGGAAGTTCCAGAAGTTTTGTTTTTATTTCAGATTTCCAGCATCCGTACTTTGTTTTTGCCTCAGCAGGGGGCTGTGTTTTCATTTTGTTTGATAATTTGAAGAGGTCATTGAAGGATTATCTGTTTTTGATATGCTGAGTAAAATAGATTGTTGTTTTTACAACAGCTATGGGGACTTGCAATTTTTTGAATTGGTTTCAGAATTTTTTAGTATCAAGTGTGTTTGATTGTTAGTTCACTGTTTTTCATCTTCACATGCCTTCTTCGATCTGCCCATGGTGCATACTGAGTGAGTAGCTATAATGGAAACATGGGCATGGGGGTTGATGTGGCATGAGGGTTTGAAGGTCTGACATTCACATTAAAACTAGGCCTATGCCCCACTGAACAGAGATTGGTGTTCCAGCCTTGTCATCTGCCTTCCTCCTTGTCGCTTCAGGCCTATCCCTGCCTCCCTGACACAAAAATGATAGCAGGGGCCCTTTTAAAGGAGACAATTCTGTTGAGTCCAGATATTTCCCGACTCGACCTTCCTGCCTCCTTCACAAAAATCTGGCCTATTATCACTACGCCACTGTTCCCTATTATTAAATATACTTTGTATAAATCTTTATGATGGAGGATGAGAATAAAATGCCAGAGATGTAAAGTAAACTAATAATAAAACTAATGGGGCTAAAGTAGCCTAATTTCCAAGATTTGCTGGTTTTAATCTAGTGTGTTCAAAGAAGCAGGTGAGGAATTTGTTAATATAATAATCATAGGACTTTCGGTTGCGACCATGGAGTGAACGGTCATACATTTGGTGGCTCCCGCTGAAGGAAAGGTCTTTTCCCCACCCAAAGGGCAAAGCATTTGAGTGCCTGGGGAAGGTTTTACTCCTCTGGTGTGGCTGGTGGATGGATCCACAGACTAGGAGTGGAGCAAGAAGAAAAGAGCTGCTGGAACAGTAGAGACTTTGTGATGCATCACAGGAGAAGATGGCGGAGGGCAAGGGGGCTGCTCTGTCCGTCTTGTGGTCAACGGAGCAGTTAATAGAGTTCTGGAAAGTTCTGTCAGCAGAGGAAAGAGGCCCTGGAAGACCTGGTGGTAGAACCGATTTAGTCCGGGATTGAGAGAGAGGAGCAGAGGCTGGAGTCCCAGGCCGAGTGATCCAGAAAGTGGAGGAGGCACTGGGGGAGAATGAAGAGCACCTGGCCTCGTTGGTAGCTCAGGTGGGGTGATGAGGGAGACCCAAATGAGCTGAAGGAGAAGGTGGAGGATCTGGAGAATCGCTCCAGTAGACAAAACCTTAGGATCGTGGGATGCCCAAAGGCATCAAAAGGTGCTGAGGCCAACATGCCCATGGCCAAGATACTGGAGAAGACAGTAGGGGAAGGGGGCCTTTGACCAGCCCGTGGAGGTCGACCGAGCACACAGGGCGCTGATGAGGAGGCTGTAGGCAGGTTAGCCTGCTTTCTGGACAAGGAGAAGATTCTCCGATGGGCGAGGCCGACCAGGAAATGCACCTGGGAGGGGAACAAGCTGCAGGAGTATCAAGAGGTGTATTGTACCCGACCCTCCTGTGGGTGACTTTTCAGAAGCGAGAGTACTATTTTGGTACGCCAGAAGAGGCAATGGAGTTCATGAGGGTCAGTGAACTGGGAGGAGAGTGAGGGCATTGAACTTTGGAGGAGTTTGTGTGTTTTTAAAAAGTTTTTTCTTTAAAAAAGTCTCTGATGGCAGGTTTTCAGTAGGGCAGATTTTTTACGGAGGGACATCTGGGGTGAGTGTACCTTTTATTACTCTTTAGGGGAGTATGGCCAGGGGGAAGGGGAGTTGGGGAAGGTAGGAAAGTTGGAAGCCTTGGGCGGGATTCACCATGCTAGCTGGGCGAGATAACAGGAGTGAAATGGGGGGTTGTCGGGATGCAGGCGCGGGGGGACGGGGAGATGGGGGTGGTGTTCAAAGGCGGGGAGGGGGAGAGGGTTGCTGACAAGGGTGTGGTTGATGTGGCATAGTTGGAAAAGAATTAATAACGTGGAGATTGGAGGGTGGGCCTGGAGGGTCGCGTGACACGGAGCGGGAGCTGGCCCAAAAAGGGATATGGCTGATCTTCAGGGGAGGGGGTCAGGGTGTCCCCTGAACAGGCTGGTCACTTGGAATGTGAGGGGGCTAAATGGGCCGGTCAAACGGTCATGTGTGATCACGCACCTGTGGAGTTCGAAGGTAAACATGGCCTTTTTACAGGAGACACAGCTGAAGATAGGGGACCAGACAAGGTTGACGTAAGGATGGGTGGGGCAGGTGTTCCACTCGGGACTGGACATGAAGACGAGGGCGGTGTTGGTGGCGTTCGAGGTGAGGAACATTGTGGCCGATTCGGCGGGGGGGCGGTGGGGGTGTTCGTGATGGTTCTTGGAAAGCTGGAGGTTTTGGTAAACCTTTATGCCCCAAATTAGGATGATGTAGATTTTATGAGGCGGGTGTTAGCTAAGATTCCTGACTTGAACTCACACCGGTTGATTATAGGGTAGAAGTTTAATATGGTTATAGAACCGAGTTTAGACCGGTCGAGTCCGAAGTCAGTGAAGGTGTCGGCAGTAGCGAACGAGTGGAAGGGTGTGGTCATATGCCAGTGCATAATATTGTATACACTCAGGAATATGACCTCCCACCAGCAGGGGATATCAGGCATCAGTCATGTGACATCCGGCTCTCGCCAGAAGGCTGTAAGGCATACACCAGGACAGTTGCACATAGGGATAGTTCCGGGAGAGTCTATGTAACTCGATCAGTAACTTAGTCTGTATAGCTTTCTGATTGTTACCTTATCACGTGCACATCAATAAATCATCATTCTAGGTCACAAGCAGTTCTGTAAAGACAAGGTTATAGAACACAACAAAGGGGTTCATTGAGCACATGGGGGGGGTGGGGAGCGGGTTGGACCCATGGAGGTTGAGAGGCTGAAGGCGATGGAATTTTCATACTTCTCCCATGTGCACCGGTTGTATCCCCTAATTTTTTTTTTTCTGTTAGGCAAGGCGTTACTGGTGGGGGTGGTCAACTCAGATTATTCAGCGATTGTGGTTTCCAACCATGTGCCACACTTGGTGGATTTGCTTGTGGCCCATGAGGGGGGGTAGCAGCGCCCGGAGTGGAGACAAGATGTGGGGTTGTTGGGGATGAGGAGGTGAGCAAGCGGGGAGGAGCCGGTTCAGGGATCAGGGGCCCCAATTAGATTGCAGTAGCTGTGGACAATATGGGAGAGATGCAAGCAGGGTAGGCCTCAGGGCCGCACAGGTCCCCAGTGGAGTTTTATAAAAAGTTTGGGGTGGACTTGGGGCACTGTTGATGAGAGTGTATAATGAATCAAGGGAGGCCCCCCCCCCCCCCCCCCCCCCCCCGCATTGTCTCAGGCTTCCATCTCCCTGATATTAAAATAGGATAAGGATCCGGAGCAGCGTGGGTCGCACTGTCCAATCTCGTTACTGAATGTAGATGCCAAGTAACCCTTACCCCCCCCCTTCCCTCCAGTGCCTTTCCATGCAAGCGCAGGAGATGCAACACCTGCCGATTCATCTCATTCCTTCTCACTATACGAGGCCCAAAAATTCCTTCCAAGAGAAGCAGCAATTTACTTTTACTTGTACTTCTTTCAATTTAGTAAACTGTATTCACTGCTCACAATGTTGTCTTCTACATTGGGGAGACCCAATGCAGACTGGGTGATTGCTTTGCGGTACACTTCCATTCAGTCCACCAACACAACCCAGAAATTCTGGTTGCTTGTCATTTTAATTCTCCACCTTGCTACAGTGTTCCAGTGAAGCCCAAAGCAAGCTTTGCAAGAGAAACAGCGCGTTATCTTTCCACTCGACACTACAGCTTTCTGTATTCACCATTGAGTTCAGCAATTGTAGATCATAACCTCTGGTTCCCTTTTGTTCTATGATAAAAGCAAAGTACTGCAATGTTGGAATGTGAAACAAAAGCAGAAAATGCTGGAAGGAAATATGGCCGTGAAAGCCAGTTTTGGTCAAACATTTTCTGTTTTTGTCCCTCTTTTCTTGTGTTTTGTTTCTCTTGTTTTTTGTTTTGTTGGGTTGGTTGGTCTTGTCTTTTTCTTTCCTTATCCCTTCATGTTGCATTCAGGTAGTTTTTGAGTAGCCATTTACACCTCATTTGAATGCAGTTTTTGTTTCTTTCTCTATGCATTACCACTCTCTTCGCCTGTTACATCATGAAATATTGTCACTTAATCTCCCTGGCCTCCATTCGTTCACAAACCTTCTCCATTGTTCTTCATGCATACCACCACACCACTTACATTGGCTTAAAAACTGTTAAATTTCTATCTTCAATTCTGATGAAAGGTCATTGATCTGAAAGGTAAACTCCGTTTCTCTCCACACATACTGTCTGACCTGCTCGGTTTTCCCAGCATTTTTCTTTATTTCAGATTAACAGAATCAGCAGATTTTGCTTTTGTATTAAGATTAATTGCAAAGGATTCTCTCAGTAAAGGTGATCATAGCATGATAGAATTTCACATTTAGCGTAAACATGAGAAATGTGGGTCTGACGCTAGTGCCTTACCCTTGTAATTGTCTTTATTTAGATTTATGAAGACAGAGTTGTCTAAAATGAAATGGGAACATAGGTTAATGGATAGAATGGTAGAGAAGTAGTGGCAGACATTTCAGGAGATAATTCATAACGCTCAACAAGGATATGTTCCATTGAGAAAGAAAGACTCTACAGGAAGGATGTCCTATCCTGGCTAACTAAGGAAGTTAAAGGTGATATAAAATTGAAAATAAAGATATGCAATGCTGCAAATATTAATAGTAGATGCCAGCAAAGGATGACTGAAAAATATTAAAGAGGGGAAGATTTGAGTCTGAGAGAAATCTGGCAAGAAATATAAAAACAAACAGTAAAAGATCTTACAGATATATGAAAAAGAGTCGATAAAGTGCACATTGTTCTCTTAAAAGGATGAAACTGGGAAATTAATCATGGGGAAACAAGGAAATGGCAGAGTATTTGAACAAGTATTTTGTATCTGTCTTCACGATGGAAAACACAAAAAGCATCCCATGAATAGTGGAAAAGCAGGGGCAAAATTGAGGGAGGATCTTAAAACAATTATGATCACGAAAGAAAAAGTACTAGGAAAACAAATCAATCTAAAAACAAGTCCCCTGCACCTGACAGCCTGCATCTTAGAATCTTAAAGTAAGTTGCTACAGAGATGGTGGATGCATTGCTTATAATCTTCAAAAAATTCCTAGACTCTAGAAAGGTCCCAGTGGAATGGAAAACTGGAAATATTACCACATTATTCAAGAAAAGAGGGAGACATAAAGCAGGGAATTTCAGGTCAGATAGTCTAACATCTGTCATTGGGGAAATGCTAGAATCCATTGATAAGGAGTTCGCAGGAGGACATTTCAAAAATCTTAATAAAAGCAGACAGAGTCAATGCAGTGTATACAGATGCTCAAAAGGCATTCGATAAGGCCCTTGAGGTCTTTAGCATTGACTCCGGACCCCCATATTGTCTTATGCATCAAGGCAAACATGCAAAAGGAAACCTGCTGAGTACTACCTACTGCCCTCTCACCGTACGCACCCCCCACCAAAAGCCCGGTCACCTGATGAATCAGACTCTTCAATGTTCAACACCACTCGGAAGAAGCGCTGAAGGTGGCAAGGATACAGAAAGCACTCTGGATGGGAGACTTAAATCATCAGCAGTGACTCGGTAACACCGTTACTAACCAAGTTAATAATATTAATGATCGCTTATTGTTAACTGTGGGATAGGAACTGATGGAACCAACAAAAGGAAAAACCTGCTTGATCTTGACTCACCAATCTACCTGCCACAGATGCATCTGTCCATGACAGTATGGGTGGAGTGACCAGTGCAGAATCCTTACAGAGACGCAATCTTCTCCTAATATTGAGGATGTCCTCCATTGTGTTGTGGGGCACCCCCAACCATCGTAAATGGGATAGATTTGGAACAGATCTTATGATTCAAAACTGGGCGTTAATGAGGCATTGTGGACCATCAGCAGGAGCAGAATTGTATTCAACTTCAATCTGTATCTCGTGGCTTGGCATAGAACATAGAACAGTACAGCACAGAACAGGCCCTTCGGCCCTCGATGTTGTGCCGAGCAATGATCACCCTACTCAAACCCACGTATCCACCCTATACCCGTAACCCAAAAAACCCCCTTTAACCTTACTTTTTAGGACACTATGGGCAATTTAGCATGGCCAATCCACCTAACCCGCACATCTTTGGACTGTGGGAGGAAACCGGAGCACCCGGAGGAAACCCACGCACACACGGGGAGGACGTGCAGACTCCGCACAGACAGTGACCCAGCCGGGAATCGAACCTGGGGACCCTGGAGCTGTGAAGCATTTATGCTAACCACAATGCTACCGTGTCCTCCCATTCTATCATTACCACCAAGCCAAGGATCATCCATGGTCCAAAAAGAATGTGGGAGAGCATGCCAGAAGTAGCAGCATGCAAAATGAGGTAGCAACTTGGTGAAGCTACCTGCATGCCAAACAACGGAATCAACCTGTAATAATAATAATCAAGTATTGTCACAAGTAGGCTTCAATGAAGTTACTGTGAAAAGCCCGCCGGTACGGGAATTCAACCCATGCTGCTGGCCTTGTTCTGCATTACAAGCCAGCTGTTTAACCCACTGTACTAAACTAGCCCCGAGAGCAATCCCACAACCAACTAACCAGGTTAGCTCTAAGCTGTACAATCCTTACACAATCAGTTGTGAATGGTGGTGGACAATTACATATCTAATAGGAGGTGAAGGTTCCAGTAATGACCCTATCTTCCATGATTAGGGAATCCAGCAAATCAGTGCAAAGACGAGGCCATTTTCTGCCACAAGTGCTAAATGGATGATCTACCTCAGCCTCCTGCAGAGGACCACATCATCACGGATGCCAGCCTTCAACCAATTCAATTCACACCATAAAATATTAATAAATGGCTGAAGTAATTGGATACTGAAAAGGCTTTGGGCCTTAAAAACACTCCAGTAATAGTACAGAAGACTTGCTCTCCAGAACTAGACATGGCCCACGCTAAGCTGTTCCAGTATAGCTACAACACTGATATCTACCCAGCAGGTTCAAAAATGTCCCAGCTATGTTCTATCCACAAAAATCAGGACAAATCAAACATAGCCAGTTACAGCTCCATCAGTCTACTCAATCATCAGAAAAGTGGTTGAAGGCCTCATCAACAACACTTACTCAGCAATAACCAGCTCACCAATTATCATAGAATTTTACAGATGATCCACTTCATTCAGCCCCTCGGGTCTGCACCGACCCTTGGAAAAAGCACCCTACTCATCCATCCTATCGCAGTAACCCCATCTGACCTTTTGGAAACTAAGGGGCAATTTAGCATAGCCAATCCACTTAACCTGCACATCTCTGGACTGTGGGAGGAAACCGGAGCACCCGGAGGAAACCCACGCAGATATGGGGAGAAACTGCAAACTCCAGACAGTCATCCAAGGCCGGAATTGAATCTGGGACCCTGGAGCTGTGCGGCAGCAGTGCCAACCACTGTGCCACCTTACTGCCAGGGCTGCTCAGCCTTAGTCCAAACATGGACAAAAGAGCTGAAGTCATGAAGTGAAGTGAGACTGACGACCCTTGACCTCAAGGCAGCATTTGACTTGAGTGTGGCACAAAGAAGCCCTATCAAAACTGAAGTCTGTGCGAATCTGGGAAAACTCTCCATGGATTGGAGTCATAACTAGAACAAAGGAAGATGGTTGTGGCAGTTGGAGGTCGATCCTCTGTATTTCCTCTGGTGGAAAGGTACGGAAAAGAGAAGTAGGCAGGAGTTTTCCAACCTCTTCCATCGAGTGAACGGCTCACTACATCCACCGTGGCATAATCTTAATAGGCTAAGCCTATCAAGAAAAATGTCAGAAAGCATGTATTTCACAGTGGAAATCTCAAACGCTCTGGTCTTTTCCTCTCGAAAGAATTGTTGAAGCTCAGTCAAGTGAAAATTTCAGAACTTATAGATTTTTGTTAGGTATATTATGGGTTACAGAACCAACAGGTTCTACCCACAGGTAAATGGAATTCAGATAAAGATCAGATATGATCTCAATGGATGGTGGAACAAGTTTTCTGGGCTACTTATGTTCCTGTGATTTAATGGTTGATGAGGTGACCAAGGGAATATTATACATGCTCTCAGGTGTGGTTGAAGATACTGCTGCACAGTAAAAGGCAAAAAATGTATTCATATCCCCAGAACTACAATCAATACTTTAATTCTTAATCTGGACTTCTCTTTATTAAACGGAAAACATTTTGAAGTATTTTACTGCTATCACTTATTCAGACCACTGACTGCTGACATTAATCAATAGGAGACAAATCTTAAAGCAGCCATGTATTGATGCAAGCTTTTACGATGATAAGCGATATATTTATGCATATAGTTTTCTTTGGTGAATTTCCTTTGGGCTATTGCCTGAATTAATATCGATGCAATAAAACATCTTTAAAAAATCTCTACGGTGCCTTTGATCTGTTCACTTTTTTATTCATCAAAAGCTGTTTCTATCTCCATTGTTGGAGTATTTAGTTAACAAGCGAAATAATATTTACTCAGACAATAGGGAAATCATCAGCCAATTTATGGGCAGGAATTTATGGGTGACAGTGGGCGAGATTCTGTGGTCCCCAGCCACGTGTTTCTCGGCAGCATGCTGTTTACTGGCGGCAAGATTCTATCTTCCCGCCGCTTGTCAATGGGATTTCCCATTGTAACCACACCACGCCACCACAAAATCTGCTGGCCGTGATGCACGACCAGCGGGAAAAGTAAATTGCACCAAACAATTTTAGCCAGTGTTTTCTCCCTCACCATAAAACTGTGCCCCTCTGGCAGGTTCCCCACTAACCATCGGGAGTGGTGGCCACTGCTGGGACTACATCCAGTCCCTGAAGAATAAGAGGCAGGGGCTGCATGATGGTGGCATTATCGACAGAGACAGGTTCGGAAATCTCAGGGATTGGGGATTGTATGGGAGGTGATGAGGGTGGTCTGGAGGACCTGAGGGAGGTGGGACCAGGGTGCACAGGATAGGGAGACGAGGGCCGTTTGAGGTGGGGTGGGGGGAGGGGATTGTTGGGTGCAGACCTTTAAGGGCGGTTGGGGGACAGAGGCCTGTCCCCCAACCTTAAGAGGTGGTTGGGAAGGAGCACCACCCTTTTTCCCACCTGAGACTCAAGCAGGTTGCCATGCCAGGCTTTCACCCATGGCAAACTTCCTCCCCTGGCCAAATAATTGTGACTATGTGGAATATGGCCCTTAAGTGGCCATTAATTGACTACAGAAGGGTCTCAGTCACTGTGAGGGTATGCAGACCACCTGAGGGATCTCTTGCTGCCCATAAAATCAGGGGTAGGTTAGTAGCTGTGGGAAAGGCATCCACAGGATTTTACAGGCCACCCTGCCATCACCCCACCCCAGCCTGCAAACCCATTGGCAAGGGACTGTAAAAATCTACTCAAAAGGTAGGTACAATTAATTTTCTGCAAATTGATGGACCTAAAGTAGCTTGGTGTCTGTGGAAGCTGAATTTACAAAATAATAACACAATGACTATATGAAACATTTTATTGAGTCATTGTGAATTTAACTCAGTAGTTATAAAATCTGTAGATTGAACCAGGATTTTGCACCAAGGCCTGAATTTTCTGGTTGGTGGGTTCCTGGGGAACACATCCCCGCCTCCTCCAGCAGCCCTAATGCCATATTACGCTCCAACCAGCATTGATTGGCTTAAGATGAAACTTCCACTCCTCACTCGGAAGGGTGTTCCAACTTGGAGAGTTGCCGGCCAATCAAATTGGTTGGCAGCTCCCCCTCACCTCCAAGCAGAGCTGCAGTGGCCAGAAAAGGCACTGTGGCAAGCTGCCTGGCACTATTTCCCAGGAACCGGAGGATAGGTAAAGTGGCAGAGGTTCCCAGGATGGGGAGGTAGGGAACGCCACTAGGATTGCAAAGGGGGTAATCCGGGTCTCATGGGTTAGGCCATGGGGTGGGAGAGGGAGGTCCAGAGGTCACCAGGTCTTGATAAAGGGCACCCCAAGTTCAAAGGGAGCTTCTGATGGAGGTTTCACCCCGGAGAACCAACCATCTTTATTTTTGCATTTCTTCCCCTCCGCTGTCATTCGAATGGCAGCCTAAAACCTGAGACTGGACAGGAATCGACCCTAAGTGGCAACTTATTGGTACCAGGTTTGGAGCAGGCGGGAACCCGGAGGGAATCCCATAGATGCAATCCCATAGATGCAATTTAATGCCCCTCCTACCCTCACCCCCATCTCCGCCTCAGAATCCACCAGAGGGAGTGTGATGTTCTGACCTAAGACTTTTTCTAAAGTCAACTTTGTTGGAAGATAAGCACATGAAAACAGAGCATCTGAAAAGTAACTGACCAAGATTTACAGTTAACTTTTTGTAGAACATATTTGTACTTTTCAAATGATGCATAACTAATATAGGTGTGCATAAATCCCATTTACGCTACTGACTCTGCAAGGCTTTTATAAAAGCCATTAAAGAGGCATGTTACACTAATCCTGTGAAGAAATGAATGTAATGTCACACCAGTAAATTAGTTTAACTGTCTCTATAACCACTCATGCAAAAGCAATATACGGTGGATGTCTGAGATCTGAAATAAAAATAATTAATGCTGGAAATAGTCAGCAGCTCAGGTAGTATCTATGAAGAGAGAAACAAAGTTAACGTTTCAGATTGATAACCTTTAGTTAGAACAGCAAGAAGTCCAAGATTTAACTTTTTAGCAAGTACAGCAAAAAAATTAGGACTGGGGAGAACAAAGGTTAGGTCTGTGACAAGCAAAGGGCAGGAGTGATTAAATTACATAAGGGATGATAGTGCAAAGGTGGGAGGTAATGAGACAAATAAAGAAATAAAAGATGAGTCTGGAGGACTCAGTGGTGTGAATGGCAAAAACAAAACAATCCCCAAAGTTAGTAACCACAAATGTGTACTTATAGTGACTGAGGGGCTTGCAAGATTATACTACCTCAGAAAATTTATATCTTTTCTCGCAGATATAAAATTATGAAACTTCTAAAGTTGAGAGTGCTTTCCTTTTTGGTCGGTACTCATAAGAAAGCAGACTTTTTAAGGGTGTAAGCCTGATGAGGTTGCTCAAAAACAGTCACGTGAAGCGAGCGTGGGAGTTCTTCCCAGAGTGCAGGCAGAGCACAAGCATTGAGTAGCTGCTCAGCTGATGAATAAAGTATTTGATTAACATAGAATCTCTACAGTGCAGAAGGAGGCCATTCGGCTCATCAGGTCTGCACCGACCCTCTGAAAGAGCACCCTACCTAGGCCTATTCTCTCACCCTAGCCTCGGAACTCCATCTAATCTTTACATCCCTGGACACTAAGGGGTAATTCAGCAAGACCAATCCACTGAACCTGTACATCTTTGGACTGTGGGAGGAAACTGGAGCATCAGGAGGAAATCCACGCAGACATGGGGAGAAAGTGCAAACTCCACACAATCACCGAATTGAACAAGCGTCCCTGTGCTGTGAGGCAGCATTACTCGCTACTGTCCACTATCCTGCCCCTATGTCTGTTACAAGTCCTTGATGTCAGTGTTTGGGAACACAGCACTTCTGTATCAGGAGTTGGCAGTGTGGCAGAAGGACTTCACCGCATTGGCCTACTCATGTTGAACAAAAACATTGCAACAGTTAGCAAAAGTTTGAGAAGGAGTGGTGTATTTACTGTCCTGCTGCATTATCTGATAGATCAAAAAAGGTACAAACTTACACCTTACTCAACTTAGCGGGCCCTGAGGACATAGAAAAGTACGAGTCATTTGTTTTCCAAATTGAGAAGGAGAAAGAGGACCCTGAAATAATTCGAAAGAAGTATGGGAACATCTGCCTTCCGTAAAAGATACACTATTCAACAGGCGCACATTTAAGACAACAAACCAAAGAGTGGGTTCATACAGTTCCTGTTCTTGCACACTGTTATATCTTAATACCACTGGTTGTCCCAACTTAAATGGGGAAGATGCAGACTGAGTGGTCATGTGATGGCACGGCTACATAAATGGGTCACGTGATGGGAGGGTGGAAGCATAGAGTAGCTGCTCAGCTAGTGAATAAATTATTATTTGTTATAAGTCCTTGTTTTCAGTGTTTGTTTGGGAATCCAGCACTGCTACATAGGGTACTGAGATTATTGAATAAGGCAGGATATTTGAACTTGTGTGCACTTGTGACTATCATTCTAAAAGGATTCAAAAAGTTTATTTTTACTAGTTTACTATCCAGACTTGATCATGGTAAAGTTTCAGTAAGTTGTGCTGTCTCCCTTCAGTTATTTGAAGTTTCCTCTTCAGGTTTTCATACATGACAAATGATTTTCCTATCATCATCATACTTCCTGTCAAGAAATGAATATAAGAACAAAAGAACTAGGAGTAGGAGTAGGCCATCTGGCCCCTCGAGCCTGCTCCGCCATTCAATGAGATCATGGCTGATATTTTGTGGAACCTAGTACACAGTTTTGCAGAAAAATTTGATTTGATTTTTGTTCACTCATGAGTGAGATGCTAAATAACGTCTAATTGCACCAATTAATATTCACTTTTTGATGTGATTTGATTCATAATTTATATAACCTGTCCCTACATCAGTGAATAAGCACAGCATTAACAAAAGCAAACATCCTTTTTTATCATAAGGAGGCAGTAAAATGTCAAAAGATAGACAATTATATTTGTATATGCCTGCTTTTGTTGTTTTGACATTTTGGTTTTGAGTGAGCATCGACTTCCGCAATGAGAGTTATGAGCAGAATTTGGTAGGGTTTAGAATAGATGATCTTTTGAAGTTTGCTTTAAATTAGACTTCACTCATCAGAGTGAACAAAAATCAAATAAAATTATATGCAAAGCTGTGTACTAGGTTGTATATTCATTTCTTGACAGGAAGTCTAATGATAATAATGATAGGAAAATCATTTGTCATGTTGCATGAAAACCTGAAGAGGAAACTTTAAGTAATTGAAGGGAGACAGCACAACTTACTGAAACTTTAAAGTGATATAGATGGTTGGTACCATGATTAATTCTGGATAGTAAACTAGTAAAAATAATCTTTTTGAATCCTTTTAGAATGATAATCAAAAGTTCATATGCCTGGACAAACAAAGCCATAACAAATATTTTTCCCTAAATTAAAAAAAAGATTTCAAATTAGCAGGAGCGGTGAATTTCAGGAGTCGAGAAATTATCCCTCAACCTGGAAATGCATATTTATTTTTAATACATTTAGAGTACCCAATTATTTTTTTCCAATTAACTGAATTAAATAAAGTAGACAAATTTAGGTGTCACCCATTCAAAAGAAAATGAATGTTTAACGTTGTGCTAAGTCTCAATTATTGCCAACCAGCTCTCTGGCACTTGAAATTTACTTTTATAAGTTTGCATGTGGAATCTCATTCCTTTGGATTTTAATTATTGATGCAGATTTATTTTAAAATGTTAAATCATTTTCTCTCTCTAACCCATCTTTCTTTCCCTCTCTTTATTTCACTTTCTGCATGTGGCTTTAGAATGAATTAAATATTCCATTTTACACTTGCTGGTTTGGAAGCTGTGTGCCATGGTAAAGATTCTTCAAACTGATTGGTTGAAGAGTTATGCTATTGCTTACCCTGGGGCTCATAAGTCCCATATTCCCTGTAAATGATTGCACACTGTACTAGACTCCTTTGATCATAACCTGCCCACGCAAAGTCTGTGGAAGCTGTCAGTATAAAGAATGGGAAGTGTTATTCGTTTGCAGCTGACCTCAAAATCCAGGCCATTGTTCTGTACTGTGGATATTTACTGATGTTGGCTATAATGATGAGATTAGGCAGGCAGTTTTATATAAACTGTATTTTAATGTTTTACGTATGGTTAAGGAATTGAATCATAAATCCAAGATTATATTTGACAGGATCTTTGTTATCCAAGGAATAATACTGTAGCAATGCTTAAAGCAAACTAAATCATTTTAATTTGTTTAATTTCATATAATTCACCTGAATGTACCTTTAGGCACAGATTGGTGACTTCTAAGGGAAATTACTGTGAGGAATGTAACTTAGAACTGGCATGATAGAAATAATAGCATTCTCATTCATTTTTAATCAAAAAATTAGTCCATAGGATTCATTTGAGCCCTGATTTTCTTCAGATTACGGAACATGTATTGCTGCTATTTGGTCATAGTGGTGAAAATTTGAGCTAAATACGAAAATATTGTGCACTTGAATAAAATGCAAAATACCTTAATCTCTTGCTTTCAGAGCATGGTATCACTATATCAGAACTCATTCAAATAATAGCTACTTCAAGCAGAAAAGTATTAGTTTGAAGGTTATATTTTGACACACATACATTGTCTTTGTAGGTTGAGATAAGCCCATTGGAGAACGCAATGGAGACAATGCAGTTAACGAATCAGAAGATCAATAATATGGTTCAACAGCACATGAATGACCCAAATCTGCCGATTAACCCTCTCTCCATGCTGCTGAATGGAATTGTGGATCCTGCAGTAATGGGAGGTTTCACCAATTATGAAAAGGTTTGTTCATTGATTCTCCCCCCCCCCCCCCCCCCCGCTTCATTTCTATTTAACAGTACAGATGTCAAAGTTGTAAACTCTTGTTTGAATTACCCTATCATTGAATAATCAGATTTTTTGTTTTAAAATTCCTCAATCGATTTTAGATGATTCATTTTTCCCTAGTACATTTTATCTTGACAAATTCAGTTAATTTTAGCAAGGGTATGGATAAATAAATCATTGTGTTTGCATATTTTTCTACATCCGGTGCAAATGTTTGTTGTGCATGCACTAAAGTTTACAGTTACAACCTTGATCTTCCCCCATCACATATTTTGCAATAATAACAGGATCACTTCCAGACATCTAAACTCCATTATGGAAATACTACTTAAAATAGATTTCTAATTGTTTTTAATAAAACTGCATGAGTGTTTTTTTTATGCCAGGCATTCTTCACTGAAAAATATCTGCAGGAACATCCTGAAGACCATGAAAAGATTGAAAAGCTCAAGGACCTCATAGCGTGGCAGGTAATGTCCATATGATTTTAACCACTTGAGATGTTGGTGGCTTGAAAGGAATAAACAGAAACACATGTGACATAAAATGAGTACTGCATTTTTTACTCGTGAAAAGTTGTCTGTCACTTCATCTGACAGAATAAATGTCACAAGATCACGAGTTCCAGATTGTGACACAGTAGATAATCCCAGATGAGACTAAATGACTTAACAATATGTTCTCTGTCACTGTTTTTTATTCTGCACACAGTAACCTACATATACACTCACAGCCTGTTATACTTCAGTGGCACCTCTGTCACATTGGAAATACAAATTTTTAAAAATGAGTTATAATGTAAAATAAGCTAAGTTCACTTTAAACACCTTTTTCTAAAGATTTCAAACCTTTTTTTTGAAAAAGAAGGTAGTTATTTAAAAATGGTGACGTATTGGCGGCATGGTAACACAGTGGTTAGCACAGTTGCTTCACAGCTCCAGGGTCCTGGTTCGATTCCCGGCTTGGGTCACTGACTGCGGAGTTTGCACTATCTCCCCGTGTTTGTGTAGGTTTCCTCCGGGTGCTCCAGTTTCCTCCCATAGTCCAATGATGTGCAGGTTAGATGGCCATGCTAAATTGCCCTTCGTGTCCAAAAAGGTTGGGTTGGGTGGGGTTAAGAGGATAGGGCTGGGGTGTGGACTAAGGTACGGTGCTCTTTCCAAGGGCTGGTGCAGACTTGATGGGCCAAATTACCTCCTTCTGCACTGTAAATTCTATGAATTATAATACCTGATGATTCAAAGGGAACTTGCCATCTGACCAATTAAATGCAACAATGGGCATGATCTTCCGGCCATGGTGCGCCGGAAAAGCAGCTCGCCGCAGTGTAGCATTGCTGGTGAAAGCCGAGAGACCCCGTGGCATTACAAGGGGAATCCAGCCCACAAATATAGTAAGCCCTTTTCTAATGTGCAGATTCCCAAGGTACCCGAGGCTTTGGGATTCAATCCCTTTGCCTCAATGACCTCATGCGAGTGCTGTTTGGTAATGGTCCCCGCAAATAGGGACCAGATGGAACGGCACTCTTTGGAGTCTCCAAGGGGATTGGAGGCCCCCACTATCTGCCCTTTGGGCAAGGTGGTGCTCTGCCACTGCTGGTGCCACCTGGGTACCCTGGCAGTGCCATCCTGGTACCCTGGACATGCCAGATTACCACCATGGCAGTGCCACCTGGGTGCCAGCCTGGCACTGCCAGCTGGCAGGGGCACTGCCAAGGTGGATGTTTTGCATGCGCACGATTGGGCTGGTGTTGTCCGCCATGTGTGTTGGGGGTACGGGCAACCTCCCATCTTGCGTTTGGGTTGCAGGAGGTCAGGATTTTTAAATGGCACCCCGATCTCTCGCTACAACGGGGAGTTCCGGCGAGCAGAGCTCCCTCTTGTAAAAAAGGGTGCTATGTGCGACCTCGGCCGCCCGACCCCCGTTTAGACCCCTTATTCAAAGCGAGTGGCATTGAATAGCTACGTGTATCTCGGCACTGTGAGTGTCGGGAAATACGCGGTTAAACGCGCTTCCCCCTCGGGAATTTTGTTCCGTTTTGGGACGATCGTGCCAGTATAAAAGTTGTGTTTGTAGGTATTGTGCATAATTACAGATTGGCATTTTCGGCATGACTTGATACTCTATCATTCCTCCCAGATTGTGTAGTGTATTCCAGTTCTTAACAATGGTCACACTTTCCCAATAACTGGGCAATAATTGTGCACTTAACATTATTTGTTAGCTGGGAGTGAAGAATGAGTGCTATGCTCTCTTTACCTTTTATAGCCATCACCATGAACAAATAAACAGGGTGTGTTACAAGTTTTTATTATGAATGCAATGGGAGGAGCCTGCTTCAATCCCTGACAAACCTTTTCAGAAATTAGCTGAATTAAACAGACTCTCAGTAGAAACCCCCCCTCCCCCCAGATCTTAAAAAAACAAGGTCAGGGTTCAAAAGGAAAGCTCATCCCACTTGCATATCCTTCCAGTGTCTGAGGGCCTGAATTAAAAGAAGCACAGGTAAAGGGGCAATCTTAACTTGTCGTCATCATCATCATGTGTAGCTCTGTCCAAAGGCAGATTCTGGGCTCATAGTCTTCTTCATGTCACTCTGTGCTGTGCCAGTTCTTTAATTTTCCAGTAACTTCCTTCAATTTTCAAGTCATCATGCATTTATAATTCTCTTCCTTCCTCTTCCACTTTTTCTTTGAAATCTTCCATTCATAACATCTCTTAATAGTCTGTTTCTTGTAAAAAAAATATGCCCAGTCCAATCCCTCTGCCTTTTCCTAATTGCATTCAACAAATTTCTATGCTTGTCCATTCCACAGCACTTCATCATTTGTTACTTTATCTGTCCCATTAAAATAAATACAAAATGCCATGGATGCCGGGGATCTGAAATAAGAAAACAGAAACTGCTGGAAAAACTTATCAGGTCTGTCAATTATCTGTGGAGAGGGATAAACAGTTAACATTTTGAGTCCAATATGACTCTTCTTTTGAACTTAGTTCTGAAGAATATCAAACATAACTTCTTTGTTTTTCATTTCTGCTTCTCTAGATATAAACTCTTATTTGCACATTTTATGGCTTTGTTAACCTGCATTACTACTATTAATGATTTGTGAATCTATGCCCCTAAATTTCTATCTCAATTAGACACTTATTTTCCAAGGATTACATGGTCTCCTTATTACCTGTACAAAATGCACCACCTCACACATCTATATTGAAATTCATCTGTCATTTATATTCCCATGCTGCAAGTGTGTTGATGTTGTCTTGTGTTTTGTCTTGCATAGCATCAACTATAGTTCTAATTTGGTGCCGTACGCAAATGTTGAAATTCCTGTCCATACTATTTATATACCACAGTGATTACAGCCCCAATCCTTCCAACCACTTCCTACCTTCAACCAAAGTTCTAAAATTTTCAACATTTTCCAATCTTTAAGAGAGGAGATGAAAGTTTATTTTATGACATTGCCCAAAGACCTTTTTCTGTAACCCCCTGATTTGGACTGTGTTTAATGAGTCTAAATGTTCCATCAGTCTAGCTTCCTTAGAAATATCAAATTTTATTGGGCTAATGATATACAATTTAGAATAAATCAATACTTGCTGGGAAAAAAGCTGTATGCAAGGGGAAAGAACTGATTATTTTTTCCATTGAAGAATGTTCCAATAGGATATATTACTTAGTTTTAAAGGAAAGCTGTGGCATTTAGCAAAAATGCAAGCCATGGTTTCATGATTAGAGCAGCCTTCAGATATATAGCTTTTTTTAAAAATTGCAAATGCTTCTTAATTATACTCAGATGAGTCAAGATGGCCCTACTTCATATTCTAATACAGGTTTATATGTGGTATCCATCTGTGTGATCTGCCCAGCCAGCAGTCAACCTGTACTGTTAATGTGTGCTTCAATTAAAGTCAAATATAGTCTTATTAATTTTTTTAAAATTCCAATTAAGGGGCAATTTAACGTGGCCAATCCACCTACCCTGCACATAGAACATAGAACATAGAACATAGAACAGTACAGCACAGAACAGGCCCTTCGGCCCTCGATGTTGTGCCGAACAATGATCACCCCACTTAAACCCACGTAACCCGTATACCTGTAACCCAACAATCCCCCCATTAACCTTACACTACGGGCAATTTTGCATGGCCAATCCACCTAACCCGCACATCTTTGGGTTGTGGGGGTGAGACCCACGCAGATACGGGCAAATATAGTCTTATAATTTAGAGAGTATTTTAATGTTCTGTTTCATTAGGATTTTGTGGTACTGGACCCAAGATAAATATACCAACTTTTTTTTTCCATTGATAAAGATGCTGATTTTATCCTTTTTTATGAGTCAATCCCTTAAACCATGCCCGGTCTGTCAAAACACCTGAGGTATAATTCAATCATAAATATGTACATCAGCCTGCCTGTGATTATTGTTCTGAGCAAAGTATACATCATGGGCGTGATTCTCCGCTCCCACGTCGGGTGAGAGGATCTGGCAGCCCCGCGATTCTCCCACCCCCCCCAAAATGGCGTGTCGCGTTTTGCGACATGCCACTTGGAGCATCGCGGGCCGCCATTTTTCACGGCGACCCGCGATTCTCCGACCCGGATGAGCCGAGCGGCCTGCCGTTCCCGACCGGTTCACGCCGGCGGCAACAACACCTGGTCGCTGCCGGCGTGAACATGGCGCCAAAAGCTGGTTTGTGGCTTGTGGGGGGCGACAAGGGGAGTGAGCACCACGACCGTGCTCGGGAGGGGACTGGCCCGCGATCGGTGCCCACCGATCGTCGGGCCGGCGTCTCAAAGGGACGCACTCTTTCCCCTCCGCCGCCCCGCAAAATCAAGCCGCCACGTCTTGCGGGGCAGCGGAGGGGAAGACGGCAACCGCGCATGCGCGGCTGACGTCATTAGGCGCGCCAGCTGCGTCATTCTCGGCGCGCCGTGCCTTGACACCAGCGACAAGGCCCCGCGGCCGAGATTTACAGCACGGCCCTCCGAGCCCCCCAGGGAGGGAGAATAGAGGGCGAGGAGCGGCCTCCGACGCCGTCGTGAACCTCTCCGGGTTTCACGACGCCGTCGGGTCTTGCGGAGAATTCCGCCCCATATATCCATCTATTAGGGTGGTGAGTAGTGGCAGATATTAATTCTATCTGCCCTAGAGGAAGTCAAACCAAACATCATGTCCTAAGACACAAGATGCAATGCTTTTGAATCATGACTCCAAAGAGTATTCAGTGAATGGTGTGATTTTGGTCTCCCCAGAATTTCCTAAATGTCATTTATTAACTAGATCCATCATGTGTTGAATAGATCATCACATCCATCATTAGTTACAGTTAAGTAAAAGTTTTCCTTGGTTGAATCCATTATAATGAAGCATTTTCTGGTTTTGACCCAATTTTTACATTTAAGATTGACCAATTTCATCCATGAAGTGACCAAACTAGGCAGCCTGTACAAACAGGGGGCGTGATCCAACGGCCACGCTGCGCCGGAAAAGCAGCTCGCTGTGATGCGGTGTAGCCCTTGAAAGCCGGGAAACCCTGCTCCCAGGATCTATCTGGCTGACGATGCCTCGTGCGATTCAACGCAATCTCGCGAGACATTGCGATGTGAATCACGGCCACAATGGGCGGGATGGCTTTTTAGCAAATCTGCCTCACTCTAAAGTGCAAATTCCCGACGTACCTAAGGCTTTGGGATTGAACAAACAGGCACCAGACAGAACGGCACTCGTGGGGATCTACCGGGGATCAGAGGCCCCCAGCTGCATGCCCTTTTGGGCAGGGTGGTGCCTACTCCTGGTGCCAACCTTGCACCCTGGCAGTGTCACCTGGGTGCCGGCTGGGTGCTGCCAAGGTGCCCAGATGGCACTGTCAGGGAGCCAGGTTGACAATGCCAAGCTGGCATTGTTTGCACGCATGCGCGATCAGGCCAGGGTTGCCCGGTGTGGATGTTGAGGGGGGTCCCAGGTGGGGGAGGGGACCCTCACATATTGAGTTTGGGCTGGGTGGGGTCAGGGATTGTTCGGTGGCCTTGGAGATCAGGACGCCATTTTTAAATGGCATCCCGATCTCACGCTGCAATCGGGAGGAGTTCTGGTGAGCAGAGCTCCCCACTGTACTAAACGGGGCTATGTGCGTTTCCCATTCAGGCCCTTTATTCAACATGAGTCACGTTGAAAAGCCATGGGTGGGATTCCCCAACCCCCCGCCGGGTTGGAGAAGCGCCGGGGGTCGGCGTGAATCCCGCTCCCGGTGGCCGCCGAATTCTCCGGCCCTCTAGAAGTCGGCGAGGCGTGAGTCGCGCCGCCAGCCTCGGAGAATGGCGGGGACCGGCGCAAATCAATGGGCCCCGGGGCTGCCCGAATTCTCTGGTCCGCGATTGGCCAAAGTCCCGCTGGTTTTTTGCCAGTCCCGCCGGCATGGATCAGACTAGGTCCCTTACTGGCGGGACTTGGCGGAGCGGGCGGGCTCCGGGGTCCTGGGGGGGGAGGCGCGGAACAATCTAGCCCTGGGGGCTGCCCCCACGGTGGCCTTGCCCGCGATCGGGGCCCACCAATCCGCAAGCGGGCCTGCGCCGTCTGGGCACTCTTTTCCTGCGTCTCGACCGTGTCAGCCTCCGCGATGGCCGACCTGTAGGTGACCCCCGCACATGCGCGGGAATGATGTCAGCAGCTGCTGACGCTCCCGCGCATGCGCAGATTTGCGCCGGCCGGCGGAGTCCCTTTTCGGCCCCGGCTGGCGTTGCGCCAAAGGCCTTCCATGCCGGCCGGCGGGTTGCAAACCACTCCAGCGCCGGCCTAGCTCCTGAAGGTGCGGAGGATTCTGCACCTTTGGGGCGGGCCGACGCCGGAGTGGTTCACGCTACTCTGTCCCGCCGGGACCCCCCGCCCCGACGAGTACGGGAGAATCCCGCCCCATGTGTTTCTCGGCACTGCAAGTTCCGGGAAACACGCGGCTAAACACGCTCACTAGGGAACTTAATTCCCATCTGGGAGAATCGCGCCCAAGGTCTTTAAAGATTGTTTTCCTTGATCCACCTTCAAAATGGGTACAGGAAATATTGGGAAAAAGCATAAAATAAGAAAACATGTCAGCTCCAATTAGTGAAAACGATTAAAATTGATAAAATATGGATAGAAAAAATGAAGTTAAAATTATGAGTAGAAAACAAGCATGGCAAATGTGAAGCCACTTAAAAATGTTTATAAATTCTACTTTGGGTTTCATTTAGTCATTAATATTATAGTGATGCTTGAAATCTGTAATAAAAATAGCGTTATTTATACTGTTTAAGTAGCTTTCTTTAGGTAAATAAAAGCACCGAATCCTGGAAATACTCAGTAGGTCAGCCAACATATGTGAGGAGAGAAACAATGTTCATGACTTTTCAGCAGAACTGGAAAAGTTAAAGATGAAACAGATTTTAACAAGTGCAGAGGCTGAGAAAGGTGGGGGGTGAAGAAGAGCGGAGATCAATGATAGGGGATAGGCAGGAGTCATTAAATGATAAAAAGGGAGAATGAAAATGGAACAAGTGAAAAAACTTAAAATGGTTCTAGAGGAGCTGAAAATGATAAAACAGAATTATTACCAGTAACTGCTATCTCAGAAAATCAGGCAGTTTTCATTTCCAGAACTGTGTTTATTTTGATTTTTTAGAATCCACAATATTTTGCTTCTCTATTGCAGTAAATTTATTTTTCCAGCATTACAACTCTCTGGAATAAAGAGATCAGAATTTTCTTAAACCTACAAAATTAAATGGTTAATACACGAGTATCTCTTTAATTGTGAACAAAAAATACATGTATAAATTAGAAACCCTGAAGCAAGATTTGTAACTGGAAGAACTTAATTCTTCTCCTACAGAATAATTGAAATGTGGACAAGACACCGAGTTAATGGTGTGTCAATTAATATTTACAAGAAAAGCTAGGTGAATGGCTCGTTAAGGATATGATTAACATTATAGTGATAAGCACAAATAGAGATAATTAAATGCTGTGTGCAGCATGCTGGTTTGTAAGATAATAGACCGTGGAAATGCAATAAGAAGGAAGAATATTTTGGCCCTGACTACTGTTCCTGGCACGTTTGGAATGGCAGTGTAGCCACCACTGTTCTGCCTCTCAGGCTTCAGGTTAGACTGGCAGATTAGAGCCCAATCTGTATATTTAAGAAGAATCCCGCTGGCTTCAGGCGGGTGCCTTTGCTGCCTGCCTATGAAAATTGGAGTGGTCCAGATTGGAGTCAGGAAGAACTGCACAAGTCCACAGCTGCATTTTAACTCACCTGACCTTCAGATTGTGTGTGTGGGGGGGGGGGGGGGGGGGGGGGGGGGGGGGGGCGCTGATGTACCATCAATTCGACTCAAGACACAATTAGGATCCGAACTGTGGCTTTAATCAGCTAGTTGTTAGCCCGGTGGTCGACTACAGAGTAAAGCCGACCACCGGGAACTCTGGGTACTTATACCCCACCTAGGAGGCGGGGCCTACTTGCCTCTCGACCAATTGGAGAGCAGTCACATGACTAGTGCCAACCAATCGGACAAGAGGCACATGACCAGCCAGAGCCAATGGGAAGGCAGTGCTCTGCACCAATGGCAGTGCTCATATCCATACCACCACATTCATCCCTTGTGGAGAAAGAAGGCGGGGGGGGTGTAAGTGGGGGCGGGGGGGGGGTGTAAGTGGGGGCGGGGGGGGGGTGTAAGTGGGGGCGGGGGGGGGGTGTAAGTGGGGGCGGGGGGGGTGTAAGTGGGGGCGGGGGGGGGTGTAAGTGGGGGCGGGGGGGGTGTAAGTGGGGGTGGGGGGGGGTGTAAGTGGGGGTGTAAGTGGGGGCGGGGGGGGTGTAAGTGGGGGCGGGGGGGTGTAAGTGGGGGCGGGGGGGGTGTAAGTGGGGGCGGGGGGGGGTGTAAGTGGGGGCGGGGGGGGGTGTAAGGTGGGGGCGGGGGGGGGGTGTAGTAGTGGGGGCGGGGGGGGGGTGTAAGTGGGGGCGGGGGGGGGTGTAAGTGGGGCGGTGGGTGGGGTTGTAATTGTGGGTGGAGGGGGGGGGTGTTGTAAGTGGGGGCGGGGGGGGGTTTGTAAGTGGGGGGGTTGTGTAAGTGGGGGCGGGGGGGGTGTAAGTGGGGTCGGGGGGTGGGGTGTAAGTGGGGGCGGGGGGGGGTGTAAGTGGGGCGGGGGGGGGGTTTGTAAGTGGTGGCCGGGGGGGGTGTTAAGTGGGGCGGGGGGGGGTGTAAGTGTGGGGCGGGGTGGGGGTTGTACGTGGGAGGCGGGGCTGGGGGGGTAAGTGGGGGCGGTGGGGGGTATGGTGTAACGTGGGGGCGGGGGGGGTGTTTGTAAGTGGGGGGG